>NC_135307.1:197265092-197865092 GCF_048772815.1 Callospermophilus lateralis
ACAACACAGGGCCAGGAGGTTGAGAAGCAGGTCTTACGCACACCACCCAACAGCGACCGACCGTCATCAGAGATCCTTGGCCCCCACAGCCACCTCCGCGGTGACTGAGAAGCGCCTCTGGGGGGACAGCTGCAGCCCTGCCCAGCCCACTCGGAGGATTTAGTGGACACACAAACCTTAGGGCCCCTGATTTCCACCTCTCTTCCAGCGCTGGCCCTGCAGGAGCTGAACCGCAGCACGGCCTGCGCCGCTATAGGACCCCCCAGCTCAACAAACACCCAGCTCCGGCTGGCCAAGGAGGAGCCCAAGGACGGCCACCTGTCCTCCTCTGAGCGGCACTTCCTCCTGCGAGACTGTGCACATGCGCAGGAGGGGGTGCGGCAGCTCCAGGACCCACCAGGAGCCTCTGGAGCCAGCCACACTCACCTGGACCTGCCCAGCAACCTGGCCAACAGGCCCTGTGGAGTTGCCCATGCCCCCAGCCACACCCACCTTGTGTCTCTGACGCGCCTCCTGGGGCTGTCCTGGGAGTGCAGTCCAACTACATGGGACAGACGTCTCCAGTAACACCTCCAAAGGGCCCAACAAACAGGTGGGACTCGTTTTAATAAACACTTAATTATCCTACTACCCTCCAAATATTGTCTCCTCAGCCTAAAATCACGATGAGAAAGTGCTGCTTCCCCGCTGCGTCTTTGACACCAGCATGGATTTTACGCTCCAGCACCCCTCCATTTAGACACTAAATTTGCATTGGAAATACTTGATCTGTATTTGGATTTTGTAAATCACAAAATTCAAAAAATAAATTCACATACGTTGCTCCGAACAACAGTAGTTTCCTGAAGATTTTCAATGACTGGGGTGGAGCATTGGCCACTGTGGCTGGGACTTGGTGGAAGAGGCAGATCACACATGATCTGAAAGGTCGCAGAGCTGGCCCTGTCCCAAGCACAGGGGCCACCCACCCCTGCTGTCCTCTCCGGCTTCCTGATCCCAATGTGTCCCTGCAGGTGCCTCTGTGGGATCAGGGCACTCCTGCCTGCCCAGCGTACCCAAGCACAGCTAGTGCCACAGTGTTCAGGACCGGGTGCCACCAGGCCTGGCTGCACCGGGGGACTGAGGCCCCAGGGCGGGCTCCTGCTGGAAGCCCACAGCTCATTGGACAGGGAGGCGGTGGCCTTGGAGGGCACACTGATGTGACATGCTGCCAGCTGCAGTTGAGCCCAGAGGACTGAGTAATGCAGGCAGGCCATCAGGAGAGCAGGAGACGCCAGGTCCAGGAGCAGCCCTCTTCACTCAGAAATGACCACCACTGCTGCCCCAGGGTAGGAGGGGGCTCTGACCCCAACAGGAGCCCCTCCATAAACGATGGCCCTCCCTGACAGGCTGAGGCCTCTGCCCCCCTCCCAACCCTGAGCCGGGCCTCTGCAGAGGCTGTGCAGGGGCTTTCCCCACACGGAGGACCTGTGGCCTGGCACCTGAGGGTGGCACAGTGGGTCTCCGGAAGCAGGCATTGTGGTCTAGAGGCTCATTAAGGACAGGCTTTCGGGAGAGAGCACTGGACGAGGAGAGGGGATGCAGCCCAGGTGCGAGTCCAGCTAAGTCCCGGCCTCAGCCCCTGCTGCAGGGAGAATGAGAGACACCTTGCTCCAGTTTTCCCGAGGGGGCCGGGCTCTCTTGCTCTCATCCATCAGACAGTGGCCAAAGTGCCTAGGGGACAGAGCCACCAAGGGCCCGGTGGGTCTGCAGAGTGCCACAGGGCATCCGTCAGAGGCCCAGGCTCTGTGTCCCACCCTAGGGGTGGGGGCCTGGAAAGGGAGGCCTTGCAGTCAGGCCGCCCCACACGGTCCCCGGGCTGTGTCGTTGCCTTCCTGGGCCTGGGTCCCTCTTCTGGGTCCTGGCAGCATCACAGGGGGCAGAGGGAACGGGTGTGAATGGGTGCCTGCCTCTTGAAAGGGCTATAGGGGCACAGCTGTCCTGGTCTCCTCTGGTTCCGGCCTTGGCTCCCGAAGTCCAGCCCAGCAAGAAAACAGCAGCCTCCAGGCCCATGTGACTTTCCTCCCAGGCTGAGGCCAGAGGGGTGGACCCTGAAAATGCCTTCCAGGCAGAGGCCGAGGGTCAGCAAGGGCCATGGAAGCCAAGACGGGCCTCTGTGGACCAAGGACCCCAGGGCAAGATACCCAGCGCTCCCACCCATAACCAAGGTGGGGATGAACCCTGGAGAAAGACCTGGGACAGACTCAAGGCTGTCCTGGTCCCTGCTCTCCCTGATCCCAGAGGCCCTGTGAGAAGCCACTCGGTTCACAGATGAGTCAGAGCCAGCTCAAGCCCCAGGAGCCCATGGGGGCCACCCCCCAGAGTCTTCCCAGAGGGGGAGGGCAAAGGCCCAGGGGCTTCCATCCCCTGGAGCAGGCAGAGAGCTTTCAGGCCAGGTCAGCTCCCTCCAGTCCACCTCCTAGAAGAGTGTGGTACAGGGTCTCAGCAAGGGGAGGGGATGTGGGCCTCAGTGGCAGGAGGCACAGCCTGACCCCACCCAGGGAGCCTGAGCCTCCCGCTAGGTGGCCTCAGAGCAAGCCAAGCAAGAGGCGCTCAGCTAAGGGAGTGTCTGCAAGACGGGGCTCTGGGAGCCGGGGGTCTGCCCCAGGGCATGGCCTGGGGTGGGGGTCAGACACTGACCAGGCGGTGTCCTTGGCCATCGAGGCAGGGCACAGCAGGGCAGGGCAGGGCAGCAGGAAGAGCTTCCATGTGACCTCCACAAGCCTTAGTCGTCACCTGGGGCAGCCCTTCAGGTGTCAGGTGTGGGGGGGGGGGCAGGGGGGGCGCACAGGGCCTTATACCTACACCTCCCCCAAGCAGTCACTGGATGCAGGCCAGGTAAGGCCAACAGGGACAGGAAGGAGGGACAGGATCTCACCTCAAGCCTCTAGAGGCATGTAAGCAATAGGGAACATTATGACTTTCAGCATCCCCAAGAGCCACCCTGTCCCCAGAGTCACCCCAGCATGGCGATGGGAACCCACAGGGAGCTGGTCAGCGTGCACCCTGCACTGCTGGCTCTATCAGTCCACATCAACCATATCTCTTGAGCCCAAGGTGCCCTATCCACCTCTGCAGGCAGTTGGCTTCCCCACCTGGTCAGCCATTCCTCTGCATTTGCGAAGGGCCAGCAGGGCTCAGGGAGGTGGTGCCAGCAGACCTGCTGACGCTGCAGGCCTGCCCCCAACTGGGCACAGAGAACACCCACCTCCTGTCCAGTGATGTGGACCCCAGGCTATCTGAGACCGTGAACCTCACCTCCTGTCTGATGGTGTGGACCCCAACCTGTCCAGTGGCATGGACCTTGGCCTGCCAGAGGTGACCTGACCTCAGGCTGGAGGAATAGCAGGCCCCTCCTCCAGACCCAGAGCTCCCACGTATGCCCTGGACCTGAGCGTGACCCCCTGGCTGCTGCACCTACCTGTCCCCATGGCCCACTTTTCAATCTGCATTCTGTCACCAGCCCTGGACACACATTTAATGAGCTTGTTATTGCGTGTAACAAGCCAGGGGACAGAGTGGACACCATGGGTCCCGCAGAACAGCTCCTTTGGTGCATCGGGCTTTCTCTATGAGAGGAGGCCCGGAGACCTGCGCTTCACCATGGACAGGCGGGCCTAGGAGGTGGTGACCCCCATCGGACCCTTGATGGGTGAACAGAGGGGCCTAGGAAAGGGTGGGCCCACATCCCCTGAGCAACCAGCCCCCAGACCCTGACTGGTTCAGCAAGAAAGAGAGTCATACTGGGGCTGGGCTTGTGGCATGGACTTTAAGGTCCACCGTCCACTCAGGGATCCTGACCCCTACCCCTACCCAGCCAGAGCTGCTCTCCCTCTGGGCAGCACCCCATCTGCAGCCCCCACCATTCTCCACCCCGTTCAGTTAAGAACAAGGTGCTAGCCCCAGGGCCCAGCCCCTAGCCACAGAAGTGACAATGGCTAATGTCCCCTGGCTCACAACCTGCTGCATGGGGCCTCACAAGGGCCTTGAGGAAGGAGCTGGCAGCACAGCCGATTCTGTCCCCGGGGCAGGTGGCACTCCGGAAGTATCTCCCAGCCAGGAGAATACCAGCACCACTGTGCACGCTGTCCTTCCCAGTGGCCCACCCTGAGACAGAGGAGCCTCGTCACAGGCCCTGGGAGGGAAAATGGAAAACAAAGAGAAGAAAGGCATTTTCCTTGGTGCGAAAGTGGAAGGAAAGCACCTGCCCCCACCTTCAGCTTTTACTTGGAACTTGTAATTGCGGTGTGTTTGACATGTATATAAATCTTTTTAAAAGCTACAAAGGCTCTAGTGTCTTTCTGAGGACCTGGAAGCCATCATCTCTTTGCAATGTAAACAGTAAGCAAGGGCGCCCTGGCCTGGCTGTCCCTGTGGAGGGCAGGCACCTAACTCCCATGCAGGTTGCTCCACGCTGCCTCCCGTCCCAGAGATGAGGAAGTGCAGGGTCCCTCCCGACAAGCCAATTACCAATGGTCCCAGGATTTCCAGGGGGTTGGTTGGGGTGAAGTGTGTGTGGCGTGCTGCCCTGCCTGAGGAGGAGCCGCTGCTTATTTTGAGAACACAGGGTGATGGGTCGCATCTGCCTGGCTATATGCAGACTGAGATCTCTGTCTTTGCAAACGCTCAGCAGATCGCCCGCAATGCGCATGGATTCCAATTTAATGCTCACTTGGTGATAAAGCCGCTATCTTTCCCTCTACCTTAGCAGAGAAGTTTTCTTGCTCTTGCAGGAGCTTTCCTTTCCGATTATATTCCCCTGACACCCAAGTCGCAGGTGCCAGGGGAGCCCCAGAGTGCCACCTGACACTGGTGCATTTTCTGGCTTACCCTTGACTTTTTCACATATCCAGACAGGCAGCCGCTGGAAAAGCAAAATGAGCTAGGGACACCTGCCCCTACCCCAGGCAGAGCGGCCCACCTGCAGGAGGGCGGTGGACATGAAATTGCTTTCCTAGCCTACGGAAAGGCCAGCTCATATATGATTTAAGGAGCAATCATAACCCTCCCCGCTGGCCGCCTGCAAACTCAGGGCTGAGCCTGGGGTTCTGGAGCGCCTGTGGGTGGTTTTAAATGATTCTCCATTCATTACTTGCCAGGAAGCCCAAAATGGCTGTGAGCCTGCCTGCCTGGGAGCCCTGACCGGGACCTGCCTCATCTTTTTAATGTATAATTTAAATATATACAATTTTCAAGTAGCACATGATCTAACCCAGAGGAAGGGCAAAAGGAGCATCAGGGTCCCTCCCGCCCTCCCCGGGTTACTGGGACAGGGCTTTCTGGCACACGGATTGGCCCGTCCTTCCTCTTCATCTGCCTGCAACTCTGGATCTTCCTGCTTCAGAGCCTCGGGTCTGCCTCACCCTGGGGAAGGCTGCTTGACTTCTGTGGGAGGCAGAAGTCCTTGGCCCCACCCTGGAACCTGAGCACACATGGCCGTGTTAGGTGACAGGGTCGAGGGGACTTTGCACATGGGACAAAAGCTGCACCCTGAGTGTGCGAGGTAAGTCTGGGGTATCGGGTGAACCAAGTGTGACCCCAGGACCCTGAGAGGCTTCACCAGGTCCTCTGTGGGGAGGCTGGAGAGCTCCCTAGGTAAGCCGGACTCCACCTGCCCCTGCTGGCTTTGAAGCTGGTGGGACCCCAGCCAGAGAACAGCAGCCTCCCAGAGCCAAGAGTGGGAAGACAGTCCCTCACGCAGGGGCCTGACCCCCACAGTGGCCTGAGCCCTGGGAACCCTGCTGGCTGGGCCTCATCTCAGCCTTCTAGACCCGGAGCAGTAGCTGTGCCCTGGGACTCAGCAAGGGCCCCAACTGTCCTACCTCTCACGGCAGCAGCAGGACACTGAAGGGCAGCCGCCCACCGCAGGCTCTGCTATGCACTCGTCCACAGTGCCCGGTGGTGGAAGGACCAGCGCCTCCCTCCCTTTGGCTCCTAGAGTTTTAACCAACTTTTTTGCTGCTGTCACTAAAGGACCTGTCCCACCCATTACAGAGGAGGAAGAGTCCATCTGAAGGCTCAGGGTTTCAGAGGTCTTAGTCCAGAGAAGGCCGGCTCCATTCCTCAGGGCTGGAGGCGAGGCTGGACATCATGGCAGGAGAGGGTGGTGGAGCGAAGCAGCTCACACCACGGTGATCAGGAAACAGAGAAGACCCCACTCTCCCAAAGCCACGCCCCAACTCCCCTCCCCCAGCGGCACCCCACCACCTCAGTCACCAGGTAACCCCTCTCAGGGGAGGAAGTCACCCATTGGGTTAAGACCCTCATAACCTGATCCCTCTCCTCTGAACCTTCTTGCACTGTCTCACACGGGAGCTTTTTGGGACACCACACCCAAACCATAACAAGGAGACTTGCCATAACTGCATGCACGCTCCTGTGTGCACGTGTGTCCCTAGGGGATAAGTCCGCCCCGAGTCCCGAGTTAAGCGCTTCAAGATGCTACAATGTCAGAGCACCCAAAATGTTCCCAACGTGCCCATGCCAAAGCTGCGTCTACACATGGTCAGACTGTCCTTAGGACCGGACAGCCAGCGCAGCCCAGAGATGTCTAGCCCTCAGGGCATCTGCTCCTGGACCTCCACAGATGCTGCCCACCTGCATCTGAGCAGGCAGCATCTGAGGTCTGAGTCAGGGGCCAAAGCTGAGAGGGCCAAGGGGCCCTGGCTCCATGTCCTGGAGTAGTGGACAGCCTGGAGCCCCTGATCCACAAGGCCAGTGAGTGGACAGAAGAGGTAGTTCAGCACACCCACTCCAACCCAGCTGGGCCCACTCCATCCTTCCGCTGCCCCATGACTATGATGGTCTTTGCCCCTGGGAGGGCCAGAGGGCCTCAGGTTCACCTGTGTGACACCTCAGGACGGCCCCAGGCTAGTTCTCCCTGGAGCCCAGGAGAAAGGTTCACACTGCTATTTGGTGGCCCCTGAGCAGAGGCACCAGGCCCCATCCTGGAATTGTCTATGTCCCAGAGATGGCCCCCCCAGGGTGTTGGCAGGGCCTGTGCATCCCTTCTGCTGGAGCTCAGGTCCTTGGCTTCCTCAGCCAGCTTCCAGCTGGGCCACATGTCAGCCCGGTCACCTGGCCCGTGTTAGAGGCCCAGACCTCCAGACGCTGCCACTCAGAGGGAGGAGGCTGCTCTGGCCCTGGGAGTGGGTGGAAGAGGAAGAGAAGGAAGACCAGCCAGTCCTGTGGGAAGCGAGGTGCTAAAGGGCCTGAGTCGGGGTGCCTGAGGAAACAAGGACGCACCCTGCACTGAGGGCCAACTGGGTCCACCTGGACAGTGTGTCCTAAGGCTCAAGAAAAACCCCACAGGAGCAAGCCATTCAGCATCCAGGGTGGTCTCCCACAGCAGGCCTGAGCCCACCCTGGTTACCCTGAGCTGCTGTTCCACAGCCCGAGTGCTAGCGTCTCCCTGCTCTCCAATGGGAAGGGTGTGCTGGCGCCTGGGCCAGCAAATGGTTGTTGGATGATGGACACATGGGCAGGTACTGGGTGGGTGCATGGATGGATGATTGATAGATGGGTAGGTGGATGGGTTGGTAGATCAGTGGGCGGATGGATGGGCGAAGAAGTGGGTGGACAGTTGGGCATGCGGGTGACGGATAGACGGTGGACAGTAGAAAGGGAAATCTGTGGTATAGTGTAGGAAGCCACCTGGGTTTTTCTCATTGATTGTTTGGTTCCTCTCTGCAGAGCAGTGACCCGAGAAAATTCTCTGTTTATAGAACCACAAATGCAGCTGATAACAAGGCCAGTGCCTGTTGAACTTGACATTTCCATCTGAGATGAAGACTGGGGGTTTGGCAGCTGCAGTGCGGGAAGCTTCCTGGCTATGCCCCAGAGGGACAGGGAAGGCCTGCTGCTCCAGATGCAGCGCAGTGAGCTTCCAGGAGAGCGGCAGGGGCTGGGGGTGTCGGCAGCTTCAGCCAAAGATCAGGAAAGCACCTGCAGGTGAGCCCCAGGCCCAGACAGCCCCTAGGATCTCCCCTTTCCCCTTTGTGACGGAGGGTGCTTCCGCCAGGGCGCCCCAAGGGCGGGCACTGAAGGCCTGCTTCTAGATGGCTCCTCCTGGGCTCCCACCAGCCAGTCCCTGGGGGCAGGGGGGCAAAGGCAGCTGCTGCAGACAGGAGCTTGGGCTGCGCCTGAGACCAGCGTGAGGCTCTGCGCTGCGCAGCACTGAACCGCCAACCCATCTCCAGCACCCTCCAGCACGCTGCGGGCTCTCCCTGAGGAGGCCCCTGCAGGAGGAAGAAGGAAGGAGAGGTGCTTCCAGCCTCCCCAGCAGCCCACGCAAGTCTCTGGGGAGAGAGGAAGTGTCGCTGTCTGTCGGTGACTGCATGCGTCACCTGGGATGTGTCAAGGTTTGGGAGAAAATATGATAACTACTTGTAATTTTCTTTCTCTGTAGAAATCACAGCAGAGAGACAGCATCTTCCTCGGTGTGCCCGCCACAGAGGAGGAAGGGGCTCCGAAGTCCTGGGAAACAGGGAGCAGGAAGGGGCCTCTGAGGGCCTGGAGGGGGCAGGCAGGGTGCCCGCCAGCACATTTGGGTTTTGTGGGGCACACATTTGCTCCAGTTCCCCCACAGACACAAGACCTCTGTTGTTAATGGGTGGACAGGTGTTTGGACCCGTCAGACCAGGGCCGCCTAAGGCTCTGAGAAGGCAGACCCCTGCCCAGGCCTGCTCTGTCCAGGAAGAAAGAAGCGGCTGGACAGCTCTGAACATTCAAGGAGAGAGCGGCTGGACAGCTCTGAACTGGTACTTGCCTCTGTCCCAAGGCTGGATGAGCCAGAGCGGGCCCCACACTGCCCATCTGTCTGAGTTGGCTTGCCGTACTGAGCTGCTGCAGCCACCTGACTTCAGAGAGGTGTGCTAACAAGGAGCGCCCAGCCCAGCAGGTGGCAGAGCACCCCCCAGAGACGCAGATCCTCCAAGTGAGGCAAATGAGGGGCCCAGAGGAACCAGCGCACGCTGGCCACCAGGGCTGGACGCCACACTCCTGGCGCAGAGTTGAAGGGTCTCAGGCAGGCACCCTGCAGGGAAGGGTCAGGGACACCTGCTCTAGTGGGTGGGACCATCAGGCCCAGCCAGGAGCCCAGGCCACAGGAAGGCCTGCCGCTGGCCCTCCCCAAGCTTGCCCCTGCCTGTGCAATCCCCAGCCCGCCTTCCCGGGCAGCCCCTCCGCCTGAGAGCCAGCCTGCAGGCAGCTGATGAGACTCGTGGGATTTGGGAGTTTGGTGGCCCATGGCCCTTTCCCTCTCCTGCTCACCCCTTAGCTTCGCTCCAGGAGCAGCTGCTTTCCCACCAAGACATGTCCAGCTGGTGATAGTGTGCCTGCCTCACAAGGGACAGACGTGTGTCTGGGCCAGAGGAGCAGGGTCCAGGATGACGGGGACTTGACCCACCCCAGCCAAACCCCCTTCCCAGCAGCTGCAGCCGTCCGGGACCTCTCCCATCGTCCCCCATCCCCTGAAGCCACAGGGTCTGCTCTGTGTGCTGGCAAACCCACCTGACCAGAAACTGGGGAGGCAAGATAGGAAAGCGGGGGACCCTCCAGCCAGCAGTAGACAGCAGCCCGCCTGAACGTCAAAACCTGCCCTGCCTGAACCACCTAACCAATGCTGGGCAAAGGCTGCCCTGGAGATGTGGGCGGAGAGTCAGTGCCATGGGGCAGCTGTGGCGGGCAGCTGTGGCAGAGCACAGTTCTCAGCAAGCTCTGCCCCATGACAGACGGTCAGCAGCACTTTCTTAGCCACACATCCAAAGCTCCCTTTCTGCCCTAGCAGGTGAATCTGATCAGATATGTTAACGACGGCACTTAAATATGATGTCATTGTCTGAGAAACCAGGCAGGAAATTCGAGTCCATCAATAAATCCATGTCCAGGACTCTGCGCAAGCTCTGCCCCACGACAGACGGTTAGCACCCTATTGTTACTTTGGCTTTTGCGCTCCCCCAGCCCCCGCATCCCCGTGGCCTCTTCTGGCCAGCTGACTGGCCCAGATGCCCCGTGCACAGCAGGCTCCCAGTCGTGGCAGGACTGTCTCCTGGTTCCTGTGCCTCCGGGTCCCTGCTCTTCATATATGGATGCTGCTGTCCAGGCTGCAAGTCCCGCTGCCCAGGTCCCTCAGAGACTCTGATCACCCTGCTCCCTCGGGAAGCTCAGATACCTGTCTCTCATCTCCGCATTCGGTTCAGTTCCCATCTCCTCCTTTCTGCCCCTACTTGGGCTGCAGTTGGCACCCACCGAGTCAGCCCCCACCCCGATCTGCCCCCTCCAGAGCCAAAGCCAAGCTGCTGCAGAGCTGCCCTCCAGGCAGGACTGGGGCACCAGGACCTTGTATTTCAGAGTGACTTTTTAGAGGAACACTGACCTTCCACCATGTGTGCAGAGACAAAGCAGAGCTGGCCTCTGGAAGCTGCATCAGCGGGATCTTTTCCAACACATCTGGCCCTCCTCGGTCCCCTCAGAGCTGGGTCGAGCCTGAAATGGTGAGCTGCCCGGGCACAGCCAGGGGGTTATGTGACAGTCCTGTCCCTGTCCTGCTTCCAGAGTTGATTGTGCCAGGGTCTTAAAGGACCCAGGAGCCGAGACTCACACTAGACACGCAGCAGGGACACCAGCCGTCTGCAGCCATCTTCTGCTGTATCCCCAGAGGTGTTGCTGGATTTGGGCTCTAAGTCAGGACAGGGAGTCAGTAATGCTGGCTCTGAGCTCAGGGCCCAGCGCTGAGGAGGCTGAGACCACACGCTGTCCCTGTCAAGCTGCAGCCGCTGTCTCCTGCAGCAGCCCCCAGAGTGGGTCCCAGCCCTGGGCTCTCTTTTCAGCACCCTCAGTACCCAATGCCCCTGGGTCCAAGGAAACCAGTCAGGGCTTCCCAGGGGCCATGGGAAAGAGAGCCAGTCAGTCCTTCCTGGTCTGGGAAGAGTGAGGGCTGTCTCCAGAGAGGAGAGGGGCTGCTGCAGAGGGAACTCCTGGGCTCAGGTCCCCGCCTGCTGGGACAGGAAGCGTAAGACTGAGGCCTTCTGCGAGGCACAAAGGACGCCATGGGCCCAGAGGGAGCAGAGGCCTTCTTCCACTCCCAGACGCACGGGCCCTGCCGTCAGGGCTGCAGCTGGGCACTCAGGACACAGGTGAGACCTCCCAGCAGAGCCTGGCTCTCCTTGTCAGAGGGCTGTCACACCTGGGATGGCCGTCAGGAAACACAAGCCTTGCTCTCCCCCAAGACCCAAAGAGCAAGACAGAAAAAACAGCTGGGCCCGGCGCTGCCCACCCGGCCCAGGCAACTCAGGAGGGTGCTGGGAGTGGCTGGGCCTCACGCCTCAAGTCAGAGACCCCGGGTGGCCACTGGGCCTGCCCAAAACACAGCCCCAGCAAGCGCTCACAGGCCTTTGCCAAAGGCCTGGGCTGTCCTCTCGTGTGTTTGGCTTGGTCTTATTTGGCTTCCAGTCCTGGTGATGGACTCCAGGGCCAACCCATGCTGGGGAAGCTCTCTCCCACTGAGCCGCACCCCCAGTCTTTTTTATTTTAAGACAGGGTCTCACTACTTTGCCCAGGCTGGCCTCAACTTGCCAAGCGCCCAGCCTCAGCCTCCTGAGAAGCTGGGATTACAGACAGGCACCACCGTGCCCAGCCATGGGTTTTCTTTTTTAAATGATGAGAATGGCCCTGGGAGGACAGGCTCCACAGGACAGGGCCCCCAAATCCCTGGATGGCTGTGCCCTTACTGGGCTTCTGCCTGCAACTTTCAGAGACAGGATGGTGATTTGGGTCAAGCAGTGTGTGGTAAACGCCCCCTACAGGCTTGATGTGCAGCTGCAAGCCTGGGCTGAGGCTGGGGATGCTCCATGCTGGGGTCCTAGGGCCAGTGGGTCCTCTGAAGACCAACATTTAATTTCTTCAGATCACAGGCTTCTTTGGAGAAAACAAATAACTATATTGGAACCTTAATCACATTAATTTTTCCTAAACAAGAAGAAAGTGGAGCTGGGCATGGTCTGACACGGCTGTAATTCCAGTGGCTCAGGAGGCTGAGGCAGGAGGATCGAGAGTTCAAAGTCAGCCTCAGCAACTTAATGAGGTCCTAAGCAACTTAATGAGGCCCTGTCTCTAAATAAAACTGAAAAGGGGGGCTTGGGATGTGGCTCAGTGGTTAAGTACCCCTGGGTCCAATCCCCAGTACCAAAACCAAAAGAAGAAAGGAGGTAGGAGTGAAGAAGTGTTGATTAGGTGACAGCCCCTGCTGTCTGCTGGGAAAGATGATGGACCTGGATCAGGAAGAGGCCACCCATCAGAGGTTCTTGTTCAGTTTTCTGAATAGGCATCTCACTTGTGTGGTCCAAAAACCACCTCATAGCCAGGCACAGTGGTGCATGCCTGTAATCCCAGCAGTTGGGAGGCTGAGGCAGGAGGATCACAAGTTCAAAGCCAGTCTCAGCAAAAGTGAGGCGCTAAGCAACTCAGTGAGACCCTGTCTCTAAAAACAAAGTACAAAATAGAGCTGGGGATGTGGCTCGGTGGCCAAGTGCCTGAGTTCAATCCCCGGAACAAAAACATCCCCTCATGCCAAGGATGCACAGGAGAGGGTTCTGCATTGCCCATCTATCGCTGCAGCCCTGGGGACACTACTGTTTTCTTCTTTTGTGGGGGCAAGGTTTACTAAGGATTGAACCCAGGAGCACTTTATCACTGAGCCACATCTCCAGTCCTTTTTATTTATTTATTTTTTTTTTTTTGAGACAGGGTCTCCCTAAGTTGCTAAGGCTGGCCTTCCCTCTCTGCCTCTCAGGTCACTGGGATTGCAGGCATGTGCCTGGTGTTCTCTCTAAACTCACATGGTACAGAGAGAGAACTGAAGCAGGCTGGCTAGATAGAGGGCTTCTTCTCAAACACCTCTGTCTCCTGTGTCTTTGGATTCTCTCTGCTCCTTGCTTCCAGGCTGATGTTCCTGCTGCTCACCTCACAGGTGTGCAGACTGCCCACCAGCATCTGATGTCGACCTCCTTCAAAGAGGCCTCCCCTGGTGTCCCACGCGACAGACCCACCTGATGCTCCCACGTGTGACACACAGGCTGCAGCCACCAGGCTTTGCTATGTGCATGGCACTTCTGCTCCCCACAGGGCCATGGCATTAGGCCCTAAGATTGTGGCACCCAAGTTACGAGGACATGGGGCACTCCACCAATGAGCCCCATCCCCAGCCCTATTTTATATTTTATTTAGAGACAGAGTCTCACTGAGTTGCTTAGCTCCTCGCTGTTGCTGAGGCTGGCTTTGAACTCGTGATCCTCTTGCCTCAGCCTCCCAAGCCGCTGGGATTACAGACATGTGTCATTGCGCCCAGCTTAACATTTTTTTTTAATTGGAGAAAGCCCTTGCCCATCACCCCCATCCCTTGCAGGGTCCCCCAAGAGCCCTGGAGGTCTAATTGGCTCAGAACTTCCAGGGAAAGCTCTCTGGTCTAAGCTGGTCCCTACCAGTACCCAAGCCTTCCAGGTGCCCAAGGTAGCTGGTGGTGCCAGACCTGCCTAGAACAGGTGCCTTCGTGTGCTGAGAACCACCTGTGCTCAGGGTGAGCTTCCCCTGCGACCCATGGTCTCTCTGAAGAAAGAGAGCCCTGGCCCAGGCACACAGTAGATGCTCAATAAACAACCAAATGACTCTTGCCTAGCCAACCCCACTTCCATCCCTGGACAATGGCCTCCACTTGCCTGAACAATCGGGGGAAAGGAACTGTTGGCAAAAAGGGGTGTGTCCTCCTGCTCTCCACTTACTGGCCCAGAGGGCTTTCCTCCAGCAGGATCTCGGGGTCCACTCAGATCTACATAGACACAGGGCCCATACACTGCTCTCTTCTGGCCCGTTGCAATCCATATTATAAGCTTTATCCCCCATCTTATTTGTTGTTGTGGTGCTGGGCATTGAACCCAGGGCCTGTGCATGCGAGGAAAGCTCTCTACCTGAGCTATATCCCCAGCCCAATCCCCCACCTTATTTGAAGCTACTAACCCTGAAAGATGCACTGGAAACAGATGCTCCGGGGATGCAGGGTCACAGACACAATCACAGGCAGGTGTTGTTCCAGAGTCTGCCCGACAGCAGCCACTGTGGACCTGGGATGCCCACAGGCACAGCCTCCTCTTGGACTCAAGAGTTCTCGATTCTGCATGCATCTGGCCCCAGCTGTGCTCACATATTTGAGAAAACAGGAGGTCAGTCAACTCAGAGCAGTGGGCAGAGTCCAAGCAGCTGACCACAGTGTTCTGCCCCTTCCTGAGACAGGCATGCAGTATGTTCTACATGTACCTGGTGTGGCTTCAAGTAAAGAAGCTGAGAAGGAGATTTCCCCTTGCCCAGACTGTCCAACTCCCCTAACTGCATCAAGCCTGGCTGCCAGACACCTTCCAGGACCTGTCTGCAGTGGACAGTGTGGGGCCTGCAGGTCAGTGTGACATTCACACAGCAGGTACAGAGAGCCTGGAGAGGCCCTGCCCAGCCCCAGGGACTGCCAGGCAGGGTGGTGGAGAAGTGGGCATCAAAGGGAGCTCTCCAGATTGAAGGAGAGTCTCGCCTGTCGTAAGATTCCAGGTGCACACAGAGCCTAACCTGATCAGAGGAGGGGTTCCAGGTGCCCAGGGAACAGCAAGGAGGTGATAATGGGAAGTGCTGCAACCTCTGGACCCAGAGTGGTTGTGGGCTGTGCTTCACCCCACCTTGCAGTCCCCAGCTGAGACAAGTCCCACATGCCCACCAGGCAGAGGCCAGCACAGGCCCTGCCAGGGGTAGAAGGCCCAGCCACACTGCCTCTCCACAGGACACTGTCACTCACAAAGCCTCACTGGACCACATCTGCCAAAGACTGTGAGGATCAGCCTCACCAGTACCCCCTTCACAGGTGGGAAACTGAGGCCCAGGCCCCAGACAGTTGACCAGCTCTGAGCCACTGGACTCAAGGACAGCATTCGCTGAAGTCGGTCGAGCCTGGTTGCAAGGAGACCAGACCCAAGACTACCACAGCCCAGGCCCAGGGCAAGCGAACAACTTCATCAATACAGCCTCGCCCCCAGCACTGGACCGCAGTGGACGTCACTGCACAGAGGAGAGCACTGAGTCCTGCAGAGGCTCAGAGGCTTACCCTGGTCACACAGCTGGGAGACAGCAGAGCAAGAAAGGAACCCAAAAGCCTGACCCCAAAGTCTACACCCTCCAGGAGACTTCGCCAGTGGGGTGTCCCCCACAGGACCTTGACAGACGTGGCCTGGAAAAGCAGGGGGGCAGAGCTCACGCTGGCCGGAAGGTGGCAGGGCAGGCAGAGCCTTAGTGCCCTGACTCTGGAGGTCACTCAGCCTGGAGCGGCCCTCATACGCCTGGCCCAGGCTCCACCCAATCTCAGCGCCACTGGGACTCAGACCCTGCCTAGCTTCAGCCCCACCCAGATTGCACCCCAACTCCGCCCAGGCCCCGCCCCGCCTGGCCAATGGCCCAGGCCTGCAATTGGACACCTAAGAAACTCCAGACTAGGGCTGGAGTTGACCTCTGCTCCATCCCCCAAGGACCCCAACTGCACGTGTAGGGGTGTAGGTAGGCAGTAAAGGCCGGCAGAGCCCAGGAGGGCCTTCCCCCTGGTCCAGCCCACAGTCACAGCCAATCAGAACCCCACTCCCGCAGGAATTGGTGGTTACCTGGTGTGTGTGTGTGTGTGTGTGTGTGTGTGTGTATTAGCAGCTTTATTGAGGTTTAATTTACATACCCTGCAGTTCACCATTTAAGGTGTACCTTTAAGGTGCGGTTCACTCAGGCTGTGCAGCCCTGGACACCACCTAATTTGACAGCATTTTCATCCCCTTAAAAAGAAACCCAGCACAGGGCTGGGGCTCAGCGGCAGAGCACTCGCCTAGCATGTGTGAGACTCTGGGTTCCATCCTCAGCACCACATAAAATAAATACATAAAATAAAGGTATTGTGTCCAACTACAACTAAAAAAAAAATTGAAAAAAAAAAGAAACCCAATATCCACGAGCAATCACTGCCCAAGGTCACCTCCCCCGAGTGCCCTGTGTTTGTGTGTCTGGATTTAAAAAAAAAAAAAAAAACAGGATTGATGAACTCAGGGGCACTTAACCACTGAACCACGACCCCAGCTCCCAACCCCTTTATTTTGAGACAGGGTCTCACTAAGTTGCTTAGGGCCTGGCTGAGTTGCTGAGGCCTATGCCACCACACCCAGTTGTGTCTGGATTCTTTGACTCAGCACAGTGCATTCAAGACTCACCCGTGTTATAGTGTGTCAATGCTCCACTCCTTACTACGACTCCACGGTATGGATTTACCACCCTTGATCCATTCATCAGGCATCATCAGAGGTTAGATTGCTTCTGTCTTCCTGCCATTATGGGTAGCTCTGGAACATTCCTGTGGCAGCCTTTGTGTAGATGCATGTCTTCATTTACCTCTGGTAGGGACCAACGGTGAGCTGCTGGGTCTTATGGTGACAACATTCAGTCCTTTAAAGAATTGCCTGTTTTCAAAGACAGCTACCCTGTGATTCAGTCTCACCGTCTCTGCCTGCAGGTCCTCGATTTCTCCACATCCTCCCCAGCGCTGATCTCATCAGGCTTTCTTATTCTAGTCACCCAGGAGGATGTGAAAGGGCATGTCACTTTTTTACTGGTGCATTATAATTCTACATTCATCCATGTATGTTTGCAAATGCCCAAGTATGTAGTTTTGATTTGCATTTCCCTAATAACCAGTGGCGCCAACCATCTTTTCATGTGCTCATTGTCCATCTATATGTCTTCTTTGGAGAAATGTCCAGTCAAGTGTATTGACTATTTTAGTCGGATTAATTATTGTGTTCATATTAATTGTAAGAGTTACTCATTATGGATACAAGTTCCTTATCAGATATACGATTTGCAAATATTTTCTCCCACCCCGTGGGTCATCTTTTCGCTTTTTTGGTAGTGTTCTTTGACACACAAGTTTTCTTTCATTTTTCTAGTTTGATGCCGTGTTCTTTATCTTATCGCGCTTTTAAAAATAACGTTTTTTAAGTGCCCTGCACCAGCCCGCTGCAACCCACAGAGCCAAGCAGAGTGCGGCAGGGAAGAGTCAGCCGCCAGGGGGCGCCGCGAGCATGCGCCAGAAGCCAGGACTTCTTTGCGCCTGCGCCGACGCGGCGCGCGCGCCCGCCTGGCGCGTACCCGCCCGCCTTCGAGTGCGCCTGCGCGGAGCCGCCGCGCTTGCTCGCGCCGGGCGCTGGTCGCTCCCGGCGGCCATGGGGGAGGCCGAGGTGGGCGGCGGGGGCGCCCCGGGCGACAAGGGCCCCGGGGAGGCGGCCACCAGCCCGGCCGAGGAGACGGTGGTGTGGAGTCCCGAAGTGGAGGTGTGCCTCTTCCACGCCATGCTGGGCCACAAGCCCGTCGGTGAGCGCCGGGCGCGGACCCGCGTGGGGGCGGGGCGGGGCGGCCGCAACCGTCGGGCGGGGCGGGGCCTGCGACCGCGCGCCGGACCGCTCCCCGGGACGCCCTGCTCTGGACCCCGCTGCCCCGGACGCCCTGCCCTGGACCCCGCTGCCCCTGGGACTCTCCTGCCCCGGACATGAACTCGCCGCCCGGGACACCCTTGCCCCTGGACACATCTGTCCCGGGACAGCCTGCCCCTGAACCCGCCGCCCGGGACACCCCTGCCCCTGGATCCCGCCGCTCCAGAGACACCCCTGCCCTTAGATCCCCCCTCCCGAGGGACATCCTTGCCCTAGACCCCGCTGTCCCTGGACACCCCCTGCCCCTGGACCCCGCTACCCCGGGACACCCTTACCCCTGGACCCTCCCCTGCCCCTGGATCCTGCTGCCCCAGAGACACTTCTGTCCTCAGATCCCGCTGCCCTTGGGACACCCTTGCCCCTGTGCTCCGGAGACACCCCTACCCTGGATTCTGCTTCTCCGGGGACACCCCTGCCCCTGGACGCTACTACACCAAGATAGTCTTGTCCCTGGCACCCAGCCCCTGGTCACCCCTATTCCCAAGGACTTCTTGCAGGGACACCACACACGTTCTCCCTGCCCCAGATATTGGGCTGTTCTCAGACCACCCCTCCACCACCACTCCTGGCACATTCTGGCTCATACACACACTCTGGCTGCCAGGGACACCTCTCACCTCTGTCAAACCCCTGTGCCCACAATTCCCCCCGCTTAATATCCCTTTCCCTGCCACACCCCTACCCCTGCCACACCCCTGCCCCTCCCCTTGGGCACTGCTGCCCCTCCTACATCACCTCTACTCACCCCTGACCCTTCCTGCCACTCACTACACTCCCCACTGCCACACTCCCAGCTACAGCCCCCATTGCCCTTTCATTCTCCAGGACAGCACTTTCTCCCCTTCCCCTTTACCTACTGTCCTGCTTCTCCTCCCACAGGGGTAAATCGACACTTCCACATGATCTGTATCCGGGACAAGTTCAGCCAGAATATTGGACGGCAAGTCCCATCCAAGGTCATCTGGGACCATCTGAGTACCATGTACGACATGCAGGCACTGGTGAGCTAGACCCCTCTCCCTCATGGGGTGGGGAGACAAGAAGCCCACACTGTGTTCCCTGGAGGCCAGGCCCAGTGGGTTGGGGAGTGCCTATTGCTGACCTCCTAGTGTCTGCTGAGCAGAGCAGCAGAGGTGGCCCCACAGATGAGGCTCATGAGAAGCACAGTCTAGTTGTGGCAATTGGTTACTTTTTCAGGGAACTTACTTGAGCTTGGGCAGTCAGCGCAAGTTTCCAGGGACTAACTGGGGACCTGAGAAGCAGGGGCTTTCCCCACAGGGTGCCAAGGCATGGGCCCCTTGCTGTTGTCAGTCTCTGGGAGTCCCAAAAGTGCTTAAGGTGGGAGGTGAACTTATCTGAGTCACATAAGGTGAACATGGTGGGCACAGAGAGCCCCATCCTTATGGAGCCCAGAGCTGGCAGTGTCTGACAGGCAGGTGGGTTTGTTGAATAACCAGGGTGGCCAGTAGACAGGTGGCTGTTCTAGGCAGAGGAAAGGCAGCTGTCAGAGCCCTGCGGCAGCAGGAGTGGGTGGGATCAGGAACTCAAAGGTGAGTATGCTTGGATGTGAGGTGCGTTGAGGTCAGGGGGCCAGGAGAGCAGTGCTGGTAGAAGGAGATCTGAGCTCCGGGCTGACTCAGCCCTAGTGGTCCTTGCAAGACTGGGGTACACACTGTCAAAGCAGAGAATGCTGCCTGTTGACCTTGAGTGAGTCCCAAGTTCCCCCCTTTCTGTAGCTGTAGGGAGCCAGTAGGGATGCCCTGAAAACCTGGGTGGTGGCTGCCAGTAGCATCTCACACTGAAGGCATTCTGAGTCTGGTAGGGAGTTTGCAGCAGCATCTGTAGTGACCAGCACCTGTAGCCCAGATGCAGCCGTCAGTGAGGTCCTCCCTGCAGCAGCCTCACTCCTGTCTGCACAATGAGCATGTCAGGTCAGGTGTGAGTCCCTGGTCACCACCTGCAGAATCGGGGGCCCGCTCTATGTGGACTCCCTAGGATCCCAGTTGTGGGGTTTCTTGGAGCACCTGCTCCCCAGATGTTTCCTGCCCAGGTGCAGAGATGAGTGCAGCATCATGCCCATCTAGGGAAGACAAAGCTCTGGGCTGAGATTGGCACAGGTGCTTGCTTAGGAGGCACAGTGGCCTTCCAGGTCCTCAGGGAACTTCCATTTACCCCCAGGACAGCTGCCCCCTGTCTTCTACAGTGGCCTCTAAGGACAGGAAGGACTGTAAAATACGGATCTGTCCCCTTGTCTGGCACACCACACATTGATGCATAAACTTAGACTGACCACCTGACTTCACGCAGCACCTGGGCTGCCAGTGGAAACCCCTCTCCTAATCCCCTCCCATCCAGGGACCTTCCTGCCAACTCAACTTTCCCTTGGTTCCATTGTCTTGTATGCTCAGGTCCCTGTCCCCTCTGGTATGTGGGACATGCAGGACAGGTGGAAGCCCAATCTGCTTGAGGACCTTTCCTCACTTGCCTTACTCTCTGGGCTTCTTTGCACATGGCCTTCCTACTGGCACCATGTGGGCAGGGCCTGTCAACTGCCTTGGTACACCATGGTGCAGTCACTCTTATGAGGAAGCCACAGGGGTAAGCTGCCCAGTGTGTCTGGGCAGGACTGCTCTTCCCTTGGGGCCCTCCAGTGGTATGGACCCCCTTCTGCCTTCCCATGGCTGCCTGTGGTGTCTGTGCCCTCCTGTCCCTCCCTCTTCTGCCTGCCAAGCCTAGATTATGGTAGGCTCTGCAGGTGGAAGGAAGGAAGGGTCAGTACCCACAGATCTGTCCATTCGGCCCAGTAGTTAGAGGCACTTGCTGTTGCCCCCGAGCAGCTTCTGTATGTCTTTACGACCTGCGAACATTACACCTGTTTTTTCTGTTTTTTTTTTCTTTTTTTAAATACAAAATGCCATATTTGCTGTCAGCATGAGTCAGAGATTCTTCCATTCCCGAATCCAGAGAGGAACTTTGTCCTTCCAGAAGAGATCATTCAGGAAGTCCGAGAAGGTGAGGCTCCACAGATGTCTGATCTGGGAGTAGAAAAGGTGGGACCTGGGCCAGGGGTGGGCGGTTACCGTGAAGGTCAGGGGCCTTCAGGGGGAATTCTGCCTCCACTGCATGGGGGTGGTCTGGGGGCCTGGGGGGCAGGGCGAGGGTGGGTGTTCAAGGGCATCTGTGTGACGGATGCTGCCGCCTGTGTGGGCAGCCAGAGTCGGGGCAGTCCTGGCCCACCCGTCCCCAGCGCTGGCCGCCACCGTGGGTTTCCAGTGAAGGTCAGCTGTCTCCTCCACAGGAAAAGTGGTCATTGAAGAGGAGATGAAGGAGGAGATGAAGGAGGACGTGGACCCCCACAGTGGGGCCGACGACGGTAAGTGTGGAACCCCCCACCCTGCCCTGCACCCGCTGGAGCACAGCACCCCGTTGCCCTCCCCGAAAGGCCTCCCTCACGCAGGGCGCGGTCAGGTGGCCGTAGAGTCTGCAGGACGGAGGGTCATCTCAGTGCAGGAGGAGTCCTGACAGCGTCCCCGCAGCAAAGCAAAGTGCAGGAGCCGCGGGCTCAGCTGCTCCTCTCCTGACGTCGTGGCGGAGCCTGGAAGCCTAGCGTGGGACGCCCGAGGCTCTCTGTCGGGAGGCCCCTCTTCAGGCCTCGCGTAAGGGGCTCCCCACCCAGGGGGAAGCCTGCTGGGGTCAGGGGTCCTGTGTGTAGATACTGATTTTCCTAACTGAGAAGACGATGAAATGAGGTTCTGGGTATTCTGTCTTCAGCCAAATGATTTTGTTTCTCAGTTTTTTCATCTTCAGGGACCTTGGGGAAGTCAACAGAAAAATCCAGCAAAGACAAAGAGAAGAGCTCCTCAGACTTGGGGTGTAAAGACGGGGCGGACAAGCGGAAGCGCAGCCGGGTCACTGACAAAGTCCTGACCGCTAACAGTAACCCCTCCAGCCCCAGCGCTGCCAAGCGGCGCCGAACATAGACACCACAGCCCGGCAGCAGAGTCGTCCAAGCTGCAAGCCCTACCGCCTGCCCTCAGGTCCCTGGGCAAACATGGCCATCTACAGGAAGCTGTGGAGGCTCCCGCCATGTTGTCAGATCGCCAGGGTCCCTAGGGGACCCAAAAGACCAGGACCAACCCTCTTGGACGTTGAGCTGCCAAGTCCACGTCTGTCTTCTCTGGGCTCAGCTCCTCCCTTGCCAGGTCGCAGGGAGGAGAGCAAGGGCAGGGGCCAGGAGAAGGCTGCGAATCAGCAAGCAATAAAACAGCCCCCACTCCGTCCTCAGAAAGACCATAGTGCTAGCCTTCCCTGGGGACTCGCTCTGCATTTGCTTGTCCTTCTAAACCTCCCTGCTGACCCATGGAGGCATCAGGAGCATGTGGCCCAGGTCACCACGTGCCCCACTCCCTACCTGGGAGACTAAGAACTGGATGTTTTTCTCATTCACTTGTACTGTAACGATGTATATAATTTGGTTGATATTTCACTATTTAATTTTTAAGAAGCCTATTTTACTAGTGTTTTATATGAGAAAGAATACTGCAGAAGTTAAGCCTGTGTTGTATTTTTTCTGAGATGTTTTGTTTTTAGGTAACAACTACTGAGATACTTTTTGCTCAGTTTTTATATTCCAGATACAGAGAATTTATAGTGGTTATTTTTGTAATTCTAGTAGCTTGCAAAAAGACCAAATGAGGGAGTTGAGGGGAAGACACAACCTTTGGGCTGGTGAGGCAGTGGCCTCAGTATTGGTTGAAGTATTCTTTCATTGGACTACAGAACATTAAAGCACAAAAAATCAACCTGGAGTTGTGTGGTTTCAATAACCAAAAAGGGGTTAGCTTTTTCTGCAATAGGAAGTTTTATTTTTCCAAGATTTCTAACTGAAGAGCACAAACAACTTGTTAACATCACTTGATACAATGTACAAACAGTAACAGTCCAGAGAGATTACTTTGTTGAACATGTGTCATATCCAGAGAGACACACAGCTCTGGCACCTGCCAAACTGCTCTCTTGCGTGTGAGGTTAGATTGCTGAATGAGTGTTCTTCACAAAGCACAGTCCAGCCATTGGGCATGAGGAGGTGTGGTAGGAGACCAGCCTACACACACATGCACCTCAGCTTCTCAATACTAATGTAAACCTGAGCAATCTGCAGTGTCCTGGGTGACAAGAGGCGCAGCATGGGGTCCAAGTTGATCACACCAAACCCAGTCACTTCTGGGTGGGGCAGTTGGGTACCTGTAAAATATGACTGGATCCAGTTTCCTTGCACAGAAAGAATATCTTGTGGGGACAAACAAGCTGGTCTCACAGCCTTCCCTTCCACATGCCCAGGTTAGACCAGCTGCAGAGCCTGGGCTGGTCTGCCCTTGTCCGTACTATCCTGCCCCATGGGTGGGAACCAAGGACGGAGTTTTGCCCCATTTGAGATGAGGTCCCAGCACAGTAGACTCCTTGCTCACCCTGACACTCAAGACCTTGGCCTGTGCAGTGTCAAGACAGAGGTCAGCACTGCAGACAGTTGGGGGCCAGCCTCAGGAGCACCCCACCCCCGACAAACCCCACAGAGGGAAGAGTAAGTTCTCTGTTCACCCAAGTGCTCACCCACCTCCATGTGCTCTCTCCTTCCAGGTCAACCTTCATTCAGTGCCCATTTGTGCTGGTCCTGCTGCTGGATCCTGGCTCTTTTGAGTCCAGAACTAGCATGGGAAAGGGAAGCAGACAGTCACCCTGAGGGATGACCAGGAAGGAGGCCACTCTCCAGCAAGGACCACTGTCAGAAGCCCCACCTAAAGCTGCGTCTTCAGGACTTCAGCATGCACTGGAGAGCCTGGTCAACAGGTCAGCCTCTGCCTCATGCTGCCCCTCAGGAGCAGGTGTCACCCCACAGCCCCAGTGGCCCTACCTGGTTCTTCAGCCCTTACAGCTCATGGGAGCTCCTGCTGCATGTAAGAATGACCAGGTGGAATTCACAGCACAAAGTCCTGCACTGTGATCCGCTTGTTTGCAAATCCTGTCCATGCTAAGATGGACACCTCAGCAGACACACTGTGTGCCAAGCACGCGTGACCTCCAGGCACCTTTCCTGCAGAGGACAGATGTTCCCTCAGGTGTCATCAGTGTGCAGGGAGTCAGTAAGGGCTGTTCGGCTGGGCGTGGTCTCACCTCTCCCAGACTGGTCCAGGGACAACAGGGAAGCCACAGTTAGTTCCACTGTTCCTCAAACTACAGCAAGGCTGAGCCATAAGCAACACTACTTGCAAAGATGTCCTCTCCAGCATGACAGAGCAAGATGTGCCACTGCTCAGCTCCCATCAAGGGCAGCAAAGCTGTCTGGAAAACTGAGCCCCACTGGTGACAGCTGACTGCTGAAGATGCTCAGGGAAGACACAATGCCATCTCATGGCTCTCTAAAGATGACCTCTGCACAAACTACACAAAACCAAAGGACAACTCATGGTGGCTGTGTGTGCAAAAGAGAAGTTGCACAATATCTTAAAAACAACTCTTTCTGGGCATATGGCTCTGTAGCCAGGTTCTTACTCTGGCAGCAGGCAGTGGTAGGACACTGTCCCTTGGCTTGGCATGCCTGTTTGTCTGCTCTCTGAAGTACTAAAAGGGCAGCCTGCTCATCCAGGTGTCCCAGATCAAACCCTGAAAGCTGTCCCAGCAACCATTAGTGCCCCACCAAAGACTGCCCTGCCTACCCTGGAGTTATAACCAGAGCCCAGCTGTACATCACATAACAAGCAGGACCATGTTCCCATCTGCAGTGGGTCTGCCCCACCAGAAGCCCTGGGCTGATTGCACACACATTCACAGTAACCCTGCCCTGGCTGCACGGTGAGACAATCTGCAGAAATATCCAGAGTTCTGTAGCTTCAGGGTTCAGTACTGTCTTCTTAGGAAGTGTGTCACATGGACACATGCTCAGCCAGGAGAGATTGTCCCCAGGTTAATAAAAGTCAGCAGGGACTAGGGGCCAGCACCAGAGGTCCTTAATAAGAATGCTCATGACCGAGATGGGAAGACTGCATTCACTTCCTCACTCTCACCTGTCCCACACAGGCACCAAAATTCTGTCAGCTGGCCCCAGTCCCAGCAGTTGGGACTGCCATCCCAGCAGTTGGGACTGCCAGTGTGTAAAGGCACACCTACCTCCAGCCACCAGCAGTCCCCCAGAGATTCCTAAGGAGGCATTTTATTCGGGTCAGCCTATGTTGCACCATCCTTAGGCTGACCCCAGTAACCTCTGTCTCCTGGCTTTCAAGATTGTGTGGTCCCTCCACCTAAGTGTGGCACCTGTGACTCCCACAACTGACCCGGTGGCAACAGCGTTGGGACATCACTCCCAATATCATATGGCATTCCCTGAGGCATCACCTGCAGATAGAGTGAGGACTTTGAAGATTACTAGGCTGTCCTGTGCTGCCAGTGGAGGGCGCAGGCACTGGCCAGCAGCCTCCGGAGCCCAGCGCCCCCCACCCCTCGCCTGACCACAGCTAGCAGGATCACAGGGACTCCAGACCCGGTGGCGAGGCCCGGAGCACCGACCAGAGGGCATCCTTCAGAGGACAGCCTCTGGAGGGACTTCTCTGGGGAGAAGGGATAGTCTCAGGAGAGGGATTCTCTGGGGTCAGGAGTCCCCTAGGGAGGTGAGACCTAAAGGGGGTCATCCTGAAGCCTCTTCTGGGGGTGGGCGTTGTCCTTCTGGGGGACATTTCCGTAGGGTCATCCTTCAGGGTGGACATGACGGAATAAATGGTGGCTGCTCGAAGGGCATTCTCTGGGTACAATCGTCTGGGGGACATCTCCACGGGTGGCTTCTTCCTCCGCGGAGGCAGGCGTCCTCCGTGGGAACACCCGGGGGCAGGGGCTCCCGGAACGGCAGCATCCTCGGGGGGTCGCTGTCCCCGCAGGGACGCTCCGCGGCGCGCGGCGCGGGCGGGGCCGCACGGGCGGGGCCTGCGGCCGCCCCCGCCCCGCCCCCGCGCTTCCTCCGCTTTCACTTTCGCTTCCGCCGCGAGCGGGTCCCGCGGCCCCAGTATGGACGACCCGGACTGCGACTCCACCTGGGAGGAGGACGAGGACGCGGAGGGCGGCGAGGACGGCCAGGCGGGCGAGGCGGGCGAGGCGGGCGAGGCGGACGCGGGGGACGAGGACGAGGACGCGGAGGGGCCGCGGGCCGGCGCGCTCCAGGTGCGGGAGGCGGGGAGGCCGGGCCGCGCTCCGCCGCGCCGCAGCCGGGGACCCCAGGCCCCGCTGCCCCGCCGGGGCCGCCCCCCGGAGTCGGCCGGTGCGTGGGTGGCGTCAGAGCGGTGCGTGGTGATGTCAGAGCCGCGGCCGCGAGCGGGGGCCGTGCGTGGGTGACGTCAGAGCAGCGGCCTGGGGCGGCGTGGGTGGATGCCTCGGGCGCAGGTCAGCCCCGTCCGGTGGCCGCGGCTGATCCTGACCGCCCGCCTCTGGCCCCGCGGCCTCCCGGTCTCTGGCCCGGGCGGTGGGCTCCCAGCCGCCCCGCCGTCGGCCCCGCGGGCGCAGCGTCCCGGCTCGTCCTGGGCTGAGCTGGGGCACCGCGGACCCGGGAGCTGCTCTCTGGACCCGCCGCGGCCAGGCGGCTGTCAGCCACTGGTTACTTTTGTTGCCACCGTGCTTGTGACTCTGGGGCTACTTTTGTTGCCAGCGGTTATCCGTTCTGTACAGAGCCTCGTCATCGTTCCAGATGTGGAGGGCCCAGAAAATGGGCTTCAGATTCTCCCCGTGGCAGTGAGCCCTGGTTTCCAGTTTATCTCAGTGCCCTGGAGTGGTCAGGGAAGTGGCCCCGGAACCTGGAGGGCTCCCAGGCCTACCTAGAAGCCTTCCACGCCCTCTGGCCTTCAGCACACCTGCACAGGGCCTAAGTGCTGCAGGAGGTGGGGTCAGGGTCACAGGGCAGTGTGCCAACCAGCCGGCTCTGATGTGAGATGACGGGAGTGTCTGCTGTGGCTCAGGCCGCCATCCTGAGCAGCGCTCCGGCACCTTGGCCCTGTGAGGTGCCTATGATCTCCCATCTTTTCCCTTTTGCCTCCTGCCTGGACCATTTCCTTCCTTCCCCTGCAGAGCCTCCTCAACCCTGACTAGGCTGACCCTGCTCTGAGCTGTGTGCATCCTGTTGACCAGCAGGAAGTGGGAAAGCACAGGGGTGGCCAACTCCTCGGAGTTTCTGTTTCTGTCTGCTGGCCCTTCCCTGGCAAGAGAACCCTACCAGCTGGCCCTGGTTTGAAATTAGCAGCTGCAAAGCCATACCTTGGCTGGAGTCCTATCAAGTTGGGGCAGGGGGTGATGAGCTCTGAGCCGATATTTGGGAACCTGGCCTCCTGCACCTCTCAGTTCTTCCCCATCCCTTGAGCCAGTTGTTTCCCAGGTCGGGACAACCTGTGCCTTGTGGGTTGCACCACCCCTCATCCTGCCCAGCTGGGCACAGCCCACCCTCTGCTCACACCTCGTAACACAGTGGGGTCAAGGCTGTTTCCCAGCATCCTTGTGACCAGTTGCCTTCCGTCTGTCCTGGACCCCTGGGTGCGTGGCATGGAGAAAAAGTGGTGCAGAGCGTGAGGCTGAGAGGGCCACATCTTGCTGAAAGCAGCCTTCTGACAGGAGGCACAGGGCCTGTCCTCTCTATGGTCTCTGACCAAGGAGGAGTGGAGTTAGTGGGGACAGGCCTTTGTTGCTTATTTCTCACATGTGGTCAGAGGGCCTGAGTCCCTCATGGGGCTGTAGGTGGCAAGATGGCTGCCACTGGGGACACAGCCTGATGTCAACTTAAAGCACAATGTAAGGGGAAGTACGGTGGGATCTGGGGACATGGTGGGTTGAGGCAAGAGTGAGGATAGCCAGTAAACCTGGGGGGAAGAGTTGGAGCTGCGGCTTGGGGACAGGAAGGCATCGTGGCCACACCCCGTGGGAGTATACACGTCCCTGAGGTGGAAGCCCAGAGTCTCCCAAGGGGAGCAGGAACAGGAGCAGGCCTCAGCTCCAGCTGTCTGACTCTGCAGGGAGGGGTACTTCACTGGGTCCACATCTACCCACTGGGAACCCTCGGAAATCCAGGGTGGGGGACTGGAGGGAAGAACTGTGATAAGTGACCACTCCCCTTCAAGCCACCTCACCAGAGCTGGCCCAGACCACATGGCCTTGCCAGAATGGGGGCTCCCTGGGGCTTCTCCTAGGGGAGGCTCATCCCATGCCATCTCTTCCCAGTCCAGGATAACAGGGTCCCGCAACTGGAGAGCCATGCAGGACATGCGCAGGTACCGGCACCACTACCCGGTAGGTACCCACAGCCCCCTGTGTTCCCTGTAGCACCTGTGCACTGGTCCATCTGGAGACACACAACTCATTAGCACCTGTCAGACAGAATGTCCCCTGTCTTGCTCGAAACCTGGGCCTGGATTCTGGGTTGTGCCCCTCATTGTCCAGAGCACAGGCCTGGTGTGAGTTCTCATCATGGTGTGAGGAGAACATGCTTCCCCCGCTCTGAGCCTCAGCACCCCAGCGGTAGAGTTGGGTAGCAGTTCTGGCCTCCTAATGCAAGTGTGTGGTCTGGTGGGGGGCTCCTGGGGAGGGTGTTAGAAGCCCTCCTGGGGGTGGGGGTAGGAGCATTGTCCTCAGTTCCTGCCCACATGAGTGGGAGGTGAGGAGGCCCTGTCCTCCAAGCCTCTCCTCACCTGCAGAGGAGCCCCGACTGGTTCAGGGCCTCACGGCAGCCTCCCGAGGCCTGGAGGTTTGCAGATGCACTGGACTGAGGGCCCTCAGAGGCAGCTTATTTTTGATGAGGCCCCAGCCATGCCCTCTCTCTGCCCTTCAGGATTTGGTGGAACGAGACTGCAACGGTGACATGCCCAACCTGAGTTTCTACAAAAATGAGATCCGCTTCCTGCCAAACGGTACACACCCCCTCAGCTGCCCTGCTTTCAGAGAGCTCCACAGAGCCCCCTGGAGGTGGCCAGAGGGGTTCAGGTTGGGGGGCTGTGTAAAGGGTCCCAGAGGAACATTGGAGGCTTCCCCACCACATGGTCTCTGCTGCAGCTGCTCAAGGCAACAGGTGAACTAACGAGCCGATGGTCTTACTGTTCTACGTGGTGTCATAAAAAGTAGGATAATATTTTGTGATGTACAATTGACTTGAAATTTAAGTTTCTTTGTCATCGAGTCTTATTGGAACCTACCTGTGCCCATTCATTTATGCAGCTGCTTTCTCTCTGGAGCAGGAAACAGCCTGCTTAGGTGGAGACCATGTGGCCCCCCAGCCTGGGGTGTTCACTGTCTGGCCTCACAGACACGGGCCCACCTGCTCTGGACTGTGCCCCAGGGTTGGGTTCTGCTGGGGTCTTGTTTGAGGACAGAGTGGGTACCAGGGCTCACGGGCCAGGATTTGAGTGAGGCACCCCTTTGGCAGAAGTGGGTCTGAGTCTGGACCACAGGTTCCCCAGAGGGGCCTCCCAGGCCTCCACTGAGTTGTCCTCAGTCACCCTGAGGCTCTGGCTTCCACACTGCACAGCAGCTGAGTTCCCAAAGCCCTTGACGGTCTTAAAGAATTGGGGGCATGAATCGGCAGCACTCTGTCCCTAAGCCCTGTCAGGGGTTTTGTCCCCACTGCTGACTTGGCCCCGTGGGGTTCCCAGGATGTTTCATTGAAGACATTCTTCAGAACTGGAGGGACAAGTATGATCTCCTCGAGGACAATCACTCCTACATCCAGTGGTGAGCCGGTAGGGAGGAGCCGGAGGGCGGCGGGGAGGGGAGCCTGGGCCCTGGGCACTGCTGCCTGTCCTTCCCAGAAGCCCACATCCACACTGCAGGATGGTGCCTGCACACGCTTGGGTGGGCCTCAGCAGATACTGCAGGGGCAGGGCCACAAAGGGGAGACTCCAGCCTGTCCCACGGTCTGTTGGCTCTTTAGGTCTCAGCACCTCTGTGGTTGGGAACACAGTGGCCCCAGGAGACAGCAGGGCATACACACAAGCTGGGGCGTGGGGTGGGAAATGGCCTGCCTGCCCACCTGCCAGGGGCTGCAGCCTTGGCAAGGGCAGGTGGGGCTGGGCTGTGCCTGACTCAGGCCATGGTGAGGCTCTAGGTCAGGCTTGGGCAGAAATGTGTGGTGCTCTTGGAGGCCATGACTGCCCTGGAGAGCAGTGTGCCTCTGCTTGAGGTCAGCCTCTGGGCAGCTCCAGGGGGTCTCCTGCGTGAGGTGCATCATGGGGATGAGCTCCTGGCGTCAGTGAAGGGAAGCAAAGGAGGATGAGCAAGCAGGAAGGAGAGCCCTGGCCCCAGCCTGAGCAGGGGGAAAAGGCAGCCTTCCATGGATTGCCTGCAGGCCACCAGGCATACATGCTGGGCTCTGGCCAGTCACACTCACCTGTGCTAAACCCTCCTTTTCTACCTTTGACCCTTTGCTTTGTGAACTGCGGGAGGCCACCACCCTCTTAGAGTTAAGCAGCAAGCCCAGAGAAGGTAGTACACTGCTCCAGGTCACCCAGCAAGCTTGAGCCTGAGGCCTTGGAAGTCTGGCCCTGGTCATTAAAGGGCCTGCGCCCTCCCTGTCTTCGCAGGCTGTTTCCTCTGAGGGAACCGGGAGTGAACTGGCACGCCAAGCCCCTCACACTCAAGGAGGTCCAGGTGAGCTCCTGTGCCCCTGCTAGAGAGGTCACATCTGATACCAGGTGCTGGATGCCACCTGGAGGCTGCTGGGAGATGCAGAGGCCCAGAGAACCTGCGTCCCACGCTCTGCTTTCCAGAATGGTCATCTTCCTGCATGGGCTCCTGCAGCATCTAGAAATCTGACTCTCAGGCCGTCCGCTGCCTGCCAGGGAGTTGGGGGAAGGGCCTGAGCAGGAGGAGCACCTTGATGCCAGGGCAGGATCGGAGAGGAGGCAGCCTTCCCACGGCGCTGGGAATCTGGTGCTGTACAGGGAGGAGCTGCATCAATGTGCCTGCTGTCACTCTGCCTTAAAAAGCTGAGTCATGACCCAGGAGGTGTCTGCCCACCTGGCGTCCATGGCCATCCCACACAGCCCGACAGAGGCCCAGGAACGGCCTCCTGAGCTCCCTTGGGGGTGTTTTCCAGGCATTCAAAAGCTCCAAGGAGGTCAGGGAGCGGCTCATCCGGGCCTATGAGCTCATGCTGGGCTTCTACGGGATCCAGCTCAAAGACCGGGACACGGGTGCTGTGTGCCGAGCACAGAACTACCACAGTCGCTTCCAGAACCTGAACTGGTGAGGAGCGGGCGAGCCTCAGGTGCAGGACACTGGGTTTCAGGCAGGTGTGAGGGGCCTGCAGGGAGGCATGATGCCTACCCGGTCAGATGGTGAGGACGTAAAGGAAGGGCTTCCTTTGCCTGGGAGGTGTCAGCCCCGTGGGAAAGCGGGTCAAGGACAATCTGTAGGTGGCACCATCCCCCTTGCTGGGGGTGTTGGCCCCTCTGCCCTCCTCCAGCCAGCACCTCCCCACGTGAGTCCACTGATGGAGGCACTGCCCTCAGTGGACGCTCCCCATGGGTGTGAGTCCTCCTGGAGGTGCCAGCTGAGCTCATTCACCCCTCCTCTCTCGCAGGCGCAGCCACAACAACCTGCGCATCACGCGCATCCTCAAGTCTCTGGGTGAGCTGGGCCTGGAGCACTTCCAGGCCCCACTGGCACGCTTCTTCCTGGAGGAGACTCTGGTGCGCTGCGAGCTGCCCGGCGTGCGCCAGAGCGCCCTGGACTACTTCCTGTTTGCTGTACGCTGCCGGCGCCAGCGCCGGGAGCTCGTGCACTTCGCCTGGGAGCACTTCCAGCCTCGCTGCAAGTTCGTCTGGGGGCCACGTGACAAGCTGCAGCGGTTTAGGCCCCGTGCCACACTCCAGCCACTGGTAGCCCCCAGGCAGGCAGAGGGGGATGAGGGCCCAGGGGACTCCCTCCAGGAGGCTGGCACCCAGGATCAGACCTGTGGGCAGGAGAGGGACCCTGGTGGGGACAGGGTGTCAGCTGAGGTTCCCCAGCCACTGAGTGTGAAGCAACAGGATGCGGAAACCCTGGAGGGGGGCCAAGGGAATGAGGCTGAGCCCCCAAGTCCCAAAGAGAGCAAGAAGAGGAAGTTGGAGGCAAACCGGAAGGAGCAGGCCCCAGGGGAGCCAGGCCCCCCAGGCCCCTCCGAGGTGGAGAAAATAGCTCAGAACCTGGAGGGGTGTGCCCTCAGCCAGGCCAGCCAGGACCTGGGGGAGACCGAGCAGCCCTGCCCCCAGCCTCCAGGGGCCAGGGTGGCTGATGAGGTGAGGAAGCGGAGGAAGGTGGAGGAGGGTGCTGGGGACGAAGCAGTGGTCAGCAGCAGCACCCAGATGCCTGCCCCCACCCCATCCCAGTGCTTCAGGGCCCAAAAGGGTGGAGGCGAGGTGGAGGAAGAACCAGAAAACCAGGTGGGGCCCGAGCAGAGTGCCTGTGGGAGCCCGCCAGAGGGCCCAGGGCCTGCCACCACAGGGACCCCTGTGGATGGGATGGGGGAGGCAGCCGGGACCGGACCTTCTGCCAAACCTGGAAACGGAAAGCCTTAAGGAACGGGGAGCCTGCGGGCATCTTGGCCCTGCCCAGCCCTGCTGCAGGGGAGTCTGGGTCCCAGGAGCCCTGTTGCTGGCTCTTCTCAGTGCCCAGCAGTGCTGGCCTCTCCCTGGTGGTCACTGCAGTGGCCACTGGATGGACCGAGGCCCCGCCCTCAGGGAAGGCCCGAGCCTTCAGAACCCTCCTTACCTCACTGCATTCTCCCTGCTCTTCCTCTGAGCCCCCGTGTTTGTAAATAACCCCTCCAGGGTCCCGGAGGGTCCTTTTCTCAGTGTGGTGCCAAGCAAGGCCTTTTCTGAATAAACTCGTCTGACTTTGAGTCTTCGTGGTGTGGGCTACAGTCCTCTTTGGTGGCCTGTGACTGGTTTCCTGAGGGTCCTCTCCAGGTTCTTCTACGCCCAGCTGCAGAGTGGCCTGGCCTGGTGCCATCTCACTTTGCCCAGGCAAGTGCCCACCAGGCAGCAGTGGCACAGCTCTCCTGGAAGCACAGTCCCCTGATCCGGTCTGAGCAAGCAGCCTCTCCAGCTGGCACTAGACATCTGGCCCCTCAGCTGCCTTGGGTCACCTTCCCAGTAGTCAGTCTAGGACTTGCGCATAGCCCCTTGGGTGGGGGACAGCAGTTGGGGTGCTGCAGGTCTAGAGCAGGTCTTACGTCTGCCTGGTTGGGGTGCCCTGATGCCTCAGGCCCCAGTCCAGCAGCCCCTGCCCAGCCCTGCCCCTCCACACCTCCCTCTGCCTTCCTAGGACTCCCTTGGCTGCACCCTACCTGGTGGAGCCCATGAGCATCCCTTGGCAGCCCTTCGCCACAGCTTGGCTTTTTCCTGAGCCAGGAGTGCAGGACACCTAAGTTAGCTGGCAAGGAGCTTTTGTGGGGCCTCTGAGAGAAGGGTTCCCCAAGTGGCTCTCGGCTGCAGGCTTGCCTTTGGGCCAGAGAAGGGTGGAAGGGCCATGGCTAATTCTGGGCAGAGGCCTTCTGCATCTGACTCACCTCCTCCACTGGATGCTGTGGGACCCTGGTGCTGCCCCCACTCATTAGCTCAGTAGTGGGGTTTCCACCTGGAGGGGAAACCAGGCTCTGATGTAGAGGTGCGGCATCAGTGTCTTCAGCAGGCCCCCTCTGATCTCCAGAGCTCGGGGACCTCGGTCCAGCCCGTTGGGGCCCCAGTGAGTTGGGAAATTGCAGCACCTGTTGTGATAAGAGGCCCCATTGGAACAACACTGAGGAGAGGGCCGTGTCCAGCACTGGGCACCTGGGGATGGTCATTCTGGCTCACTGAACCCTGAGCTTCAGAGAAAGTGTCCCAAAATAGGTGAATAGGGCTTTGGCTCTGCCCAGCTTGGGTGCCGGGGAGGCTGGACTCTGGCTGGTGGGTGTGAGGCCAGCCCCCTGCCCTCAGCTGGCCTGGCCCTAAAGGTCTGTGCATTGTTGGGGTGGGTTTGTGAGGGTGCCTGAGTGGAGGGGCTTGGGGAAGGACACTAGGCTGTCATTTTTCCACCCAAGGTGAAGGCCAACTGTGCTTCCTGAGTCTAGCTACATGCTAGGAACTGGGGTAAGGGGCAGAGCTGGGCTGGGGGGCCAGGTAGGAGCCTGGGATGGGGAGGGAGAGCCCGAGGAAGGGGCTGTCATGCCCCCTTGTTCCCAGTTGAACGGGGGAGGAACCCTCTTGCTCCCAGATGCAGGGATTGGAGTGGGGCTACCCCAGGCCTCTACTCCTAACCCCTGCTGCCTGCAGCTCCCTCCCCTTTCCACCAGACTGTCTCTGAAGGTGTGCCCTAGGATGTCCTGGACTCCGCTGGAGGGCGGGCCCTTTTGAGCTTCCCCTCTCCTCCTGATGTGCCCCAGCCCTCCCACTGGAGGGCTCCTGGGCAGACAGCTGTGGGCTTTGGTGGTGGTGAGACTCTCCTGCCACCTCACCTAGGCAGAGGGGATGCCAACTTATGGTGGTGAGACTCCTGCCACCTCACCTGGGCCGAGGGGTGCCGACTCCTCACTGAGCTGTTTTGTCTGAACTCCCCTTTTCACCCCCACTTGATTTGACAGTTGTGAATGGGCTGGGGAAGTGGCTCCATGGTGCAGGGCCTCGGCTGTGAATGGTGATGGCCTGGGTTCCACCTCCAGCCACTGCACTCCCTGCAAGGAGGCCAGGCCAGCTGAGGACAGGGGGCTGGCCTCACACCCACCAGCCAGAGTCCAGCCTCCCCGGCACCTAAGCTGGGCAGAGCCAAAGCCCTATTCACCCGTTTTGGGACACTTTCCCTGAAGCTCAGGGTTCAGTGAGCCAGAATGACATCCCCAGGTGCCCAGGTGCCCCACTGCAGTGGCACCGCAACACACCCTGCAGGGGGCAGCACTCCCAGAAGCCTGAGGATCCCCGGTGGGCGGCGGCAATCCTGCATGGGTTCCGGCCCCAAGGGGAACCTGAACATTGAGATGTGCCTAGGGTAGCTTGGAGGCCCGTCCCAGGCCAGCACTCACCCTGCTGCAGTATCAGGGTAGGATAAGTGCAGCAGTCTTAAGGCCCTGTTGGTGACAAATTCCCTCAGGCCCAGGATAAGGAGCTGCTTCCCCCTCTTTCCCAGGGGGACCGTTTTGCTCTCTCTTGAGGAGACAGGGTGTCAGTGGTGACCCACGTGGACAGAACCCTTGGGGCAGTCCAGGTTTCAGTGTGTGACGTGCCTTCAGCAGCCCTGGCTGTCCCGGGTTGGAGGGGATTCACCCACGGAGGTCTCCTGGGTTGGGGCAGCCTGCTGGCCCCCCTCCTAAAAGGCCCCTCCAACTCTCGACTGCGGAGAAAGGAGCCTTTCTTGTCGGCTGAAAGGTGTGTGTGTGCCGGGCGCCAGCCCGGGATAATTTTAACTCCGGGCCGGCCAGAAAATGCCGGAGGCTGGCCCTGCCCGCGCCCGCGCCCGGCGCCCCGCCCGTCCAGGTGGGCCGGCTGAATGGGGGCTTGTGCCGCGGGGCGGGGCGGCCGGCCGCGCACCGCCCTCCGCCCGGGCCCTGCGCCGCCGCCGCCGCCGAGCCGCTCAGAGTGCGAGCCAGCCATGGCCCGAGCGCCCGCCCTGGCCCTGCTTCTGCTGGGGCAGCTCCTGGCGGCCGCCGCGGCGCAGGTGAGCAGCCCGCGGCCGCCCCGGCTCGACCCGCTCAAGGGCCGTCGAGGGTTTGGGACTAAGACTGGAGGTCCAGGCGCGCGACCCGGCACGACCCCCGCCGCGCCACCCCGGACCGGCCACCTCGCCGCGGGCGCGGAGTGCCGCTGAGCCCCACCGACGCCGACATGAGCCCTGGCGGCCGCCTACCCCTCGCCGGCCTGGCCCGGCTGCTGCCAGCGCTGCCACGGGGCTGGAAGCATAATGTCGCCTTTGTTCCTGACCACTCCTAGCCAGAGAGATGCAGTGGCTAAACTGCCTGCTGGCGCCAGGCTCCGCAGGGTGGTGGGCTCTAGTTCAGACCCCAGAGCTGCTTGGAGGGGAAGAAGGGACCCTGTACCCTGAGCAGGCTGGAGGGACTGCGGTGGGTGGGGTGGGGATACCTCTCTAATGACTTTTCTACATTTCAGAAAGCAGGACCTCGAGGCCCTCCTGGCCCCCAAGGGCCACCTGGAAAGCCGGGCAAGGATGGCATCGATGTGAGTTGGGGGGTGGGCTGGCTGGGGGTTCCCTGCACTCTAGCTCTGGTCCTAGCCTTCCTGATGGAGACAAAACAAGTCCCACCTTCAGAGCTGGGGCCATACAGGGTGATGAGCCAGTGCCCGTGTTGGACTGAAGGAACAAAGACACCCCTTGTTCCTGCTCCGGGCAGAACCTGAGGTGGGGTAGCATGGTGGTCCTGGGGCCAGAAATGTGGACATGAGGTGTGTTTCTTGGTCTCCTGAGGGGCTGTGCTTCTGTGGGATATGGGCCCTGGGGCTCTGTGCTGGTGTGGGGCTTGTCCTTCTGGGTAGATGGGGGTTGTAGGTCTTGTTGGACCAGAGCTAGAATGCTGGGGGCTGGAGCCAGTCTTGGAGGGGCTCGGGGACACATTTAGCCCCAGAGATGGCACCCTCTTTGGTATCCTGGGCCAGTGTGAGCCCAGTGATTTGGGGAGGCACAGCCTACTGGGGCAGCTCCTGGCGGCTGGGATGGTCCGGGATAAAGACCTCCCTTGTCCAGCCAGCCACCTCCAGGAAGGGCAGGGATCCCTATAGGGCCCATCCTCACCTGTTGTTCCCTGTCAGGGTTTTGGGAGGGCCATAGAGAGCCACATGGACAGCCCCTCACCACCCCTCCTCAGCCTCCCTGCAAGTCTCCAGCAGGCTTTGCCTTGATGGCCATAAGCCTCCCTTCCCCCACCACAGGGCAGCTGTTCTGGGGCCATGTTGGACTACATCCTAGGTGGCCCAGGGCCTTGGCCTCCCAATACCCTTCTTACTGGGGTTGGGCACCTGGGTCCTGGGCTCACACTTAAACCCTGGCCTCTCTCCCTCTGCAGGGAGAAGCTGGTCCTCCAGGTCTGCCTGGGCCCCCGGTGAGTGTCCTTAGCTGGAGAGAGGGGCAGCCTCTTTCCATCTGGAGGGATAGACACAGAGAACAGAAGGTCATTGACGCCATGTCCCACCATGCTGGGCCTAGGAGAGGCCTCAGAGGGCTGGAGTGGGGGTTGGAGCCAGGAAGAGGGTGGGAGGAGAATGTGTGGGATTCGATGTCTCTGGAGGCAGGGTCTGGCTGGAAGCTTTCTTTGGGCCAGTGCCCAGGCAGGCCAGGCAAGGGGGACAAATGCAGCTCTGATGGTCTCCCCAGCCTGGAGCTGCCCCAGGCCCCTCACCTCGTCTAGCTGTAAGGGTTGAGGGCACTGGAAACACTGGCAGTCCCATACGGGCTGCTGGCCTGGGGTGGGGAACCTGGATCTACCAGGTAAATTACTACTGTTGGGACTGAAAGATGGGGAGGGTAGTCCTCCTGGGGCCACCATTCCTGGATGCCTAGGTGGTACCCGGCATTTCTTCCTTGTTGAAGACCAAGGTTTGAGGCTGGACCCTCCTCACAAGTCTGCCCTTTCCTCTTGCTCAGGGACCAAAAGGGACCCCAGGCAAGCCAGGGAAGCCAGGAGAGGCAGGTCTGCCGGGACTGCCTGGTGTGGACGTGAGTGTACAGCCCCTGCTCCTCGCAGACTAAGGGTCACGTTCTAATTGGTGTCCCCCCGCTGGGCCTGCTCAGGCTGGAAACCCAGTCCTGACACAAGTCTCCAGAAGTCCCCACAGGGGTCCCTGGCCCCGGCCCAGACCCTGCCAGGCCTGGTGGGGGACAGAGCCAGCCCACAGCAGAGCTGGAGGTCCTGCCAGCTCTTGCTGACGCGGGAACAAGTACCCATTGTCAAGCTCCTCTGCCCGTGCTGGCCGGGGGCCTCCTCACCCCAGCCTGGCCCTGGAGGTTGAGGGGGGCTGGAGGCTGGGCTCCAGGTTCAGGAGGCCAGAGTCTGAGCAGCTTGTCCCCACAGGGCCTGCAGCTGGCTCCCCACTTACTCCCCTACCTCCCAGCTCTGGGGGAGCTAGGTCCACAGACGGCAGAGCCAGTCCAAGGGTTGTCACCTCTGGGCTCGGTTCAGTGAAGGGAAGATCTGTGTTCATTTTTGTTTTGGGGGTGGGGGACAAGTGCTTCCCATATGGTCTCTTGATCCCCTTTTCTATTCCCTCCCAAGGGTCTGACTGGGCGGGATGGACCCCCTGGACCCAAAGGTGCCCCTGGAGAACGGGTAAGTTCCTGCCCCACGTCCAGTAGCTATGACCCTTGGCCAGGTGGTTGCCAGGGGGAGTTTCCTATGCCCACAAGGTCATAGGGCTGGAAGTTCTAAGAGTGGTGACTCTTAGAGCTTCAGAGATTGTACCTTCCCAGGGCCTGCAGACCTGTCATTGCAAAGGCAGGGGATGCGGCAGCAGGAGGCCGCAGGCTGACCAGCTGCAGCACTTGTGGCCTCGCAGGGCAGAGGCCTGAGGTGCCAGCAGCCTCTTGGGGCTGGTGTTAGGGTCACCTCCTGGAGGAAGGGGCTCGGGGTGCCTCCGCCTGGCTGGTGCCAGCCCTGGCATTGCACTCCCGTGGTGGCTGAGCCCCCAGCAGCCTTTGCAGGAAGAGTGCTGTCCTGGCCACCAGAACAGCAAGCAGAGGATCCCACCCAGGCTGCTGGGGCAGCAGAGCCCCTTTTCCTTTTTGGTCTTCCGTGAAAGGGACTTCTGTCCCTGTTCCTCCTCCTTGGAGGAGTTGGATCAGACTTTGGGGCGGCGGGGGGGACAGGCCCACCAATACCCATTTTGCTCCTCAGGGAAATCTAGGACCTCCAGGGCCACCCGGGCTGGGGGTGAGTACTGTCCTCTCTGTGGGGGTTTGAGCCAGAGCGTCCAGACCTATTAAGCTGCCCCTTGTGGTCTCCCCTAGAGGCTGGGCCCTGGAGTGGGGTCCTGGGGTCCTACCTAGGCTGTGCCCTTTGCGGGGGTCTCCTGGGCCAGCCACCAATGCCCTGAGGTGCCTTCTGTTGCCTTGGGGTGGCAGGGCGAGCCCATCCTGTGCTCTGACTCTGTGCTTGGCTTTGCAGGGCAAAGGCCTCCCTGGACCCCCCGTGAGTACTGCACACCCTCATGGCCTTTGCCCAGGCCGCTGAGCTCCCAGGGCTGTCCCCATACCCAGAGCCACTTGGGCTGGGGTGTCCCAAACTGTGGCAGGGGTGGAACTTCTCAGGATATGACCCATACCCAGAGCCCTTGTCCCTTCAGAAAGAGCACACTGGCCTGGGGGGTCCCTTCCCAGGACCCGTGTGGCTCCTTGGGTGCAGGCCCCTCCCTCTCACTTCTTTACTCCCCAGGGAGAGGCAGGAGTGAGCGGCCTCCCAGGTGGCATCGGCCTCCGTGGTCCCCCGGTGAGTGGCTCCCCTGCCCATAAGTCCAGACTCAACTGCAGGGCTCCCTGTCCCTCTTCCCCATTCCTTGTGGTCATTGACAGAGCCCAGGCAAGGGGACATCCCAGATATCAGGACACCGCAAGGCTGAGCCGGCGCAGGTGTTGTCCAGGGAGAGGAGGGAGCTGGGAGTGTCCCTGTCCTTGGGCAAAGCTGGTCCCCTCACTCAGGTGGGGCTGGCCCTGTTTGAATCATGATCACTCCCCAGGGACCCTCTGGACTCCCAGGCCTGCCTGGCCCCCCAGGACCTCCTGGACCTCCCGTAAGTACTGGGTAGGGGCCCTGAGGTCCCAGGCATGGGCTTCCCTAGAAGCCTACAAGTGTGGATTGGACCCTCACCCAGACCACATGACACTGGAGATGCTAGCCACTCCCCAGGAACAAGCTGGGGCAAGTCCAGGCCAGAATCTGAGGCCCCTGCCCCAGGACAGGTGGTTTCTGTCACTGTCACATGCACTGAGGATGGTCCAGATAGCACTGTCACTTGGGAGATGGGATGAGGGGTCCGCAGCCTCATGGGTGGGGGAGGTCATGGTGAAAGTGGGTGGGGGGGCAGGTGGACTCAGCTGCCTCCTTCTGTGTTTCAGGGACACCCTGGGGTCCTCCCTGAAGGTGCTACAGATCTGCAGGTGGGCACTTGTGGCCATTGTGAGGGGGGCAGGGGGTGCTTGCTTTAACGGGAAGCATCTGGCCACGATCGCCATCTTGGGGACCCCCAACACAGCACTGCCTCTGGGAAATGCCCCGCTCTGCATGGCAGGAAGGCAGGGCCCAAGGGAGCTCCCTGCTGACAGGGCGCTCAGTGCGGGCAGGTCAGGAATAACCTGGGGCCCACCCTTACCCTCCCCACCCTGCCCTGCCACCATCTGGACCTGCTTGTCCCTCACAAAGCCACTAGCCTTGTGGGGTGATGCAGAGCTCAAATCACTGCAGTCACGTCAGATGAGAGCTCAGTCCTGCACCAGCCGCTCTGCCCTGGGCACGGCAGGCAGTGTGTCCCTCGTCACGGACTTTTACCTTGGTCTTTGAGCCCTGTCCTGAGCCTGGGGCACAGGGTCTGCTTCTCTGTCTGTGAGCTGTGTGCAGTACGAGTACCCGTTTCCATGGAGAGAAAGTGATAATGCCTTTGGCTAACGCTGAGGGCTGTTTGCAGCTGTCCCTCTGCCTGTATGTGGAGTGTTTGACCAGGTCATGTCCTGGAAGGGAGGGCTTAGGGTTCTTCCCCACAAGAATGCTGGACACAAGGACGGGCCACAGTGGGCAGTTGACAGGACCAGCTCTGCATCTCTGCCCAGCCTGCCCAGTGCAGTGTGGAATGATCTAGAAATCTACATATCCTCCCAGGGTCCCCTGCCTCCGGCTCAGGGTGCCTTCAAGCCACAGCGTCATACCTGTTGCTTGGGCTCACGGTAGCATCTTTCCTAAAAGCCACCAAGCACCTGGTCAGAGGATGAGGTCTCTGGTGGAGCCAGCAGTCCGCCTGTGAATGGCTGCTTGGAAACCCAGCACCTGCTCAGAAGTTGGACGTCCGGGAGGGAAACCCCCAGCCATGGCTGGGCTCGCCGCAACCCCTCGCCACAGCCCAAGGCCGGCCCTGAGTGACGCCTTGTCTGGGCTCATCCTTGTCTGGGCTCATCCGTAGTCCCCCGATGGTGTGGCCTTCCACGTGGCCTTCCACGTGGCCCCTCAGGATGCTTACTTCTCTTGGGGACCCTGCCCTGTTGGACTGGGGTCTGACTCTTCTGTCTTCCAACAGTGCCCTGCCATCTGCCCACCAGGTCCCCCAGGTCCCCCAGGAATGCCAGGGTTCAAGGTGAGTGGTGGCTGCAGGGTGACTTGGGCTAAGCTCACCTCCCCACTGTCAAGAGGCATCTCCTCGTGGCTGGGGGATTTCAGGGATATGGGGGTCCAGGGCATCACTGGGGGAAAGTGGTGTTGGAACCCCTATCCCACCCTCTCCACCCCAGTAACATGCTGAAATCTGGTGTGGCTGGGCTGGGCCTGGACTGTGGTGATCAGAGGAAGCCCAGAGAGGGAAACAGGGCTGGCCCAGGGTCCCCTGGTAGGTCACAGTGCCTCTTAGGCCTGTTTCCCCTACCTGGGCCCGGGTCTTTGGTCCTGAATGCTGTGGTGTTACTGTGGCTAGATCCTGGGCTGACTGGCTGTATAGGCCTCAGTTCAGTGCTGCTTGAGGAGGGTGCCCAAGGGTCTGGGGGCTATGATTTCTGTTTGTTTTCAGGGGCCCACGGGCTACAAAGGGGAGCAGGGAGAAGTCGGCAAGGATGGTGAGAAGGTACCTTGCTGACTGTGCCCGGGCACTGACCCTGGAGGGCCTGGCCTGGGCTGGGGGTGGGCCTGGACTCACCAGGGGAGGGTGGCACAGCCTCACAGGCTCCCCCCCAGTTGACACCTGCTGTGTCTGTCCCCTAGACAGGTCTGGCTGGTCAGAACTGGTGATTGGAGCAGGGTCCCTGGACAGACCCCCACCAGCCTGACTTCATGTGAAAGCTCCCCTGGGGTTGGGAGGGTACCTGAGTGCCTGGGCCCCACGTGGCCTGAAGAGGTCTCAGCAGTCCTTGCCCCTGCTGACAGAGGGCATTTGCCCCTCCTCACCTCCGGCTGGGAACAAGGTCGAGGACACCCTTTAGTGTGGCAGGAATGACCAGATGAGGACTGGTGCATGATGGTAGGGGCCACACCTACTTAGCCAGGAGGGGGGGTCTGGAAGGGCCAGGGGACTGTGCCACAAGAGACCCCAGCCCCAGCCCGGGGAGGGGCAAAGCCAAAGTGACACATGACCTCTCTGGAGCCTTGGGTGAGTGACCCTCACTCAGCCTCTTGGCTCATATGTGAAGTGGGAGCAGTGCCCCTTACTGCCTGGCTCTGGTGGGCCCTGGAGGGCAGTGGAAGGTTCTAGAAGAGCCAGGATGAACCCCTGACCACCACTTTCTCCATTGCAGGGTGACCCTGGCCCCCCTGGTCCTGCTGGCATCCCAGGCACCGTGGGGCTGCAGGTGAGACCAATAGAACGGGAGCCCCACAGACAGCCGCCCTCAGACTTGGGGACAGTCAGCACAGGAGAGGGGCTGGTTCCACTGTGCGCACCGAGCTCCCCCAGAGCCAGGCCCGCGGTGGCCCGGAGAGGTGCATTCCAGCTGTGCAGCTCCAGCTCTCTCCCAACAGGGTCCCCGAGGATTGCCAGGACTTCCAGGGCCACTTGGGCCCCCTGGGGACCGGGTAAGTTCTGCTGGGCTTGTGAGGTGCCAAGGCTGGCCCAGGTGGCTGTGGGTTGGAGGTGCTCAGCAGCTGGCACTGGGCTCTTCCCACGTGCCTAACTGACTGGCTGTGGCCTCCCTCTGAGTCCCTATTCCTGCAAAAGAATCCCAATGCCCGCTGTCCTTTGCAGGGTCCCATTGGGTTCCGAGGCCCCCCTGGGGTTCCGGGAGCACCTGGGAAAGTGGTACGTGTGCGTCTGGAGTGGAGGGGCCCCGTGTAGGCCCAGGCCCTCTGGCCTCTCCTTCTGCCGTTGCCCCCTCGGAGACCTCCCCTGTCCCCTCGGAGAGACCTCCCCTGCTGCGGCTGGCTGAGCCCCAGGCTTGCTGTCCCAGGGGCACGTCTTGGTGGGCTTGTAGCACACCTGGGGGGTGGCCACAGCCCTGGGGGGATGGTGCAGGGTTCCTGTGGCATACCTGGGAGCCCTACTGCAGCTGGGGACACCTGAGGAACTTGTTATGGGAGGTCCACCTCTGTAGGAGATCTGCCCCCTCAGTCTCCCTGGAGGCGAAGCGGGTCCTCCCTCTGACCCCCCAGGACCCCCAGTAGCATCTGTCTGGCCATCTCTGGCCACACCTGGAGGGCTCCCATCAGGTCACACGTCAGTCTGGCTCTCCTGCCTTCTCTGTGACATCAACATTTTCCCTCTTCTCCTTGTCGTTTTCAGGGTGACAGAGGCGAGAGGGGCCCAGAAGGTTTCCGTGGCCCCAAAGGTGACCTTGTAAGTAGCAGACTTTGATTCTCTAGTCTTTTATGGACGAATCTTATCTAGTCTTAGCTGGTGTCAGGGGTGGGGGTACATGTGGAGGGACCTGAATGGGGTCTCGGGGACCTCCCCATTCCAGGCTGTCACCTGGGAATGGGTGGGGACAAGCTGCTGGACACATTGGGGCTTGGCCCTGGAAGGACCGCAGCCCTCCCCTGCCCCTGAGCCCCTCCCAAGCCTGCACAGAAGCCCTTGGCCCACCCCAGGAGGCAGCTGCTGCTGCAGGGAGGGGCGCAAAGGGGGACACGGTGCAGGGCCCCGGACAGAGCACAGTCCCCAGTGCCCAGGTTCTCAGCCGTGTAGTGGGAACAAGGGAGAAAGCTGCTCTCGGTCTAGGTGTGTGAGTCCTGAGCCAGGCGGGCTTCTCCTGAAGTGAGCCAAAGGGTCGGACGGTGCCCAACGTGCCTGCCTGCGGCGACTTCCACCCACGCCTGCGAAGCCGAGGGGCTGGGAGTCCTGGGGTGCTGCAGCGTCCATGGCACCACCGAGAGTCTTCTCCCCACCCCGGTCTTTGGGTGGCTGCCCCCACCCAGAGCATGTGCCTCGTGCCTGGAGGGCCATGGCTGGAGACTCCCCAGGTGCCAACTGCTGCTCTTCCACCCCTCTGTGTCCTTCAGGGCAGACCCGGTCCCAAAGGGATCCCTGGAATGGCGGGGCCAGCTGGCGAGCCGGTGAGTCCCCGTGGCTGCCGCAGCCTGCTCAGGCAGGTGGCCCTGGAGCCGGCAGGAGGCCGCGCTGCTGTGCTCCCAGCTGGGCTCTCCTTGCCTTTGGATTCTTTCATGGCGCTGGCCGTGCACAGCCCAGCAGGCCCCTGACCACGGTCAGACAGGGGTCCCTCCCAGAAGGGCCCATGCGTGGTCTAACCCTTGGCTGTTACCTTCTCGACAAAGTAAAGCTGGACGGCCAGCGGCCCTGCGTTCCCTCTTGCCCCCGCCTGAGATCCTCTGCCACCGCAGCCTGCAGAGCCCAGGGACCAGGCAGGGCTCGTCTGCTTGCAGAGCTCATGAGCAGGAGGGGTGCCGGTGGGATTGGGGTGCCCGAGTGTCCTGGGCACTCTGCCTGGCCAGTGACGCCAGCCTGCATTTCTCCCTGGGCCGGTCTGTGAGGGTGGCACAGGTTGTCACATCCCCTTCCCGGTCCTTAGAGCACAGCACCTCCCAGGTGCTCCAGGGACAGACCCCACTGCAGGGGGTAGAAGAGGCTGCCCTGAGGGGAACAGGGCTGTGGAGGAAGGGGAGGCCTGACGCTGTCCCTTGTCCCCAGGGCATGCCAGGCAAGGATGGCCAGGACGGGGTGCCAGGACTCGACGGCGAGAAGGTGGGTGCTTGGCAGGCTGGGAGAGGGTGACTGGGGAGAGCCGGCCTCCTGAGGCCTCAGCGTCTGTCTCCCTCCCATCCCAACTGCTGTCCTGGCAGGGGGAGGCTGGTCGCAGCGGAGCCCCAGGAGAGAAGGGTCCCAGCGGGCTGCCGGTGAGTGCCTGAGCAGGGGCGGGGTCAGGCTGGCTCCTGTGGGAGCTGTACTCTCTGGGGTCTGGCTTAGCCCTGGTGTCCAGTGGGACCTGTGGACAGGGGCCTGTGGTGTCTAGGCCTGTGTCCTCATGTGCATGGGGACATGCAGTGTACCTCTGCCCATCCCTGGGCACTGCAGGGCGTCTGTGGGCCTTGCCTGGGCTCTTGAAGGGACACTACTCCAGAGGCAAGGGAAGCTCAGAGCCCACCCTTGGGTCTGCAGGGCCAGAGGTGGCCTGGCCCCTGCCTGAGTGCGGGAGGACTCGGCACCTTAACTGGGAGCTCTCTCCTGCAGGGCCTCCCTGGACGCGCAGGCGCCAAGGGCGAGAAGGGAGAACCGGTATGTGCAGCTTCCTTCTGGTGAGGGGCAGGCAGGGTCCTGTCCTGGGAGGCTGAGGCCTTAGGCTCCCCTCCATTCTCCAGGGTAGAGCTGGGGAACTGGGTGAGGCTGGCCCCTCCGGAGAGCCAGGAGTCCCTGTGAGTACCCAGGTCCTCCCCACTCGTGCACGGAACCCTGCCCCTCCCTGACGTGTGTTTGGGACCCGCCCTTATACCCTTTTCTCTCTGGTCAGGGAGATGTTGGCGTGCCTGGGGAGCGTGGTGAGGCTGGTCACAGGGGCTCAGCGGTGAGTGGGCACAGCCCGGAGGAGTGGGCGCTGGCTTCTGAGCAGGACAGGGTGGCACTATGGGGGTACTGATGGGCCAGCCTCACAAAAGCTGGAGATGTTAGAGATAGAGACCCTAACTCCTGGTCCCTCACCCACGGGGGCGGGGGTGCTTGCTTGGGCTGCCCTATCCTCGGGTCTCTGTGCCAATGCACAACTTAGAACCCAGCAAGTACAAGTGGAGGTGCCTAAGCCTCCAGCCTGCCCAGGGACTGCCGGCCAGCAGTGGCCTTTTGTGACTGACAAGCGTCTGCCTTGACAAATAGGGCCTCCGAGACCCCTCACTTGTCCCCCGCCAGGAGGTGCCCTACTTTTGTCCCCAGCAGCGTGGCCTCAGATGACTTGGGACGAGCCCCATGTTGACCTAGCTGCATGGGAAGGCAGCACTGGGCTCCCCAGGCGTCAGAGGCTCCGGCGTCCCCTCCGGGACTTCTGGGCCTCGAGGCACCGCTCACACTCTGTCTTTCAGGGGGCTCTTGGCCCACAAGGCCCTCCGGGAGCCCCTGGTGTGCGAGGCTTCCAGGTGGGTAGTGTTGGAGTGGGAGTTTGGCCTGGTGCAGTGTCCCACACACCCAGGCCAGGGCAGTGACCCCTGGGGGGCCGGGCAGGAGCGGGATCCTGGCCAAGTTCCCATGGGCACCCACGGGCTGGAACTTCGTCCACAGGGCCGGAAGGGCAGCATGGGAGACCCCGGCCTTCCAGGTCCCCAGGGTCTCCGAGGCGATGTGGGTGACCGGGTAAGTGGCTATCCTGGCAGGTGATGCGCTGCTCTTGTACCCCAGTGGCCATTACCACTACCCGTTGGATCCAGGCAGCGAGAAGAGTGCCCCCAGCTGCCAGAGGGCTCTCCAGAGCCCACTCTGCTCGCCTGGGTGGTGACATTCTTTGTGGGTGAGAGGGAGCCTCCAGCCCCAGGGGGAGGTGTGGCGGGGGAACAACCCAGTAACTGGGGCAAGGTGTGAGGTGGAGGCCCAGAACCCATGCCCTGCACCACCTGAGGGTGCCAGCTGAGGCTGGGTTTGGCCAAGAGTCACACTGCTGTGAAGTAAGTTTGAACACAGTGATCCAACAAGTGGAGATTTCCAAGACCTTTGCCTGCCAGTCTTGAAATCGATGACAATATAAGCTCGTGAGGGCCATGGCTCAGGGTGCAAGGCGTGCTCCCCGTTGGTGGGCAAGGCCTCAGTTCCCAAGGCCAAGGGAAGAGGCTTGGGTTGGTCTGGCTGTTCCACCAGGTCCCTGGGGTCCAGCAGGTCTGCCTTAGGCTATCCCAGTGGGCAGAGACGGAGCCCTTTCCAGAGTATGCACACGGCCCTGGTTTCAGAGGCAGGGAGCTATTTCCCCCACACAGTAGGTCAGGGGCCCCTCATTAGCCTCTGGACAGGACACTGCAGAGGTCAGGGGACCTGCCGACAACACTGGGGCCTTGGAGAGGGTTGCAGGGCCGGGCTGTCCCAGGGGGTGGGCAGGTCCTGGCTCCCTGCCGCCACTCTCACACCTCCATAGGTTCCCACACTTTGCAAATGGATTTTTTTTAAAGAGGAAATCCTAGCAATTCCCAGACATGTCCCTAATTTTCCAACCTGATGGGAAGACAATTAGGATCTTTGCCTCAGCAAACACACCGGGATGACACTGTCCTGGGCTGCATGTGCAGTGACGGCTTCCCAATCCATGGTCACCACCAGCACCACCCTAAAGGACCCACTCTCCACCAGGACCAGGGGACGAGGGGCGCAGGGGCAGCTGGCACTCAGGGACCGAGGCCAGAGCAGAGCTGAGTGCCCAGTGAGGGGGGGGTGTTGCTGCTCCCCACGAGGAGCCCTGTGTGAATTCCTGGGATCCCTAACTCCCGCCTTCTCTCTGCAGGGCCCGGGAGGTGCCACAGGCCCTAAGGGAGACCAGGTGAGCCAGCGCCAGGTCAGGTCAGGTCTGAGTCCTGCCAAAGTGCAATCCCAAAGTCCTCCGGCTTCAGTGGCTCCGTGCTGTTTGGCTCTGGGACTGCTTTTAGGGTTCTGGACGGCTCCCTTGGGTCTCATTTCCCCTCCTCATCTTCTCCACTCCTGCTTAGCAAGTGACCACAGCTCTGCGCACCAGCCCCAGGTGGAGCAGGCCGCCTTCCTGGTTCAGACCCCTGGCCGCACAGATGCTGTGGAGCCCTGGGTGCAGTGGCAGAAGCCTCCGGTGCAGAACACTAGTGTTGCAAAAGCGTCTCTGGGCTCTTGCCCTGCGGCCAGCAGCACTTGAAAGGCACCTGCTTCTCCTGGAGAAGCTCAGGGTGGGGGGCTGTGGCTACTGCTGCAGACCCTGCTTCATCCTATGCCAGACGCTGCCGGGGCCTTTCCATCTAAAACCACACACAGCTCTGCCCGGCACAGAAAGCCTCGTTAGGCAAACATGTGCCTTCAGCTTCTGTCCCTGGCTGGGTCACGGCTCTCAGAGGCCGTGGAACCAGTTCACAGACAGGTGCCTCATCTCAGGGATGACTTTAGACACCTGATGTCTGCGAGCTGGCAGCGTAAGGTGAGGAGAGCTGCTGTTAAGGCTGGAACTCATTGCAGGGCACTGCGGGTCCCGATGGCCTTCCTGGGGACAAAGGCGAGCTGGTAAGTGAACCAACTAGTCTGTTTGGACAAAGTCAGTATCTGCAGATCCTAGCAAAAGAACCAGCAGCGTCTTGGGCAGCATGGGGAGAAGTGCAGTGTCCCCTGGGCACCAAGGCCTGGGCACTGGCCACCCTTGGAGTGAGGGGCGGGGCCTGGCTGGTGTGGGTGCTCGCATACTGAGATGGGCCTCACCCGTGACCTGCTCTGTGAAAGTCACTCCTCCGTGCCTCTCGGGGGAATCCACCACAGCTGGGGCCTAACCAGTACAGACTCCGCTTCCCAGAGAGGACTCAGGCCGAGCCTAAGGTGAGCTCCTTCACCTGCCAGCTCAGGCTCCTGTCTCTCCTTCCTGTACTGGCTTTCCAGTGGCCAGGCTCAAGCTATAACTGAGTTTTCTTGCCCTGGTGTCTGGGGGCAGAAACTGCCTGCTCCCAGGTAACACCGCCAGCCCAGCATGACCTCTCACTCCTCTAGCCAAGACCATCTCGTTAGAGGTGCTTCATTTATTTTGGCAAATTCTTAAACAGTATTGATAAGCAGGAGCCCAGAAATCCCAAAAATCGCCCCACCCAGCCGCCCTGAAACTGACGGGATGGTGGGTCAGAGAGGGACAGAGCTGCCCCTGGAAAGCCCACAAGCGCAGAGGGCCCTCTCCCTCAGTCCTTTTGGCTTTGGCTATGGGCAGTCAGCTCTGAGTGTGGACAGAGGGGTGGCCAGGCCCCAGTCCACCTGCTGTCTGGTTAGGACCTGGGACCATCATTGTAGGTCCCGGCTGGAGAAGGACCCGGAGTTTTCGGACAGAGATGTTCAGATCAGTATCAGTTGGGATACTGTAGTAAAAATAATGAAAACACAGCAAAGAATGGGTATCAGAGTGTTTGAGTCAGCTTTTTACTCCTGTGACTGACAGATCTGAACCAGAACAATTTAGGGAAGAAGAGTTTACTTGAGGCCTCACGGTTTCCGAGGTCTCAGTCCATGATGCCGGCTCCGTTCCTCGGGGCTGGAGGTGAGGCGGAACATCAAATGGAAAAGTGGCAGAGGGAGCAGCTCACATGGTGACCAGGAAGAGAGAGAGGCTCCACTCCCAGACACGAAGGGAAGCCGGGCCGCCATGCCCCCTCCTCCAGCCGCACCCTCCCTTGCCTCCAGCCACCACGCATTGATCCCATCATTTGATTAATTCCCTGATTGGGTCAAGGCTGTCCCAACCCAAGGAGGAGTGCCTCTGCTAAACCTTCTTGCATTGACTCTCATGTGAGCTTCTGGAGGACACTCACATGCAAACCACAACAAGAGAATATGATGCAGCTACTAAAAACATCAAGACTGAATGACCTCTCAGCAATAGCAAAGCACACGTAGAAAAATACAGGGGGCTGGCCCAGTGACCACCCCATGATCCCCGCAGGTCTGAGGCTGGGGAAGGAGGACCACACGTTCCAGGCCAGTCTCAGCTACTTAGTGAGGCCCTGTCTCAAAATGAAAACTAAAGAGGTCCAGGGATGTACCTCAATGGCAAAGGTCCCCTGGGTTCTATCCCCAGCCAAAAAAGTTAAGTTAGAAGGGAAGAAACCTGTCAGTAATATTTTAATGGGTTGTAGATGATTTTTAATTTTTTCCTTGACTCTTAATGTCCAGGGGCTGGGGCTGGGGCTCAGAGGTAGAGCGCTTGCCTGGCACGCGTGAGGCACTGGGTTTAATCCTCAGCACCACATAAAAATAAAATAAAAAGGTATTGTGTCCACTTATAGTTAAAAAATAAATATTTAAAAAATAATAATAGGGCTGGGGATGTGGCTCAAGCGGCAGCGCGCTCGCCAGGCATGCGTGCGGCCCGGGTTCGATCCTCAGCACCACATACAAAATGTTGTGTTGTGTCTGCCGAAAACTAAAAAAAATAAAAAATAATAATAATGTGCCAGACGGGTTCCTTGGCAGTCACTTCCCACTCACTGACCATGTTCTCTCTGCAGGGTCCCAGCGGCCCCCTTGGACCTAAAGGAGAGGTGAGTGCCCGCAGGCATTGCCACGGCAGGTCCCCGGAGCCCACAAGCCCACCCGCCTCGGCACCGCTGCCCCGCAGGGTGCTGCCCAGATGTGAGATGGTGAAAATGCTCCCTGCTCCGAGCCACTGGGGTGGCAGCTCCTGGCCGTGGGCCAGGTGTGGTCCAGCCCTCGGTTTGTCCTGCTTCTCTACAGGCTGGCGATCGAGGGGAGCTGGGCCCCAAAGGCATCCAAGGACCCAATGGCACGAGTGGAGTCCAGGGCGTCCCTGGGCCCCCAGGTCCTCTAGGCTTCCAGGGCGTGCAGGGTGTTCCCGGCATCACTGGGAAGCCTGGAGTTCCGGTGCGTGGCTCTTTCTTCTCGGTTGGTGCTGCGGGCAGTGGGCAGTGGGTTTAGATGGTGTGTTTGCTAAACGTCAGGTGGGGTCCTGGGCCTGCCAGCATGCTGCCGCTTGGCTGATGATCTGGGGGGTGACTTTCAGGGGAAAGAAGCCAGTGAGCAACGCATCAGAGAGCTGTGTGGGGGAATGATAAGCGGTATGTCCCCTGCTGTCCCCTTCCCTGCCCCTGGGTCCCAGAGCCTGGGTCCATGCAGCCTGCTGCTCCTCAGTCACCCCCTGCCACCCCACCTCTGGATCCTTGGTGTCCACACCTGAGCTCCTGCCTCTGTACTAGGAGAGGCTCGGCCTGGTGGCACACAAAAATGCCCTAGGTGTCTGCTGAGTGCCGTGTGCGGTGGACAAACCTCTGTGCCCTGGAGGGACACTTCCCTAGGTGCTCCCCAGTGGCCGTTCTTTGCTTCTGTGATTTTTAGAATTGAAGGCACTCCAAGGAAGGGGGGTTCTCCCATGTAGCCCTCAAGGTCCCCCAAAACAGTTAAAACCACTTTTAGTCAGTATGCAAAAACTTCCTCATGCTGTCCGTGAGCGTGTCTGATCCCTCTGAAGTTGATGCTTGTCCCTGTCTTCCAAAAGAGCAAATCGCACAGTTAGCAGCGCACCTGAGGAAGCCTTTAGCACCAGGCTCCATCGGGCGACCTGGTCCAGCCGGCCCCCCAGGGCCCCCAGGTCCTCCCGGCTCCATCGGCCACCCTGGTGCTCGAGGACCCCCTGGATATCGTGGTCCCACAGGGGAGCTGGGAGACCCTGGACCCAGAGGTGAGTAGTGGACTCACTGTCCCAGCTGCGTAAGGAAACCCAGACAGTATGAAAGCTGCCCCTCCACACTGAGGCGTCCCCTCTGGAGGCACAGGAGGACCCAAGGGCAGCCCAGGCCAGGCCCGCCTGGGCTGAGCTCCCCTCAACCAGCCCAGAGCCTGGTGGGGACATGTCCAGGCCCCCAGCAGCAGGGCTTATCTAGAGTGCTGTGAGAACACAGAATGTCCAGCCGTTGGCCAGCAGGTGTGGGTCCTCCAGGGTGGCTCCTGGAGGCTGGACCCTCACCCCTTCAGGGCCCAGCACAGTTAATTCCTCACCAATCCTGCAGGAACTAGGACATTTTTTTATTGTGATATTTTTCTCCAACACCATCTGAACAACATTAGGTGGGGAGGGGTGGACCGCAGTTTGAAGAGTGGATGCCCAGCAGCCCCCCTATACCTGGAGGCACACAACTTAAGGTGGGCTGCCAACAGGAAGGTGTCTTGTAGCAAAAGGAGAGAATAAAAACTCAGGACTCTTCCACTTCAGGAATCCTGAGAGTCAGAAAGTCCTAACTTGGGCAGGAGGCACAGGTCCTATGTGGGCAGTGGAGGCCGGGCCCAGGTGCCCTGAGGTGAACTGGGCACCAAGAGCACAGCCCTTTCCATTTTGGAATGCTCATGGGAAGCCTCTAGCCTGTGGCCAGTCAGGGTCTGAAGCTCAGATTCCAGCAGCTGACCAGCCGCCTCTGCTTCTCAGAAACAGCTCAGGACGTTCCAAAGGGAGATTTTTTTTGAGGTCCTTTCTCACATCTGAGATGCATCGTAAATGCTTTAGCAAGTGGGAGATCCTCCAGTCAGCAGTGACGTTTCACTTGTTAGGATCCCTAGAGACTGAGGAAACTCAACACAGAGGGCAAACACGTCAATTCACCTGACCACATGCTGCTGCTGGCCCAGACACTGTCCTTGGTCACCTTAGACCATGACTTTCTCATGCTTTCTAGTGCCACACAAGAAACTGCACGCTTTACAAACAGGCCAGATAAGATTCTCTCCAAGCAGAGACCTAAATTTCTTCTAGAGTTTTGGGAAAATAAAATTCAAACACCACATAATCACCTTTACAGAGTCTGAGAAAAGCAGTTTGCAGTGTTATTAAAGTAAAGGCCACAGAAGAGACACTGGCATCATAGGACGTCCCTGGGACTGGGCCAGCCCTGTTTCTGTCTGAAGGAGGGCGAACCCTGCAGAGTTTGCTTCTGCACCTTGCACTGGGCGTCTCTGTCTCCATCAGCAGAGCAGACCTGGGGATGTCCGGAGGTCACTGTGCAGTTCACAACATGCACTCAGGACTGGGCCTTGGCTGTGCCTCCAACTGCCCTCCCAGCAAGCAGGGTGCAGGGTGGGAGCAACCCACCAGGACACAGCAGGCAGACAGCTTCCTGGAGCATATCCAGGCCACTGGAGCCACTGCCCTGCCAGGGAGGCCAGTCTGCAACTCTAGGGCCATGGGGCCGTCCCCCACCGGATGGCAGTGATGGCTCAGGACCGACTGCCAGTCCTGCCTGTGCTTCTCTTTTTGGGGGGAGGTGGGTACCAGGGATTGAACTCAGGGGCACATGACCACTGAGCCACATCCCAGCCCTATTTTATATTTTATTTAGAGACAGGGTCTCCCTGAGTTGCTTAGCGCCTCGATTTTGCTGAGGTTGGCTTTGAACTCGAGGCTCCTGCCTCAGCCTCCCGAGCCGCTGGGATTACAGGCTGCGCCATGGCGCCTGGCCTGCCTGGGCTTCTCATCCACTACAGCAGCTACAGCACTGAGATGCATCCACAGATCACAGCTGAACAGAGGCAGTGTCCGCACCGTCGGCACAGGGACACACCTACACAGCAAAGCCTCTGCCTCACGGCGCAGCAGCACTAACCAAGGTTCAGTCTGCAGGGTAGACTCCTGGGGTCACTGTGCCCTCAACATCCCGACTCCAGATCCTACGAGGCCAGTATTGACACACCTCTGTCATGACAGGTTTTAATACACCCCTCTGTCTCCGTGGCTCACACAGACCCAACACAGACACCTAAGACTTGAGTACGGCAACTAAGGACATTTTAGATCACTTAGGTCACTTATAGTTCAAAGGTCATACAGAAATCATGATTGCCAAACGAACACACAACTGCTGAAACAGCTGCCATAAGAGTGGCTGCCAGAGGTCAGGAGGCTCCTGCTGCCCGCAGACTAGGTGGGGACACCTGCCCTTCCCTGAAGAGCTCTGCTGCAGTAAAAAGCTTGTAAAAGGTGGCCCCTATTTGTGATGAGGTGGGGTCCAGCACTGTCACTGTGTGGTTGTGGCAGCGGTTCTAACCATGCACCTATGTCTTCCCTCCTCGCAGGAAGCCAGGGTGACAGAGGAGACAAGGGTGCAGCAGGTTCAGGGCTGGACGGGCCTGCTGGAGACCAGGGGCTCCAAGGTAGGAGGCCACTGTCATTCACAGGGTTTACATGGGGGAATACTGGGGTTATGAACATGTCTCATTTTCTTAAAAGGAAATGTTGTGGGTTTTTTTTTTTTTTAATCTGGAATTGAACCTAGGGGTGCTTGACCACCAAACCACATCCTCAGCCCTTTTTTATATTTTATGTAGAGGCAGAGTCTCATCAGGGTCTCGCTAAGTTGCCTTAGGGCCTAACTAAGCTGTTGAGGCTGGCTTTGAACTCAAGATCCTCCTGCCTCAGCCTCCCAAGCCACAGGTACCCCAGGCTTGGCCACCGTGCCTGGCTTGGCAAAGCATTCTTAGAGGCAAGATTAGGAACTCCCTGAATAACCACTTTAGCATCAGCTGGGGGCTTGTGACCCCCTACATGGGAGGGAGGAAGGGGATGGCCAGTCTGAGGGCAACCTCAGCAACTTAGCAAGAACCTGGGTCAAAGTGAGAAAATAAAAGGGCTGGGAATATAGCTCAGTGGTAAAATGTCCCTGGGTTCAGTCGTTAGTACGGGGGAAAGAGCATTTCACTATGCAGAAGTCCAGTCAATCATCACATCTTCCTTCTCCGTTTCAGCTAAGTAGGTTTGGTTAAATCCTGTCTAACGAAAGCTATTTAGTATCTATTTTGGTCAAACAGAATTTTCTCCTAATTGACCCACATGTACATTGAATGCGTCCATTTTAATGTTCAAAGTGGACACTCTGATGAGGGAGGCAGTGTTACTGTCCCCAGCCACAGCCAGCCCCCCTGTCCTGAGCCCCTCGCAGCCTCCTAGTGTGGGCATGACAAGCCCTTCAGGGCCTCTAGAGCTGGACACCAGGCTTCTACACACCTCAGGGGGCAGAGCAGCCGCCACACCCCTCCTCCTCGCACACCCTGCGTCCCTGCACCAGTGTGGCCTTAAGTGTCACACATGTGGCCCGGTGGACAGCACCTGCAAGCAGCACCACAGCACCTGCAGGTGGCTGTCGGGCACCCCCTGCCCCCCAGGCCACCCCAGGCTGCCGCAGCCCCTTCCCTGCCACACCTGCTTCCTCGCTTGCTCACCCCAAATCCACTCTTCACATGCACCTGGCAGAACCTTTCACGCTGGAGCGGGCTGCACCCTCAGGGCCACCCAGACTCCGCCACCTGGCTGACTGTGCCCCACCTCCCCTATACCTGCCCCTCCCACCCACCTGGAGCCCTGCCAGCCTCTTGGCCAGCTGTCCTCCCCTTGGGATACTGCACAGTTGGGAGATAACCAGTGCAAAAAGGCGGGTTGGTGTGGCCAGCAAGTGTGAACTACTGCCTCTCCTCAGGCCCTGTGGCCTCTAATTCCGGCCTCCTTGTCTCCAGGGCCACAGGGTGTGCCTGGCATCAGCAAAGACGGCCGAGATGGTGCTCATGGCGAGCCTGGGCTTCCTGGTGATCCGGGCCTTCCTGGCGCAGTCGGGGCTCAGGGGACTCCAGGGATCTGTGACACCTCAGCCTGTCAAGGAGCCGTGCTGGGAGGGGGCGGAGAAAAGTCAGGTGCCCGGAGCTCGTGAAGGAGAACTTGGCAATTTGAGCAAGAGGCTCTGACAGGGTCGCGGCCTGGCTATCAGGAGCAGCGGGCACCACTGGCCTGTCAGCCAGGAGGCCTCGGAGGCTGGCACATGGCCACGGCCTGTCTCTGCAGTATTTACAGGGGCCGTCCACCTGCGACAGCATACCTCAGACACACGCCCTCTGGGAGGACGCGAAGCCCAGCCTGGAGGGACGTGGGGTTCTGTGTGCAGACCTGCCTGTGACCCACAAGCTAGAAGACACTCAGCAACTTGTTTACATCACACCCACGTAAAGACCCCGACACGATCCCAATAAAATGACGTATTCAGTCTTCAGATCAGTGACAGGTTACGGTATAACAAAACCAGATAATTCCATGTACTGTGTCCCTCTACACAAGTCCATCCGCTTTACCTGCTTTCTTTGTACAAACTCGAGTCTCCAACTGACAGTATTTATTGAAGGTGCCTGTGCCCGGGCTAAGGTCTATCGGATCACCTGTCGTAATAAATAAAGCCACGCACTGGAAACTCCGCTCCAAACATGCAGTTTATTACAAGCAAAGTAATGACTGGCAATATGAAAATGTGGGCATTTAAGCAATCTACCGAGAAAATGTTTTATTTTTTATGGAAAAAAAGTAGCTTTAAAGAAAGTCTCTGGAAATTTTTTGGCAAAAGTTTTAAAATAGTACTGTATTTTGCAATACAGAGTACATGAGACTGGAAATAATTACAAGGGGGGATGATATAACAAATGAAATAAAATTTCCAAACTAGTAGTTAAGAACAATTTACCTTCTTCCAATTGCTAAGGGGGCATTTTTAAAATGTAAATAAAATAAGTAAAAAGCAATGTATCTTTTAAGACTAAAGAATTAGAAAGGATGTTAATTTTTCAAGTTATCATGTTAAAAAAACATGATGGAATCAGACAGATAATTGAAAAATGACTTACTCATTATCAAGATGTCTTCATCCCCAAAAGGTCTAAGAGGACATTAATGGAGAAGTATTTTGTTCTAGATAAATACTTTTACAAAATGTGCTCCCAAAGTCCCTACTGGAGTCCCATCAACTCGAGCCAGGTCCTTCTCATGTCAGGCGACCAGGGTGGAGCTCCAGGGTGGTGGAACAGGTGCGTGCATCGCAGGAACGGCTGTTTACTCCCAGGGTCCCTGTTCAGTCCGTCACTTGATCTCCATCGCAGGGCTGCTCTGCAGACTGCCCTGTGCAGGACAGGCCACCAAGGAGTCCGGTCTGGTCAGCTTTAGCCTTCTGCCAGTTTTACCGCAAAACACACTCTCAAATTCCTAAAGTCGAGAAGTGATCATTAATGTACTGAATTCTTAAGATGTGAACAGTGCTATCTTCAAAGGCACAAAAGGTCCCTAAAAGGAGCTATGTAAACTGCTTCAAAATACATGGCTTTCAGATGTCACCATTTAAGGGGTGCCTGTGATAGAAACAGGGGTTCATTTTCCCCAATAGTAGTCACCCTGTACGTGTATTCTCATTTAGCTTTTCGAAATCAATTCTCAACATGTCTGATCAAATTGTAAAAGCAGCCATAATGTTTTATTGTGATAAAACTCACATTAACATACAACATACTACTTTAACCATCTTGAAGTGTATGGACAGTGGCATCTACACTGTTCAACAAAGGCAGGCCCTGCCCTCCCACACACTGGTGAGCGTCCTGTGGCCAGGCAGGTGTTAGGTGTGGTCACTGAGATGGCTCTGTACGAGGTACGACGAGGAGCTGTTCCCTGCAAGGGCAGCAGTGGTCCCTGCTCCTGACACCCTGCTGCTCTACACTCTTCCAAAGGCCCCAATTCTAATGGTCCACCTGGGCACAAGGGCACTCTTAGCCTCACAAAACAGAGCCCTGGGACAGTGCCACAGGCCTCCCGCCTGGACTCCACAGAGCCCATCCTTGCCACAGTTTACAAGAAATACAGGCAACAAAGGATGTTAGTCACCGCCATGAATATGCAAAATACAGAATGTGCAGAAATTTACAGAGAACAGGACAGATTATCACCTCTTCAATAAATAAATGGCAAGAAAAAGAGAAAGGGCTTGGAAACTATTTTAGATTAAAATATATTTAAGTGCTGTCAAGCAAATGAATATTTGGATCCCAATTCAACTAAACCAGCTGGAAAGACATTTGTGAGCTGACAGGAGGACTGGGCAGAAACAGTGTCAAGGAATGGCTGTATTTCACATGATTTTGACGGGTGATTACATTTTAAACAGCCCTTTGCTTCTTGGAGAGTCTGTGAGACAGATGTTGGGAACTGCTTTAAAATGACCGAGAGGACAGGAGAATGGGTGAACAAAGTCACGCTGGGAACAGAGTTCCAGGGACTGGGAGTTTATTATTCTATTCTCTCCATTTTTGTGCATATTTGGATTTTTTTAATATTTATTTTTTAGTTTTAGGTGGACACAATATCTTTATTTTACATTTATGTGGTGCTGAGGATCGAACCCAGTGCCTTGTGCATGTTAGGCGAGCATTCCACCACTGAGCCACCACCCCAGCACCCATATTTGGATTTTTTTTTTTTTTTTGGTGGTGCTGGGGATTGAACTCAGGGCCTTGCAAATGCTAGGCAGGCACTCTACCAACTGAGCTATGTCTGCAACCCCATACTTGGAAATTTGCATTTTATTTTTTTTAAAGCATAGCACTCTGTTCAAGTATAGGTTGATTTTATTTGTTCTTTTTAGATATACATGACAGTAGAGTGTGTTTTGAAATGTCATACATACATAGAGTATAATTTGGCTTCAATTAGAATGGACTTTTTTTTTAGTTGTAGTTGGACACAATCCCTTTGTTTTATTTATTTTATGTGGTGCTGAGGATCAAACCCAGGGCCTCGCATGTGCTAGGCGAGTGCTCTGTCATTGAGCCACAACCCAGCCCCAAGATGGTCATGTTTTTTATTGTTTTTTATTTTTTATTTTTAAAGATAGAGAGAGGGAGAGAGAGAATTTTTTCAATATCTATTTATTTATTTATTTTTAGTTATTGGCGGACACAACATCTTTGTTTTGCATGTGGTGCTGAGGATTGAACCCTGGCCGCACGCATGCCAGGCGAGCGCGCTACCGCTGGAGCCAATCCCCAGCCCAGGTCATGTTTTTTATTGTGGTAAAATACACAGAGTTTCCACTGTGACCATGTGAAGTGTTCTGTGGTGTCAAGGACATTCGTCTCATTTTGCAGGGATCACCACTGGCTTTTTCCATCATTCCAGACAGAATCTGTCCTGATTAAACACTGACCTCCACCCCCTGGCACCCACAGTCTACTTCCCACCTCTTCATGGCTCCTGTCCCCAGAGAGCCGCACTCTTTGGTAAGAGGGCACTGTGTGTAGCAGGTGTCAGACTTCACTCCTAATGGCTGGCCGAGCTTGGGTGTACACAGAACACTTCATTCACCATCATCTGCTGATGGCACTCAGACTGCTCCACTTGAGGCCTCTGGGAGAAGTCCGCTGTGGAAGTTCACAGACAGCTGTCAGTTTGGGTTCCATTTCCAATTCTTTCCAGGTTCTACTTGGCAATTTGGGGAGCATATGGTATTCTGTTCAACTTTTTGAGAGGCCACCATACTCTTTTTCCACAGTGGCTGCACCGTTTTGCATTGCCCCCAACAAGGCACAGGGTTCTAATTTCCCCATGTTTTTGTCACCACTTGTTACTTTCTGCTTATTGATAATAGCCAACCAGATGAAGCTCCTCTTTGATTCTGATGTGCAGTTGTCTAATGACGGAGCAGAATTACTGGCATCCTCATGAGCATCTATGGAGAAAGGTGTACTCAAGCCTTTTTAAAATTGTGTCTCTTTTTGCTTAATTATAGTAGTTTATATTTGACTCAAGGCCAGGAGGAGAAGCAACATAGGTGCCCCGCTGCCACCAGTTTAGCTTCAGGATCATCTGCAGTAGTTCTAACACTCCACCTAATCATACTCCAAGAGAATTTAACCAAAGCAATCTGTCATTTGCAACTATCACCTACACTCAGAAGCCATATTTGCATATAAATACTCTAATTTTCTCCCAAAACTTCAAGAGGCTTTACAATGCAATTTAAGATGAACCACAAGTTTATTTTTAATTTTTGTGGTGCTGGGGATTGAAACCAGGGCCTGTGCATGTGAGGCAAGCACTCTACCAACTGAGCTATATCCCCAGCCCTAAAAGTTTATTTTTATGAACATGCACTAGTTGTACATATTAATGGGGTTCAGTGTGATATTTGAAGACATGCATTCAGGGTACACTGATCAAGTCCAGCCTCCCTTTGTCCCCCACCCACCTCCCAATCTCTGGTAATTCCATTTTCAGGTCAAAATTGTTTAGTTTCTATATAGAGAACCTGCAGTACTTGCCTTTCGGAGTCTGGGTATTTACTTAACAACCTCCACTTCCATCCATTTTGCTATAAATGACAAATGTTCATTCTTTTTTATGACTAAATAATACTTCACAGTGTATATAGACCACATTCTCTTTATCCATGCATGTTGATGGGCACCCAGGCTGATTCCAACTCAGCTATGGTGAACAGTGCCACAATAAACATGGGTGTGAAGGTATCTCCTCGATATGCTAATTTCATTTCTTCTGAATATATACCCAGAAGTGGGTCAGCGGGATCACATGGTAGATCTATTTTCAAGTTGTTTTCTGAGGGGTTGTAGACTGCGGATTAAATCCAGGGACATTCTACCACTGAATTGCATACCCAGCCTTTTTTTTTTTTTTTGGGAGATGGTCTCACTAAGTTGCTGAAGCTGGTCTTGAACTTGGGATCCCCCTGCCTCAGCCTTCTCAACTCACTGATCACATGCAAGTGCCACCATGCCCAGCTTATTAGATTTTTTAGGAACCTCCATGCTATTATCCATAGTGGTTGTAACTAATTTACATTTCCACCAACAGCATATAAAAGTTCTTTTTTCTGCACATCTTGACAGTATTTGTTGTTTTTTAATAATAGCCATTCTAACTAAGGTGGGACAGTATCTTATTACAGTTTTGATTTGCATTTCCCTGATATCTCGTGATATGGAGCATTTTTTCATATATTTCTTGGCCATTTGTATTTCTTCTTTTGAAAAGAAGAAATTTGCCCATTTTTCAGTTGAATCACTTTCTGTTAAGTTTCTTGAGTTCCTTGCATATTCTGCTATTAACCCTGTCGGATGAAGAGCTGGACATATTCCATCCTGTGGGCAGCCTCTTTACCTGTTGACTGTTTCCTTGGCTGTCAGAAGCTTTTTAGTTTGCTGTCATCCCATCTGTGTCAATTTTTGCTTTGTTTCCTGTACTTTTGGGGTCCTATACAGAATGTCACTGCCTATGCAGCTGACTTAAAGTATTTCCTGTTTTCTAATAATTGCAGAGTTTTGAATCTTCGTCTTTGATCCATTTTGAGTAGCTTTTTGTACAGGATGAGAGATGGGGGCCAAGTCTGATCTCCTCCGTGTGGTGGCCAGTGTCCCCAGCACTGTTTGTTGAGGAGGATGTCCTTGCTCCAATGCATAACTTTGGCACTGTTGAGATTCAGCTGGCTGCACATGGGTGGGTTCTCTTCTGGGTTCTGTTATGCTCCACTGGTCCATGAGTTTGTTTTTATGCCAGTACTATGTGGCTTTGCTTACTATGGCTCTGCAGCGTGTCTTGAAACCAGGCATTGGGATGCCTCCAATCAACCACATTTTCTGTAAGCCTGCATCTAAAGTGAAATATAAACTGTTTGCCTATATTTGGCCAGGTAGAATTTTAATAACTACATGAGAGTCAAAAAGAAGGAAATACTGATTTCTCACATTTCTCACATTTTCTCCCAGTGATGAGGCCTGCATCCTGGAGTGGGCAGGGTGGTTATGCTGTACTTCAGCTAGACTCTGGAAGGCCCCTGGACCAGCAGGCCCGGAGCCAGGTGTGAAGGAGTAAAACGAGCAGCATGTTCCAGTTTGTAAGCTGTGGATTACCGGCACAATCAGCATCTATTCAGCTGAGTTTTAAAGGATTTTTATAATTTATCAAAATATTTTGAGATGATGTCTGACCAAAGTAAACATTCATATTATATTTGCAACTATAATTCTGATGATAAAATCTATTCCTTAGAGGGGGAAAAAAAAAGATGGTTCTAAGTATATCTTGGAAAATATACCAGGAAGTTACTAAGAGAAAGAAAAGTGTGAAATCTGTGTCCAGAGTTAAAGGTGAAGGGTTAAAAAAAACAAAGAAGGATACCTCAAAGTGAACAAAGAACCCACTCAGAGGAAGCAGGACAGCAGGCATTTGTATGTACCTGATAACGGTTGAGTAAACATTCAGCAAATGCCCAGAGGACTCAGGGGCTCTGACAAATCCAATCAGGGGAAATGTCCACACTGGTCTTGGAAACAGGTCTGACAGAGGAGAATGACAGAAGAGGTGTGACTCTCGCTCATCTCAGCCTGAGCTGGCACAGTGGCACCCTTGCACTCTCAGCTACTCAGGAGGCTGAGGCAGGAAGACTGCTTGAGCTCAGGAGTTCAAGGTCAGCCTGGGCAACATGAAAAGGCTCTGTCTATAAGCACATAAATATGCCCAGTCTGATAAACATGTAGAATTCTATAGAGAGAATGCACACTGTCTCTAATAATTAATGGAACCGTCTTAAATTGATTACATTAAGAGGTCACACTGGAAGTCTCAACAAACTTTTAAAATTACTCTTTTATATAGAGCCACTTTACTGAACACAATATGATAAATAAATGTGAGAAACAGGTAAGACAGAAACAGCTGGGCACAGTGGCATGTCTGCAATCCCAGCGACTCAAGAAGAGCAGGCAGGAGAATCCCAAGCTCCAGGCCAGCCCAGGTGACGTAGGGAGACCCCGTCTCAAATGAAAAGGCTCAGGATGTAGCTCAGTGGGAGAGCGTCTCCCTACCATGTAGGAGGCCCTGGGATCAATCCCTGGTACCTGGGAGGAAAAAAAAGATCCCACATATGTGGAAAATTAGAAATCTACTTCCAGAGAATTCATACACTGAAGAGGTAAACAAAAATTACTCAAGAGACTGTGTGTGTATAGTCTCAAGTAATTTTATATATCTATAATTATGTACAAATTACTCCAACCTATAGAATATTTTTGAAAGAGCACTGAGACAGAAATTTGCTTTAAATGCATTAATTAGAAAGCAAGATTGAAAACAAATGAAGCAAACTTTCAACTTGAGACATCAAAAAAAAGGGAAAATCAGACATAAGGCTTTTAAATAATAAAAAGCAAATTATCACAGGAAAAAACACCACTCCTAATGCCACACAATAGGTCAATAGAGTGAAGGAACAAGACCAGAACTGGCTCTGCATGCAGGAAGGCCCAGAGCCCAGCCACAGCAAGCATGCAGAACAGGCACAGACCAAGGGGCTCGGAAGGCAAAGGCACAGCAGGCTCACTCAGGAGGATGCAGAGCACAGGGGCACTTTTCCCAGGATGCTTTATTTTTACAACGGGTCACAACACAGCTTTGATTCATTCTGCCATGCAGAAACTGGCGGTGTGTGTGTGGCAGCTGAGGACTCTCCTTGTAGCATGTTCAAAGAGCACATTCAAATCCGCATGATATAGGCATTCAAGTAGCTAGCTCCCAGAAGAGCCAGGCAAGTGTGACCCCATCTTCTGACTTCCATGTTGCTGCATGTGCCAACCCTGCTCCTACAAAGACATTTCAAAACTTGCAGTAGTTAAGTCACACAGTATCCAAATCACTAAACTTGAGTGTGGCCCACAGCCACCAGCCACAGGAATGGCCCTGACAGCAGCATCAGCTGAAGCAAAAGCTGTCGGCCACTTGATCTATCTGCCTTCCTGAGCACAGATGTGTGCTGCTGGCCTGCTCCTCCACTCGGGGGGGTTGTGGCTCTGGATTTGCTCCATGGGCTCCAGATCGGCCCCTGAACTTCCTTGAAGGCAGCAGCAGCTGTGTGGGTGCCGCCTTCCCCTGGCATCCAGCACAGGGGTAGTTCACAGCAACCCCATGACCTGGGGGCGGCACACGCTGGTTGAGTATTACTTATCTGGTTTGGGTCTCTTGCAGAAGGGGCTTTATGTGGGCAAGATCATAAAGGATGTACTTAAATGATACACATAATTAAAGGTCTGTCCATGAGGATGGCACCTAGGAGGGTGCAAAGTGAGAGGAGTTTCAGCTGACCAGGGGCTCGACAAGCAGTGTGCTGTCAGGTGGACACTGTTAGCAGCACACAGACCCTCAGGAGGCTCTGCAAGGTGAGACGGTGTTCAGCAGGACCAGGCACAGGTCTCTGCAAGGAAGGTCTCCTCGTTCTGTGCCCACCAAGACAGCAACTCATTCCGTGGCCTGGGAGTGAAAGGCCAGGGTCCTGACTGGAGAATCTGCAGCAGGGGCTCTGGGCTTACGGAGACATGGGCCATGTAGTAGGGGAGGCAGCCCACTGACCACAGAGACCAATGGGTGCTGCACACTAACAGGGAGACTCTCCGCTCCCTTGGCTGCTCTAGTCCTGGGCCCCAGGCAAGCCAAGGACATCCCATCAATGAGAAGTCAGGGAGAAGAGAAGGCAGGCCCAGAGAGGAAGCCAACACCCACTTCTAAACCAATGTCTTCGAAGTGGGTGCTGAAAGCAAAGGGGTGTCTGTAAAGCCAGCCATGGGCCCATCTCTGGCTGAATAGCATAGGGAACAGCCGTCAGGCTGCTGGGAGTAGGTCTGGGAACAGGGAGAGGGTACAGACTGTACCTTTGAGGTGGCAACAAAGGAAGGCAAAGAAATAGGCAAGTGCTGACAGAGGACAATGGGAGAAGCAGAAGCCATCTACAGGGGAAGTGGGAGGAAGGGAAGTGGCAGCCCCAGGTGGCCAGAGGGAGAAAGCAGGTGGGGTGGGGCCTCAGTGACAAAGGGAGGTAGAGAGGAAGCAGAGCTGCGGTGGAAACAGGAAGAAAGAGGGCTGAGGGGAGAGGGGCGATGGCCTCTGCCAGGAATCTAGAATCGCCTTTCACCACCACTGTCACCAGCCGAGGACTCTGACTGGGGAGAAGCCATGAGGATTCTGGTGGGACAGGGTACCAATGCTTGCTGGTGTTAAACCTTCCGACTATGACCACAGTGTTCTGGCTACATAAGGTGACGCCCCTCTTCTGGAAAGGCACACAGTGAAGTGTGGGGTGTGGGAGGCGTGGTGTCTTGACTCACCATCCAACCATTCAGAAAGCCACAGAGACTGGAGAGAGAACATGGGGCGCAGGGCAACTGGGGACTCAGGAAGACCTGGGCAGGTACGTGTGGGGCTCTTTGTACTGTTCTTGGGATTTTCCTGTACATTTGAAATTACACCATAACTAAAGATTACCATAAGTGGTACAAATCCAGAAGGTGGGGCGCTACAGATAACTGGCCTGATGTCTTCAAAACCTCAATGCCGTGATAGACAACCGTGGGTGCAGTGGAACTGCTGTAGCTTACAGACTGAAAAACACAATCAAATGCAACATATAATCCATGGCTGGATGCTGGACTTGGGGGGAAAACACAGCTACAAAGGCGGTTTTAAGAATAGTTTGGAGGGCTATGGTTGTGGATCGGTGGTAGAGTGCTTGCCTAGCATGCCTGAGGACCCGGGTTCAATCCTCAGTACCACATAAAAATAAAGATATTATGTCCACCTTAAAACTAAAAAATAAATATTTTGAACAACAAAAAAAGAGAATAGTTTGGAGCTGGGTGTAATGGCACAAAGCCTGCAGGCCCAGTGACTTGGGAGGCTGAGGAAGGAGGATCACAACTTCATCACCAGCCTCAGTAACTTAGTGAGACCCTGTCTCAAAATGAATAGGGACTGCATATCCAAGCAAATGAGCGTTGCCATCAACTCTGTGAGCTGATAACGGCTCAGGTCATGGGGGTGGTAGGGGTGGTGGGGGTGGGGGTGGCTACCTTTGAGTTGTGTGTAGAAATATTTCAAGATGAAGGTTCGTGTTTGTAATTATCTCTGAATGGTGTGTGTGGAGTAAATACGTTTGTGTTAACGGCTGCGATGAGGAAGTGGGCGCACAGGCATTCGTCATGCTACATGAGCTCATCGAGCTAACACAAAGGGATCCCCATCTGTGCCCCAGACTCACTTAGCAACACCTCCTGGACACTCTACCTGGGGCCTTCCAGGCACTGAACACTCAGCAGGTCCAGGCCAGACGCTGAGGCCACCCACACCATCTCGTGGCTCCCCCCACCACTAGATGAAGCCAGGCCAGGCATTCCTGACAGGCTTCCCAGGGCAGCACGAGCCCAGGCTGAGCCCACTTCTCCCCAGAGCACCTCGGTGGCCTCCTAGCAGTCTGTGCTCCTTCCCACCCACCCCACCCCACCCCTTCTGGAGCACCAAGTGATGATTGTAAAATGTCATGTCCCTCCCAGACCTAAAGCCTTCCAGGTGCTCCTGAGACCTCGGAACACCCAGGCCCACCAGGCCCTGGTCTGCCTGCCACATGCTCAGGACCCCAATGTGGCTTCAGGCAACACTCTTAACCACAGTGTGTGACCCTGCCCAAAGACCCAGAGATCCACAGCTCCCTGGCTCAGGGCTTCCTGCTCCTCCTTGGCATCTGCATGCATACAGATGCCATCGGTGACCACCTAATCTAAAGAAGCCCTCTACCATTACACTGGCCCACAGTAGGGGTGGGCCACAGCAGGGCTCCCACCCATGGCAGGACCCAACACTGTCCACAGGTGCAGGTGTTGAAGTCCCCCTCCTTGCCAGTAGGTGGGTGCTGTTTTATGCAAGGCACCCCAGAATCTGGAGCAGGTACCTGGTTATAGTGAGAAAGACTCGTTGAGTGAAGTGTGTACTAAGATAACTTAGAAAACCCACTTAGAACTCTCGTTACTGCAACTGTAAGAACAAAAGTATGCATGCAGGTAAGAGGAGCAGCTACCATGGAAGTGAGCCAGTGCCTGAGCTAGGCTGGCCAGCAACCCAGACTGACCGCCTCCCACCTGTTCTGGTGGCCTGATATGTGACCCAGAAGCAACCCACACATTCAATAGGACTCCACTACAGAAGTATCCAGAAAACATATTATACAAAATATAATATCTATAAGTTCGCGATCTAGTCTTTGAGTATACAGTTAAAAAATGTTTTATTCCCAAAATTATAAACATATTCATTGTATTTGAATTATATCAATAAGTGACTACAAATAGGTACACAGAGGCAAACACTAAGTCATTTTAAAAAGTATTAAAGCTTTATTTTATTGAAACAAACCAACAGTCTACCACTAACAAATAATGTTAAAAAGCAACATTATCAATAACCATAAATGATCCAATTAGAATAAATTTGACATAATATTGCTTTAAAATGCAATTAAATGTATTGTCAAAGTAAGGGACTTACAAAATTAGCTAATTTGCATGGTGTAAATGTCATGTGGACACAGACCAGGAAAAGGAAAAGAACAGGCCCTGCTGCGAGGCCCCGAGAGGTGGCCCAGCTCAGTGCAGTTTGGCCATGGGTGGGCGCCCTTTCTGAGAAGGTTCCAGGTTTGCCGCACCCATCTTAGCCCCGCCTCCAAGCAGACTCCTGCTGGGTCAACAGCAGCAACTGCCCAACAGCTTGGGAAAGATAAAATCAGGATGCTGAGGGTTTATGTACTGCACTGCCTGGTCACTCCTGGGAGGACAGAGCCAGGTGCTGACCAACAGAATTCCGGGGCTAGCACCCCACATTGAGGTCCCCCAAGGCACAGCTCAAACCAACTATTGAGTGCCCCTTCTCCCTCTGCAGCCCCAGGGGCTGACTGAACTCACTCCAACCAGGCATTCCATTCCAGCAGAACCGAGCAGGCTCACCAGCCATCACAGCCTACAGCTGCACAGATGGGGCCCGGGCAACCAGCAGCCCCCCAGGAAGCCAGGAGTGTAGGGCAAGCCCTGGTTCCCCTGGTCAGCCTCTGCCCTATGGAAGTAACTGAGGCCCAAGCCACTTATGGGACACCCGTTTCTGCCTTTCTGCTCTGCTCTTGTGCTACTCTGCTTTCATCCCCTTCACGAGGCTTTCTGAGGGCAGAAATCACGCCCCATGAGCCCCTCAGACCACAGTGCAATGCACGGTGCGCAGCAGTGCTCACCCTGCTATCGGACAACAGGCACAGCATCCCACAGATGAATCTAGGCTGGATCATTACTTTAGTAAATGAAAAGTTACATCATTAACGAGCAGAGCTTCGTTCATATTGGACTTGGTATGTGACAATAGATTCCAGGAAAAAAAGGGCAGTTTGAGTTATCCTTGGAAAAAAAGGACAAATTGGTACACTGATAAGTAAACTTACAAAATTCTAAAAATCTACCTGGCCTACTTAAACACTAACCTTTTTAAGAGAGTCCCCATGTCTTTCCTGAATGTACTTCAGGAATGCCGTGGTCCACTGAAGAGTCGTTGCCTTATCCGTCTCCGCGTTGCAGAACGGAACTAAAAGATTCAGCTCATCACAGCAAATTCGGATTCTGCGCCTGCAGTCAAAACCCAGAGGAGTCAGCTGGCAAAGCAAGCAAGCAATGGGAAGTTCATCATCTTGCTAAAAGCCAGAGCTCCTGGAGCTGGCCTCGAGTGCTGCAGAAGCACCCTGTGCCCCAGGAAGCCCCTGGAAAGCCTGCACTACTGTGCTGCCACACTCCCGTATAGAGGCTGCTGCACCCATGATACCCTAGCGGAGTCCAGTCCCAGGAGTTTTCTGCTCACTTAATTATGATCAAGTCTTTGGAGGAGATAACATCCCTTTTGTAGGTGAGAAACTCCAGAGAAGAGATAAAGAACTTGTAGCAGTTTGATAAACTCCTGAGGTCCAAGTCTCTAGACCAGGGATGGCATCAAATTTCCTAACCCTGGAAGCAAAACTGTGTGCGCTTTCTCCAGGCAGATCACTCCTCTGGTCAAGACTAGTAATTACACCCTGCTGTCCGTGAGCCAAGAGACACGATGGGAACTTGGAGTGCCAGACACCTTGAGGGGCCCTGACAAATGAATCGGACTGCCGCTGTCAGTCTCCTGAAACCTCAGCCTTTTTAGAGAGAATTTAAATCATAGCTTGAGTGTTACTATTATATAGTTTTTAACCTTTATTTCTTACATCTAGCAAAGTCCTAAATGAGGTGACACTGGGCACTCAGCAATGTGGCAGTCACCAGGCACTGGAACACCTGTGCACTAGAATTGTACTAACGACTGCACCAGAGGAAAGAGCAGGCATGCACCAGAGGAAAGAGCAGGCATGCACCAGCCGCTCCCTGTCTTCCAGGCACAGGGCCAAGAACTCTTCAGCCATCTGCTCATTTAATTCTAATCAAGTCTATGCAGTAGATAACATTCCTTTTATAGGTGAGAAACTCCAGAGAAGAGATAAAGAACTTGTAGCAGGTTGGTAAACTTCCAAGTGCTGCAGTGAAAATTCACTTTAAAACTGTCGCAGGCATTAGAAAAATGTTCTTAAACAAATGTCCAGGCAGGCAGAGTGCAGAGGCCCTTCACAACCCACAGCAAGTTCAGGGAGGTCCCTCAGTGTGTGCACACATGTGCAAGGGAGGGATCAAGTCAGCTTCAACACATCTCTTCAAGAAGCAATGGACTGAGCCAGCACCATGGCGCACACCTATAATCCCAGCAGCTTGGGAAGCTGAGGCAGGAGGATCGCAAGTTCAAAGCCAGCCTCAGCAAAAGCAAGGTACTAAGCAATTCAGTGACAACCTGTCTCTAAACAAAACACGAAACAGGGCTGGGGATGTGGCTCAGTGATCAAGTGCCCCTGAGTTCAATCCCTGGCACCTGCCCCACCCCGCCTCCTGCAAAAAAAAAAAAAAGGAACAACCAATTGCCCTAGACTGACATTTAGGACCTCAGCTTTAAGGCTGATATCTGTCTCATTCAATGTTATTTATTTCCTAAGCCTAAAACAAAACTGGTACACAGTAATTAATTATGATTAGGGAAACACTGAAGAAACCCCCTATAATAGAGAAAAATTAACCACCTTGATTCTATGTAGAACACAAACAAAACCCTCAGTAAGACCATTTAAATAGCAGTTTAAACCCCCTCCTTCCCCAACATTCTTAAAAGAACCAAACAAAATGCAAAACTAAGCCGCCTACTGTGCCAAGAGTGGGCCTGCCTGGCTGCTCTGCTCAGAAGGGCCTGCTGACGAGGCTGGCCGTCAGCTGGTGTCCAGGATCTGATGGACAGACAAGATGTGGCCTGAAGCACCTACTCTCTGCTCATGAGATGGTTTACCCTGAGCACCTGCGTCCCTGGGAGGACTCCATTTGCTGGGCAGGGCATGCAGGATCCCCAACAAAACCACTGCGTCTGATGACCTCTCCTGCTTGGCAACCTCACTGTGTGGCCCACACCTGCTGGGGAAGTGCGGGCACCCGGTGTGCACTGGGAGGGACCTGGGAAGCTCACACCTGGTCTCCCCAGTCTTCTCCCAGGTGCCTGAATCCCTTCCTTAGAGTGAGTCACAGCCCTGAGTATGCCAGTGAATCACTGAACCTGGGCTGATCCTGGGGACCCTGATCAGAGCAAAACAAAATCAATGTGACCCCTGCTCCTGCCCTCACTCAGGATAGTTCTAGAGAACTGTGCATGTCGACCTGACCGCCAACCGCACACATACCTCCTGTCTCGCTCCATCCGGTTGTGCCTCTCGCGACGCTGAGACCTTCCTCCCTGGGGCCCGCTCTGGGCCTGCTCCCCCAGGTTAGACTGCGAGGACTCCGAGGACTGCCAGGCACCCTGTGCAGCGGTGGAGCCTTCACCCACATTCTGAATCTCTCCAAGGGCCCGCCGTTCTACACTTGTGTCCAACTGACGAATTCTACTCCGATTCCTCTTATTTATTGCTTGTTTACATAGCGCTTCTTCTTTGCAAAAGAAGGAAAAAGTGGTATTTTAATTTTTTATTCTTCTTAACTTGTACCTGTTAAGCTGAATATATTTTTTGGCATTTTCAAACCAAGATATAAACACTATTGCATATGCAGCAATCTGAGCCATAAGAAGCTGAGGCAGCAGAGAATCCACATACACTGGCACTGAGCTCCAAGCCTACACTGCATGCAAAACTGAAGCATGAGTCTACCATGGAATCCAATACTGCTCCAAGTGTTAACATGACCAAAGCAGCCTTGTCAAACCTTTTCTTTTTTTGCAGTACTGGACACTGAACCCAGGGACACACTATTCCTGAGCCACATCCCCAGTCCTTTTTATTTTGAGGCACAGTCTCACTAAGTTGTTGAGGCTGGCCTCAAACTTGTGATCCTCCTGCATCAATTATGTGAATCGCAGGATGACATGCATGTGCCACCAAGCCCAGCAAAAATTCCCCTAATCAAGTGTTGCTATCTATGAATAGCAAAATCAAGACGCTGTTCCCTTTTTCTGAAATCAGAATAGAAAAGAAAGCTAGAAATATTTTCTACAAAAAAAGGTTTTCTTTACATATAATTATTCTGACAACTGGTATTTTAACTGCAGTACTCAGAGGAGAAGAAAGGTGGGTTAAGATTAAACACGTCCTCACCCTGCAGTGACTCTTCACACAAAAGGCACAGTAAATGGCATCACAGCCTTCATGTTACATACTGCAGCATGTGCTGCACAAAGATGTCGGGGTCCCATCAAATCAGGAGCAGGAATCCACTTAGCAGGAGTGGTGACCTATAGTCCCATACACTACACAAAGCCAAGTGAAGGATCTGTCACACAAATTTCCTGATGGTGGAACATTTTAAAGGGGACATTCCAAAGCTTTGGTGGCAACTCCTTCCTTAACTTAGCCATCGGCACAGGACCATTCCAATGTTCATCTTTACTCCTTACAAATGTCAGTATGCACTGTTGCATAAAATGTCCTAACATGGAAAATGACAGGGAGAAAGCAGCAGCACTCTTCCCCATCCTGCCTGCTTAGTCATGAAAACATAGCAGAGCAGTACTAGCCTCCTGAGTCACATGAGAAATAATTCTCTTCGCAGAGGAAGGAGCTGAGAGCATTTAAGGATACCAACTATACCTTCTGCAATGTCCTCCTTTCCCAGTCTTTCTGACCCTTATGGCCTCTGGCTACTAGCCAATCCCTGCCCACCTATAGTGTCCTCCTATTACACACCTCAAAGGTTTCAGATTTCAGACTCCTGCTCACGGTGTATCAAACAAAAATAATCTGTAAAATGCTTTCAGTAATGAAGATAATGAATAAGTCTGTCATTTTACTGTTAAAGTCCACAACAGAGTTCTCCACACTAAGGTCAATCACAATGTTCGGAACTCAGAACAACATTCAAAGTGAGAAGATGGGGGGGCAATCAGCTCCCTCCCTCCCACAGCTGGAAGAGCCTACTGCTTTATCACTTACCTCCCACTTTAATCCAAACCTGCTCAGGCAAAGCTTTATTTCTGCTACCTAAAGTCTGTTTTGTGGACTCAATCTCCTGTTGGTAACAGAAGGAAAATGCTCGGGGTAGTCCAATGTCCTGGTGCTTGGCAGCTTCCAATATAGAACACGAGTTGCTAGAACTCTGAAAAAATGAAACAACAGGAATCTTAGGAACATGGGACTTAACCTGTCCTTCACTGCACAAGCAAAACGCACATAGCAGAGCACCCTCAAGTCACGGGCATGCCACTTGAATCTGTTTCACTGAGGATTTTCACACAGCCCCAAACCACATAAACGTTCTCCATTTTAAAAAGTTATTAAGTTCTATGAAAGGCAAAACAGTTCTTGGAACCTAAATCTGCCTGTTTAATACAAGAGGGCTGGTCATCTTCCCACCTGCGTCTGTGAAAGGCTGGGATTTCCACCAGTGGAGCAGGCACTTGTGAACAGTGGATAGGTGAACTGCAAAGCAGTAGTTGCTGCAGCGGTTTTATTTTTCACTAATGTTGTACATTTGTTTTGTTGCTGATGAAGAGGAACATTCATTAATTCAGATGGATGTCGAATAAGAGTTACCAAACTGCCAAGACAAAAGAAAGCCCAGAAACCTGAGAATAAATGGCAGAAAGACTCCAGAAATATGAAGTTCACCCACTCGCCCACTAATGGGTCACCTTTACTCTGGTTGGGAGCGGGATCCCTGCTCTGCAGCACCCTCACACAACCACCAACCAGTGCTAGCTCCTCCTGGAAGGAGTGACTGTGCCTGACATCAATCTGTAAGCCAAAGATGGGCTCAAGAGGGGCCCAACCACAGCCTTGGAACAAAGGAAAACAGAACTGTCACTCTTTTCCACAGCCACCCCTGAAGGTGGGTCACCAAGTGGGCAGCACGCTGCTGTGGCTCTGTCTTGCAGCTGCAAGCTCTGAATGGCTCTGCACATGCCCTATCAGAATCAGCTCTCTGGAAGGCAGAAAGGCTTTTCTAGGAAGAAAGCCCAAGGCCACCTGTGTCCTAGTCCCAACTCTTCCAGGTGCCACCTGGAACTGTGACCTCAGCGCCTGCACAGAGGGCCTTTCAGGTCACCCCACACTTGGGTCTGCCTGCTCTTTGCTGAAGACAGTGTCAGATCTGGATGGTGGCTTTTATACGGGGACACCAAGACTTGGTGGTGGGCCAAGTCCCCTCTCCCCTCCACCCAGGGCCAACTGTAGTCCCGCTGACACACACTCCCCTCTACCCAAACCCTGCGTGTGGCCAGGCTGACCCCTGGTGCGTGTGTGGCGGGGGCTGAGCCCTCTCCTTCACCCAGCAGAAGGTGAGCTGGGGGTCCCTTCCGGCACCCCGCAGGTGGCGGGACTGCGCCCGCGCCTCTCCATCCAGCCCCACAGGCGGCGCGGCGGACCCTCACCCCGTCTCCACCCAGTCCCCGCAGGCTGCCCGACGCCCTGCACGCACTTGTTGAGCGCCACGCCGGGCTCGGGGGGCTCGGGGCCGCGCGGCGCCGGCGGTGGCTCAGCCGGGATGCTGTTGAAGCGGTCCTCCAGGCGGACGCGCACGGCAGGCTTGGCCCGGGCCTCGGGCGCGCCCTCAGGCCCCGCGGCGCCCGCGCCCTCCTTGGCCGCGCCGTCGGCCCGCGCCCGCGCCCCGTCCGCGCCGCCCGGCGTCTTCTCGGCCGCGCCCGCCTCGCCCAGCAGCATCATGCGCAGCTCCTGGAAGTCGACGTGGCCCAAGCAGGGAGCGTCGGCCGCCAGCGGCGGGCAGAGCACCGGGTACACGGGCGGCGCCGGGGCCAGCGCGCCCGCCGCGCCCGCGCCCGCGCCCGGGCCGGCCAGCAGCGCCGAGCCGAGGCGCGCCTCGAGCTCGCCGTCGGCCGCCTCCATGTGCGAGTAGAGGATGTGCTGCAGCTGCGTGTACTCCACCTCCGTCATCTCCACCAGGCTCAGGTCCGTGGTCGTGAAGCTCAGCCCCGACTCGCCCAGCGCCGCGTCCCCGCCGCCCGCGCCCTCGGGGCCCGCCTCGCCGCCCGCCGCGCCCGCCTCAGGCGGCGGCTCCCGCGGCCCGGGGCCCGACATGCCGGCGCGGCGCGGCCCAACGGCGGGGCGCGGGCGCGGGGGCGGCGACGCGGGCGGCGAGGCGGGGACGCGGCCCGAGCAGGACGCCGCGCCGGCCACCGCGGGCGCGCCGTTGGGGGAGGGAAACCGCTGAGCACCGCGCAGCGCGCCTGCGCCGCCCCGCCCCGCAACGGTAACCCCACCCCTCAGGGCCACGCCCCTCCGTTACCCGCCGCCCGCCCCGCCCCGGCCCAACCGCCCCCTGCGACGGGACGGCCGCCGCGTGCGCGCGGGACTCGGCCACGCCCCCGCTCGGCCACGCCCCGCTCTCCGCCGGCCACGCCCCCGCTCCCGCCACGCCGGAAGGATGCCGCGAAGCCTCACTCCCAGACATACGAAGTCCGGCCGGCTTCGCCCCGCTGCTCCCTGGCCACGCTACTTCCCAGCTACTCCCAGTCCGGTGCCTGGCCACGCCCCTCGAGAGCGCCGAATCTGGGCACTTTGCATACACAGTATCATCCAGTTTGCGCTCATTTTAAGAAACTCATTTGCAGGCTCAAAATAATTACAGCATAGAACCCCCATCTCAGTGGTTATAGGAATTAGGACATTTAGAGGCCTGGGACCACGCAGGCTCTGAATCTTGCGCTCATGCAATCACAGTTTGGAATGCCTTTTTTTTTTTTTTTTTTAAACCGTCCCTTTTTTTTTTTTTTTTTTTGTGTGGTACCAGGGATTGAACTCAGGGGGCACTCTGCCACTGAGCCACAACCCCAATCCTATTTTGTATTTAATTTAGAGACAGGGGCTCATAGAGTTGCTTAGCATCTCGCCTTTGCTGAGGCTGACTTTGAATTCGCATCCTTCTGCCTCAGCCTCCTGAGCCGCAGGAATTACAGGCCTGCCCACAGAGCCCGGCTTTTTTTTTTTTTTTTTTTTTTTTTTTTTTAATAAATGTAACATTATACTACACTTGCAGTTTTATAACTTGCTTTTCTTTTTTTCCCACCTAACATATCCCCAGTGGGAAAATGATGGACTCCCAATAAAGGCTATCAGGACAACTGGTCACTCATTTTCAAAATTTTTAGATTATTCTTGTTTTCGGTACTGGGGTTCAAACCCAAGGCCTCATGTACGCTAAGTACTTTACCACTGAGCTATATTACTCAGCCCTTTTTATTTTTTATTTTGAGACAAGGCCTTATTAACTTGCCCAGGCTGGCCTGGAACTTGTGATTCCCCTGCCTCAGTACCCACCAAATAGCTGGGATTAAAGGCATGTGCCAGTACTCATCCCCCTTAGTCTAGAGCATATACTTCATACCTAACATAAAAATTAGTTTCAGATGATTGCAGTAACAACTTTTTCAATCAGAATTATGAAATCATTAGCTATACAGCATGATATTTTAAATTTTTTGAGGCAGAAGATTGTAAGCATGACACCAACGGGGACCACACATGCACAGACACACCCTGGGGATTTTGTTACAAAGCAGATTCTGATTCTGGGTTGGACCCTTAACCCTGTGTTTTTAGCTGGTGCTGGTGTGCTCAGAAGAGGAAAAATTGGGCTGGGTTTATGGCTCAGAGGTAGAGTACTTGCCTAGCATGTGTGAGGCCCCGGGTTCAATCCACAGCCACACATATAAGTAACTAAAGGTATTATGTCCATCTACAACTAAAAAATTTTTTAAAAAAAAGAAGAGAAAAAAATCGAGGTCAGTTCCAATTTGGCTTTCATTTATTGGAAAAAAACACTACGGACTCCTACAGATTCTTTCGGTTTCTTATTTAGATATAAAACATGAAAACAATCTGGATTTACTGGAGTTTGCCTAGAAATAAAATGTAGAGAAGGCTGGTCATTGGCAGAGCGCTCTCCTAGCACGTGCAAAGCTCTAGGTTCGATCCTCAGCACCACATAAAAATAAATAAAATAAATGTATTGTGTCCAACTACAACTAAAAAATATATATTAAAACAATATATAAAGAGAATGCTGAACATGCTTGTATAAACCCCAATATGGCTCTGCCTTTGGGAAGGTAGCCCTCTGGAGGTAAGAACCCTACTTGAGCTGGCCAAGGATCTGAGCAGAATACAAGCAAGCAGGGGAAAGACCCCTTTGGTCAAAAAGCATTCCCCTGCTCCCATATATGCAAGGGGGAAAAAAAAGGTGGCAACCATGGACCATTGCTAAAATCCAACAGGGCCAATGAAGAAAGGAACCAACCTTCAAAGACAGGAAAACCAGGCTCCGGGTGGGGAGGTCATCTAGGTGGAGGCTCACAGTGGGTCAGAAAATCAGATTAGTGGCTCAGGACCAACTTTAAAATCAAAAGCCAAGCCAGGTGCGGTGGCCCATGCTTGTAATTCTAGTGACTCAGGAGGCTGAGGCAGGAGGATTGCATGTTTAAGACCAGCCTGGGCAACTTAGTGAGTCCCTGTCCCAAACAAAATGAAAAAAGTGCTGGGGGTGTTAGCTCAAGAGTAGAGCATGCCTGGGTTCAATCCCAAGTACCAGAAGGAAACAAAAAAGCAAAACCTCCAAGTGAACTGTGTGCAAAAGGACCAGTTCTGAGCAGGAGGATACGGTGCGAATACGTGTGTGCACCCAGGTCATTGTGTACCTAATGCCTCTTGTGTTTCGCAGCTACCCACTGATTGGATGTTGGGATAGTAGAAGTCCCGGTTGTGGATGAAACCCAAGGTTGTAGGAAAGTTAGTTACAACAGAATGGCATGCTGACTTGTAAAAAGTGAACTCCTGACCTCCTGACCCTAAAAAGATGTGCCTCTGCTCTTCTGTCACAATATACTTCTTCCCATACACTCTGGGAAAATGCCCACTTCCATGTCTTGGAAGAGGAAAAGTCAGGATGTAGTTGGAACATCAGATGTTGGCCTAAAGCAAGGCTACTTTTGAAAACAGCAAAGGACGAGAACTCCCAACGGCCAGAAATGAGGCAATTTGCTCCCCAAAAAGAAAATAATCAGGTGCTTGTGAAAGATCAGGGTCTATATTAATTCACAAAAGAGACAAATATGATCCCTAGCAAAACCTCTGTAAAGGATGACTACAGATTCTGTCTCTCTGAAGTGGGAACGACCCCAAGATTTGGAAAGACCAAAGGGACATGCAGAGTGGTGAATAATAGACACAGAGCAGTTGAATTAGCCCAAGGCAGGAAAAGAGAAAACCCCTCTGAGAGGTGACCCTTGAGCCCCAGGGCATACGTTCACATGTCGGATAACAAGGTGTCGCCAAGTCTTAAAGGTGTCCGGTAACATCGACCACTGACCAATCCATCCCAGTGATTCCACAGTGGGTCGTGGAATGTCAGCCATGCAGAGCTGGAGTCATGAAAACTGAACTCTGCACAGGGTAACATATCAGGGTTCAAAAACAGAAACCAGTGAGGAAGACAGACTTGAAAGAACTGGGGAAATGGCAGCAGCAGTCACCCAAAATCACAGCGAGAGGAGAGCCAGTGAGCGGAGCACCAGAGAGCTGCAGGATGACCTCTCACCACGGGGACTGCAGCCCTGGGGCCAGGGGGCCAGGAGGAGCACATTCCAAGAAGTGACGACCGACAAAACCCACAGAACCAAGAGGCTTGACAACCTCAAACAAGAAAAGGATGACTAGACTCCTGATCAAATTACTGAAAATCAGTGAAAAGCACTCAAGGGAACTAGCGGAAAAAGACATGATGTTCAGAGGAGGTCAGGGACAGATTGGGTTAGGCAGAACAGTGCAGGCGGGACTCCTGGAGTGACATCTGGAGAGTGTGAAAGGAAGACCGCACCTTACGTTCTATTCCCCGCAAGACATTTTTCAAGAACAAGGCAAAATAAATACTTTTTTGAACATGCAAAAACTAAGTGAGCCTGGGGTACAGCACAGTGCTGAAGGGTTGCCGAGCACACACAAGGCCCGGGTCCATCCCCAGCCTGGCCTATCCCCAGCCCCTCATAGTCCATCCTAGTGGACTTGTACCCCTGGACACGTCACGGAGGTCCTCCAGGACCAGGCAGGGCAGTGCTGGATAGGAATCTGGGTCTGCACAACAAAGCAAGGGGCTGGGAAAGTTACCGTCACTCAGCACAGCCCTAAAGCCCCCTGTGAACTGACAGAGACCATGTGACCATGAACACAGGAGGCAGGAAAAACGGAGAAAATGGAACAAGGGACAACCAGGAAAAGTGGAGACTAAGTAGCTCAATGGAAGGTTTAAAATCCGCAAAATCACATAAAGTGTCAGTGGCATAAGTATGAAAAAGTAGGAATGACCAGAGGGGACCAGAGCCCGATGGCAGGACATCCACGAGAAGGGCAAGGAGAGGGAAAGTGAAAGGGTAGGAAAGGCACCCCGAGCTTGCACTGATACAGAAAACTGCAGGGATGGTATGATTTACCACAGTAGGTGTCACAGCCAAGCGCTCTGCGCAAGATGAGGGTCCTTTTGGTAACGCAGTAGGCCCATTCATCCAGGTGGGGGAACACTTTCCTCATTAGAATGCACTCAACTATGTGCAGTGGCCACACCCATCATCCCAGCAACTGAGGAGGCTGAGGCAGGAGGATCCCAAACTCAAGGCCAGCCTCAGCAACTTAGCAAAGCCCTGTCTCAAAATAAAAATAAAAAAGGTCAAGGGTATGGCTCAGTAAAGTGCACTCAACCAGAAGCATGAGAGTATCAGGAGCAGGGAGAAGTGGACAACCCTCAGGGAGAGTTGGAGGTGCCAACATCCGTCTCAGTGACAGATGGGACAAGCAGTAGCCAGCAGGCTCTGGTGCTATTCCAATGATGCACGTTTTACTTAACATTTGAAATTCAACTAATGTAATTTATTATATTAATAGATTAAAAAATAAAAGCCATGTGATTATCTAAAACGTGGGGGACAATGTATTTGATAAACCTAACATCTGTTTCTGATCAAAACTTTGCAAATAAGGGCCAGGTGTGGTGGTCACTCCTGTTATCCTAGTGGCTTAGGAGGCCAAGGCAGGAGGATCGCATGTTCAAAGCCAACATTAGCAATTTAATAAGGCCCTAAACAACTTAGTGAGACCCTGTGTCTAAATAAAATATAAAAAGAGCTGGGGATGTAGCTCAGTAGCTGTTTCCCTGGGTTCAATCCCTGATAGTGAGGCTGGGGGACTCTATACACAAGGAATGGAAGGTAGCACCCTCAACCTCGTAAAACACATGTAGAAAGTAACTGCTACCAATGTGGTCTTGGACTTCCAGTCTGCTGACTGTCTTTTACCCTCAAGGTTAGGCACAAAGCAAGGTAGCCACCATCACCACTTTCATTGGACATGGTACTGAAAGTTCTACTCAGTGAAACAAGGCAAGAAAAAGGAAAAGCATTGAGATTAGGAAAAAAAAAAAAAAAAAAAGCACAAAACATCTTTCCTTGCAAACAGCATGATGACCTATGTAGAAAATCATGTGAAATTGTAAAAAAAGCAGGCTGGGGCTGGGGCAGGGGCTCAGTAGCAGAGTGCTTGCCTAGCATGTGTGAGGCACTGGGTTCCATCCTTAGAAGTGCATCAAAATAAGCAAATAAAATAAAGGCATGCTGTCCATCTTCAACTATAAATTTTTTTAAGAAAAAACTAATAAGTTCAGGTTTTACATATTCTATTCTTGAAGAATACAAGAACATGGAAATATCAATATATTTCTATGTGCTAACAATAATCATGTGGACACTGAAATTAAACACAATAACATTTACAATTGCTCAAAAGTATGGTTTGGTATTAATCTAACAAAACGTGTTAGGACACACACTGGAAGCTACAGAACACTCATAGGCAAAATCAAAGAAGATCTAATAATAGACACATGGATTGGAAAACCCATTCATCCAGGTGGCGGAACACTTTCCTCATTAGAATGCAAACAAATATGTAAATATAAATGTAAGTATATAAAATCCCCCCCCCCCAAAGGATATACAGGTCTAATGAAATCCCTATCAAAATCTAGCAATATTTTGTTCTAGATATAGACATGATAGCAACAGCCAGATTCATTTTTTTAAAATCGATAAACTGGACTTTATCAAAAGTAAAACCTTTTGCTCTGAGAAATTAGCCTATTAAGATAGTGAAAAGAAAGCTCAGACTAGGAGAAAATATCTGCAAACCACATTTCTGACAAAGGACTCATATCTAGAATAAGTGACCATTATGGACTGAATAATCGAGGTTAAATGAGGTCATCAGGACACATTCCCAATCCATCAGTACTGGTGTCCTTATAAAAAGAAGACACACAGGGGAGGCGTGTGCAACCCTAGCAAAGCAATACTGTGTGATTTCATTTATATTGAAACAAAGAACTCAGAGAGATGTGTGACCCACCTGAGTGTACGTAAGGATGAATCTGACAAAAGATGTGAAAGATCTGTACGGTGGCAGCCCAGCAGGACGAGCATGGGGGACATCTCTGGGGTGACAGGCAGCTCTTTGTGCTGTTGGTGATGTTGGTGGCTGTGTGAAGCCACATGTGATAAACGACATAGTCCCCATGTGAGACTGTGCTGTTGTTATGAAGACGTGACCATTGGGGAAATGGGGAGAGGTGCATGGGACTCACTTCCTGTGAACCTATGGTATCTCCAAATTTTAAACTTTAAAAATTCAATTGCATTTTTATAAAGTAGCAAATTCCAAAATTGAATTCTTTAATATATATTTTTAGTTGTATATGACACAATACCTTTATTTTATTTATTTTTATGTGGTGCTGAGGATTGAACTCAGTACTCACACATGCTAGGCAAGTGCTCTACCATTGAGCTACAAGCCCAGCCCCCAAAACTGAATTTTTAAAATATGTCACTTACCATAGAGAATATGAAATTTGGGAGGCTGGGATTGTGGCTCAAGTGGTAGAGCGCTCGCCTAGCACGTGTGAAGCACTGGGTTCGATCCTCAGCACCACGTTAAAATAATAAAATAAAGATATTGTGTCCACCTAAGACTGACTAAATAAATAAATAAATATTTAAAAAAAAGAATATGAAATTTGGGACTAGGGTTGTGGCTCAGTGGTACTTGTGAGGCCCTGAGTTTGATCCTCAGCACCATATATAAATAATCAAATAAAATAAAGGTATTGTGTCCATCTTCAACCAAAAAAAAACCATGAAATTCAATCATGCATTTCCTAATGAAGGAGTATATCATGAGAAATGCATCAATAGGCAATTTTGTCCTTTTATGAACATCAGAGAGTGAAACCACACAGACCTGCATGGAGGGGCTGGGGCTGGGACGGGGCTCAGCAGTAGAGTGCCCACCTAGCATGTTCGAGACGCTGGGTTCCATCATAAAAATAAATAAATAAAATAGGTGTTGTGTCCAACCACAACTAAAATATATTTATATAAAACCCTAAATGGTGCAGGTCAGCCCCTGTTTGTGGTCTTTTCATGCACTGAAGAGACACAGTAAACACAAGGAACGCCAGGCCTGCTGTCATTGTCATGCATCGCTCTTCATTGTAAGTGTAAGGAGGACACTCTAAAACAGTGGTAAGGCCCAGCAGGCGGCACCCGTCCTAGCTGCCCAGGCGTCTCCGAAACAGGAATTGTCCAGCTCTGTTATGATTCTTATGGAACCACCGCGACACATGCAGCCCATCGCTGACTGCAGTGACGTTACACAGCACATGAGTGTACGTAAGGATGAATCTGACAAAAGATGTGAAAGATCTGTATGATGGAAACTACAAAATATTGTTGAGAGAAATAAAAAGATATACAAAGGCAGAGGTATACCATATTCATGGTTTCAAAAGTTTAATAGCATTAAGATGTCTGTTCTACCTGAAATAGATGTATTCAATTTCTTTGGGGTTTTTTGTTTGTTTTTTGGGTACCAGGGATTGAACTCAGAGGTACTCAGCTACTGAGCCACATCCCCAGCCCTATTTTGTATTTGATGTAGAGACAGGGTCTCACTGAGTTGCTTAAGGCTTCACTTTTGCTGAGGCTGGCTTTGAACTTGTGATCCTCCTGCCTCAGCCTCCTGAGCTGCAGGGATCATAGGCGTGTGGCACCATGTTCGGCTGTGCCCAATTTCAACCAGACATTCGCAGTGTCTTAGTCTATTCAGGTTGCTATGACAAAACAGGTTAAACTGAGCAACTTAGAAACAACAACACTTCGTTGCCTGCAGTTCCAGAGGAGGGGCATGGGCAGCCCACAGTCAAGGCTCCAGCAGGGTTGGCGTCTGGTGAGGGCCTGTCCCTGTGCTGCATCCTCCCATGGCATAAGGGGTCCCAGTCCCCTCAGTAAGGGCACTGATCCCACATATGAGGGCAGAGCTCTCTTGGTCTCCCCTCCAGAGTCTCCACCTTGTAGTACCACCACTTAACCCACCAAGGGGATCCGGTGTAGACACGGCCGACTGTACCAACAGGGTCTGGTCGGGTCCCCGTGGCAGGTCAATGCAGTTGTGCTGCTGGTGGCTTCTCTGTTGCTGCCCTCACAGGTGTGGAGCAGCAGCTCCCCCTGCTCCTTCAACCTGGGTCCAGTGGGTGGGCCCTGGAAGCAGGGGTGGTGTTCTGTGGGGCAGAGGCTTACTCTGGACCCAGCTTTGTCTTGCTTCCTGCAGCCCTTCTCTCAAAACCACAGTCCACGGGGTCACAGGATGCTGCACCCACCATGGTGGCACTCAGCAGAGCAGTGCTCTGACCTAGCAACCAACTGCAGAGCAAATCAAAGGCAGCAGCAGCCCTGCTCACGGAACTCACTGGATTTCCCACGTTCTCCGTCTTCCCCACGCAGCAAGTTTGATGACTTCTGAAGACCATGTGGTGGTCACGGTGAGTGGCGGGGCCTTGCTGGCCGAGGCAAGTCTCTGGGTGCTGCGGGTGCTCCCAGCCAGCAGCCAGCACAGCACTCCTCCTGCAGCCAGCACCCGTGGGCCTGGGGCCGAGGGGGTGGTGGAGGGCTCCTCTCACTACTTCTCTCTTGCATCTTACTTAGTTCCAGGGGGAAGAGGTTTGCCGCAGAGGATGCAGGAACTGGCTACTGGGAGGTCCTTGTGCCAGTGGCAAGGAAGGGGTCACTGAACTGGCGAGGGCGCCTGACTTTCAGGGGTAAGTTGAGTCCTCAGTAGAGGATGCAGGATATAGCCCCTGGGGATCTCTGAATACTCCCAGATCCTGTGAGTAAAGTCAATAAAAATGGAAAATAGACGTTGCTAGAGTGCGCGGGTCTGGCTGCTGGGGGCTGGAACCGCAAGCTGGGAGCTATAGTGCGCCAAAGCGGGAATCTGGGAGGCGGGCAGTTGTGCAATTAATGCAGGTATTTAAAACTCCCGAACCAGTGGACGCCACGCACAGGAAGCACCTCCAGGAGATTCCGGACCAGAGTAGCAACATTACCACCAGCTTCACGTGGGGATGGGATTCTAGCAAGACTTCTGAACTGCTGTCAGGCATGGGGGTCTCCGCCCTAGAGAAGGAGGAGGTGGACAGTGAGAACATCCCCCAGGAACTGCTCTCTAACCTGGGCCACCCTCAGAGCCCCACACGGAAACTGCTGAAAAGCAAAGGGAGTGACAAAGACTTTGTGATCATCCGCAGGCCTAAACTCAATCGAGAGAACTTCCCCGGTGTTTCGTGGGACTCCCTCCCAGATGAGCTGCTTCTGGGAATCTTGTCTCTGCCTCCCCGATCTGCTGAAAGTCTCCCGTGTTTGTAAGAGGTGGTACTGCCTCGCGTTTGATGAATCTCTCTGGCAAACCCTGGACCTCACAGGTAAAAATCTACACCCAGATGTGATTGTTCGTCTGCTGTCTTGAGGCGTGGTGGCCTTCCGCTGCCCCCGATCATTTGTGGACCAACCCTTGGTTGAACATTGCAGCCCTTTTCGTGTCCAGCACTTGGATCTGTCTAACTCAGTTATAAACGTATCTACCCTCCATGGCATTCTCTCTCAGTGCTCCAAGTTGCAGAATCTAAGCCTGGAAGGCCTACAGCTTTCTGATCCCATTGTCAATAATCTTGCGCAGAACTCAAATTTAGTACGACTCAACCTTTGTGGGTGTTCTGGATTTTCTGAGTCTGCCCTGAAGACTCTGCTAAGCAGCTGTTCCAGACTGGATGAGCTGAACCTCTCCTGGTGCTATGAGTTCACTGAAAAGCACGTGCAGGTGGCTGTCGCACATGTGTCAGAGACCATCACCCAGCTGAATCTTAGTGGCTACCGAAAGAATCTGCAGAAATCAGATGTCTCAACCTTAGTTAGAAGATGCCCCAACCTTGTCCATCTGGACTTAAGTGACAGTGTCATGCTAAAGCATGACTGCTTTCCAGAATTTCTCCAGCTCAGCTACCTCCAACACCTGTCACTCAGTCGGTGCTATGATATAATTCCTGAAACTCTACTTGAACTTGGAGAAATTCCCACACTAAAAACACTACAAGTTTTTGGAATCGTGCCAGATGGTACCCTTCAACTGTTACGGGAAGCCCTTCCTCATCTGCAAATTAATTGCTCCTATTTCACCACCATTGCCAGGCCAACTGTTGGAAACAAAAAGAACCAGGAGATATGGGGCATCAGGTGCCGACTGACACTGCAAAAGCCCAGCTGTCTATGAAATTATTTCTTGTAGGATGGTGTCTCCTCTTCCTTTGGAATGGGGAAAGTAGGCAGGAAGCCCAATTACTGAGCACTGGGCTAGTTTTTATTATTCGTTTTCCCTTAACCTTTATCCTGCAAGTAAATTAGGAAAACATTTTCAAGGGAAAACAATGAAGTGTTGCCTTTTTTAAATAACAATAAAAGTTTCTGTCAACGCTATGCCCTTAAGAACCTAAGTTGTAGGCCATCAGAAATTTTAGGAGTTTGAGCCTATGATTTCAATTTACTTTTTTACATAGCAAAATTTGTGCCATTTTCTCCAAGTGCCCTTTGGATTAAGTTTTATTTAGAATCAAGCTTAAAAAATGACTTACGGCTAATGATTTTTATAGCCTTTGTGATAACTTTTTTATCTATTTAATTTTTCAGTATTGTTTAATAAGACATAGTTTGGAAGAACAATAAGCTATGTGTAGGGTGAGCTGAACAGAAAGAGTCATAAGATAGTAGCATTTAAGGTATCTGGGAATTTAAAAAAAATTTCATTTCTATCTTAAGATTTGAAATTAGCTTAACAGAAACATATCCCCACATCTTAAACTCCCAAACAAATTAAACATATGGCCAGAGGTATAGAGTTGGTATAGGATGTGAAGGCTCAAGACGTAATTTTCTATGCCAGGTTAATCAGAAGTATCCTTTAATATCACTAAGGTACTGTGTTCCTGAAATATAATTGTGGTTTCTAATTTTATAATCAAATTTCGTTAACATGAGTTGTTTAGCTTTTAAATGAGTTGCTTTGTTTTAGAAAGGTGGTATTAACCTAATCAGTCTCTATTCTTGAAAAATTGAAAGAGTTCTGAATTGATACTGCCTGCTGTTTTCCTTTAGTGCTAAGTTTATTTGTATATTACTCTGGAATCAAGTATTTTAAATTGCCTTTTTAAAATATGGTCTTTTGCAATAATTGTTTGAAACTACCCACTTTATAGGGTTATTGATCTTAAGAATTGCTTGTTCCGGTAAATCAGAAGTACACACTAGAAGCACGTGTATTTTCCATGCAGTTTCAGGACAGTCTGCACTGGCACCTATGTAAGAATTAGTACTCAGGTGTTGAACCTTTTAGTAATATGAGTGGGTTTGTTTTTTAAAAAAACCTCTCTCATCAAGGCAAAAAGATCAAGTTCTGCTTTTTAAAAATCACAAACACTAGTTTTAAGTCAGTGACCTCCCCATATGTGCAAAATGTAACAAAAAAGCCAAAATCCATCATTTTTCTATTAACTGGTTTTACTTTAATCAAAGATTTTAAATGTTAAAAACAGTAGCATGAAGTGCCCTTATCTGCTCAGACCTAAGGAAGAAAATTTTAAAGTAGTGTTACACAAGGAGATGATTATGTGTCTATTTCTTATTAGCTAAAAAGTGCTAAATACTACTTGAAATTATTGTTTACAGATTAGTGACAAGGGCTGGTGGTAGGATCCGGTTGGACTTACTTCTGGATGCCCTCAAACATACAGTGCCTGTACTTCCAAACTCAAGTCCAGCCATAAGCTATTTTGCCAACATGTCGGAATAATCTGTATTTTTGTATGTGATTTCTACTTTTATAAACTTGTTTTAAAATAAAACACATTTTTATAAAAAAAAAAAAATGGAAAATAATGCAGTCTGGTCTGGGCTGCTATGCCCCAAAGGTTGGGGCCACCTTCCAGGTGAGGAACCATGACCAGCTGAGGGGCCCTCGGGAGCGGAGGGTACAGGATGAGCGTGGTGGAACTCTTTGAGGAAGCAGGTTATCAGGCCTGTTCTGGAAGGGTGTTTGTCTTGGGTCCTTCCCTCCCGTCTCTGCCGACCGGCTGCAATGCTCTGCTTCTCTGTGTGCTGCCACCATGACGCTCTGCCTCGAGTCAGCCCAGAGACAGCAGGGCCAAGTGACCATGGGCTGAAGCCTCTGAAACTGAGCCTAATAAATCTGTCTCCTCTAAGTTGTTTATTTCAGGTATTTTTCACTGTGACGGAAAGCTAACACAGTACCCTTCCTTTGAGATTTAATTTATACACAGTAAAATTTCCCTTTCAGGGCACAGGACAGTAACTTCTAGCACATGTAGACTCACTTATCAACACTACAACCAAGGTGTTCAGCTGGTTACCATGGTTCACTACCACAATCCCAGAGGCTCAAGAGGCTGAGATAGGAGAATCACAAATTCAAGCCCAGCCTCAGCCACTAAGTTAGGCTCTAAGCAACTTAGTGGAACCGTGTCTCAAAATAAAAAAGAAAAGTGGCTGGGGATGTGGCTCAGTGGTTGAGTGCCCCTGGGTTCAATCCGCAGCACTAAAACAAATAAACCAACAAATAAATATTACAAATAAAATTTTAAAATGTCCAAACTGTGTGCAGTGGTGCACCTTTCATCCCAGCGACTCAGGAGGCTGAGAAAGGAGGATCACAAGTTCCAGGCCAGCCTGGGCAACTTCACCAGGTCCTGTCTCAAAGTAAGAAATATAAAAGGGATAGCCATATATAGCTCAGAGAGTGCCCCTGGTTCTATCTCCAGTACTGGAGAAAAAGAGACGAACTTTTCAAAAGTGAAAAAAATGTAAATTCTCCTCTTTTAAACAACTGATAATCAATTTATTAAAATAGCTGATATAGGCATCTGCAGTGGTGACTTCAGACTTCATTCCTGGATCAATACTGATGGAAGCAATCTGCTCAGCAGCTTTAGGAAGGCTCAGCATGAGGTTTCTCTGGTCTTGATCCCAGAGCCTCAGCAGGCTTGTGAGGAGTCCCTTCACTTGGAAATTCTGCAATTCTAGTTCCAGGAATTGCCACCTCTGGTTCCACAGGTGTTTGCAGCTCTGCTTGAGCTCTGCCTGCCTGACTGGCTCCTCAGCAAGACAGGACACGGAGAGCCAGAGCAGGAGCGGGGGCAGGGGAACAGAGCCCGGCTGCACCCACAACCACAGGGCTCCTGGAGACGGCGAAGGACACTTCTGATGAATACTTACTTGGTGCCTTCGGGAATTACTCAGGATGTGACAAATGAATGAAAATCCCAAGAAGTACGCAACTGAGTAAAAAGGAAAAATCAGTTGCAGAGAGGGAAAGGGCTTGGGGGAAACATCTGGAGCATCAGCAGGAGTTACTGCTGGGCTGGTTTTGGCCTTGTCCTCTGTGGCACATGTCCCAAAGGAGGCAGGTGTGGCTGTTGGAAGCAGGCATGGACCACTGCCCACCTGGCCCTTGCCACCTGCTGCAGGAGCCCATGCTCATGGTCTGGCTCCTTCTCTCCCCTTCTGTCAGGGCCCCCCCAGAGCTCAGCCACAACCAGGGTCCCGACTGCTGCCCTTCCCCAGGGCATGGCCACTGTTGTTGCTGATGCTGTGGGATCAGTATGGCCAGGGGCCGGGTACGCAGTGGAGAGGCAGGAAGGGTGCCCTGCCTCCTTGGCATTCCCCTCTGTTGACAGAGGCCTCAACCTTTGAGGTTTCCAAATGGCTTTTGCCATTTTCCCCAAAAGCTGCTTCTGCAGACATGCACACATCCAAGTGACCCTGTCTACCAGTGGGCAAGACTCTCGGGCCCCGGCATGTCTGTTTCATGTTGTGGGCAGGCTGGAGGTGGGCCTGTCAGTCGGGTTTCTGAAGCCCAGGGGAGCGCGGCACCCCTGCCTGCACTGGGCAATGTTGGCTGACGGGCAAGGGCTGGGGCAGTGGGGCTGGTCCAGGAGGTTAAGGGTGTGCAGGAAGACCACAGAGCCTGAGGCTGAACAGCCTGCAGGCCAGACAGGGCTCACGCACTCTGTAGTCGGGCTCTGTGCTGAGATGGCTTGGCAGAAATCTCAACTTTTCCTACTGGGCAGCCCCTTGGCTATCCTGGGGTCACCTGGCCTTCCTGGAGTGAGGGGCCATCACAGAGGCAGTTCCCAGGGCCACAAAAGTGGCCTGCCAATGGCATGGGGCTGCTGGCCAACACAGATGCCCTGGGTTGCCCCTCCTTTTTGAGTCTGTTTTCAGATTTGCTGTTAGCACAGGGTGCCACCAAAAGCCCCACCAAGCAGGTGCTACAGGTGCTGCTTGTGCTGCCTGCACTTTGGGTCTTGCCCTGGAACGTCCCCACTGTGCTTAGCCAAGCTAAGTGCCTGCTGAGCACGTTACCAGCAGATGACATCTGTGGGGAGGGCCATGGGCAGGCACTCAGGCCAACTGCCCAGCCAGCTGTTTTTTGGCCATTGTGGAGGCCATAGCTGCTTTAATAGGGAGCCATGGGCCAGGACTGGGCTTGGAAACTCCTCCCCAAGCAGCACCCGCTCCGACAGTCCACGGGCCTTAAGCCCTTGCAGAGGCCTCGACTCGCTCCAGTAACTGCCTGCTTTATAAGCAGGGCCAGCAACAGGCGGAGGGAGGGCCCAGATCCGCTGAGGGGGCCTGGGGGCCAAGGCCAAGTGAAGACCCCGAGACAAGAACTCTCCGTAGATGTTTATTCTACTTCAAGTAACAAAACCTATGAAGTCCTGTGTTTTAATATACAGTGATATAACACTCTGCAATACAAAATACAATTTACAGAAATTTCTATCAAGTAAACCTAAAGAAACACACTTGATTTTTACATTTGTGTATTTAAATTAGAAAAATTTGCTTTATATGTAAAAAAAAAAAAACCCCTTCACATCCTATTAGATGTTGGAACTTGACACCTACTTTAATGTAATTTAACCTACTGACACTTGGTTCATAAACATCTCAGACTGCTAAGTTCTTGATGTTTTCTCAACTTAAAAATTTGTGCTATAAAGTGAAAAATCTGTAGTGATGTACAATGGAATAAAAGACTCCAAAGAACAAATGGAAGTCTCTAATTTTATATCTGCAAAAGTAAGCTTATGAAAATATAAAAAGAATTATCAAAGTGTATTTGTACAGTCGAACAGGCTGCCAGGCTCCTCCACTGCCCACTGAGCGCTGCCCAGAAGCGCCTGTTGAGCAGCACCACACTGCGTTCCGGGGCGGAAACCCTGTCTTGCTTGACTAAGAGCCACTCTTCTGCTCCCTTCATACAAAGACCCTCCATTCCAATAACAAAGTTCCAAACTGACACCAGACTCATGGCAGCTGGGCCCCAGCGCACGTTCCTGGGATCTTGGGATATGAGAGTGCTGCTCAGAGGCAGAATTTGATACCGCATTCCTGATTGTGAATATCGAAGAGACCCCCACCCCCTTACATATACTTAATTGGTTTATTTTTTCTTTCTTTAGGCTGGTAAAACGTAAACATTTTTCATTAAATTGTGATTTAAAATGCAACAATTTCTGCTAGGACAGATGCTTTTAATTACATTTTTTGAAAAAAAAAAAACTTAAAAGGTGATATATAAAAACTGAGAAAAACGAAGAAACATGTTTGGCTTCTGGGTTTAAACTTGAAACTCAATCCCTTTATGACTAAAGAAAGATGTATTTGCAAGTTCTGGGCTTCTCGACTCCCCAGGGGAGCTGCTAAGACTGTCCTCCAAAACCCACCCTCAGCTGCCAGACAGCAGCGGAGGGCCCTGTGCGCAGCCTGGGAAAGGGAGACTGACGAGACGCCAGCTAAGGTATGGCTCTAAGGTCCACTGAAATTCCCTTAAAATTTACAAGTCGAGTTATTGGAAAAGATAACTTTATAATCTGAAAAAGCAATATGCTTTTGTAGACACCTTCCCATTTATCTAAGTTAAATGGAAATATTAAGAGTTCTTAGGTTTTTAAAAAAAGCATCAGAATTGTAAAGATGTGAAATCTTGTTAAGAAACCATTATACACAAAATTACAGTAATTTTTGAAGTCCAGAATATTCTATCCTGCATCAAGTTCATAGCTATTTCAAAAACTGTTTGCTCGATACATTTTATGAACTCGGCTTTTAAAAAGGATTTCTGCCAGGCCCACACGTGCCTGTGCTGTGCAGCCTGGGGGCAGGGCCCTAGGCCTGAGCAGAAGTGCCATCTGTGTCGGGGGCCCTGGTGGCTTCGGGCTTTGCTTCCCGGGAGCTCTCTGTGCTCTTGCTGCGATCTTTGCGGTCCCGGCCTCGCTCACGCAGCTCCCGGTCTTTGTCACGGGCTCTGTCTCGGTCGCGGTCCCTGCTCCGGGACCTGTCTCGGTCCCGCCTGCGGTCCCGGTCCCGGTTTCGGCTCCTCTCCCGGCTCCGGTCCCACTCCCTGGCCCGCTCGGCCTCTCTCTCCTTGTCCCTGTTGGTGCCCCTCTCGCGGTTCTTGTCCCACTCCCGGCTGCAGTCTTTCTCCCGGTGTCTCTCCCACTCGCGGCTCCTCTCCCAGTCTCTCTCCCGACTCCAGTTTCTGCCACGCTCACGCTCCCGCCTCCGGTCCTCAAAGACACGGCCGGGCCGACTCTCTTGCACTTGGGCTTCTGGCTCATCTGGTGGTTTTTCTTTGGGCCCAGATTCAAACCGCTCTCTCTGCCTCGCTTCGAAAGTCTGGTTCCTATTATACTCATGGCCTTTGCCCTCGCGGAACTCAGACACCCACTGGCCCTCGGCCTCAGGGCCCGGTCCTGATGCTGTACTGGAGGGCACAGCTGTGGTGGGACCTGCCTCATCCCACCTGTCCTTCCTGAGCTGCGGGGGGTGGCTGGGGAGCTCCAGCAGGGGTCTGGGGGGTGGCTTCATCGCTTGTGGGGACGGGCCTTGGAAGTGAAACCGGGTAGGTGTCTGTTCATTTTTTTCAGTAAAGGGAGCAGAGCCCCTTGGTCCCCCAAATGGCAGAGGTGCAGGTGCCCTCTGATTTGCAAACCTGGGTGGGGAGTTTACCCTCTGCTCTTCAAACTGCTGAGGCTGAATGCCTCTGGGGCCTGGCATGAAACTTGGTGCCTGGCCTCTGGGGCCTTCAAACTGACTGGGGTGGGGGCCCCGGGCAGTTTCAAACTGGCTGGGATGGGGCCCTCTTGGGCCCACAAAGTGGCCAGGAGGTGGTCCCCTCTGACCTCCAAACTGAGCAGGTGGGGGGCCTCCTCGGGGTCCTTTCAGCTGAGTCAGTAGAGGCCGCCTCTGGCCTCCAAACTGGAAAGGCGGGGCACCCCTGCCCCCCATGAACTGGGCCTGCTCGGGCCCTTCACACTGGGCAGGGGCGCCAGCTGTGTCACTGTACGGGGCCTCCTGGAACTCTCTTTTCTCCCCAGGGAGGTCTTTGCGCTCTTCAAATTGTGCTGGGGCTCCTCCTCTGGGCCCACCAAGGTAAGAGGGCGAGGGGCCCCTGGTGTCCCCGTAAGGAGGTGGCCCATGCTGCCCTGAGAATAAAGAAGGGATGGGCCCCTTCTGGACTCCAAATCTGGTGGGTGGAGGTCCCCTTGGACCATCACTGTTAGGAACAACATTCTCCTCTGAGAATGGAGGGACTGGCCCCCTTGGTCCCGGGAAGCTGGGGCCATGAAGTCCTGACATCCCAAAAGTGCGAGGTGCAGGTTCGCGCTGTCCAGGAAACTGGGGCGGAGGGGCCCCTGCTTTCTGCCCAGGTGGGGAGAATAGGGCACTGGGCTGTGGCTCTCTGCCTGCCTCCGAGTCACCTGCTGGGGTATCGCTCTTCCCAGCAGGTTGGGCGTTTCTTGGGTCCTCAAAAGGGGAGGAGCCGAGAGGCTTTTCCTGAGGCGTAAACACTGGCCCTGAGAAAGGCTCTCTCCCTCCTGAGGGGTTAAAACTCTGCAGCTCGTTCTGTGGAGGGAAGACAGGCTGAAAGGCTGTGCTCGGGGGTGTGGGCAGCAGCACTCTCCGGGCAGGTCTGGCCACGCTGTCTCCAGCTGCCTGGGGATGGACACTCTCTAGGGCCTGCTGGACAGAGTTTCCTGGGTGCTCACACCTCTGGCCATCCTGCTCAGATAACAGAGCAGCGGTCTTTTCCTCCACCGCCCATGAAGTAGCTGATGACTCCTTTGCTTCCTGGGTGGGCACAGGCACCTGGCCAGCTGGAGGCGCTTCCCTGGGGGGCAGGGTGCCCTGGGGGACTCGCAGGCCTCCCGCTGGGGCCCTGGGGAGGGCTTCACTCTCACAGTTCTCAGCAGCCAGCCGCCTGGCCTGCCGCGGATCTCGGCTCTGCCTGGCCTCTGAGCTCTGGCTTGCCCCAGAGGCTCCCTGACTCTGGTCTGGGACCTGCTGCTCCTGTGGGAACAGCTCGGCCTTGCCCAGGGAAGACTTGGGAGGTGGCGACATCAGTGCATCTGAAACAGAGAAGTGGGCCATGGAGACCCCGACGGCCGCCCTCTGCTGCCTCAGCGCCTCCTCCTGCTCCTCCAGCTGCCTCTTCTGCTCCTCAATTTGTTTGTTCAGTTCTTCCAACATCCGCTGTTGTTCAACCAAGGAGGGAGCAGGGCCGGCGGTAGAGAACTCCACAGGCCTCTCTGCAGAGCTGCTTCTCACATCCATGCACATTCTGTTGGGAAGGTCGTCAATGGTCACTTTGGCTTCTTCCAAAATTGTTTCATCTTCGGGATCATAGGCCACCTCTTCCCTCTCTGCTGTGTCAGGAGCTTTTTCCCCGTCATGGTGACCCCCTCGCTCGGCCAGGGGGGCGTCAAAGGCTCGCTCTGGGTCGTACTCTTCCTCCGGGTCATAGGGCCTGTCATCTTCTTCCTCCTCCAAGGCCTTATCTTTTGAGAACTGACCAAACTGCTGAACAATTGGATCTAACAAAGGAGCCGCTGACACTCCGTCCTCGCCCTTGGCTCTGGGATCCTGCTGGACAGCCTGAGACGGCCCAGCAGACTCTTTCACTGGGGGCTCAAATGATTTCTTCTTTCCAAAGAGAGTCTGCAGGATGTGTTCCAGGGGCGAAGCTGTTTTTGCAGTGGATGAAGTGATGGGGGAGGCTGCCCTGGGAGCTGCTGCTGCCGCTGCAGGTGCTGAGGTGCTGCTGGTGGCTCCTGGCTTGAGGGACGACAATATTTTCAACACTGGGGGTTCAGGAAGAGGGGGTGGGGGTGGAGGGGACCCAGGGGGTGTGGTGCTGATAGCCGTGTCTGCAGAGTAGAGTTGGTACTTGGGGGCTTTCTTCTCGGGTTGTGGGGCTGCAGTAACCCTGGGGTAGATGGAAACATCCATTTCTTCTTGCTGAAGTCGGGCTCGCTTCTCATCCATCTTGTCTAGCTCTCCAGCATTTGAAGGACGTTTTATTTTTTGACAGATTACTAACCCAAGGATCATATTTGGACGTGGGGACTCAAGACCTGAAAAACAAAATATTCATATAAACTTTAGAATCTGAATCCAGCTTTCATCCTTCAGAGACAAAGTGTATTAAGGTTTTTTTGGGGGGGGCATGTTTATTAGCTAGAAGAAGAGCTTCTGTGACAAAATAAAACCAAGAGTTTGATTATTATGGCAACATACCAGCAGCTTTAGTCCCTGAACACACCAGTGTGCCTGCCTGGTCCTGACAGCTGCTGCCCTAAAGGGAAGAGCGGTTAACTCACTAGTTACAAATTACAGACCCAGGACCCAGCTCCTGAGCACATTCATCCCGTTTTCAGAACTCAGCTCCATTTTAAAAAGTCTGATGCTATAGCATCCAGAGTGAGGTGTGGAAAGGCCCTCTGCAGGCTTCTGCTGGCTGAGCCACAGGGACCCAGAGGTCCCAGGACGAACACCAAAGCTTTGCTGTGCTTTTGCTTGCCCCTGCTGCATGTCAGAATAACCCTTTGTCTTTAGTGTACGAGGTGAACTCAAAGGCTACACATGCAGGCAGTAAATGTCAGGGGACCAATTCAACTCCATTAATAATGACCAGCGAAGCACAAGCTATCAATGAGATCCTAAAGTCTCTGGTGTCAGGTTTGCAATTAGTGAGAAAAATGAAGTTGCAGAACCCAGTGAGCATCAGTGTGTCAAGGAGTACCTGGCGCTCAAAAGAAGCACCCAAGCAGCCAGCTCTGGGCTCCGTGGGGAGAAAACAAGTCCATGGCACAGTGTTTCTAAAAAGAGTTATTTCTTGAAAAGGGGTCATTCCAAAAATTAAATTGTGGCAACTTAACTTAGATCAGAATGCTAAGGGCTGGGGCTGTAGCTCAGTGGTAGATGCTTGCTTAGCATGTGTGAGGCACTGGGTTCACTTATCAGCACCATATAAAAATAAATAAAATAAAGGTATTGTGTTCATCTACAACTGAAAGAAAAAAAAAAAGAAATGCTGGGTTGAGGTTGTGGTTCAGTGGCAGAGCACTTGCTTAGCACACGCGGGGCCCTGGGTTCAATCCTCAGCCCCACATAAAAATAAATAAACAAAACAAAGGTATTTGGCCATCTACAACTAAAAAAAAAAAAAAAAAAAAAAAAAAGCTAATATTCTAGTAAGCACCCTTCCCTGACATAAAAAGTCAAGAATAACAAAAAGAGGAACAAAAAGTCCAAGTCATAAGACAGTAACTTATGGGGGAAATAACACACAAAGGTCAAAATGTTGCTTCATAAACATATTTAAAATTAATCTATTTGTATGTTTGATTTATCTAACTGAATATTACTGAGGTACACGAGAGGTATTCATTGTATTTTTCTTATAATTAAAACCAGTACCAAAGATTCTTATTTTTTGTGATTTTTACAGACAACCATAAATCATTTCAAGTAGCTGCTTTTGAATACTATTACACTGTTCTCACGGGAGTTAGCAGTTTTTTAAGTCCCAGGAAGGAGGACCACCAGCAGGCTGAGCACAAGGGGATGCCTCTCCCTCCTCCCTGGCTGGTATGCAAGAGCTGGGGGCCACAACTGAAACCAGTCCTGAACCTTTCCACCATCCTTTCACCAGAGAAATGGCCCAGTGGGCACCAGAAGAGACAGGCAGAGGGGACAGAAACCGGAAAGTCAGGAAGGACACAATGAACATCACACTCAATTTTCTACAGTCAGCAAATGTGAAGGGCAATCTTTACATTTCCTATGAAAATGAAGTAAAGCTACCTCAACTTGAAATAGTACTATTTTCACCATAATTGCCATTAATTTACTGAATATAACATACTGGAATCCATGGTGATGGACTGTTAAACTGGCTATCACGGCCTTTCTGTATCTTGTTGAGGCTGCGGGTGTAGCTCCGGAGTAGTTATTGCCTAGCACTGCAAGATGCTAGGTTCAATCCCCAGCACCCTGGTGTCAGGGGAGGGTTGCCTGCTGAGCATCTGTGGAGCATTTCCCTGGAGCAGCTCTGCAAGGCGGGCTCACTCTGGAACCTGACACCAAGAGCACAGGTGGGTAGGATCTGCAAGCTGTGAGGGTGAGGGTCCTTTGTGCGGAGAAGTGGAGGAGGTCAGCTCAGTGCTGACCCCTTGTCCTCAACATGGAGGGGCTACGCTACCTCACTGTGGGAAAGTCCAAGTTCTAAAAAAGGGCCTGTGGTACAGATCAAGTCTCAGGTCAATAAAGGGTGTGTGATGGGCACATCACCACTCCGACTAAAGCCTGGAGGGCTCAACAGACTTGCACCAGATTGACCTCTGCTGCCACAGTCCTCCCAGTGAACTGAGTACTATTTGTGCTGATTGTGCGCAGCAGGCATCTCCAGGTTGCTATTGACCAGCTGCCGGTACTCTAAAACACTGTCAACTCCTCACCATCCTATTTGCACACCATGGAGGCCAATCAAGCTTCACACAGGTTAGTGTGCACTCAGTTTCCCCCTCATCTCCTCCAGGAATCAATTTAAATCCAAACGGGGCTGTCCCAAGATGCTGACTCCTCTTCTGAAACAGACCACCTCACCACCTGCCTTGTGTCTCGCTGCTGCTACAGACACATGGACATCTGACATTCAGCTAGCCCTGGGAAGCAGCTCCTGCCTGGGTAAGAATGCATGCATTCACTTTGGGCCTGGAAACAATGCTCACTGATGGAGAAAAGGCACACCCCTATTTTGAATTTAACTGTGCTCTACTGATAAAGTAAAAGGGTCCCAAGTGCCTCCAGCTGGGCCCCATGCACGAGGACCAGCTCTCTTCAGCCTGTCCTACCCTAGTAGCTGACATGTTAAGGGGTGGGGTGTGTCCAGAGAAGCAGTGGCCACCAAGATGCTTACTCACCCACCTCCCCCAGAAGGGCTATTGTGGGATATGCAATTCATACAGTAGGTAATAACAAGCAGTTAGGTGGTGGGATGCTGAATACCAGCTGCAGTTGAAACATGCTGTCCTCCATTTTTACAAAGGTCAAGGGTGCTAATGCACCAGGGCCAACGTTTTCTTTCACAGTATAGCACATTGAAAACAAGCACTTTGTGTGTCTCCAGTGTGTTGTCAAGGTGCAAGGTCTAGCCTCAGATACAGTGGTATCAGACCTCACCGACAGGAGAGAGAAGCAAACCAAGGACAAGTGTGTGGTTGAAAAGTGTGTGCCAATTAATCTCCTTAGACAAGACCAAAACCAGGACCCGCCTCCAGGTGTGTCAGCAATGGGGACTGTGAGATGATGTGGCTGTGCCTCAACAGGTGCTGGGCAGTAGCACTTCTGTGACTGCCCCCGCGTTGTCCCTGATGTGTCACAGGTTGGTGCTGTTTTATTATAGAAAACTACCTGAAAGCTGACTCCTGCTAACCCCACAGCTATCAAAATGACAGTCATTCTTAATCTACCTGGCACGTTCAACTATTCATTACTTACAATGAAAACCCTGTTATGGGTCTGAATCTGCCAAAACACATGTTGGAATAGCAATTGTGTGGAAATTAATAAACAACAGTTCTCAGACATGGCTTGGATAGAGACCTGGCGGACTTCGGGGAAACACTGCACTCTTCCTGACCGAGAGTGTGCATGCACACTCAGAACCTCCCCCTCTTTTACACTCTGAATCCCTAAAGCTGATAGGAAGCCTCTGGGCCATGCATGTTTCAGGCAAGAGGAGGTGCTGCTGTCCATCTTCTTCCAGGTGCTTGGGTGTGGGCGACGCCCTGGAGCAGCACTAGCCCACATGCCCTCTGCTGCTCAACTAACTGCCTGGTAAGCCCCTGGGAGCTGCCTGCATAGACAAGTAGCAAAGGTGGACCTACATCAGGTGGCCAGGAGCTACCAAACAGTTCCAAGTCAAACAAACAATGACCAGTTTCCATGAAATATTTTTATTGATTTAGAAAGAGAAGGCAGTACATTCCATTCAATACTGCACATGACTTTGATTACAATTTCTGTGCAAAGCCACTGATACAAACACATGAAAACTAAAGAACTGCTTACCTGCCAATGTTTCAAGGCATAGAACTTCCCTGCTAAATGAGACACAGTAAAATACAAAAAAGATATGGTGGAGTTTGCTGCTCCTCCAATGCTTCCCTGTGGACAGGGAAGGTGGCTCAGGGAGGACTGTACCAGCCTGTGGTGGGCTGGGCTGCACAGTAGGCACCGCATCAAGACCAAGCCAGGTTCTCTGACCTGGTGGTGGCCCTGGTGAGTACCATGGGGACATCCTGGTTTCAGGCCCAGCACTGCCAGGGCCACACAGATGAGCAAGATGAACTTCCCCTGACTAGTTTTGCTCCTGTTACTGAGACCCAGACCTGCACACTGTGACTCCAAGTCCTCCCAAAAAGTCCTGCAGAGCTAATGTCCAAAGTGGAGAGGGCGCACAGATGGATTAAGCATCCCGGGCATTCCAGCTGTTCTTGACCCTACAAGACCACCTACATCTTTGTGGAGAGGATCATTAAAATGCACCAGGACAAAAGTGTCCTACAGAAAGCGAGCGGACTCTGGGCATGCACTGAGCTCCCATGGTCTGTATGTGGTTGAGCCCCATGGGAGCAGCTCCATAGGGGACCAAATGCTGGATGGCGGGCCAGCCGGAGCCTTGGTACCTCTGGGGTCTCAGCTTGCTTTCCAAGTGTGAAAAGCAGAGCCTGTGAGGGACCTCCAGTGATTCTCTGTGGTGTAAACTGTGGCAGAGGGACAAGTGGGTCACTTTCCTGCAATCACCTCACCTCCCTACCCACTTCATGCCATCTGAGCATACTGGGCACAGGACCGACCATCTGCTCACACTACCCCTGCTGCAGAGAGCAGCTCAATGTTGGGGTGCCACAGTCTCCTTCAGGCCTAGGCTTCATATGCTGCACAGACCGTGGAAGGGCGGCAACCATGATACTGAGCAAGGATCCGGGGCAAAGGGGCCTGTGGAGACCCCAGCCTCAACACTTCCTAGGCAAGGGATGGCAGGAAGTGCAGGGACCACTATTTGCCATATGGCAGATGTTCAGACGGGACTGTGGGTCTGCTGGGAGACATTGTCACCAGATTCACATGGGGTCTGAACTTTCAAAGGCTTCTGCAGAGACTAGACTTGGTGAGGACAGGGACACTGAGGCCAGAGTCGTCCTCCTGCTAGGCCTTCCACACACACACACACATACACACACCTACTTCTAGAAAATGCCAAGCCAAGCCATCTGCATAGGGCCAGGTCCAACAAGCCCAGCCCAGGTCAAGGTACTGCTGCCTGTGTGCAGACGCCACGCACACGTAGACACAGGTGCGTGCTGACAGTGGGCCAGAGAATGGAGAGCAGCTTGTCAAAGCCCGTGGGCTAAAGTCTTCACAAGTTAACAGGCAACACTTCATTGGTTACTTTTCTAAAACTCTCCTTCCTATTTAACAGAACACAGTTGTTCTTTATTGTGGATGTACATCTGCCTATCTTTTCAAGTGTCCCCTCCAGGCAATGTCATGCAGTGGTGAGTGTGCTATCCACTGAGTCACTGAGCGGAGAGGCTGGGTGCTCGGCACCCAGTCACATTCAGTGGAGGACCCCTCCTGCCCCTACGTCGTGGAAGTGCTCTCCTACAGCACTGCACCATGTGAGTGGCTGCTGCAGCTCACGATGGAGGCGCTGCTTGCTTTTCTGGTGGCCTCCTTTGACCCTTTCACTGTCTGCTATTGGACCCTCCTTTAATTCCTGTGCTTGGTAGGGACTATTGAGGGCCCCATGTACCCCAGCCCATACTAACTCCAGGTGGCTCCACGTCCCTGGTAATCAGTCCTCATTTGGCACCGCCAAGCTGGAGATGAGGCAGAGTGCAAATAAGGGTGGAACCTTCATTTTTTAGCAAGGGATCCAACTCACATTTCTCTAATAAAAAAGGCTTGTGGCAGCACAGCTCTGCGTCACAGAGAGTCACGTGGACTCCAACTCCCACACTTGCAACTGACCGGATGCTCTCCATAGGTGTCTGAGGGTCAGCTTCTGGATCTTCACTCCCAGGAGGACTGGACACCTCTTCCCCCTGGTCACGATGGCACTGGCCAGTGCTCTTCACATGGCTGCCACCAATCACCTTCAGGGCTCTTTCTGCCACCCAGGTCATATTTCTTTACCCAAGTAGGATTTGACAGAACATGCTAAAGCACTCAGCTTTTAAAACATGCTTGGCATTTAAATGACTTCATGTACCCTGCCAGTTAAATTTTACTCTGGAATTACTGATACTAATCAATACTTTTATGGGCATATAATTCCAGAAAGCAGGTCCAGGCTGAGCCCAAGCTGGGACTAGGGGCAGCTCATTGGGAAGAGCCGTGCTTGGGCACTGACTCTGGCCCCAGGACCCAGCTACCTCGGGCACATGGGTTGAGTGTGCCACATGGATTGAGCAGCAGGAGCACTGTTCCAAGGCCTGGATGGCACAAGGATGCAGGGTCTAGACTGCAGCTGGAAGTGCTCGCGGCATCCAGTGACTGCCTCTACAACAAAGCACTCAAAGAGCCATTGAGCAGGCGAAAGACACATCAGATTTTAGGTAAGACCAGCCTCAGGGGACTTTGTAGTCCAAATGTGGGCACCTGGTGATACTCCCCTTCTTCAAAGGGACTAAGAAGAACTGGACACTACTGGACCAGCCCCCCTTTAGAATAAACCTCATCTTGGAACAAACCTGGAACACTTTCTAGGTTAATTTATAAATAATCCTTTAGATACCACATTTTCTGAGGAAGGAGTAAGCACAAAGCAGTTCACCAGGGATGAAAGGACTTATTACAGGAGTATTCACTGGGAGGAATGTTCTTGCACATCACTGCTAACCGTCACACCCCAGGAATCATCCCTTTGGAGAATCCATACTGATCACTCCAGAGGTGAGCAGCAGTGACAAGCCTGGCGGGGGGGGGGGGGGGGGAGGGCACAGGAGCGCTGCCTTTCACTCCCCCAAGGCTGGCCCTCGGTGCCACCGACCCGAGACTCCGAGACTCCAACAGGCAGTTGGAAGTGGTGGGCTTCTCCCTCTTCTTGAACCTCTGAGACAATTTCTACACTAATGGGGTCCTTCCAGGGCCATGTCTGTGTCACAGGATGGGCTCCCAGGCCAGACAATGCTTTGTTTGCTCCTCTAACTCCAGCTCCTGAGAAGACCCAGTGTGGGGGAAGTGACAGGTCCACCATGTCACAACTCTGTGGGACTGTGTGTTGGGGGAAAGGGTATGTGGGGACTGGACATGCCTAATGACCTTCCAGAAGGCAGTGCTTACCTGGTCCCTCAAAAGGCAAGAGTTTGGGTGGCACTGGGTCCTTAGCACTCAGTGGGATCAAGTAGAGGTCCTTGACATGCCTGTTGTTATTCGCTACAACACCAAAGCGGCCACGGCTGCTAAAATAGGAGTAGAGAGAAATGTAGGCAACCTCTTCCTCCTCTGTTGCAGGGTGAAAGCGGATCAGACAAAGCTCCTGCAAAGCAAATAGCACAGGGCAAAACAGTCACTTTCGGCTACCCTCAAACAAGCATGCCCTTTATATCTAAAGTCTGAGCCTAAGTCTCACAGATTCCAAAACAGAGGATTAGGAATTCTTATTTTCACAGTCCTGTGGTCCACATAAAGAAAATAAAGCTTCGAGTTTTAGCCTACTGGACTGAACTCTTCAGCACAAAATCCTTTAAACCACTGCACTCGGCCTTGACCTCTCAGTGAGCCACTCTGGGTACAGGTCAGTTCAGCCGTGTCCTACACAGCAGGCTTGCCCACGGATGACAGAGGTCATGCTGAACAGGGTGTAGGAGTTGCAGGAGTTGCAAGAGTTGCCTAGTCATCTCCCCCTAGGAGGGTTGCCTGGATCAGAGGGTTTAGACTTTCTGTGAGTCTGATGACATACAGACCCCCGCCCCCTCCACCCCAGGAAGCTGCACAGAGGACAAGCAACTGCAGATAAATCTCAGGGGCTCTCAGGAAATTGAAGCCGACTCTAGCTTAGGCTAAGTGTATGGAACAGGCCAGGCCACCTCCAGTTCCCGCCTCTTCTTCTCCTTCAGCCATGAAAACACGAGAAAACAAAATTCACACATTTCTTACTAAAATCTAAGTGCACATACAACAAATCAGAAACCCCTGTTACCGTACAACTTAAATACATCTTCACATAATAATATAACTATAAATTTAGACATGTTAAATAGCTAGGAAGAAAACAGACAACACCTTCTCCACCACCAGCGATCATACTATAAATGGATACCTTAGACAAGGAAGACTTGAGCTTGCCGACATAATCCCAGACCGTCTTTGGAGCGATTCTCCCACCAATGTGAATTGTATCAGGCAAGTCCTAAACAGGAAGTGCTGGGAGTCAACAGCTAGTGCGGCTATGGTACTCAGAGGCTAAGACAGGGGTAAGTACCCAACCACCCAGGGTGCAAAAACAGCAGGACCAAGGACTCAAGGGAAATGCTAGTGGCTAAAAGGTGACTGGGAACCACTGATCTCACCAGTGGTACGATAACTATCTCCGCCCAAAGAGACTTCACTGTTCCATGCTTCTAGCTTCAGCTTTTTGGTGCTGGGGGCTGCATCCAGGGTCTCACGCCTCTTAAGTGAGCTATATTCCACTCCTTTTTAATGGTGGTGGCAGTGTGTGTATGGGGGCACCAGGGACAGAATTCAGGGGAACTCGACCACTGAGCCACATCACCGGCCCTTTTTGGTATTTTTTATTTAGACACAGGGTTTCACTGAGTTGTTTAGTGCCTCGCCATTGCTGACGCTAGCTTTAAACTCGGCAATCCTCCTGCCTCAGCCTCCCAAGCTACTGGGATTACAGGCATGTGCCACAGTGCCCAGCCTCCAGTCCTTTTTGAGACAGGATCTCCATAAGTTGCCCAGGCTAGCCTTGTGATGGATTCTCCTGCCTCAGCCTCCTGAGTAGCTAGGACACAGGTGTGGTCACCATACCGAGTGGTTCCAAGTTTTTATGACTCTTTCACATACAGTTAAATTATAAACACCAGTCAGGAAGACTGACGGCGACTCCTTATTAAGGTCGTAATTGCCAACCAATGCTGTGTGTGTTCAACTGCACCAACTGAAGACCTAATACGGGTCATTCATGCCACCCACCCATGCTGAGTCTGGGCACCTCATACCCTTGGCACTGCTCTGGGTTACAAGTCAACCACTTGCTCATCTCTGTCCGAGCACACTGGTTGACCTGCTGCCCTGTCAGGACAGTCTGGTAGGAGACAGACAGACAGAGAGACACACACACACACACACACACACACACACACACACTCTTTCTCTCTCTCTCTCTCTCTCTCTCTCCCCGTTCTAACCTCGCTGAGATAATCGAAACATCCAGAGACAGGATACGCCTTGGTGACAAATTTTGCCACACTCTGCATGTTAATAAATCCTTTCCAAATGGTGCTGAGCCGAGACAAAAAGAGAGTTGTGTCTCCTTCTGGAGGAGACCGTGATTCTGAGATGCTGTAAAACAAAACCATAAGGAATATGTAAATCTTTTTGCACAGTGGGAATTCCTAAAGTATGGACATTTTGAGAAGTAAAAGTGGACTTCCCAAGGTTGGCAGCTTACTTTGGCCAATTAACCACATTAATTGTAATGATTTAAACAGACATTTTGGCCAAAGAAAATAAGGTGAATAGACAATAAATCTGAATGATTTTAAGTTCAAATTTCACCTTTCAAGATCTGTACCTCCCAAAATGACAATCAGTCACCCTAAGAAATTGAGCCTTTTTAGGACATGAAGGTGCAAAGCTGATTCCTGGGTAAATTTTGGAGTTTAAGTATTTGATTCCTTTCTAATGTAAAAGAAACAAGTGTCTTGGCTTGTTCAGGCCCTAGCTTGAGTACGCACCTGGTGTTTGGTGATGGTGGAACTGACAAGTACCTTGGGTCTGGAGAAGAGGATGGCTTAGCCAATATGGACTTGGGCACCGTCACAGAGGTTAAAGCAGGCTTCAGCATGTCTGGTCTGGCTTCCAGCGTGTGCGTGCTGTCCAGGTGGACTGTGGTGGACGCTGTGGCCATGCATGAACCACTCAGAGCCGTCCTCGGGTCCCGACCAGACACTGTGACTGTGGTGACCACCCCACCCCCACAGGGGGCTGGGCAGGGGGACAGGTCTTCCAACAGGGAGGGCTCAGGGTGGCCTTCTCCTGGAGGCCCAGGGAGGTGCCTTCTCTCCAGGTTTGCACGAGGAGCACTTTCTGGCTCTGGCTCCAAGGTATTTTCGGGCAGAGTCTCTGTAGTCCCTTCATCAGCTGAGTTGGGAAGCGGGTCAGGGGGAGAACTGTCATACTTGGGTTTTAAGTCTTCTTTCTTGGCAGAAGCCGACAGCTTCTGTTTTTTAGGGGCTGGCTCGTCTTCCGAGGATGGAAGCTGACCTGAGGAATGTAAGGACAGACATTCAAGAGCACAGCTTGCTCCTGGGTAGGCAACGGCTTCCTGGGAGAACAGAGATGATGAAGGTGGCTCTTCTGTGAAGGCCAGAAAAGCACTACAATCTTTCTGTCCGTACAGACTTTGGGCAAATACAACTGCCTCTAAAGAATAAGTGATTCCAAACAAAATCCAGGTTTCTCCTTTCCAAGGCTTCACCCCACCACAAGATATACTCACCAGTACAAATTTTACAGTTTAGATCAAAAAGATGGGCCCTGTGTTGACTCGTGGTGTCCTTTAGCATGCTGCTGAAGACATCGAGAAGGGGTGCTACACTCTTCTCAGGGGCTGCCCGTACTGACTCTTGCTGTTCCTAAGAGTGAAAGAAAAAGAAAAATGAGGTCACTTCTTTTCCAATCCACCCCACAGTATCAACACACAGGGAAGAAAGGTACACCATCAAGAGCCTGCAAGAAGGGCCATTGAATGCTGAAAATGTATGCACATGTCTCTCTCTCTCTCTCTCTCTCTCTCTCACACACACACACACACACACACACACACACACACACACACACACGGAGGCTACAAGCCCGAGAGCACTGGAAGGGGATAATTTCAGCCTCTGCAACACTGAAACCTCGAATGCTCACATCTGAATCTGACACAGGTGGAGAATCCTCCATGTCAGGAATGGCTTCTGGCTTGACAGTGGTCTTCTTGCTTTCATTATGCAATTTAGTTCTGGAATCCATGACCTGATGTGAAGAAGACAGAAATGAGGCCTTAAAAGTGAACCCTGTTTTCTGGGCAGAAACAACATTTTCTATAAACAGCATGTGTGTTAACTTCTGGAGAAGTGAAGCCTCCAGGGCCTCAAGAAACTGCCCCCTTCACACTCACAGATTTTGCCGGCCTCTCTTTCCACATGGAAAGCTCTTTAGATACAAGTTCCTCTGGCTTCATTCGCACAAGTTTTGACAGAGAAATTTCTTCACGTAGAACACGATGGAAGAGTCCCTACAAACAAACATCTTCCATTCATATTCATTCAAAAAATGTTTTAAGCAACTGCTTACTCGAAGGAATAGAGAAGCAGCAAAGAATCACAAGACACCCTGCCAGGGAGCAATGGTCACAGGAGCAACCCTGAGCAATAGTCACAGGTACTGCATAGCTCCCTGAGGTGGAACCCCACCAAGCTCCCAACAGCATCTCAGAGGAAGCACCAGGCCACCCCAGCTGAGTTATGACAGCTCCTCAGGAAGACAAATCATGTGCAGAGTCAGCAATAAAGACAGGAAAAGCATTTCTACTACTAGAGGGATGCCAACCTTGGAAGATGTACCCAGTGCATGATACTTACTCTAAAAGGCACACAAGGGTTCAGGAGGGGCCGTGCAAGGCTGGTGGCTAATCCTTACTACCCACAGCTACTCCAAGGACTAAGGTGTGAGAACTGCAGGTGCGGTCCTCTTTGTATCTAACAAAGCCTCAGTAAATGAGGCTTGCTCAGAAAACAAGGAAGAAAAGGCTGCCCAAACCAGAAGATGGATACCCCATCTGCCAGGATATAAACCTCCAACTTTATTTTGGAATAGTGACAAACACATGATTTTACAGAAATGTTTTGGAGACTATAATCTAGCGGAGTGGTGATGGTGAGGGCAGCAAGTGAGATCCCAGCAGGACACCAGTTCAGACAGGGCAGGGCAGGGCCCATGAAGGGGGAGGGGATGCCAGTGTCTCAGAATGTGGCATTTGCTATGGACTCTGAGACCTGGCTAATGGAAACTAGAGGGCATCTCCTGGTCAGGAGTGTTCCAACACCTAGGTGGAAGGCACACACACCTGATTCTTAGGATCCTTGAGGTTGAACATGATGCTGCGGTATTTGCTCTTATAGCGATTATCTGTAACTTGGAACAAGTTAAACATCTCCTTTTCAATGTGGAGGGCAATTTTTCCTACTTCATTCTCTGTCATGATTAAGTCATCACTGTCATTGACTCTGAACAGAATGAAGAAAGAATGACATTAAACCACTTGCATTTGTATATATTTTTTAAACAGGAGGCGGTCTTGAAATGATCATGTTATAAACAAACAACCTCCCACTCAACAGATCAGACACGAAATAGAATAGCCCACCTTTTCCACAAAATCTCTTTCAAAGAACGTCTTATATTTTGCCGAATTTGTGAATTTGGCTGGGATGGGGCAGGGTTTGCAACTCCAATGCGTCCTGGGGCTGGTGAGACTGTAGGGACAGAAGTTGCCACTGGCTTCCGGATGGCTCCCACCACAGCAGCAGAGCCGGGTGACTTCTTGGAAGTAGCTGCCACAGTAATAGGTGTTGGTCCTGCAGGCCTGGCAGCTGAAGCACCTGACTGGGCGACTGAGAGCCATGGCCTCTTGGGAATGGTGCCCTTGAAGCCTGAGGGTGACTTTTTAAAGGCTGGTTTGGCTCCTGCCACATTAGTGAAAGGAGGTGGCTTCTTTGGGACTAGACTTCTAGGCGAAGCTTGCCTGCCCACCGAGGTGCCTGGATGGGCTGTTTTCCTTGGGGCCGCCGCTGCTGCCACTGCTCTGTCCTCTGCTCTCCTGTCATCCTTCACAGCTGTAAAGCAGAGCAAAGGCACGTTGAGACAGCGGGTAGCATGTGCGCCACCTGACACTCTCCCCTGGGATCAGCTTCACTTCCTGGGCCCTTCCTTGAGAAGCAAGACACTGAGCGAAAAGGGTCTTTTAAATCTTAAAACTCAGAAAGGCAATTAAGAGCTGCCAGGTAGTGTAGTGACCACACTTTACTAAAGAAAAATGCTTTATTATTACATTAAGCCTTTCAGTTCTACCAACATGCTTATTACTAGAGGCTCCACTTAATCACCAAGCTGTAAAACTGAAGAACAAATTTCACATTATCAAAAACAGGTAGATTTACAGTAGTGTCTTCAGTAAGAATTCCAGCACAATTCTTATTTTTTGGAAATTTGATCCTATCAGTAAGGTGAAAATGGACAAGTTCTTCCATGTATGTCCACCCCGTGAAGCTGGCCCCTCCTGTTAGTGTGAGGTCCTACGGAGGAGTCCATTGGGTGACAAATCTGCAGCATGGGGAAGATGGATCTTATTTTCATACCAAGAATCCAGTGGTAAGAACAGGGATGCTCTCTACAGACATCCCCATGTACAACCCTTGAGTTAATAATTCTATTTGTGATTGACAGGACAACTTAGTTGACGGCTGAAATCCCTCAACCTGCAAAGTTGGTCAAAGGTCGGTACCTAATCAACTACATTGAAACCCTGTATCAGAGCACCTCAATCAGAGCTCAGCACTGCAGCCTGGCTGGGCACACACCACGTACCAGGTAGGAGCCCAAGTGCTGAGACCCAGGAGGGAGATGCCTGGGGAGACAGCCAGCGAAGGCACCAGGAGCAGCAAGCCCCAAACCATTTATGGAGTAAACAGCTGCAGACACCCTGAAGCAGGACCTAGGGACTGCAGGTTAGTAACTGATTGCGCCCAGTGACCATCTAACATGTTAGATGGGTGGGAAACTCAGGAAAGGGAAGAGGCCCCAACTACAAGCAAGGCCTGATTCAACAAACTCCTCCTGAAGCCTTTGGGCCCAGGGCTCCTGTGTGGCCCTTTCACAGACCTGGTCATAATGCCAGGAAGTTGGGTTCACCAATACTGGAGCAGACCATAATGCTGCATTATGACCGATTCACCAAGAGGCGCTAATGGCCTCAGGGATACATCACTTCATAGGGGGTAAAAATCTCTTATAGAACCTGCAGCAGAACCACGTGGACCTCCAGCTGAGGACAGCATGTTCATAACCGTCAGTCCCTCTGCAGGGTCCACATCCCTAGCCACTGCACCACCACACTCCTCAAAGGCAACTCCCTCCCTGATTGAGCTCAGCAGTCGCTCCCAGCTACCACGATGGGCACGTCTAGGACTGCTGCATTCCTCTCAATCAAACAAAGGCTACAGGGGGAGCAGGATTTCTAAGTACTATAAAGCAATGACAAGTCTGACAAAACAGGAAACAAGGACACACTAGGAACAAAGAAAAAACTGCTCTTCACTATCCAGAACAGTTAAAATAAAAAAAATGACTGTTCAACTTTCCAGGTGTGGTGGCCATACCTGTACTCCGGTGAAGTACCCCTGGATTCAATTCTCAGTACCCGCTGCCCCCAAAAAGGACTGTACAAGTTTTTCCACTTTAAGGCAGGCTTATCAGAACATAACGCCCCTCAAGTCAGGAAGCATATGTGTGATCCTGCCAGGTTAAATAAAACCAGTGAAGGCCCGTTCTTGGGGGAAGCAGCGGGGAGGGGCAGGGAAGAAAGAGATGACAGTTCCCAGCACAGTGGGAAAGAAGCGCTGCAGCACAATATCCAAAGGACTGTGACAATGAGCAGGGGCACCAGGAATCCTCTGCTATCTGCAGAGCTGTGCGCACCTGACCACCAGCCAGGACGCCTACCACCTGGCAATCACAAAGAGAACGACCCTGCGTGTTGAAGGGTGAGTTCCCAAATCAGCTGAAAACTTTGCTGAAAAATCTTAATATCACACTATTAAATAACTCTAAAAATCTGGCCTAAGGCATTTACAGAACCTCAACATAACCCTGATATGCTTGTGTGGAATGACCTGAAATAAATCCGCAGGGACATTTGATGGTTTACCTTGTTTCTGGTTACAAACACCTATGGGCTTCAAAACCATAAATTTCGCCTCTCCGAACCGAGCTTCACAACATGTCTGATTAAGATCAAACCCTCTACTGCTTTAACTTTTCTCCCTGCCAACCCCCTTCAGGGCAAATCTCAAGAGACTATTTCTAGGATGTTCCTGGCACATGTGATTAAATGCTCAGGAGTGGAGTCCCACCTGAATGTCATCTACTACAAAGCAGGGGATAGAACCAGTCACTTCTGCTGTTAAAAAAAACCCCTTATAACCCTTAGTATGTGAAGGGTATCAGGCAAACACAGAAACCATTAAGACATCCCCCAAATGCATATGCCAACAGCTCCAGCTCACCTGCAGGTGTCCTGCCACACCAAACCCTCTTCACTTCAGAGGGAGATGTTTAAAACCTGTCAAGTGTCCAACATAGCAAATGTTCCAGAGCCCTCCACACACCCTGTCCTCTTCAAGTGGGCGTTGCAGGGCCTAGTCAATCACTGCTGAATGGCAGTTAAGAACCCCCGTTTTTATTTTAGCAAAACTGTAGGATTTACAATTAATAAAAACTTTTTGGAAGAGCTGGGGATGAACCCCGGGCCTGGTGTACACCAAACTCTACCCCTGAGCCACACCCCCATTTCACTTTTAACTGTATTGTGCTGCAAGTTTACAGAAGGGAAAGGAGCATGTGTAACCAGCCAAAGGGAAAGCCCATTCTGGAAGGAAGTAACACACCTCCCAGGTCTGTCCTCCACTGTCCTGGGGAGAGGGGCAGTGCCCAGTCCAAACTCATGGGCTCGCACTGAGGAGCAGCCATTCTGTCAACACTGCCTCTTTTGACTCCTAACCGTGGTCCTGCTTGGGGGGAGGAGAACTACCACCCTGTAGCTTAGTAGCCACGTCTCCCCATGGGTCGAGCCTGTCCCAGGTCCAACTCTTGCTGCCAGGACGGGACATTTGTTTGTAATGGACATGTATCTGGGGTTCAGCTGACCACAGAACGTGGCAGATCACTGTGCACTAGGCGCAGCAAACACTTCCACTCAGATGCTTTGTTGCACTGAAGGCTGATAGGGAGCTATAGCATTGCTGGTCACTGGGTGGCACTATTGGGCCTCCACAGAGAATGGGAGAAAATCGGGCTTCCAGTGGAGGAACCGTGTCAACGTGTGCCTTTGGAAAAAACACGTAACTGTCCAAATGGAGGCTGTGGCACAAGAGGGTGCAGGAACACAGACACAGGGCAGGAGACCATCTGCAGAGCCCCAGCCGCCCAGACACCCAGGGCTGGTGACGGCCCTCTTCTGGGGCTCCTCAGGGAGAGGGATAGGTGGATCACTCGCCTGAGCACAGGGCCTTCCCACCAGCTGCTGCGAGGGAGCTGTTCTCCCTCCCATCCTGTCCGCATCCTCACTGCGAGCCTGTACCTGGAAACCAGGCCTGGCCGTAAAACCCGACTGGACACCACTGCCACCTCAGCTGAGAGCCACGTGGACAACGTGGTTTCCATTTCAACGGTTTCTTCACTTCAAGATCTTTCCTAGTATGAAGACTCAAGTGACAATGACAAGAGAAAATGTTTTGCTTTTGCTCCTTTCAGTATGCTTAAATATTTTCAAATGAATTATCCTCTTTAAAAGTACAGGATGTTACCAATTGGCTTTAATATGAGAACCAAAATGTGGATAACAAGGAGAGGCCATACTGTGGGTACCTGTCAGGGCAGACGGCCACTGTGACGGCAGTGTTTCTGCAGGCCCATGGCCCCTTCACCATTTGGGCTATTAAGTTTCCCTAGGTCACCTCACCCCAACTTATGTCTAAAATTTGAATTACTTTAATCTTAAAACGTTCTAGCTCTAAAGGAAACCTGCAAAAACAATTGTACACCTAGAAACAAATTACTCTTCTTTTGTTTAAGTTTCACACAGAGTCACTTAAATTATACTGAAACGTGATTCATGTTGGGTTGGCAATGAAGAATTGGTCAAGTTACACTTCAAAGTGAATCACAACTGGAGTGTGACGAAGGGGCCCCCATGGGCATTTGCTGTCAGCACCACAGTAAGACAGCCTGTGCCTGGTTACCAACAAGGGACTGACAGGCAGCAGAGCTGGGGGAGCAGGCAGTAAGGTTAAATTTTAGCCAAATGACCGGAGCAGGCTGAAATAACCCACCTACCCTCCCCAGTACCTCTAGACCCAAAGGGTTCTACTCAATGTGTAAAACCCCCGAAGCTGATGGCACTGTGCTGACCCCAGGTGAAGTGAGCCGCCAGTTACCTGATGTTCTTCTTGCAGAGCTCGTCCAGATTTGTGCAAATCAAAGTTGCCCCAACCTTCATAAATTAAAGTAGCAAACATTCTTATCTTTACTCCTCTTTTAGAAGCTAAGAATTTAACTATGTGCGTGTTGATGGGTAACAGCAACGATATACTAAGTATGTTACTTTACATAAATATACCTGAAACGTGTGTATCGTACTGAAGTTATAGCAGCCATCTTCAGAGGTGACCTTTGCACTCTATGACATCAGCAATGCCACCAAAGGGCTTTTCCTGGAGTATTAATCTTTAGAGTATTAGAGTAGATCCACAGCTCCCAAAAGTCCCAGAGAGGTGAATTTAGCAGGACCAACCCCACTGAAAACTTCCACCCCTCACTGCCTCCCCAGGGAGGCTTAAGTATGAAGAGGAAGGGGGCAGCTGCAGGACAAACTGGACAATGCTGTAGGACAGTGCTGAGGGGCTCACCTGGCAGGTTCAAGTTTACAGAGTTGTAACCAAGGTTTTCTGAATAGGCTACTAAGTTATAACAATACTTTAAAATACCATGATTGTCATTTTTGACAACCAAAAAAAAAAAAAAAAAAAGGATCATTGGATGGACAATACTACAGCCAGCTATCAAGCCCAGTCTTCACCCCACGAGACTGGGTCACAGGACAGTCAGGCTCCTCCCACTCCCACTTTATTGCCACTGACAACCGTGAGGAGGACAAAGGACTCAGGAGCTGGTAAAAGAAGACCCACCCCCAGCTTTGGATTTCTATACACCTGGGGTTCTAGAATCCCCCATGTTATAAGGAAATCTGTTCCACTTATGATTTTAATGAAATGTGCTTCTGGAGCCCAGAGCCCAAGTTACCCTGGTGAAAACCTGTGTTCTCCTGGATCCATTTCACCACACCACCTGGCCCGTCTGTGTGGCACGCACGCATCAACGAGGAAACGCTTCTACCTGGGTAAGATGCACAGCAAATCACTGGGATTTGGGTCTGCAGGGGGTTAAGGTTTTCCTTTTCAATTCTCACAGCTAGATGAAATGTTTTCCTGTCAAAATCTATTTGGATCCCCACTCAGTGAGCCATTTATCAAACCCAATATACTAACAATTGTGTCTATAAATGTAAATACCAAAATTAAATTCTAAAATTCTAATACACCAGGAATGTTGTAGAAAAAAAATGTTTGGCCCATTTCATGCCTTGACGGTAATGGGAGGTGCGCTAATGCTGGAAGTAAAAGGGAGAAACCCATGGAAGGTATGACACAACAGCACCACCATCTCTGGAGAAAGAGTACAAACTCTTTTCATAAACTACAACTGTACAGAAATTCTAAAAAACAATTTTAAAATACAGAGGAACTGTGCATGAATCGCGTCACCTGGAGATCATGAAGCAGCAGTAGAGCTTCCCACACAGCAAGGCCTGCCTGGCCAGCCTGCATCCACCTGGGACAGCACCAGTGCCACAAGGGCAGGAGGCTGGGGCACCTCCAGGAGCAGCTGCAGCGGTGCGCGGCTCTGCCACGCAGGTCCTCTCGAGAGCGATGGTTGAATTGACTCCAAAAAAGTGAACTGGAAGTGTTCCCAGCGTCAGCTTCGCTCAGAGCCTTCCCGCCCACCCCCAGCCCAGGAGTGTGCTCTGCAGCCAGTGGGGAGGCGTGCCCACGGCTGTACATGGGGCCCCTTCCTTCATGCCAACCAGGGACTCGGGACTCATGCCCTGCTACCACGAAGGCAAGGAAATGTTTAGGGGAGAGGCAGACTCATTGCTGCTGCTCACCAGTGTTGGGTTCAGAGGACTTTAGCATGACCCTACTCTCCTCCCAATCATTGTTGGGAAGACATCATTTCTGGAATAACAGTAAAATGATCATCAGTGACCAGCTTGGAAGGATGTTCCTCAGGCACGCTATATTCTGGATGTTCATCAGTTTTGATTTTGAGATGTCGATGTGCTGGGAAGGTTATTCAGGTAATCTGTCCCAACTTTCTGCCACTGGATCATACCCACTCCATTGAGGAGCCAATATGAAAAAGGTCAAAGAAAAACCTGAGAGGAACCAGCTCCTTGTTGATCCCATGCTCCTGTCCCTCCCTTCCCCTTAGTGAGACAGGAGACAGCACCTTGGTTAGCAGCCCACCATCCCCCACAGTATACCTCACCCCCGTCCCCCTTGTGCAGAGTCTCCTAAAACACTTCTTTGGGGCTTCAGGGGCAGAGTTCCCCTTCTGGATGCAGATGGAGGTTAACTGAACCGAAACCAATCACCCAGCTGTCTGTGCTGTGGTTATACCCTGGGTTTTCTTTCCTTTATTGTTTAATGTGCCTACAACCAATTTTACTGACATTTTAGCCAGTACTAAAAGTGGCTACCTTCTGCCATTCACAGATAGGTGGTGCTCATTTGAAGTATATTCGTTAGCTCAATAAAAGTGCTATTTAGAGCATTATCTTTGATGAGCATTTGAGAGGCATCACTTGAGTATAAAATCCACTGCACAATCTAAGGTGTCCTGAGGTCCATCATAATGCACCAGCTGGTGAACTCAATTTACCCATGATTCCATTTCCTTGCCCTTTTACCTTCTCATTTTCTTAGCCACCTGAGATCTAGCACTTCCTGCAAGGTGCCCTCAACTCAGGGGGGCACTGAAAGCAGACTGAAAGGGAAAGCACCACACATCTCTGCTCTCGCAATTCAGAGATATTTCACCTTTCAGTGCTTTTACAGAGGCACAAAATGCAGAGAAGGCATGATGAAAACTAAATTGAAAAATTTTATATGGATCTAATTTATATGGATCTAATTTAAATGTCTGAGACTTAGCTTTTGAGTGAGGCTGAGACAAGAATGAGTGCAAGGTGCATGATCTAATCTGAGGTTCCAAAGGTCTACTTGAAGCATCTTCATTTCAAATGATCTGAAATCTGGGGCAGGGTAACAGTCCAAACACTTGAGAGTCAAGGAGTCGCCACCCTGTGACACCAGCCCACAACTGTCCCATTGTGAGGACATTGCTCTGAGTGTGAAGGACACCACGCTCACTTACCGTGGGGTCTGCTCAGCAGCAGCAAATGGCCTTCAAAATCTGGACGTGGATTTATGATTTATACAGATATGTAGTTATGTGAACTGGACATGAGCAAAACATCTGTCTAGTCAAAAACTCTAACTACTAAAAATCCTATTTAGCCTGTCTACCAGATCAACATTTAGAGAAAGAGATGTCACAGCATACAAAACAGACGTGATTTTATATGCAGAAGGTAATGTGGAAAAACTCAAGTTTTATGCAGGGCTCTGATAAAGCTGATGGGACAGTGGTGAACTGGGAGTCAGGGCAGTGCATTGATACAACTTGATTTTGCTGGAGATAATACAATACTTACCAGAGCCTGATAATAAAGCAAAAAATTAAAGAACTGCACCCCCAAAGTGAGACACTGAGCAGTGAGGCTCGTACAGCTCTTTGGAGAACACTGAGAGGAAGTCCCATAGGCTAGGCATGGACACCTGGTCCAGAGGTGTCCTTGACATGACGGTGAGCCGGTGCCTACCATCAGCACTAAAACACAGCTGCGGTTCCTAGTCCTGGGGGCTGGGAGGCCAGCCCCTGGGTGATACGTACATTTACACAACAGCGGTGGCGAGAGAGCAACCGTCTTCTCTGGCTTCACTGCATTGTAGTTGTGGTCACTTGCCCAGGATGGAGTGCTGCTCTCGCAGGGGGCCTCCTTCCCCAGGGCTTCACTCCTTGAAGGAGCCACCATCATCTTCTTGGCCAGATTCTCCTTCTTCTCTGGAGCTGGTCTCTTGTGCATAGAAGAGATTTTAATCCCTGCCTGGACAATCAGTGAAACTCAAATCATTAAGGAGACCAAAAATGACACCTTTGTTTTGTTTCACTGGGCAAAGAAGGTCATATCACCATCTCCTTCTTGAGTCACCCTAAGACCCATTGCCCACCCAGGCTTATATGCCACATTTGCTCAGTGTGGCTATGTCTATATGCCTAGCAGACCCTCAGCATCCCCATGGAGCACTTCGGTTTCGACTGTTTATGTTGACAGAAGGGTCCCTGTCGGAACTGTTGAGGCATGAAGTTCCAAAATGACAGAAGAATGAACCCCTCAAGTGAGCCACTGAAATAAGCCAATACAAGGTGGAAAGAATGCAGAGAACAAATGGCATTTCTACGTTCTCTGCTACAGCCTGGAGACGGAAAACTGGCAGGGTCCCAGCACTTTCAGTTCTGACATCCTCTGGGTAAAGCAGTCATTGCTTCTTTGGCAGCTCCAGGATTCAAAACTACCAGCTTTAGAAATCATCTAAAGGCTAATAAGCAAGCATTCAAAGGTAATCCCCGCTTCTTCTCAAGTCACAGAGAATAGAAATGGAACCACTCAATGCCTTAAATGAGACACAGAACTTGCCCAGAGCCTGCCCCATTCCTAGCCGCTGAATCGACTCTGTACACTCTTGACTACTGGCTTTGGCAAGACTGGTTTGCATTCTGAGATCTGAGGTTCTCCACAGCAGCCAGCTGCCTGTATTTATACTACTGTATCCATGCAAACCAGCCCTCAGCCAAGAGAGGACAACAGAAGCAAATGGGACATAATCCGCATTGCACAGACACCCAACCATGCCCTATGCTCCCAAGTCCATGGGAAAGCATGTACACACACTTCTGCTTCAAGGGTTCCAAGGGTGATCTTGGTCTGCTTACCTGAAGACTACATTTTGGAAGACTGAGCTTTTCTGGCTTTATCTTGACCTTTTCCTTAGGTTTTGGTTTTTGTTCTTTACCTGAACTTAGAAATTTCATAGTAGCTGCCGCATGTTTGAGAATGCAGTCATTACTGCAATACACTGAGTCAGGCTGCGCCACACTGGAGCACCCAGGGCCGATGCATCTTGAGGCACCTGGAGCCTCTACAACCTGCAGAATGAGACAGGTGACTTCAGATGAAATATACGCCAATGCCAGCGGTTACAGCACCTTGTACCTTGTAATAGCGTTACAAAGTGCCAAGGTCACTATTTTTAATTGAGACGCGCAAACAATATTTATGATATGAACAAAAATTCATTTTTACTTTTATAAAGTATCAAGTGAGGCATTTGCATGTCAGCTCTTCTTCAAGCCTGTGGTGGGCAGGACTCTGTGGGACCCCTAGCACACATGCTCTTTAGTTTTCTTTACCCTTGAGGCTGAACAAGGAGAGAATGGGCCTCTCCTGAAAAGAACACTCCAAGAGTGCTTTTGGGGTAAGCTGCTGTTTTGAGAGGGAGGTGACCCAAGGCTATGACGTGAGAGTAAGGCTGGCAAATACAGGAAACCCAACTAAACTTGAATTTAGATAAACTATAATTTCTTTAATATGCCATGAAAATTGCACAGGATGCCATTCATACTAATTAATGTGAGGGCTTTCCCAGCCTCTGATGGGTCCACAGTTCCAGCTGCACCCTCTCCACAGGTTCCTAAACCCCGAGCAAAGGGTACAGCTAGGCACGGCAGTCTCTGATGCCTGGAAACTGCTAGCATTAGTGCAAGAAGTTCCCAGCGGAACCTGTGGTGACCTATAGGATAACTTCATGCAGAAAGAGGAAATGAAGGGGCTGGGGCTGTAGCTCAGTGGCAGAGCGCTTGCCTTGCCCACGTGAGGCGCTGGGTTCGATCCTCAGCACCACATAAAAATGAATAAACAAAATTAAAAAAAGAAAGAAAGAGGGACTGAAGACACCACCAGAGGCACCCGTGGCTGCCCTGCTCGAAACCCCTGAAGCACACGTGACTGTCAAGACCAGATTCACCATAGGCACATCATGTTCACTTTAGAAAGATCTTCTCAAATATTTAACATAATTGCTTTGTCTTCCATTCATAAGTTTCATGTCAAACATGGGCTTATTGATGATCCAACTACGTGTTAACAGTTAATGTCCTATTTTCCCTCATTTCCTCAACACTTCCGCCACACCCTGATCTAAATGGCCTAGTCCTCACATACTCTCAACTTGGAGACAACACAGTGTGAAAATATTAAGAGATGCTTCCACACATAGCAATCTCAACCCTCTGCAGGACCACCCAGGAGATCCAGATTTTAAAAGGTGCTGAGCTGCACCCCTCGTGGGAAACAGGATAGAGCCTTGTGAGCAAAGGAGATGGCTCTCAGCAGCAGAGGCCAACAGTGTTATGGCCCCAGGGGCATCAAGCCAGGCAGACAGAGATGAACCCGAGTGTGCCACACTCACTGGGACAAAAGTGCTAAGGTGTCATCAAGATACATAAAGACTAATTTGGAAGGTGATAGTACTGGGGATTGAACCCAGGGTGCTCTACCACTAAGCTACATCTCCGGAGCCCTTTTCATTTTGAGACAGGTGATGCTAAGTTCCTGGGATGATATGCATGCACCAGTGTCCAGCAAGATAGGCTATTTTTTTTTTTTAATTTATATTTTAGTTTAGGTGGACACAATATCTTTATTTTACTTTATGTGGTGCTGAGGATCGAACCCAGTGCCTCATGAATGCTAGATAAGCACTCTACCACTGAGCCACAACCCCAGCCCCAAGAAAGGTTAAATTTTAAAAAGTCAGTACCAGAAAGTAGATAGGGTACTTTTTAAAGAAAAAAAGGACATCCTTGAGACAATCCAATGTACAAACAGAAGTAGAGTGCTTTCCTGTTAGGGCCCAGGAAGACCCTAACTTATTCCCAAGGAAAGACACCGTCCCAGTTCTCGGTGCTTCTGCCCCCAGCAAGTCCGTCACCTGTAAGGTCAAGCCCTCCTGTTTCCCTGGAGAGACATACTTACAGGCTGGAATATCTTGAGTTTTTTCTTGCCACTGGGATTTGCAGCCTTCTCAATTCTACCCTTTATGCCCTGGTCTTCACTAGACTTCTGCTCTATTGTCCCTATACTTGTACAGTCCATGCCATCCACACTTCCAGGTCCACATCTGGCTTCTGGCTCTTCTGCGGCGTCAGAATTTGTTTCATCCTGCACTTGCAGAATGGTGCAGTTCGGGCAGATGTAATCCTCCCCATTCCTTTCAAGGAGTCGCCCTCGAGCCTCAGAAATGCCCACACAGTCGCCATGGAACCACTCCTCACATCGGTCACAGCAGATCATAAACCTGAAAGGACAGGACATGGCATCAAGCACTGGAAGTCAGTGATGTACTTTCTGATATATTGTGAGGTCAAATTAGCTTTAATGTCCTATTATTTTAAAAAGAGTGCAAATAGTTTGGTTTTCCTTTTGACTGGAGCTTTTTTTGGGGAGTACCAGGATCAAACCCAAGGGCACTTAACCACTGAGCATTATATCCACAGCCCTTTTTATTTTGGGTCTTGCTAAGCTACTGAGGCTGGCTTTGAACTTGTGACCTTCCTGCCTTCAACTATATATTTTTTGGGGGGGGGCGTTTACTAGGGATCGAATTCAGGGGCACTCAGCCACAGAGCCACATCCCCAGCCCCAATTTTGTATTTTATTTAGACAAGGTCTCATTGAGTTGCTTAGCACATTGCTTTTTCTGAGGCTGGCTTTGAACTTGTGATGCTCTTGTCTCAGCCTCCTGAGCCACTGGGATTAGAGGTGTGTGCCATCATGCCTGGCTTGACTGTAGCTTTTATTTTATCTTATTTATTTTTTTTTTCAAAAGAGAGATGAGAGAGGGAGAGAGAGAGAAGTTTAATATTTATTTTTTAGTTCTCGGCGGACACAACATCTTTGTTTGTATGTGGTGCTGAGGATCGAACCCGGGCCGCACGCATGCCAGGCAGCGCGCTACCACTTGAGCCACATCCCCAGCCCTTGACTGTAGCTTTTAAAGAGTAAACTAGAGGCTTCAGGGTGATCTCTACATGACAGCAGCACCTTTATTCCCAACTAGGCCACAGGGACACCCTACTACCACCCAGCACCCAACCCCAGCACAGGCCCACACTGGGTGCACTTACAGTCTCCACAGCAGCCAGGGCTGAGAGGGAGCTCTGGGTAGCCCCTCCGCACTGCCTCTGTTGGTTCTTTTCACAGTGACTTGATCAGACTCACTCATCTTTCAAGCACTCTGATGTCAACACATGGCAGATCCCCTGCTGTTCCCACCCCTGGTGCGTCCTGAAGGCCCACAGCTCCTGGCCCATATGCTGTTGTCAACTCATGGCCACCCCTGCTGCGCTCTGGGACCCACCTGTTGTTGTGAGGCTGGCGACAAATGCAGTACAGTGCGTTGGGGTCATAACCCTCACACTCAGGCTTAGGCCTGCCCAGGTCTCCTGGGTCTTCTTCTAGAGTCCTCTGAGCCGCTGTCCCCTCAGACTGACTCTCTCTCTCATCTTTCACTGCCTGGGACACAGCAGTCTGACCAGTGTCAGGCTCCTGCTTGCAGGGAGGCGTGTCCTCGCCGGCGCTGCCGGCCTGCACGTCCACGGTTTCTGTAGGGTCCTCCTCCCGGCGTTTCTTCCGCAGGCGGTTCTGGATGCCTCTTGGAGGCCTCTCCACTGGTTCCTGTTCACGCTTTCTCCGAAGGCGATTCTGAAGTTCTTTCAAAGTGAGGCCATCGCTGTCGCTGTCCGAGGTATCATCCTCGTCATCGCCTTCTTTTGCCTTTTCAGAAGAGGCAGGGCGCTTCTTTGCCCCTGTGGAACCAGGTGCAGGGCCACCCTTCACCTCAGAGCTGCTCTCAACGCTCCCTTCTGAGGCGGTCTCCACATCTGTGACTGGACAGGAGGCTGGCTCACTGGAATCCTCCAGGGAGACAGGCACATTCCTTCTTCCTCGGCGACGGACTGTGGTAAGGAACTCTTCCACCCGCTCGGTGCGCTTCGGCTGCCTCCCGCTGCGGCGCAGGGAGAGGTTGTGCTGCTGTGGCTGCTGCTCAGCAGGGTCCACCTCGGCATCTCCTGCGCCCTCACGTTTTGCAATGGTGGTTCTCCGAAACCCCCAGGTTTTCCTGAATTCTTTGCTGGTGGGTTTAATAGCCTTCGGCGCATCTTCATTGCCTGGGTCCCCTTTATCATCCATACCTAGTAATGAGAGAGAATCACACTGTGACCAACAGCCCAGGTTCACATACAGGGGCATGCACCAGCAGGAGCAGTGGAAAGTCGGGCAAGTCGCTGCTCACAAAGGCAGAGCTGTACACACACTGCCTGCTTCTGACCAGAGTCCCGGGAGTCATAAGGACAACTTGGGATTCATGAAGATTAAGCCGCAGAGCAAATGCTTAGTATAAGAAAATCTGGGTAATAGAGCGAATGTGTGACTGCCCTTTACCACTTGAGACACAGCTTCACACAGGGCAGGAAACCATGAGCAAGAAGCCCCCACGGGGTACAAGGACTTGGCAGGAACAGTGAGGTTCAGAGACACTCAGCTGGTGCCCAGAAGTGTTCCAGTCCCATGGCACCTTTCATGGAGTCTGGCTAGACTCAGGGTACACAATACTGTGACACTTCTGTCCATGTCTATCCTGGGCTCCTGAGCCTTAGCTTGGGTCATCCCCATGGATGCTTGTGAAATTTTTATTTTTGTTTAAAAATGATAAAACTGGAAAAACAGGGCTGGGGTGTAGTTCAGTGGTACAGCACTTGTCTAGCACAGGACAGGGGGGATGACACACACATGACAACACTTAGAAAAAGAACATACCTTGAGAATTATTTTCCAATTTGTCCAGGTTTTAATCACATTTAAATTTAAATGACAATTCTGAATTTATGCCATGCTCCATCCTAGGACTGGTATAAAATGAAGACCCTAAAAAATGCAAAATATACAAAATTTGAAAATCACCAGCAACCTTTTCCTTCTTAACAGATGTAGTCCCTCAGCTATGGACGCTGCCTCACAGGGACTCCACCACTCTGCAAACCTGACCCACACCACTCCTTGGTCACCTGAGGTGACCCCAACTGCCCAGGAACACAGCTCTCCCATCAGGTGCCAACTGCAATTCCAAGTCAGAGCACAAACTCCTGAGGATGCCTCAGGAGGACCTGCTGAGTGGGCACCATGCTGATTGTAACTGCCTGTTTATTCTCATCACAACATTTTTTAAGAACGATTTCCTGCTTACAAAAACCAACAAGTTTGTACCAAGTTTTAACGATCAAACCTAGTGCCCTGAGCACCAATCAGCAAGCACTCTAAGACACTAAACAGGCAGCCTACCATTGAGCCACACCTAGCACCCCAGGGTATAGCAAACCTGATTTGTAAAAAGGCTGGGTCCTAATTTCCATAGAGTTCTTGGAATTTTTACTCAAAAAGCAGTTTGAGGGGCCAGTACCAGCCTTTCCCAAGAAGCCTTCCCCTTGGGACCCCAGGAAACTCACTTGGGGCATGAGACACTCTGGTGCCTGCCTCTAAGGGGATGGCTCTCTGCAGGAAGAATTCTCCTCTACAAAATTTGGCTTTTATCAGAGAACACACAATATAAAAGCATACTCTCACTAAGAACACAAAAGTAAAGAAACGCTGTATTAAATTCTCAACAGATGCTTAAATATTCACCTAAAAACCTTGGGATAAATTCTAGAATGTTTCAAATAAATACAAATGGTACATTACATCTCTTTACAGACAAGAGCACTTTGCAAATAAGAAATATAAACTTATTAAGTGAACACTTTGTTGGTACTGTTTAATATGGTTGATGCTTTACCTGCCCCAGTGAAGACTTTTTTTCTCTGAAATCCTGAATGTGACGCAAGTCCTGGCCAGCAAAGACACTTGGTCTAGTGGATGGCCAGGCCTCGCCAGGCCACAGCCAGGTCACTGCTCGCTCGCTCTCTCTCTATAGAGAATTCGAATTTTCAACAATCCAGACGGTCAAGAGATGGCTACCGAAGTACACTCCTAGAGGAAAGTACAGTACAGGTTATAGATCTTCAGTAACTGTAACTAAACAACACATTTTAGTAATTAAGAAACAAGCAGACACCAAATTTCCAAGTTATCTTGTTATGTGATCAAAGAGTGAAGAGGCTGAACCACAAAACTGTTAATTATTCAAGATCCCCAATATTAAAGCTCTATTATTTAATTTAAAAAGCTAAGAAAGTCAGAAGGCTGGTGTATCTGTTTACTGAACTTCAAAGTAGCAGTCTATGGATGAATATTAAAAACAAACATCACTCCTTCCATGTCCATTTCAGGTAACTATCACCTCAGCACTCACTCAGATGCTGTTCTAGACAGATCCTCAAGAGCTGCCTTTCCTACCTGTGGCCCAGAGCCTGCTCTGAGAGCAGAGCCCACATCTTACCTCCTCCTCCGCCTGGCTCCAACTGCCTTCCCTCTAACTGTGGTCTCCCTGGTGACCCAGAACAAAGGACAAACATTCTACCTCCTTTAAAGGGACAGTGACACTTGACCCTCTATTCACATGACACCATCACAGCCACAGTTCTCCTCCCATCCTTTAGTGTGAGGAAACCCATCCTCCAAATGATGGCTTCAAGAGTTCAGAAACCACTTCTCAAGAGGAAAACATGAATATTTACAAAGGCAAAGAAATCAAGATATTCTTAGGAATGAAAGACCACTTAAGAAACTTCAATTCAGGGTTGGGGTGCAGCTCAGTGGCATAGCACCTGCCTAGCACACCCCAGGCCCTGGATTCAACCCTCAGTACCACAAAAAATAAGTAAACATAAAAGTAAACAAGTTGCGAGTGGTAGCGCACACCTGTAATCTCAGCAGCCTGGGAGGCTGAGGCAGGAGGATTGCAAGTTCAAACCCAGCCTCAGCAATGGTGAGGCCCTAAGCAACTCAGTGAGACCCTGTTTCTAAATAATATACAAAGGGGCTGGGGATGTGGCTCAAGCAGTAGCTCGCCTGGCATGCGTGCAGCCCGGATTCGATCCTCAGCACCACATACAAAGATGTTGTGTCCGCCGAAAACTAAAAAATAAATATTAAAAAATTCTCTTTAAAAAAATTAAAAATAAATAAATAAATAATATACAAAATAGGGCTAGGGGTGTGGCTCAGTGGTTGAGTGTCCCTGAGTTCAATCCCCAGTACCCTCCCACCAAAAAAGTAAATAAAGGATATTTGAAAGAGCTGATCACTTTATATCCAAACTGTTTTTATAATTTTACTAACACAGAGAACCAAATGTAAAAGTTCACTTAACCTGTAAGATAGAAACACACACAGATATATCAAGGCAAAAGTGAAAGCAAAATAAAACACATGCCTAAGGTAAAAGTTAAAAAAAGTATTAAGTTTCTATAGCGACTTATTGTGCAGTGTGTGGAGCTGTATAGCACAGCACATGGGAAATATGGTCACAAAACTGCAGGCACATACTAGTGACAACTTCCTACCAGAAAGGAGAAAACTGGGCCTCTCTCCAGGTGAGAAAGGGACACTGCAGGTGAACACTGATGTACTGAATGTACAATCACCTTTCTACATTTCTAAGTACATTTTTTTCCTTAGTTAAAAACTGCTCCATTCACACTAAATAGTAATAGGAAGATGCTATGAAATATTGGCATTAAATCTGTTTATGCCAGCAAACATTCCTCACCAGTTCTGCTAATAAGAGCCTGTTGGGAGCCACCAAGAGTGGGCCATGTGGTTGTGCTCCAGCATAGCTCCCAAATTGCTGGGTCTCAGCTGATGACTCCAAAGAGCTTATTTATTAATGTGGGATTATTTACTGATATTTCCAAAGTTTTAGGCATTTACTTAAAAAAATAAATCCATTACACATTAAAACTTTATGAGGGGCTGGGGTAGTGGCTCAGTGGTATGGTAGTGTGCTTGCCTAGCATGTGTGAGGCACTGGGTTTGATTCTCAGCATCCCATACAGATAAATAAAATAAAGGTCCATCAGCAACTAAAAAATATTTAAAAAAAAAACTTTATTAATGAAAAAGTAATGTTATTTCCAAAACAATCACAAAGAAATTAGTGTTGAATGGTGTTTAATGTTTTTGCAAATCTCTGGCTTATAAGAAGATAGCTGGACTTTAAAAAAAATTCTTACAGTGCTGAGGATGGAGCCCAGGCATGCTCTCCACTGAGATGCACCCCCAGCCCTCTTCACCTTGTGAGACAGGTCTTACTAAATTGCCTCTGCTGGCCTAGAACTGTGGTATTCCTGCACAGCCCTCCCAGTACACACTTATATGCTCTGCATTCTATTTACTGTGCAGAGTTTTAGCTGAAATACCTGAAGAAAGCCTTGCCTTATGCAGTTTGTCATTAGAAAATGGAGAAGTGTTTTAACAATCTTTTCACTTAATTGTGGATGTTCTTTGACACTACACAAAATCTGGACAAGTAGCAGTTTCATAAAAGTAGCTGCAACCAGGAATCTGGAACCAGATCAACAAATGTTTCACTATCTCACATTGAAAGCCGCTGGTCTGTCTTGCACTTGAGCACATTTTTATTGGGGAGCTGTTTTCTTAGAAAACACTGGCATGAGTTTCAGGTAGAGGATATAAAAGAAATGCATTTGTTAATGTCAGCTGGCATCTCCTAGAAGTCTATCAGGCAGGGATCATGCTCACAGTGGCAAAAGCTTAGTTTTCCAGAAGACAAACTTTCTCTTAAAAGTGCAAATTTTTTCTTTACCAACAAATATTGTTAGCTGCTTTGAGACACGTATCATTGGATTTGGGGAAAACACCTTGCCAAAACCCCAGTGTGGCAGCTACCTGTGTCTGCTCTGAAGAAAGTGGCTGGCTGGCTGAGCTCATAGTCCAGGCCCCCAAAGCTGCTCCTGGACTCAGCCCACTTGTGGGGATGCAGAGGCGCGGCAGGTGCATTTGCCCTCTTGTCCCAGACAAGGATAAACTGGTGAACGCTGGATGCTGAGTTTATGAAATCAGTACTTTCACTGCTTCATCAAGGACATTCAACCTTAAAGAAAACTGGCATATTTCAAAGGTGCTGTGCATGGTAGAAACATTGGAGCTTTGCACATGGGTCCAAATGTCAACTTGGAGGAAAAGGCTCATCATTATTGTGGGAAGTTTTGACCTTAGCTCTAGGGAGGGCTGAGGACCCCCAAAGATCCAGGAACATATGTGGATGTGGCTACATGTCATTTCTATTAGTTTAAGAACACACGGGGTTATGTGCAAAGCAGTAACAGCACATTGATGATGCACAAACATTTCCTTCACAAAGGCTCAGCAATGATCTCACAACCCCTTTCAGATTCCCTGACTTGGCCAAATGCTAGCTGTCAGAGCAAATTTCTTAAGAACTAAATACACCCTCTCAAAATTTTAGTTTTATATTATTACCAAAAAATAAGCTTAAGTATTAATAGTGATGCATGACTTTAAAACCCCTGTACAGGGTTGTGGCTCAGTGATAAGAGTGCTTGCCTAGCACGTCAGGGCCCTGAGTTCAATCCTCAGCATCACAAAAAATAAACACAGGTATTGTATCCAACTACAACTAAAAAATAAATATTTAAAAAATTTAAAAATAAACAAATAAAACCCCTGTACATCTAAATGTGCAACTGTTGCTATTCTAACTCTGCTTTAAGTGAATAAGGAAAGCAAGCCCGTTTACAAGTATCTAGTTCCACACACTTGAGAATACCTTCTTGGTGATCAATTGCTAAGACACCTTAAAATAAGATACACAACCATGATGAACTTATATTCATTCTAGACAAAAAGATAATATACAAGTATATATTTTGCCCTGTTTGGTGGCAAAACATGTTTTTCAAACTTCATTTTCCCCTAAAACAATACTCAAATTAACAATTTTAATTTTGAAGCAATTCTATCCTGTTAGTCAGAAATCACACTCAATGCTATTAACAAACCTCATTATTTTGTATTCTAGTCAGAACTTGTTAACTGTGGCAGATTAGGCCAAAGTTCACACTTACTTATAATTTCTATTAAGGGTCTATTGTGTCAGCAATCCTTTGTAACGTGGAAGAAGAGGGATTGAGAATATATTAGCTTTAAGTTCTTTATTAAAAACAAAAAGAAAGATCACCTAAGAAAGGGCTCTTCTACAACTCAGTGATGCTTGTGGTACTAGGGATTGATCGCAGGGGCATTTTATCACTGAGCACATCCACAGCAGCCCCCACCCCTTTTGTGGTGCTGGGGATTGAACCCAGGGCCTTGAACATGTGAAGCTAGCACTCTACCAACTGAGCTACATCCCCAGCACCCCCAGCCCTTTTTTATTCTGAGAAAGGGTCACCAAGTTACCCAGGCTGGCCTCCCAGTTGTGATCCTTCTCAGTCTCCTGAGTAGCTGAGATTATAGGCCTGTGTCACTGCACCCAGCTGCGACTCAGTTTTTACTAATGGAATCATCAACTCATAGGGACATATCTAGAAATTTCAGAAATGCAAAAGCTTCACGTCCTCTTGCTCAGTAGCATCTGCTCACAGTCCATAGGATACCTGCCCACAGCCTACTCTTTGGCTCTCTTCTTCTGGGGCCCCAAGTTTGCAGCAGCAAAGGTTATGCTTGTCCATCATTTGCTCAGGCCAGGTTTGGGTCCACAAGGGAAACCAAGAGAAAAAGGCTTGAAGACTGATGCCTTAGCCAGGCCCCTGCCCCAGGATCCCCTCTTTTCTGGTTTCTGGTGCAAGCAAAGGCTTGAGACCTCAGTGGCAACTCAGGTGGGAATTTAAGCATCCAAGTGATTGCCAGGAACCAGAAACAGTCAGTAAGCTGTCAAGGCAAAGAGAAAAATGCGAGGGTCTCACTGCTTTCTATTCAGTGGAAGGCTACACAGTCTCCTAAGTGGCCACTTGTGCTGGGCTCCCCTCTTGTCTCTTCTACACTGTTCCAGAGACACCCAGACCCAGTACCAGGGTGAATGTTGCTCTTAATGAAAGGTCACAACCAAGCTTCAGGGGTCACTGCAGTGTACAGGTTCTGAGGTTCATCAGGAAATCTGGTGTTGATAATGCGTCTTGAGTGAACCACCCAAACTTTAATGCACACAATGGGTCCTCCTGTGGGCGTTTCCAGGACAGCTCTGCAGGCTAATGCAAGGGCTCCAGAGACTCTGGATCTGTGGCTCTTGCAACTCTGATCACAGGATCTTCCTCTCCACTGGCCACTGTCCTCCCAACACTTAGGACCAGCCCTTATCCAGACCCTCCACTTTGCATGGCTCCAATAGGATCCACAGGCACACCCATAGTAAGTGCACACAAGAAGGTGTGCTCCAGGCAGCAGTGTCCAGAAAAGGCCACAGCAAGAATCCTGGTCCCACCCTGGGCCTGAGACACACCTCAGACTTACTCCACACTTTTTTCAAAAAGCAAGAAATTGGTTGAGCCCATGAGTATACTTCAAAGACATTGCCTACCTTCTTGAAGGTAATGCACTTCAGATGTTTATAGCCAACGGTATTTTACACTCTTACTTCCCAACAATAACAGGATCTCCAAAAGTTAACTCTCAGGAGGTGGCTGGTGACTCCCCAAATCTAAGCCATTTGCACAATACTAAGACATTATGTGCCCTGTCTACCATCACTCACAAGAGGGTGTGGACAGTTATCCGAAGCTTAAGCTGCTGTCAACCAGATTTACAAAAGCATAAATGTCACCTTTCCCATTAAAGGACTTGGGAAGCAGTTCCCCTAAAATGCTCTTTACGTTAAAGACTATAAAGGCTTATCATCCTAAGTTTTAAAACGAGTTAAAAAAGTAAATGTCTCTTTTCTGGCATCATCATACATAGTCTAAACAAGAACTGCTGCAGTCTTCAGGGCCTTTTTTAGGAGTATGAAGACATCCTGGGTTCATCTGAGAGTAGCTGGTGTGGGGCACAGAGTTCCATGGACAAGACTTGAAGGGGCCCAGAGACTTCTGTGCCCTATCCATTCTGTCAGGACTCCAAGGACAATGATAAAACTGCTGCAATATTTGAGTTTTCCAGATTCCTCTCACAGTTTCCAGTGATGGCTCACTGCAAGGGCACTGGGTGGCTACCACTTAAATTCAGGCAAGACTTCCCTCCCCACATCTGCTCTGTGAGGTGGAGCTGCATCTGAGGGAAGCATCAGTCTCAGGCCACAGCACTAGGGACCTTGGAAACAAACACCAGAAATGGACTCTGCTGAAAGCTGGACTCTTCCTTCCCCTCCATGGGGCTGTGGAAGGCCAATACCTAATTATTTGTTGCGGGATGAGGGTGGAGGCGGAAGGTTGGAAAGGATTTCTGGCATGATTAGATTTCCTGTACCAACTTTACTGATCATGAAGTGCTGAATTTGAGAGTCAAGCCTAAGAAGCAACTTCCTGTATTTACCGCACAGGTGGCAGAGAACCAGAAAGGCTATTTTACTACTCGAGAAGTGCTGTAAAAGAGAGAAAATACTATGGGGCCTGCTGTTTCCTTCAAGTGATTTTTACTGATTTTGTGTACTTTTAATTGTGTTGATGGGGGTCTGCCTGGTGTATCTGATATGACAGCTCTGTAGTACAAAAGAAAAAGATTTATAACTTTTTAAAAAATTTAATAAAGTTACCATCTAACAAATCCAGAGTCCCTGGCCAGGACCTACTTAGGGAGGTCCTTAGTACTTCTCAAGAGAATGGCCCTCTTGGTATAGAATTCAAGTTCCTGGTCTTGCCCCTGCTGCCAACAGTCTCCAGTGCCCAGCATCACAGCAAGACTCTCCCCAACCCAGACATGTGTGGAGTGGGAGCTCAAGGAACAGCCCATAAGTGAAGAAGTCGGCCCCCAGACCTTAGTGCTAGCTGAAAGCACAACCTCTGGCAGTGTGCCTAGTGCAGTGGGCCACACTTCCCCACGTGTGAAATGGGGACAATGCAGATGCTTTCCAAAAGTTTTTCTGAACCAATACCATATCAAGCACCATATCAGTACTGCATTTGGCAAGTGTGCAACAAATGGCCAACGTCTCCCATCAAAAGGACAGCACAAGTGTTGGTGAGGGTTTGCAAAACAAGCTCTCTAAGGTTAAGTTTCTTCAAGTATTTACCAAAACCTCGTATGTGCTGGGCACAAGAGGACAAGGTGACATCCCTGTTCTCACAGAGAAGGGGGCCACTTTCCCTTTGACAAAGAGAACTCACAAGGGCATGCATGCGCTGGTTAGGTTTTCCCAAGAGATGACAAACTGAACACAAACTAACATTTATCATAAGATAACTAGAGTGAAAAAATCATGAAACACCCAGAGGGTGTTTAACACCTAAATTAAAAAATCAAGAGTCCTAGGATTCAGTGCCATGAGAGTTTCACAACAGCAGGGACAACCAGCCCAGGCAGCAACCACATTCTCTGAACACCCTTGGCCACCCACACACATTCACGATCACCAACAGGTCATAGCTATAGTATGCGGCTCCTTTCTGGTTTTATTTTTACATATTGTTTATGTTTTCTGTATGTATATTATCTTTGTAACCAAATCACACAAAATCCAATTTTATTTTGGAAAAAACTGACTTATGCCACCCCTACCCTTTCTGAGACAGGGTCTGGCTAAGTTGCCCAGTCTAGAATTGGTGGGATAGAAGGACCCTCCCACCTTAGCCTCTCCTTAGCTGGGACTACAGGGGCAGCTACTTTACCTTTTTGTAAAGGTATGTGTGGTGATTCACCTTTTTATAAAAATATGCACATAGGGTGTGACTCTACATCCTGAGCAATCAGAGAAATGAAAAGTTGTGCTGCAATTGTATACAATGACTCAAAATGCATCTTGCTGTCATATATACCTAATTAAAATAAAATTTTAAAGTTAATAAAAAAATTGAGAAGGGATTGGCTGGTTGTCTGATAGTACTCCCTATTTCTGCGATAAAATGAAACAAATATAACATGTTTAGCATATCATTCACTAAATATTAAAAAGCTACAAGTGGGGGTAAAAATAGAGATATTTAAGTGGTAGTTAGCCTATCAGCATATGAAAAACAATCCTAAGTTTGATTAAAAACAGTACCTAAGTTTGATGCTCTGGGAGAAAATGTCTGCCTTATAAATTGCCACACAACACAATTACCACCTACTGATAAGTTTGATAGTCACAGCTAGAGAATTCTTTAAAAATAAGTGCGACTACCAATTTAACTTTCCCTATTAACTAATCCTCAAATTTACTAATCAAGAGAAGGAACAGAGCCGGGCAACACACGGTGAGAAGCAAGCATGTGCCCTGGGGCCCGGCGGGCTCGCTCCGACTTGGCGCTCGGACCCTCCTCCCGAGGAGCTGGCCCGCTGCGGCCGGCGGGTAGCACACACTCCGGTGCCTGATTAACCTTAGCCTCGGACACCGGCCGGCCTCCGCCTCTTCAACCAGAGACTCAGGAGGGAGCCCTGTGCGCGGACGCCTTCCTAACGGACTCGGGCGCCGGCCAGCCCGGGAGGGCAGGCCTCGGCCCAGGGACCCCGGGGCAGCGGCAGGCGTACGGTGAGTGCCGCCCACCGGGAAGCACCCGGCACCCACCCCCTGCGGCCTGCAAGGCCGCCCGGCCGCCCCGCGGGGAAAGCCAGCAGGGCGGCGATTGCGGCCTTCCGCCCGCGCGCTGCCACCGCTGCCCGAGCGCCCGCGGGAGGACGCCCGCGGCGCGGCCTCGCCCAGCACGGCCCTTGCCCGCCGGCCCGCGCCGCCCGTGATTCAGCTAATCGCGCCGCCGCCCCTTGGGGTGCCGCGCCAGGGCCGAGACCGACCGCCATCTTCTCGGCGGCAGCGGCGCCCCGCAGGGCCGGCTCCGCCCTGCTCTCGAGTGCGGCCCGCGCGGCGTCCGTCCCTCCTCCGCGCCCCGGAGCACTCACCGCGGCCGCCGGACTCCCGCGGCCATTTTCTGCGTCGCGGCGGGGCTGGCGCGCGCGACGGGCGGGGGCCGGCGAGACGCGGCGGGGCAGAGCGGCGCCCCCGCGCGGCGGGCGGGGAGGCCGGCCACCGAGACGCCAAGCGGGTAGAGCGGCCGGCCGCGCAGCCCCGCCATGCCCCGCCCCGCGCTGCTCTCCGGCGCGCCCTCGGGGTCTGCGCAGTTTTGCTAATGATTGCTTCGGCGTCTCGGCCTGGGGTTCCGGACCCTAGGTGGCAGCCCCCCGGGACTGCCTGAGCAAGGAGCCCGCAGCCTCGGGGCTGCACTTCACTCCTCAACACTTGGGGCCAGCAGGGACCGGTGCTCCGTGGCGCCTGCGTCAGCAGCGGGGGAGAGAGGATCAGGAAAGGTCCAGTGTTCCCTTCTGCAGGCCGCACTTCCCACCCTGGAGCACCAAGGGGTGTGCTGCCGACGCGTTTTTCCCCGGACCCGAACCGCGCCCCACTCGATGCCAGCACGCAGTGCCTGGGAGTGTGCGCCCCCAGGGTTGAGGGTGGACCAACGGACGTTTACTGTCGATAAGGCATTGAGGTCTTGCGGGTGTTCAACTTTCCACCTGGCTTTCCTTCATTTCGCTCACTGCTAACTACTTATACCCCATCATTTCTATCCCTAAGTGTCTCAGGAATGGGCGCACTGGTCACTTGCCTTGAGCAAGCCCCCTGCCTCTACCTCGCTATGAACAGCCATGCAAGTCTTGGCAGGCACCCCCCCACCCTCAGCGCGGAGATGTAAAGTGTCCAGCAACCCTACGCTTCCATCCATCTATGATGTGCTTTCTAATAAACATCTCCCAAGATTACAAGACCCGCCCGTTCCTGAGTGCCTTTTTTCCAAAAGAAAACTTAGCTATGGATGGGGAGTGATAGAGCGCTTGCCTATCAGGAACAAGGCCCTGGGTTCAATCCCCAGTATGGGGCGGAGAGAAAAAAAACTTTGCTGTACAATCAAAGCTGTTTCTGCTGGTGTGAACCCTTAGGATCAGAGGAATATGGCAGGGAAGTGCTCTGCCCCGCCCCCCAGTGTGCCCTAGTAGAGGAGGGTGGGTTTTTGCCCCCAAGGTGTAGTGGGAGTACAGCAACCACAGTGGGGGCTGGGAGTGTAGCTCAGTGACAGAGGGCAAGCTAGCATGGCAAGGCTGAGTTTCATCTCCAGCACACACAAGGTCGTAGTGTGACCTTGGGCAAGCAGATAGTAGAAAGGGGACTCATTGAAGGAAGGAGGAAGAAGGCCACAGGAGGTCTCCCTAACAAAGAGAGAGCCCCTGGGGAGTGGCTCTGGGAGAGCCTCTGGCAGGATACTAGCTGAGGATCTTTACAGCAAATTTTTTACACAAGAGTGAGATTTTAAAACATTTTAACTCGGGTGCAGTTTTAGGAGGGGCATTTGGAGGAGATAAAAGAGGACAAAGAGGCAGCACAGAAGATGGCAGGATTGAGAGAAGGGTAAAGGGGGGGCGCATTGTTGCAGCCCCTGGGTCCACCCACGGGGTTCCCCAGATGCCTGCAAGGGAACTGACTACACTCCTCCCCTTTTACCTGTGCTCACTTCTCTTGGGAGTTGCTCTCCCAGGTGAAAAGAGTAGTTGGGGAATTTAGTTTTGGTTTAGTGGTACTGGGGATTGCACCAAGAGGCACTTCACCACTGAGCCACACTCCCAGCCCCTTTTACTTTTTGAGACAGGCTAAGTTGCCCAGGCTGGCCTGGGACTTGCCTTCCTCCTGCCCCTGCCTCAGAAGCCTCTAGGATGACAGTGCAGCCATCAGGAATGGCTAGTTTGGGTATTTTAAAATGAATACTTCCTCCTAACCATATTTCAAAGTAAAACCCAGAGGACAAAATGAATAAACAATCTCCAGAGGTCTCCCGAAATTCTTCCCTAAATGCCCTGAAGTGGCAAGAAAACCCCAAAGCTGAGCGAATGGCAACAGAGCACTTTGCCCAACCAGAAGCTTCAGAGAGGCCCCAGGAGGCACTTGCTCCTGGAAACACCGGTTTGTGGTGGTCGAAACTGGTGGAGAGGATGGGAGGCCCAAACCTCTCCACCCTTAATGCAGGTGGGGGGGGGTGTGGGAGGGGGGAAGAGGAGAAGAAAGGGAGGGGGAGTGGGGACCAGCTGCCCTCTGGCCCTGTTGGCCCCTTCTCCCTGGCCTGCCCCCCAGTTTGGAGGTATCTGGCAGGGCTCCCCAGTACTCAGGCAAGCAGGGGCAGCGTTTGATCACGCTGCTCAGGCCATGTCCACTTGCTGCAAGTCCTTCACGCACTGCAACCTAGGGTCCTGGCACTCAGGCTGTGCCCAATTCTTGAGGACTCAGAGGTGCATGGCAGAAGCCCATTCCCCAGGGACAGAAGGCAACCCCCACTGCCCCCACCCCAGGAAAAGACAAACCTAGAACACTGTCCAGGTATCCTCAGGGTATGGAGGGGGCTGGGTCCAGGATGCAGGACACCAAAATTGAAATGCTCACATCCTTACATAAAATGGTGCAGTATTTGCCATAACCTGTGCACACACCCCCATACATCTTAGATGGTTTCCAGAAGGCTTACAATACCTGATCAACGTAAGTGCTCTGTGAACAGGTGTTGCTCGCTACTATTTGGGGGAATAATGACAAGAAAAAAGTCTGTACATGTTCAGTATTGAGCAATTTTTTTCCCTGATATTTTTGGTCCACTTGGTTGAGTGTGAGGATGCGGAACATGTGAATCAGAAAGCCACGTGTATTTTCTTACAGTCCATGAAAGCTTAGACCACTATGTTTTGTTTTACTTTTTAAGAGAATTTTTATTACTTTTACACATATAAGACCAACTAACTTAAGGACTTTTCCCCACTTGGTGATGGGCATGAACCCAGAGCCTTGCCTATGCTAGGTAAGGCTCCACCTGAGCTACATCCTCAGCTCCAACAGTTAACTTCACAAAAGCCTACTTGCACAAGCAATCAATTCACCATCAAATCCACTGTTTCTTCCTCCAAAGCAAAACAGATAAGCACTAGTCTTTGGTTCCAATAGTGCCAGATCTTTGTCCTTTGGATATTGCATTTGTGCATTACTGAGGAAGAGTGTCATCAAAAGGGGCAACTTCACAGCAAGCACTGGTTCAATGCTGCTAACACAATGAGCAAACTGTCACAGTAGCAGATTGCAGAGGCAGTGGGTAAACTAAGGAGATGGCAGGATTGAAAAGAGGAGAAAACCAGACTAAGAAATCCAAGGTAAAACTTGCTCCCACCCCAGGGGCACATAAAAAGCGAGCTGTGGCATGTGATGATTCTACAGGGTACAAGGAACAGTTGAGAATCCCAACTTTGTCTAATTAAACTTTTATTTTAATTAGAAGAATAAAAGGTAAATATTTCACCCTTTATCCTCTGGAGGTTACTCAGGACAAGGTAGCTGTGGCCTCAAGACATTATCTACAAAAGAGGCAAAAAGAACTATAGGTAAGACAGAGAACTAAATCCAGATGTGCTATTCCCAGTTGTATCACTTCCCGGGGATTCTTAAACAGTGTGTCAAAAAGTGTCTTCATATCTCCTGCTATAGTAAAATCTGGTTACTTAAATGAGTGAACACATTAATGCAAAACCACAATGACTGCTCCTACCTCTTAGGGCGCTTCATAAGGTTACGGAGATGCCCATTTTTCTTTTTTGAGTTCAGTGAAAAGTAAATACAGCCAGCTTTAGAAGAAAGTGATGTTTTAATAAGTATAAAGCATGAAAAAACTATTTCCTATTTAGTTTTATCAACAGTCTTTAAAGGTGTACATCAAGTAAGAAAACCAAAACTATAACGCCTTTCTTGGAGTGGGACAGGAAAGCAGTCTAGGAGCACAGCAACTGTGCCTGAGTAGGCAGGCCCTTTGCCCTCACAGCTCACCCACCAGCAGGAAGGAGAGAGAGAGGTGGCCTCGGGCACCTGCCCCAGAGCCCCAGCAGGGGAGGACAGACAGAAAGAGGTGGGACTAGCCAAAAGAAGGTGATCAATTTACATTTAAATTCTAGACATGCAGAGGCCAAAAGCCACCAGGTGCCTTCCCCCAGCCTGAAGCAACGCTCTGGGATGGGGCGGACCACATTTGCACTGGTGACAATTAATGATCTTTGTTCCTCAAATGAAAACACTTAAAAAGCAAGAAACCAGTGACCTTTTGGAATAGGAATACAGGCTGAGCATTTCTAATGCAAAAATCTGAAATACAGAGTGTTCCAAAATCTGAAACTTTTGAGCTCTGACAAGATTCCACAAGTAGAAAATCCCACACCTGACCTCACATGATAGGTCCAAGTCAAAACGCAGGCACACTGTAATTGTCACATAAAATTACCTTCTGGCTATGTGTATAAAGTATACATATATATAAAATATAAATAAATTTGGGTTTGACTTGGTCGCATCCCCAGGATATCTTAGTGTGCACACACGTGTATGCAAATATTCAAAAATCTGAAAATATCCAAATTCCAAAATACTTTTGGTCCCTAGCATTTTGGATAAGGGACACTCAACCTGTGCTGTATAAATTAACTGTTCTTGCTTAGCTCAAGAAACAGAAGGGGGACTGGGGTTATGACTCAGTGGTAGCGCCTTGCTTAGCTCGTGTGAGGCACTGGATTCATTTTCAGCACCACATACAAATAAATTTAAAAAATAATATAAAGGTCCATCAACAACTAAGAAAAATTAAAAAAAAAAAAAAAGAAACAAACAGAAGGGCAAGATTGAATGGGGGGGGGTATCTGCAGGAAACAGCCACAGGAATAACAAAGAGGCTGAGCTGTGGGGCGTCCTCAGGAATCTAAAAGGGGACTCTAGTTTTATTCTGAATCTAAATAAAAATCACCTTCCTGTATCAGAATCCTTTTTTGTGTTCCAACTGAACCAACTACTTCTAAAATTCAGAAACTGGTGTGTCCACAGGAGAAATAAGACCTACACAAATCTGCTTATGGAAGGGGGAGGCCAGTGACACTGCCTGTGTGGTTGTGCAGAGAAATGAAGAACTAGATATACCAAAGTTTTTCTCCACCCCATAGAAAATGACCATTTAAAGAGTAAATGTGGGGGCTGGGCTGTGGCTCAGTGGCAGAGCGCTTGCACTGGGTTCCACCCTCAGCACCACATAAAAATAAATAAATTAAACAAAGGTAGTGTGTCCATCTACAACTAAAAAAAATAAAAACAAAGAGAATACATAAGAATATTCTTTAAAAAACAGAGAGCAAGTAAATGTGGGGCTGGGATATATAACTCAGTGGTAGAGCGCTTGCCTAGCATGCAAGGCCCAAGGTTTGATCCCCAGCACAAAAAGAAAAAGAAAGTAAATGTGAGAGGATAAAAAAGACGACTAAAAGCAAACTGAACACAATTTCTGCTCAGTGCTCCAACCTCCCAGACATCTGATCACAGCAGCTATGCCCATGCCAAAGCATGTGCACCATGCACAGGTGTGCAGACACATTTATATGCTGTGAATTAAAAAAAAAAAAAAGCACATCCAAAGCCAGTGAGTGTATGTCAAATCCCTGACCGGCCAGGGCATTCTATCAAGCTCAATATGCAACTGTACATAGAAGTATGCTGACTAGGTAAATTAGGGGACTGCCACTCAAAATGGTATCTGTTTGGACTTTTCTATAGGACTGCAATCTAGGACTACCACTCCCTCAGGTGACTGCACGCTGGACCCAGTGTGTGTCCCAACCCCAGCAAGCACTAGCACTAAAGAGGACCCTCTTTTATTGTTTGCAGTGCTGGTGACTAAACACAGTGCCTCCATGTTAAGAAAGTGCTCTACCACCCTGAGCTACATCTCCAGCCTTAGGAGTTAAAGGTTTTAAAAAAGGAGGAAGAAAGAAGGGAGGGAGGGAGGGAAGGAGTAAATTACTGCTGGGCACGGTAGCAAGTGCCTGCCATCCCAGCAACTTAGGAGGCTGAGGCAGAAGGATCACAAATTCAAGGCTAGCCTGGACAACTTAGCAGGACCCTGTCTAAAATAAAAATAAAAAGGACTGGGGATGCAGCTCAGAGGTAGAGAACCCCTGGGTTCAATCCCCAGAATGGGGTCGGGGGAACTACCCTTACCAACCAATAAAACATGATCAGTGCTTCAGGGAGAAGGAAGGGAGACCATCCCTCCCTCTAAACTACTGTGGTTTTACACACCTGGTGCCAGGATATGTGCAGCAGAACCAAGTAACAGCAAACCCTCTCCTCCTCCTTCCACATCTTCATAAGAAGAAATCACAGATACGGTGGAAAGCTGTCTGTGGAAATGGGCACCTAGGTACTCACTACCTATGATGTGAATGACCTTGAATAGCAGCAAATGATCAAGTTCATGAATTATCCTGAAAATTCAGAAGGTCTGTTTTGCCAAATCTGTTTGAAAGTCGGGACACCAGAGTATAAGATTTATGCTTTTGGGTTTTGAGAGTAAAACAAAAACATCTGTTGAAATAATGTGGTTATATAAAACATGGCTTTTGGACATTTTATGATTTGAGTAATGGAAGCACTCAGTATTTTATTCTCAAGAGACTTTTCTCTTAAACATATAACAACAAATCCCACATTATATACAACTAAATGCACCATTTAAAAACGTGGAGGGAAAAAATATATATACCTTTAACACTGCTCTTTTAAAGAACTGTTGATCTCTTTCAAAATGAGACAACTTCTCAGATTCAAAGTCACATCTTGGCTTGCAGAACAGGGGTACCCTGAATGCCCAGGGGCCCCTCCCAGTCACTGGCCAGGTCCTGTGGCTTCCCTCTTCCACAGGTCATCCCTTCCACATCAGAAAGCTCAGCCAGTTGATGAAACCACTAGGCTGACATCTCGGTCAAGTTGGTGACTGCCACAGATGGGAACCGAGGTGGGCCTCTGTCCTTGGCCATGCTCTCCCTCACCCCTGGTGCCACTGTAGCTCTGTGTGTCTCCAGGGCTCTGGTCCAAGCTCTCCTATCTGCTCCAGATACTCTGGACAGACACCTCTGCACACCTGGCTGTGCTGTCCTGAATCGAACCTACCCATTCACCTGTTCCCCAGCAACTCCACTTTAGGCCTCACACAGCACCGCAAAACCTACACATGCAGAAAGGAGCACCTACCTTCGGTCCCTATGTCCAACCCGGGCCCTTCTCTGGTGTTCCCTATTCAACCAATGGTCTCACCCTTTAAGTCCAGGGGCGTCAGCCAAAAGCCCAGCAATGGACCCGCCCAGCCACACCACCTGCTGTTGTCCCTTGTGTGGTGTTTCTCCCCACACCTGCTGCCTGTTCCTAGCCACCTTCAGCTTCCCCTACTCATCACATTTGACTCCTTGCTCTGCCACCAGTACCACAAGTGGTCAGTTCTGATGACTGTTGCCTACATCTCCCTGCTACATGGACACCACTGCTCTCAGTTTCTTAAAACAACACCTAACAGCTTTGGGAAAAGCCCTCTGGTCAATGTGCTACTGCCTCAACAGGCTCCTCTTCCTTAGTGAGAAAGAACATATTGCCTTTCTCCTGGATTCTGGGATTAATCATCCCTCATCTGTAGGTCTCTCTCTGAATGCATCTATCAACTCTGTTGCAGCCCTGATCTTCCCAGGGAGCTTTGGATGTGTCTGACAGGCACCAAATCCAACACAGCCCACACTGAGCACGCCCTCTTCCCCTCCTGCTCCATCCACATCCTTCATCAAGATTGTTCCCTCAGTGCTGGTACCCCAAAGCAGTCAAGGCTGCACATGTGTGCCCCACTCTCGGCTTCTCTCCCTGAGCTCCCACAAATTGCCCATCACTAGGGACTGTCCATTTCTACCTCCCCAAAGGTCTCCCTCCCCTTTCCATTTTTGCTCCTGTCGCTTCTGATACAGGTCTGCAATGCTCTTCACTGATTCATTCCTTCATCTACTCAGCAAGTTCATACCAAGCTCCTACTAGATGTTTTAGCTGTAGTCAGTACACCCTATACCTTGTGGTTTTTTGATGGGATATGGTATTGAGAGCCAGAGAGAATGGTTTAGAGTCTCATGTGGGAACAAGGGAGAGGACCAAATCCAGCTTTGTTGGGGAAGACTTCCCAAGGAAGCCCCATGGCTGTTGAGAAGTCAAGGGAAGCCTTTTCCACAGGCCCATCTTGTCAGCCAGGGACAAGCAGCCTTGGTGAACAGAGAACCACAAAGGGTCGGGATGGTTGGAGCAGGCAGGGTGAGAGCAGGAAGGGTGGGACTTTTAGCTGCAATCACTTTAAGTGGGCAACTGGGGAGTCCAAAGGGTGTTTAGAGGAGAGTGACCCAGAGAGATAGTGTTGGAAAGATCAACCCGTCTGCATGGTCTTGGGAGGGGAGCTGGCAGGACCTCTGTGAAGGTCATGGGTTAGGAAGATCCTGTGGTAATCCAAAGAGCAAAGACCATGGTCTCAATGTTGAGGCTAGGAAACACTAAACCAGGAAAACTAAACGGTTTCTAGGAAGGAGTATGAAGGAAAAGTAAGACTTGACACTGGTTGGCTGCTGGGGCTAACCCACCACCCAAAGACGGTACCAGTGAAGCCTCAAAATGACCACTCTCTTCTCCTTGGGCTTCCCCCACGCTTTTCCCTGGGCACCCCTTGCACACTTTTGAGTTGACACACAGCTAAACCTAGGGTTATGCACGGCAAAAGACGTCTGCATTGCATATGCATTTAAACAGCTTTGGGTCTGCAGATTTAGCTTATTTGGTTAATGGGAAATGTCTACTATGCAACCTATTTGCCGAACTGGATTTACTTTCAGTGAGGAAAAGTCCGACCTCAATTTCCCACGACTTCGTTCGCTTTTAAGAATCACACCACACCATCTCACCGACTTGTAAAGATTTCTTCCTGAGTCTTTGCTAAGTCTCGGCAACGACACGAGACCCTGCAGTGATGGCTCTGCGTTCTTCTGGAGCAGGCAAACAATAACAAGGGACTAAATACTCCAACGCCCACTTCCACCTCCCGCCGGGCCGTTCTTCAGGCCGCCCCGCGCTCGAGGCGCCCTGGGCGGGGGGTCCCCTCGGTTCGCGCCCGGGAGCAGGGTCCCCTGCGTCGATCCTCGAGGTAGGCTGAGCCAGACGCCCTAGGCTGGGTCGTTCTAACTACCGCTCTGGCCTCAAATGAGGACGCCCTCGGCAACGTCCGCCGACTAAACCCGGGGGACTCGCTTCCACCCCGAAGGGAGAGCTCCAGCCGGGCGGCCGTGCTGGGCCTCTGGGACGCAAGCCAGGCAGGCCGCCAGCCGCGAAACGTCCTCCTCGTCTCGGGCACCGGCGCCTTCCCACCCCGCCCCATCCCCTCCGGCCTCACACAAACGACGGGAAAGGAGCCGGGACCTTCGCCTCGGATTCAGTCTAGACGTCGACATCCCGGCAGTACGACTCCGCACTCAGACGCCTCCGCGGCGGCCATCTTGCGCAAAGGAGGCCGACGCCTTTTGACTCTCGCGCCAACCCGTAGAGCGAGGGCGCCGCCGGCGAGTTACGCGCAAGAACGGAAGCTAAGGCATCAGCTTCCGGGGACCTCTCGTTCCGCCCCCTCGCAGGAGCGCCCCATTGGCTGCTCGCTCGCTGTCTCGTAGTCTCGCGAGAAGTGACTGAGGGCCGGACGCCGGGGCGTCTGCCCTCCGGTTCCCCGCCCCGCCCCCGTCTCCGCCGCGGCCTCCGCCTCCCTCTGCTGGGCGATTGCCGCTGTCGCCCCTCCCCGGCCCCGGGAGCGGCCGCGGAGCCGCCGCCGCCGCCCACACTGCGCTGCGCGGGAGGCGGGATCCACAAGGTAAGATGGCCGCGCGTCTCCGTGGGACCCGGCGAGCTGACCGGGGGTCGGGGCGTGCGAACTGGGGTCTGGGCTGGGCCGCCCACCAGCGCCTTCCTGCCCTGCGGGCCCCCGACGGCCAACTCTCCCGGAAGGGAGCATGCTGCACGCTGGCCCGCGCTCTGTCCGGGGCAGGGTTCGGGAGCGTGCGTCCCGCTCTGCCCAGGACGACTTTCGTAGTAGCACCGCCTTGGAGCCGCAGCGGAGCTGCTGCATGCAGAGCCGGCCCTGGTCGTGCGCGGGGGCCGACATGCGGGTCTCTGGTGCCTGTGTACCTGCTGGGGTCCAGGGGCTGCTGGTGTCTGGATGACTGCTGGTCACGTGTGAAAACTCACACGAAGGTGTTTCTTCTGGGGGCTTTTTAGATTGCTCCGTAGCTCTCTAGTTTGCGAATAAGAGTTTTTGGTCTGGCTGAGTTCTGCAGTTGACCTGTAAACCACCTGAGAGACCTTAGTGCCTGTGACAACTCGCCCACTTGACCTCCCTTCTTCCATAGTGCTCCTCTGCAAGTTCCAGCTGCTGGCGCCTTCACGTCTCTGCTTGGTCTCTGGAGTCCGTGCATCCCCTGAGTGTGTACCCCCTTGTTCCCTGTCTACCCTCTCTCTAGGTGTCTTTGCTGAACTCTTGGCTTAGATGTTTTCCTCTTCACCACAAATGTTTCCCTAATTAATGTTTCCAGCGTGGGGCTGAACCTGTAATCCAGATGCCTGCTAGACTTCTCCAGCTACTTAGTAGTCATCCAGACCTGCCCTTCTCCTCAAACCTGTTCTGCTTACAGTCCTGCGTCCGTGTTTGTGGTGACATTCTCCAAGGTTTTTCTTGCTTGGAAGCTGATCTGAATTCTTCCCTTGCTTTTGTCCCAACACATTCAGTCCAAGAGTAGCCATTAGCTCCATGACCAAAGCCTTGCTCTGAGTGTCTCTCGTCTCTGTTGCTGGCCTGCCTGCTCAGTGTCCAGTGTTCACCCCACTTTCACCCTGGAAACCTGTACCATCTTCTAATTTAATTTATTGAAGCAAATTAACGTGAACTTTGCTGGGTATAAAGTAATATCCATACATCCATGTCAGTGGCATTGTATGAAAAGTAGCCGGTCAGGGCACTGTGTCTCTACCTCAAAAGCCAGCTAGTGCTCTGGAGCTAGCACAGCAACCCCTGTGGTCCCCACCATCTCACCCTCCTACACAGGTAACCTCCTCTGAAGTGTCAGTTTTCACACCTTTAGCTACTAATACAAAACAAAAACACCTTTTGCCACGTAAATATTTATTGTCATATATTTGTTCTTTCCAAAACTCATGCCTTACTTGGGTCTCCACTGTAACTTGCTGTTTGCATTCAGCATTGTTTTGAGTCATCCACATGACTCTGTGATTTTATTTATTTTAATTGCTTTATTAAATTTTGTTGGGATACATGACCACAGTCACTTCTCAAATATGAATATTTCTGAAACCAAAAGTTTTGATTTTGTTTTTTTTTTAATCTGTTTGGTGGCAAAACCTGACTTAGTAAAGTCTAACAATCTCCATTGCATTTAGTGTGAATACGCTTACATTTCAATGAAGAAATAATACTTGATTATGGTGTGGTGCCCCAGGCCCTGGAGAGGCTGTCATAAAATCTATGTTAACTTATACCATGTCATCTGTGCAGAATCTGAAAAGTTTTGAATTCCAGAATATACTACCCAAGGTGTTTTGAATGTGGGCTCTATATACTCGGTTTGTTTGCCCATACTCCTGTTGAATGACTGTCCAGGTAGGTAGCTTTCATGTTCTTCCTGTTTTGAGTAGCACTTGTGTGAGCAGGGTTGTCTGCACTAGGTACATGCAGATGAGCTTTTCTACGGTATAGATTTAGCAAGAATGGAAATGCTAGGTTCTTAGGGGTACCGCATACAGGTTTACAAATAATCCTGATGCATTTCAATGAATCAGTCTTCTGGCAGTACAGTAAAAGAGATCAAGAGAAGTGTCTTTGCCAGCACGTGGCATTGTTGGATTTCTTTGTCAGTCTGGTGGGCATAGGTAGGCTTACAGTCTCATTTTGCTCACATCATAGCTTATAACCCCCAGTAGTTTCCATTACACTTAGCTGAGACCCTAAATATCTCCCTCAGCTCAGAAGGCCTCTACTCTCTGATGCCACTGCCCCTTTGCCTCTGAACTCTCAGGCCTTTGCTGCTTTCTTGCATCCGCTCTACTTTCGGCACACCTAGCCTTGGTGTTCTCTACATGTGCATTTGGGTCTCAGGTCCTTTGTACTTTGTATGTTCGAGGTTGACAGCACCTTTCCACCCTCCCACCCCCACCTCCTACTGCATTGCTGCATTTGCTTTCTGAGAGGATCCGCTGGGCATAAAATTTTTCACCAAATACCAAAACTTTTTTCTCTATAGAAATAAACCAGAATGAGTTATGCAGAAAAGCCTGATGAAATCACGAAAGATGAGTGGATGGAAAAGCTCAACAACCTACACGTCCAGCGGGCGGACATGAATCGCCTCATCATGAACTACTTGGTCACTGGTAATGGCCTCTGTGGGGACAGCCACTTGGGCACAGCACTCCCTTTTACTCCCTTGTACTCAGTGGTAATGCCACATTGTGTTCAGGCATTGGGAGATGCAGTGCTCACTTGACATACTGGTAAACTGTGTTAAATACAGCCTTTTCAGGAGATGAGATATGTACTCCAGGTCTTTGAGAGCTAAGGCAAAAATCAGTGTCTTGGCCTTTGACAGTTTTGTAGTTAGGTAATGCAGATCATTAAGACCATTCTGAGCCAGGTGTGATGGAGCATGCCTGTCATCCCAGCGACTTGCGAAGCTAAACCAGCCTCAGCAACTTGATGAGACCCAGTCTCAAAAAATAAAAAGGACACCGGGGTTGTAGCTCAGTGGTTAAGGACTTCTGGGTTCAAGCCCAATACCAAAACAAAACAGAACAATTCTGAATTGGACTTAAAGGTCAGATAATTGATGTTTTCTGGCGAGTCTGCTTCTATAAGGAGTGCCCAACTCAAAAAAGAGAGAATGGGAAGCTGGGCACTGTGGCACAGGCCTGTAATCCCTCCTGTTTGGGAGGCTGAGGCAGAAGGATTACAAGTTTGAGGCCAGCCTAGGCAATGTAGCAAAATCTGTATGGAAAAGAAAAGAAAGGAATGAGGACTGGGAATGTAGGCGTCCCTGGGAGATTAATCCCCAGTACCACAAAACAAACAAGCAACAAAAAAAGAAGGAAGGAAGAGAACAGGAACCTGCAGAAAGAAATAACACCAAGACCCCCTCCCCTTGGCAGGAAGAAGATCACTGACAGCTCTAGTGAGAAAAATCAGGGGTTTTCAAAAGGCAGGAAATGAAGTTGTCTCCTTCCCTCCTGTTCAACCCTTCAAGTTAAAATCTTCCTCTGTTAATCCCCAACCATCTCTTTAAGTTGATTTCTTAAAAGTTTCAGAAAGTTGATGAGGAAATCAGCATCTGTCCTTGTGGTGTGGGAGAAGGGGACAAACACAGCGCTGATGTTGGTGAGGGAACAGTTGGCTCAGGGCAGGTGAAGCCGGCATGGGCATAGCAGCCCCTTGGAGGCATAGCCGGTGTGTCTGCCTCACCAGGAGCCAGGGTGAGCTCTGGTGTGCTAGCCTGCAGTCCCAGCCTTCTTCATCTAGTGGGTCTCACTAACCTCTTGGCTGGGAAGGTGGGCTGTTTGGATGGGATGGAAGGAATGAAGTGTGCTGTTTTTTAATTCTGTGTTTGCAGAGCATAGTCTATAAATCACAGAGACAGGAATACCAAGTCCCTAAGAAAGTGTGGTTGGTGTCAGGGCTTATCTAATTGAGGCAGCTGGATGTTCTAGAGGTATGAAGGCTGCGATAGTTCCCTGCTGCCTTTCCTAGTGGTAAACATAGTTTTCATTTCTAGAAGGCTTTAAGGAAGCAGCGGAGAAGTTTCGCATGGAATCTGGAATTGAACCCAGCGTGGATCTGGAAACTCTTGATGAGCGAATCAAGATTCGGGAGATGATTCTGAAGGGTCAGATTCAGGAAGCCATTGCATTGATCAACAGCCTCCATCCAGAACTCTTGGACACAAACCGGTACCTTTACTTTCATTTGCAGGTGAGTGTTATTGGATGTGGATACTTGGTAAATTAAGGTTGTTTACAAAGACAAGTAAGCAGGCTACTTGGCATTAATAGAATATTGTAGTTTTTTTGTGGAAATGGTATTAGAGTTATGTGCTTTACTTATTTTAGAAACTCCTTTTTGCTTTTAAAATACAATTTTTTTTTTTTTTTAATACAAATTTAACAACCTGGAGGTATTAGAAAAGCCTCTTCTTGGAGTTGTACCTTTTTTTTTGGTGGTGCTGGGGATGGAATCCAGGCCTTACACACATGGTAAGCAGGTGCTCCACCCCTGAGCCCCACCCCAGCCCATCGACTGTACCTCTGACTGGAGCCCAGTGCTCAGTGTGCCTGCCTGGGTGGTCTGCTGAGTGTGTCTGTGTTTACCATTGACCAGCAACAGCATCTAATTGAGCTGATCCGCCAGCGAGAGACTGAAGCGGCACTAGAGTTTGCCCAGACGCAGCTGGCAGAGCAGGGCGAGGAGAGCAGAGAGTGCCTCACAGAGATGGAGCGAACACTAGCCCTGTTGGCCTTCGATAGCCCTGAGGAATCACCCTTCGGAGACCTTCTCCACATGATGCAGAGGCAAAAGGTAGTGGTCTATAAGAGGGAAAATCCTTTTACCCTGGTGGATATTAGAGAGGGGGTTCCAAAAGGGTGGCATGTGCACTGCATTTGTGGTCTGGGGTGGGACAGTGCTTTGGCTTGTGGCTCTTTGGGGTGATAGTGGCGACTCCTCCCTGGCGTTTTCTCTTTCAAGTTGTTGAAGGAGGAGCAGCAGAGGTGTGATGGCCTGGCAGTGTCCAGACCCCTGTGCTCATTTTTTTTTTTTTTTTTTTTTAATTTATCTTAACCTTCCTCCTGTTTATTTGAAAACTTCTAGAAACAGGTGTCCTAAGAGGTTTTAAATTATAATTGTGTTTTCTTCTGGGACTGCTGCTGCTCTCGTGTCCAGCCACAAACTACAGCTCAGTGCTCCCAAACCCAGGCCCCTCTGCTCCAGGGCCCGACTGGTTCAGGGCTCTGACCTCCCTGCACCACATTGGAAGGACTCTCCCCCAAAGGTTGCCTGAGGCTCTATAGGAGGGAGCCATGTTGTCACTGTACTGGCCTCTGCTCTCTCAGTCCCTGCGATACTTTATTTGAGAGGCTTGCAGCACTTAAATGACCTTGAGAGTGGAGGTGACACTTGCTGAGCAGATTATAAAAGCTACTCTGGGCAAGGACTGTGTTTAATGCCTCCAGAGTGGCGCATAATTATGGGTTTGATGTTCATTTCAATGAATAGCAAACTTCTCATGAAAATGGTTTCCAAGAACATAAAATGCGTATTGTTAGTAGATGTGGCGGTGCTCTGTGTGTGTGACCTTCACTGGATGTGTCTGTTTTCTAGGTTTGGAGCGAAGTTAACCAAGCTGTTCTAGATTATGAAAATCGCGAGTCGACACCCAAGCTGGCAAAATTACTGAAACTGCTACTGTGGGCTCAGAATGAGCTGGATCAGAAGAAAGTGAAGTATCCCAAAATGACAGACCTTAGCAAAGGGGTGATCGAGGAGCCCAAGTAGAGCCTGTGCAGGCCCACCGCGCCACCCCCCACAGGACTCGCCTTCCCTGGCACAGCTGAAAGTTTCCCACTGCAGTAGGAAGCTTTTCCCCCTGGTACTTTTTTTTTTTTTTTGACTCAGCATCTTTCTTAAAAGGAAAACGGCTCTTTTAAATGTTGGAACCCCCTCGGTGAAGGGTGCCATCTGGGAAGGCTGTCTGGCTGTGCACTGGTGTGTCCTGAGGACCTCAGCGCCTCGTGTCCCTGTCGGGGTGCTCTTGTGCCTGGCTGCCATCGGGGCTGGGTTCCTAGGGCTGCTGGGTCGACCCCGGCCTCCCTTCGAGGGGCATGAAGAGCACCCGTCACTCTTGCTTTCTGCTGGCTTGTAGGCAGACAATGCCTTTGTTAATTTTCCTAAGTCTTGTCAGGCCTTCATCTTCAAGTTTTTCCTCACCCATGTTTTTCATTTTTTTTTTCCTTCTCTAGGAAACAATATATAAATTTGTAAATCCTAATTCAAAGATGACTTTTGTGTGAGGGTATTGAGTTGGATTTGTTTTTCTCTTTTAGTCTGGGTTATATGGCTTTCGGGGAGACGTGTGTAAGGGGTGGAGCTGTGTGCATTTTAATTTTTTATATATATATTTTGGTGCTGTATGTGATGAGAGACGAATCAGTGAACCATCTCTTGTAGGCAGTTTTGTTGAAAATAAAGGTTTCTCTTTGATTTCAATAATGACCAGAATGGCCACTGAAAAACACTTGTCCTTTCAGCCAGCCTCTTGCTGGCACTCACTTCCCTGTGCTTAAGTGTGAGGCAGCCCTGGTGCTATGGGGATGGGCCTCAGCAGGGTGCCCAAGGCTCTCTGTGGAAGTGCTGCTGCTGTCATGACTGTGTGTCCAGACTGTTTGTCCATCATGTGACACGTGTGCAGGTCGGCCCTCGGTGATGGGCACGTGCACACACGAGTGCAGACATGAAACCTCTGGTTGCAGAGGGGCCTCTAGGGCCGTGCCGAAAGCCAGTGTTGGGGGTGGTCTCAGCAAGTCTGGCGGGCCATGGAGATGATGCAGGAACTATCTAGGGGTGGGAGTACTCACTTGCCTGCAGGGACTGAGACTTCACTGAGTCTCTTCAGTCCCTTGGCTGAGTCCTGATGCTGGAGTAGAGTGTTCAGGGGCCTGGGGCCCGCAGGAGAGAGTGTATTCTGCTTGTTCCAAGCAGCACAAGGCATCTGGACCAGCAAGGTCTGACTGGGGAGCAGGCGTCAGCTTGCCAGTGCTGGCCAGTCGGGTGATCCCCTGCTGGGGGGCTGCTCTGCACATCTTTCTCCTCCACCTGCAGTCTGGCAAGGTATTCTCAGCCTCTCTACTTCTGTTTTCACTGGGTAGAAGCTTTTATCTAGATGGTTGGTGAGTGAGTCAAAACAGCAGAGCTGTTGGCAGCCATGATGGAGCCACCGTGGCCCCCAGACTGCCCCTTCCGCTGTGTTGGTTTGGGAGGTGGAGGGAGGGGAGGTCTGCCCCAACCTCTTAGTCATAGTGGTTGTCTTCAGGTGCAACCTTTCTTTAGAACTTTCCTTCCTTAGTTTTGAAAATGAAAATAAGAGGGGAAGGGAGCTTTAATCTTCAGGTACTAATAGGTTGGACGTAGCAGAAGGTGGGGAGAGGTAGAAATAAAATTGCATATTTTGAAAAGCCCTAGATGACCAGCACATGATCAACTGTCCTTTCTCAGTGTAGATGAGATTGCTTCCCTGGACAGTGTTTGCGCGATCTGGCACATGTGTGAAGTGTCGTCAGGTGGTGACAAGACGAGATGATGGTGTTTTATTTGCCCATTCTATCAGAGCAGCTTCAGCAGCCATTGCTACTCTCTCCAGGGCTGGGATGTCAGAGTGCAGGACTTCAGGTGTCCTGCCTTCTGCCAGCGCCCTGGAGAACCCCTCAGGGCTGCTTTGCTCTTAGTCTCTACAGCAAGCAAGTGAAGTTAGACTGCTCTGGAATGGTGGATGCCCAGTATACTTTGGCTTTTCTACTTTGTTTCATCTGGAGCCCACTGATGTGTTCATTAAGATGTAGTGTTATAGCTGGCACTGTGGCACGTGCCCATAATCCCAGGAACATGGGAGGCTGGGGGAGGAGGATGAGTGGCTTGGTGAGATCCTGTCTTGAAATGAAAGTTAATAGAAAAAGTGCTGGGGTGTAGCTCTGTGGCAGGGTGCTTGCCCAGCATGCATAAGTTCTTGTGTTGGATTCCCTGTGCTGGAAGGAAAAAAAAATAATTCAACTGTTTCACAAAGTAGTTATTTCTTCTTTTTATGCCTTCTAATGGGAAGTGCCTTGAAATAAAGGAAACTTTGAGAATATTCTGGTGTTCTGTTCCCATATCATGAAGTCGTGGGAAGAATAACTCTGTTCTGGAACTTTCTCAGTCATTGGGGTTATTGCCAATTAATTGAGGACTTGTGTGTTTGCCACTTGAATTAAGTTTTCAAGTTCTGGAAAAGGCAGGTGTTGACCATGGCCTTGCCTGAGACATGGCTGAAGACCGGTGGCCCTATGCATGCAGAAACCGCAAACCAGAGTCTACCCCCAGGGTGGGGTCGAGGTTGGGGTAGCACACTTTATTTCCTTCTTTCTGTGCACTTTTGGTTTGGAGAATGGAAGAATTCAGAATCCAGGAAGACTCTTAACATGTTTCATGATGCAGATGCTGACGCCTTCAGAATAATGGAGCAGGACTCCCTTCCAGGTTGTTGCTTTCCAGTCTCAGTATGAACAAAAGACCAAATTAAAAGCCTCAGGCGAGCAGAGAGGTCTGTCTGCACCTCTGCTGGTGGAAGGTGTCGAGAAGTACAGAGAAATACTATGTTAACACATTTTGGTGGAAGTCAGTATGTCAGAATTGGAAGAGTAGAAAGAAACTGGATTCCTATAACTACACTTTGGTTTTAATCTTGCCCCACTCCAGTAGTACTTATCTTTGTACAAGAAAATCTCCAAGGGCTGGGATTGTGGCTCAGCAGTAGAGCACTCGCCTAGCACGGGCGGGACCCAGGTTCGATCCTCAGCATCACATAAAAATAAAGGCATTGTGTTGTGTCCATCTATATCTAAAAAAAAAAAAAAAAAAAGATTTTAAAAAAACAAAAAAAAAAGAAAGAAAATCTCCAAGCATATCCAACATAAGAGCCCACCACTCTGCTGGGAGCTGCAGCTGTTGCGGGGCTGCTTCCTGTGCTCTCAGCCATCATGGTAAGGACTCAGGCTGGTGGAGGGCTGCATGAGGAGGACCCCATGGGGTCAGCAGTGGCACCTGGGGTGTGATGTCATGTATTTAGTGCGTGTTGGGTGTTTCAGCATAGGAAAGGAAGACCTTCCTCCCCATCACTGTTCCTGTTGACACGACAGGACCTGGTGTGTGATCCTGATGCTAGCTCGGGTTTGCCTCGTGCTTGCAGAAGGCAATGCAGTGATTCATGACGGTAGGTGTCACTGGAGTGCTGGGATATTTGTGCCGGCATGGCAGTCCAAGAGGCTCCTGGACAAGCTGTGACCTGCTTGTCTGGGATGCTCTGCCTGTGTCAAGGTACCATCATTGCTTGCAACTTTTTACTCGTGTAAAAGTAAAATACGGCATTTGCATGGCCCTTGATATAGCTCATTGTGCTGGACTTCTGGGGCCTGTGCTCCATTGGGTAGACTGTCCTGACACAGAGTGGCTCTAGGCAGTGAGGCCTGGGTCACAGACCCATGGACGAGAGGCACTTGATACAACTGGCTCACGAGTAGATGTGGTTCATGGGTGATGACTCCACCTGTGTGGGGAGGAGATGCCCCATATCAGGGTGCGTGTGGATACTCAGCAGAAACATGGTGATCCAGTTCATCTGTAGCTTCTCCCTGACTCCTAGTTGGAAGACCAGGTTTAAGGTTCCAGTGTGACCTCAAAACAAAGAAAAACTATCTGGAGGAGCCACAGGCCTGTTTGCACCCAGAAGGTACCGAGATGTGACTGCTGGAGATGAGTGGGCTCTGTGCACGGTGTCTTTGAAGGAGTGTGTTTTAGATGCAGGTCCAGTGCGAGCCTGCCCAGCTGCTGTGTGTGCTGGGTGGGAGCCTCCTGGCTGGCATATGGATCTTGGGAGGATGACCACTAGAGTGCAGTTGCTTCCTATGCCGGCATACGTGGCCTCCAGCCAGCTCTGTCTTCTCCCTTCCTGCAGACACACTGACAGCTTTGCTCACACACAATTTTCTCCCTCCTATGGGTCAGGAGTCTGACAGTTTCCCCTCTGGCTTTTGGAAGTGAAATAAGCTGACCCATCACCAAGAGTTGTGACCTGGAGTGGCGGCAGTCAGCCATAACCTGCAGGACTGTCAGCTGCTCAGGCCCAGGGTCCCTGTTTGGCTACAGACTCAGGACACCATGGTCTCTGCCCTCTGCGCACTCCAGTTGGAGATCTTGCCCAGCAGTATTTTTAAGATTTAAACTAAAGTCACAGCACCTTGAAAAGCACGAGTGGCCAGAGCTTCAGGGTCTCCACGTACAATCCGGGCCGCACAGAGCTGTTGGCGTCTCAGAGAGCCTTCCTCTGGCTCCCTGTGGAGTCAGGTGGGCCCTTGTCCCATTTTCTTCTCTGCTGAACACAGTATGCAGTCCAGAAGGTGGATGCTCCCTCTGCAGTCATCCTTTCTAATGTGTCCAGCATTAAGATCTCCTTCATTATGTTGCCTGTTGGTAACAGGAAACAGTGTCACGTTTCAGTCCACTGATTTGGATGTCTCATCTTTAGGGCCGTGCTCGAAAGTTGGGCTGGAGGGGTGGAGTTAAGTGGGTACTGGGAGGAGACCCAGGAGGCATGGGTTTGCCTTTGCCATCTGGATCCATACCTGCCTCCCTCCCGTGTGGTGGATGCTGAGGAGCAGGATGGCAGCGCCAGCGCAGAGGTGGTATTAGTGAGAAGAGATGCACAGCTGTCTCCCTGCAGCAGTGGAGTGCACAACAGGTAAGGTCGGCTGGCCACCTGAGAGCAGGAAGCCATGCTTCGTGACACCTTTGTCATGAAGGTCACCCTGTGTCCCAAGACCCAGGTGTTCCCCATTCTCATCTTCTCTGTAAGGAATTTCCCACGTGGAAACGCCATTTGTTGGTTGGGTGTGAGAAGCTCATAGAATTAGCAGGAAGCTAGAGTGTGTCTGCCCCGGCCACCACCAACACCTGAGGTGTGGCCCTCCACCTGCACCATGCCTCTGCCTTAATGGGACAGGGCCCTAGAGCCTGGATGAGGCAGCGGCCTTGTTCTCCATGTCACCATGATGCCATGACCTGTACACATGCAGCCAGGGTGGTCTCTGAACCTCTGGGGACTGCCTGACTTCTTTCTGGCCTCTTTCCCCTGCCTCAGCCCCAGCCGTGTGGGCAGCCACCCCGTGTCCTGGCCTTGGTCCTGAGCTGCATGCCCACCACCGTGGCTCACTCACTCTGCGCAGGTCTCTCCTCACCCAGCCTATTTGAAGTAACATCCCTTCTTTCCTTTTGTCCGTTCACCCCAGAGCATCAGCTCCAAGAAGAAATGATAAATGTCCCAGTACATTGTGATTCCGGGACTTAAATAAAATTATCAAAGAACTTCATGCAATGGATGAAAGTCAGTAGGAAGAGAACACAGAGTGTTGATACCATAGTGTAGGAAAAATCCTCAAACTCTGTGCAGTGGGCTAGGGATACTGAGGGAATCCTCTGCCAACATTTCTATCCTGCTGAGCACTGATATAGAGAAGTAGCCTTGCTTTTAGGTCCTGGGGGTTTTTTGTTGTTGTTGTTTGTTGTTTTGTTTTTTCTTTAATTCTGGAGATTGAACCGTGGGCCTCACACATGCTAAACATGTAATCTACTGAGCTACACCCCCAGCCCCATTCCAATATTGTTTAGACCTCTACTGCCAGTGTGTATGGAGCTGGGCAGTGCACACCAGGAGGCAGACGCTGGGGGCCCTGCAGGGACTGGGCTGTTGAAAGTGCAGGTATCTCAAGGGTGCAGGGAAATCCTGCTCTTTCCCCTTGAGTGAGCCTTTTGCAGGTTTCAGCATGGAGCTGGTGTGAAGAGAGACCCCTGGATGTCGACCACCTTTTTTTGGCTGGGTGTGCCTTGTGCTGAATTGTCAGCACAGTGCCGGCACCTCAGCAGCAGGCTTGAGTAAGCCTCCACCCATGCCTAGCCTCTGGCACCAGCCCAAAGCCTGACCCACACTGGTGCTCGATATTAGCTGTGCCATGGGCTCAGAGGTGAGTGACTACCTTACTCCTTCAGCACTCTGTGGACACCTGAATCACCCAGCTCTTACCACCCTAGCTTGGGAGGGTTCCACAGCTGGGGCCTGCCCCAATAAATTCATTTTAAAAACTGGTTACCCAGCAGCTTTGCTGTCTTCCCACCTGGCTAAGGATTTATCCCCAAGCTTGATTGAATCAGTACACAGCCCTGTGGGAACTTACTTCATCCCCAGTTTGTAGACAGGAACAGGGGCCCCCACTGCTCCAGAGCCTGCCCAAGGTCGCTGCTGGGCTGGCACATCCGGGGCCAGGATCCCCGCCAGGATTGGTCTCCTCCACAGCCCGGAAGTCCCAATGCCAATCCTGGGGGCTGCATTGTGGCCCAGCCCTTCCTGTGGGACTGTAGGGAGGTCCCAGCCAACCTCCCTGGTCTTCCTTGGTGGGGCGGGGACCCAAGCCCCAGGGCTACTGACAAACACCTTCTGGGAGGGCCAGACGGAAGTGCAGCGCGGCTGGGACTGACACGTGGACTTCTGCGGCGCTGCCTGGGAGGGAGGTGGAGGGCAGGGCACTGGGACACTGCTGTGCCCATGTTGTCCTAGCGCCCAGCCTGATGCAGCCACCCCCAGACGAGACCCGCAGAGATGCAGCTGAAAACGCCCAGTGGTCCAGGTGGGGCTGGGGCAGCTGCGGGGGAGGGGGTTGCCCAACACTTGGGGAGGGAGCGGAGATACTGCCACAGGACGTCCACTCAGGAGTGGGGAGTGCTGGAGTAGGGAGACTGTCCACCAGCCCTCTCCTGCCCCATTTCATTCCCCCAGTTCTAGCCCCTAGGACAGAGGACACAAGCATCCACCCATCAGGGGCTGCTCCTTCCCTCAGTCCCAGAACATGCCAAGTGGCCCCTGACCCTCCCAGCTGGTTATCCTGGGGGTGTTCCAGACGGGCAGTGTCCTCAGGACTGGATGGGTTGGGACTGCCTCCTGTGGAGGACCCCAGCTGAGGCTAATCCCTAGAATGTCTGTGCTAACTGGATGCCAGGCTGGGGCAAGCACCCACTGGCCTCTGTTCTGCAGAAGAAGCACTGTTCATCCTGTTTCCACTGTCCCTGGGCATATAGCACCCACAGAAACCAGGAGGGAGATGGTGGCAGCTTGAGCCAGCTGGCAAGAGAGTCTAAGTGGGAACCCCAAGAGGAACCCCACCCTGCTCTGGTTCTGTGGGCTGAGGCCCCTTGGTCAAGGCACCGGACCTGGGACTCAGCATCAGGCCTGGTGTATTCAAGAGCTGACCTGCCACCCAGCACCTCCAGTGTCCTTGGAACTTCTGGGAGGCAAGGCTGGGGGCCCAGGAGAGGACACAGCGCCACAGGGTTTGGCCGGAGGAGGAACCCAGAGGAGATGAGGAGGCAGATGAGCTCAGTCCTGTGCAGAGCCCACCCAGTTCCCAGCTTCCAGCTCCCAGGCAGGCTTGTCCACTGTGCTGCCATGAAGCCTGAGGATTAGTGCCACCAATGGACACAGTGAGGGTCAAAAGAAGCCCCCAGACTGAGGGTTTGTGAGAACATAGCTAGCCGGGATGTGGAGACCCCCGCTGGTCAATGCCAAGTCACAGACCTGCAAGCACCAACTAGAAGGGAAGGGCTGTACTTGGGTGTGCCAGCATTAGGGCTGCGGCCTGCCCCTAGGTCATGGCCTTCCTCCCCACCCTGTGTACCCAGGTGTCTCTGCCCAGTGCACTTGGCTCCTGAGGTGTGACCAGAGCCTGCAGAGTGTGCTGCAAATGTCACTGCAGGGTGTGACTCGGTGGCCCTGCCTGGCATTTGCATTGACTGCTTCCCTCCGTGCCTACCATGTTACTTGCTCCTTAGGCCTTTCTTGACTAGACGGTCGCAGAGAATCTGGAGTGGGGGGACTTCTGGGTCAGGGCCATCCACAACCCATGAGTGGGTTTTAATAATGGCAGTAGATGCTCCCTTGGTGCACGTGTCCCCTCCAAGAGCCCTCTGCCTGGCTGGGGAGTCGGGCCTCTTCAGCAGATCATGGGGCCAGGAGGGGTGGTACTGGGGTGCTTGCGGGCCCTTGGCTCCTGGTGTCCATACGTCAAGGGCCACTCTCCCACCCATGTGCTCAGCCACATATGCCGTCTGCGGAAGCAGGGCTTTAGACACTCACAGGAAGCACCTGCCACTCTGGGAGTCTCCACGGAGGCACAGGCCCCAAGTGGTGGGGGTAGGTGGACCTTTTCAGGCAAGTTCTGCTCCAAGTTCCTGTTCCTAACCAGCCCCCAGGCAGGATGGCCGATTCTGATCTTCTCAAACCAGTTGGAGGGGCCATATTTCTGCCTGAGGATACTCAGAGGCCCTGATCCCAGCAGACGCCATGTCGGGTATCATCAGACCTGGGCCCCAGGGGCCGCTTGTCACCTTGGGGGGAGCGTGGTGAAGCCTCCTGATCTTCTGGGAAGGGGTGGCCTCAGCCTGCACTGTCTTTCCCATAGCAGCGCTGGAGATGGCCCCTGGGGAGGCTGGAAAGGTTGGGATGCTGCCCACAGGTCCTCTGCAATCTCCTCCAGCGGATGCTCGACATCTCATCCAAGGGCTGCTGCTGGGCTCCCAGGGCTGACACCTGCCTCTCAGGAGGATGGAGCATGACTCTCCAGCTCCCCACCTCCTTCGCCATCTGAACCATCTGGTCATCTGGTCATCTCTATTCTGTTGACAGCTGTTCTCAGAGGCCTGTGCTGCCCTTTCCCAATGGATACCCTGCGGCACTGACTTTGATTCCTAGCATTTCCTTGGTGACTGTGTTGTCCCCATGGGCTTCCATCCAGCATCCTGGCCTTCATCCTTCCCCTCCCTCTGCTGGCCCTGAGGGGCTCTGGTCTCCACCCAGGCTTCCGGCACTTATGCTGGAACTCCAGCTGGGTCCCCACTGCCCCCCATCCTGCAGCAGCTGCTCTGAGTCCTATCCAACCTCCTACATGCCCCACTCTTAGAGGAAGTGCTTCCTTCTGCTTCCTAGGTGGCCCCAAGGACTCCCCGTTTGCCTCTCCAAGTGCCCCTGCTTATCACAGGTCCCACTGCACGAACCGTACTCAAATTCCTTCACGGGAAAGCCGAGTGTGTGTGTCAGGATCATTCTTAAGATGGTGCACAGAGTTCTCACGCTCCCTGCCACCAGTGTTCCCTTCCAGTACCTCCAGTCCCTCCCCTTCTCGAAGGAGATGTTGTTCACACAGAAGCGTCACCACCAGCCACTGCAGGCTCCTCTGGCTCCCTCAGCTTCTCCTTAGTGTCCCCACCTAGGGAACTGCCTTTCAGTCCTCACGCCTCCGAGGCTGCTCTTGGCTGTGGCTGCTCCTCCCGCCATCGGGACTGTCTCTAGGCGGACTGCGGTGCTCTTGGACTGTTGCTGCTGGTGTTTGGGGATGAATGTCTCACTGCTGGCTGAGGGTGTGGGGCCTCAGGAAGAGATGATGGGCTCCTCTTGTCGAGGCCTGTTGCTACTGAACCAGGACCAGTTTCCCCCAGGGCAGGAAACCCCTCACTGAACCAGTGGTAGAATCTACTCACCAGGCCAGGAGAGGGACAGCAAGTCTCAAGCTCACCTACCCGAGGGGCTGTCTGTGGGCTGAGGCTTGGGGAAAGGTGATCCAGCCCATCAGCTGCTGACCCTCCTGACCTGCTGTCTGTCAGAGGGTTCTCTCCACCTCTAAGACTGCTGATGTCAACCGAAGCAAGGGACAGTGGGCAAAGCAGGTTGAGTGGGGTTTATGTGGGTTCCTGCTGTCAGCAGGACTCACCCGGGTGGATGTTAACCTGTCCAACATTGCTTGCCCCCCCCACTGGTCCCCTGCGGGTCATCTGAGCCCCGCCTCACCACTCCCTTTATACCCCTCAGGCTCACCCCAAGCAGGTCACAAAGCTAGGCCTGCCGCCCCTGAGATGTGACCCTGGGCATCCAAGAATGTCCTCCAGCTTTCCTCTGGGCGGGCTGCCTGGCCCCAGGACTGGACACACAACTCGCCTCTCTTCTGCCCTGGAGACTCCACCAACGTCCCCAAGGCTCTTTGTGCTTACCCCACTGTGATAGTCATTGCCACCAATCCAGCCTGACCCTTCCTGAGCCCCTGCCTGGCATCTGACTCAAGGAGGCCCAGTCCTAGCTACTACCTCTGTTTCACAGCCCAGTGAAAAGTGGGGCCCCTTGCAGTCCCCACATCCAGGCCACACCAGGCCGGCGGACACTCCTGACTCTCAGTCTGTGCGTTCGCTCTCTTCCCAGCAGGGCCCATTTGTCTGCTCACCCCACAGGATGTGTCAGGATGGTGGGGTCACCCTGCAAAGTGTCAGGTAGAGACAGATACTCAGGAGGCCCCTCCCCGACTCTGCACTGCCCATTGGACCTTCCTCCTCTTGAACTCTGCTGCCTCTGGTGGGTCTGGATCTAGACCCCCATCGCCATCCTGGACCCCCTCCCGGTCAGATCAGCCCCAGCCAGGGTTTTTGTTTTTTTGGTTTCTACTGGTCACTTCAGCAACCAGGAGTCGGGTCTGCCTTCACTCTCAGGTGTCTGTGGGGCTGGCCCCGAGTGGCTTTTGGCAGTGTGGAGGGAGGAAAGGAGGACAGAAGGAAGGGAAGCGTGGACAGGAGGTGGGGCAGAGACACCGCCAGGGAGGATGTTTCTGGAGTCTCGCCCGCAGACCCCCCAAGCACTGGGCAAGGGTAGCTGCTTACTTGGCTCCTGAACAGTTTTTACTTCGTCACCTGCAGAGCTGGGACCTAGAGAGCGAGGACAGGGACTGCAGGTCGTGCTTGCTGCAGGCTGTAGGCAGGGCTGGAGTTCTAGAGGCCTGTGGCTCTGAGGGCCCCTGGCCTAGAGGTGGCAGTGGGGGCGGGGACTGCCGCTGGTGTCCCCCCAGAGGGCTCAGGTGCTAGTCATAGGAAGAGAGTTTCCCCAGAGGGGGAGAGCTGTCCCTGTCTTCTTCCCCAGCTCCTCTTCCTTGAAGCCCGGTGCCCCAGGACCATGAGGGCTGCCATCCTACCCACCTGGTCTGTCTGCAGGCTGGCTGCAGGCCCTGCAGTGTAGCCTCCTGCCTAGGCCCCTCCTTCCCTTCCTGCTGCCCCTCGCCCAGGCCAACCCAGGATGCCCCAGGTCACTGGAGGGGGCATGGGACTCGGCCTGACTTGGAAGACAGTCCAGTCTGCCAAGAGGCCTTCCTTTACCACCATGAGGAAATAAGAGATTTTATTTTGAACAACTTCAAACTTATAAAGAAGATGCCAAATTCCATCCAGAGACCTCAAGACTTTGTGGTCCAGTAGACCTGCCGGGGCCTCATATCTTGCCACCCGCCCGTTTGTTATCAGAACCTGGTGCACGGAGGGTACAGCTGGTCACCTCTTGCTACATACATGGTTGAATGATTGTCACCTCTTGCAGTCTTCAGTTGCTTCATGGCACACAGTGGCCAAGCCTGCCTGGGAGCTGGGAGCCGGGAACTGGGAGGGCTCTGCACAGAACTGAACTCATCTGCCTCCTCACCCGCTCCGGTTCCTGCTCTGGCCAAACCCTGTGGCGCTGTGTCCTCTCCTGGGCCCTCAGCCTTGCTTGCTCCAATGTCCTCTGCTGGGCAGGCCTGGAAGCTTCCTTGGGAAACCGCTGGGGGCTCCTTGCTGCTGTCTGGGATCCTCCTGTCACACCTCTGTGTCCCCGTGCCCAGCAGAGCGGCCCACTGCAGGTGGTTAGTTGTCAGGACTGCCTGGCCTGGCTGCCTTCCTGGGACCCTGTGGTCCCAAGGAGACCTGGGTACTGTGTGCATCCCTTCCTCCGTGCGGGTCCAGCTGCAGTCCTGGTGGTCGGCGGCACTGGCCCAGTGTTTATCTGGCCTGCTCCTACTGCAGGACATTGGGCATTCCCACTCTGCCATCATTCCCGGAACTGGCCTCTGCAGGGAGTGAGGGAAGGTGTGTGAGGACAGCTCCGTACTTGCCCAGTGCCTCCAGAGTTGTACCAGCCCCAATGCTTCCCCTGCTTGTGGCCACATCCCCCAAACTCAGGGGGTCTCTGAGCTCAAAGCTGCCTATGGGACCTCTCCAGAGCCAGACCCTCTGCTCCTGCCCTGCAGGCCTGAATGCCAGGTGTGGACGGGGACACTGCTCTTGGGCACCTGCCTACTCTACTGCGCCCGTGTCACTATGCCTGTCTGCACCGTTGCCATGAGCCAGGACTTTGGCTGGAATAAGAAGGAGGCCGGCATTGTGCTTAGCAGTTTCTTCTGGGGCTACTGCCTGACGCAGGTCGTGGGTGGCCACCTCGGGGACCGGTAACTGTCTTCCCTACTCCTCGTCACTCAGGCTGAAGGGGGCTGCTCCATGTGGGCTTCTCAAGGGGAGGTGGGCTAGCAGATCTTCTGTGTTCACAGGGAGGAAGGGCTCCTGGGCTAGGGCCTGGCAAAACAAAATTGGGGGAGAGGCCCTGTCCAGCATTCCAAGGAGCAGCTCTGGGGCTGGGCGTGGCTGTGGGGCTGCTCTTAGCTCTGGGCGCCTCCTGCTGGCGGGTTCATGGCAGTGCCCACTCCAGAGGACTCTCTGCACAGAGGTGGTGTGCTCAGCCTGCCTGCATGGCCACCCTGTCCTCCCCTCTTTGTGTCCACTCCAGCATCGGAGGTGAGAAGGTCATCCTGCTGTCTGCTTCCACCTGGGGCTCCATCACCATGGCCACCCCGCTGCTCGCCCACCTTGGCAGTGCCCACCTGGTCTCCATGGTCTTCTCCCGTGTCCTCATAGGCCTGCTCCAAGGTAGGGGTGCCTCTGGACACTTCCCTCCTGCTGCTGGCCTTCACCTCTGTCACCAGGCGGGTGGACAGGAGTGCCCATGTGTGCCTGCCTTCTGTCCTCTGCTGAAAGTCCTTTCGGTGGCCTCACATTGTCTGTGTGTATTGTCCATGGCGGAGGGGAAAGACTAGCAGCTCCTAACCCTGAGGCTCCCTGCCTCCAGGCCTCAAGCTCTGGAGAGGCCCCGCCCTGGGCCAATGGCTGACAGAGGAATGGGACCTGGCTCCTGAGCAATTGCATTCGGTGCTATGTTGAAAAGTTGGAAGGCACCCAGGTGATGACTCCTGGGTGCCACCCTCATGGACAATGATGACGCAGAGTGCACACTCTGCGCCTCCAGGCCAGGCCTAGGACCCTCTAGAAGCAGGGGTGTGGGTTGTGAGATGGCTTCCAAACTTCCAGGCCACTGAGGAGCCTGTGTTTAAAGGAATCCTAGGGGGAAATTCCGCCGTGGAGCTGTGGGGAGACTGCGTGTGGGAAAGGCCTTGTGTGCGAGGAGGAGCGGGAGAGGCTGGCGGGCTGAGGGCGGGTGTGTGCAGCTTGTCTGAGGTGGAGGGTGTGTGTGTCAGCAGGGGACCTGAGGGGCGGCCTGGGCTGCTGTCCTGGGACAGGCCTTGGAAGCAGAGGCTTGTCCTGCAGATAGCCTCTCCCACCCTGAGTCCTTTCCTCAGCCTCTTGGCTCCTTGGTTGGGACGAGTCAAGGAGGACAATGGACATCCTCTGACCTGGCTGTCCCTGCTGGCTCACTGGCCCTCACCAGAGGCCCTGCTGACCACATCCTCTGCTTATTCCAGGTGTGTACTTCCCTGCCCTGACCAGCCTGCTGTCACAGAGAGTTCGAGAGAGCGAGAGAGCCTTCACCTACAGCACTGTGGGGGCCGGCTCCCAGTTTGGGTAGGGCCTAGCTCCAACAGGGGCTCGGCGATGGGTGGCGGGCTGGGGGGCCTTGAAGGCTGTGCTGCCCGGAGGTGGCTCTGTGGCACTGGCTGCAGCTCCCCAGGCCTGTGCGGGCATCTCTGTGGCTCACAGTGAAGTGGGCTGTGGCTCTGGCCGTGGGCTGGGCCTGTGGTTGTGGGCTGGGCAGGTCCCTGCCCTGGGTGCCGTGGAGCCAGGGGTGTCCTGCCCTTTGTTGCCAGTCCCCCGGTGAGTCTGTGGGTGCAGCCCCGGGCCCTCAGATGTTCCTCCCTCGCCCACCCTCAAGCAGCTCCAGAGCCTTGTCCCGGAGAAGGGCTACTCGATGAGGGTGGACAGAGGCTTGTGGGCATGGGGCTCAGGCCCTCGGCTGCTGAATTCGGGGACAGGAATCAGAGAGCAGGGGTCCTGTGGAGGGACAGAGAACCCAGTGAGGTCCAAGTGTCAGATAAGCCCCTGGCTGGCCTCCACTTGGAAGTCACCTGGAGGGGCTTTGGTGGCTTCTGGGGCAGTGGAGGGTGGAGCAGAGGGCTCTGTGTGAAACCGCGGGGACAGGGGAGTGCTGTGGTCCCCAGGTGAGGTGCTGCCCCCTCTGCAGGCACAGATGGGGAGGTGGTGGGCTCCGGGAGGAGGCAGCTGGGCCTCAGGCCAGAGACCCCATATGCAGCAGGAACCATCCCTGATGCTGCCTTGGTGGGGAGGACTTCAGGGCACGGGGGTGGGCAAGGGAGGCCTGGGCTTGCCTGGGACCACAGGACCCTCAGGAGGAGGAGGCGGGGTCTGTCCTTAGAGCTCCTCCCAACACCCTGTGCTCTGCTGTGTGATGAAGAAAGAGCAGGGCACAGGCTCCGCTCCAGCTGCCCGGAGCCCGCTCTCTTCCCATGGCCCTTTTTAGTGTAGGCCAGTTGGAAGGCCTAGAAGCAAGAAATTAAAACAGCTCAGGTCCCACAGCAGTTGTCTCTGTGCCCTGTCCCCATGGCTGGTTCCCAGCGTCCCTTGCCCTGTGGCATAGTCTCTTCCAACACTTGGCACCCTTAGCAGAACACTCTGGGACTGTGCTCCAAGCACCTGTTCTCCAGGTGACAAAACCCACTCTTCTAGGGGCTCAGCTGGCATCAGGAATGTTCTCTGGTGTCTGTCTGTGGAGCCCAGCCGAGGTCATGGCCATGCTCCTCCCTGTCCCCCCAGGACGCTGGTGACTGGGGTCGTGGGATCCCTGCTCCTGGACTGGTGCGGCTGGCAGAGCGTCTTCTACTTCTCCGGTGGCCTCACCTTGCTTTGGGTGTGTTACGTGTACAGGTACCTGCTGAAAGAGAAAGGTACCGTGGCCACATGGGCGGGTGCCAGTGCCTCCTCTGCTCACAGCTGCTGGGCGGGGGGCATGCAGACTCCTCTAGCCTGGAGCCTGAGACAGAATGAGTTCTCAGCCCCCTCTGGCCACCAATTCAGTCCCCAAGCTCCATTTAGGGTAGGGCAGAGGGGGAGCCCTGCAGGCAAAGGCAGGGGGCTGGAGAAGGCAGCTTCAGCTGGCCCCAGGGCTCTGGCTGCACACTGAGCTGAGGAAGAGCCTCCTGGGGGAGGGTGTCAGGTCTGTGGCCTCTGGGACCACACCCACGCTGCCTCTAGGGATGATGTGGGGTTGCCCAGTCCTGGGGGCCACAGCTGTGCAACCACTTCTTCCCTCAGACCTCATCCTGGCCCTGGGGGTCCTGGCACAAGGCCTGCCCGTGGCCAGGCCCTCCAGAGTGCCCTGGAGACAGCTCTTCCGGAAGCCTTCTGTCTGGTGAGCTGGGGCTGGCGTGGCCAGGCAGAGAGTGGGGCAACAACCCTCATGGTGTGGGCCCGGCTGTGCCTGGAAGGGCACCCAGGGGCAGGGGTGCGGGTCTCACAGGCCCTGCCTGTGTGGGAAGGGGCTGGGGCAGGCTGGAGCCCTGAGCCTGTGTCCCACCCAGGGCGGCCATCTGCTCCCAGCTCTCCTCAGCCTGCTCCTTCTTCATCCTCCTCTCCTGGCTGCCCACCTTCTTCAAAGAGACCTTCCCCCATTCCAAGGTGGGTCACCCTGCCAGTGCTCACACAGGGCCAGAAGAGCTGCACAGCCTGCCCCTGCACCGCGGGTGGGCCCCTTGACTCTGGGCGGGTCGGCATCCTGTGGCTTGAGGCCGAGGCTGACTTTGTCCTTAGGAGGGGCAGGTGCTGGCTCGAGACCCTGAGGGCCGGTCCCTGTGGCAGTGGCAGCTTTCCAAGCCCATGACCTTGATCTGCTGCTTAGCAGACCCCACCCTCAGGGCAAGGCCATCTGTTGGTCTGTGGATGCCATTCTGGAAGGAAACCTGAGCAGGGCGAGATGGGGACCTGACCCCCTATATCCCCTGGCTTCTCCACTGAGGCTGTTGACCACCTCCTGTTCTGGTGACCCTGATGCCCTGGGCTGCCCATTCCAAGGGTAGGGGCTGGGTAGTAAGCAATTGGGTGGCGAGCCACTGTGGGCCTGGCACTCCTGGGGTGCCATGGGCCTGGTGGGCATGCTGGTAGAAGCTGCTCTCCTTCAGGCCCCTCTGCTCTGGGGCCCAGGATGTGGGGGTGAGCAGAGCTCTCCTGGCCAGCAGCGGCCTGGGGCAGCCATCCTGCCTGCCTCTCCTCCTTTCAATGTCTGCTGCCACTTGGCCACCGCTAAGGCCAAGCTCCTCCCTGCAGGGCTGGGTCTTCAACGTGGTGCCCTGGTTGGTGGCGATTCCTGCCAGTCTGTTCAGTGGGTTTCTCTCTGACCACCTCATCAGTCAGGGTGAGTCCTGGGGAGGGACGGGCCTTCAGGAGACCACCCTCAGGGGCCTCAGCCAGGGTGAGAGGCTCCCCTCTGGGGGTGCAGCTGCAGTGCTAGGGAGAGGCCAGACCCGCTGAGGACCACCTGTGATAGAGAGGGACTCTGGCCTCCAGAGCCAGCCAGGGAATGGGTGCAGCTGGGGGCTGGAGGAGCCTGGGGCAGCTGGTTTTCCCCAGAATCCCCATGAAGGCTGCAGCTGGGGAGCAGGGGAGGCCTGAGAGGGCCTTTGTGCACAGCACCTGTGGGCTCTGCCCGGGGGCCTGACCCTGGGGGGGGTGCCGGTGGGGTCAGAGGTCACAAGTTTTCCTCTTGCACCTTCCAGAGCTGGGGGTGGGGGCTCTGGGGCCAGCTGGAGTCCACCACACACTGGCCACACATGAAGCCCAGCAGCACGCTCATAGGTGCCCACGCACGTGCATGCTCACTCTCAGAACGTCAGTGTTTTCCCTCAGAACAAGGTGGTGCACACTGTGTGGGTAACTGAGGGGACGGGGAGAGCTTCGGGGACACCTTCACAGCTGCCCACGTGGCCCTCCTGGGCCTTGTGGGATCCTCTGGTGTGCACGTACTGTGCTGGCAATGACCAGCCTGCAGCCCCAAGGGCCACGCTGGCTGCCATCCCCCTCTCCACTGTCCTCTGGGTTGCCCAAGGCTAATGGGGCCACCTGCCTGTCTCCTTGCTCAGGTTATGGGACCATCACGGTGCGCAAGTCGATGCAGGTAGGAAGACCTTTCTAATGTTTTCCCTGGACATCACTGTTTAGTTCTCCTGGGACCTGAGGGTTATGACCCCCATTTGCCCGAATTCTGGGACCATGAAAACGTCCAGGTCGTGGGCTGGGCCAGCTACAACTGCTGCAGGGAAGGCACTTGGGGCCTTTGGTGCCCACAAGAGTGTGGACAGAGGTGACAGGACCCAGAATCAGCTGGTTTAGATGGAGGGCACTCTGGGGTCAGTGTTGGGGACTGACCTGAGACTCTTCTCTGATCTCTGAATGGGGTTCTCTGTGCCTTGGGGTCTGGGCACCTAGGTGAGGCTTGTGGCCTCTAGTCCACCAGTAGGCCAGCTGACCCGTGGAGGGCCCCTTCCAGATGTTCTCTGGGTGGGGGGCCCAACCCTGGAGGGCTTTTTGGGTCAGGCAGGCCAGGTTCAGGGCACTTGGGTGGCTGTGTGACCAGTTTTTGACCCTAAAGCCTGGATCCTTTGTCCCTCCTGGGATTGTGGGACCAACAAAACCAAGACAGAGCAAGAGGGAGTGGTCAAGCCTTTATTCTTGGCCAAGGTGGAGTGGGAACAAGCCTCAGGTCGACGACGCACCCGGGTTGAAGAGATGAGGGGCAAGGGCTCAGGAGAGCGGGTTCCCGTGTTTCCATCATCTGGAGGAGAGGAGGTCTGGGTCCTCTGGCAGCTCTGAGATCTGGCCAATCTCAGCCCCCTGTCGAGGGCCTCCTGGCCTTTAGGCTTCCTGCCTCAAAGGCCAGCAGGATTAGGGCAGGGTGGGAATTTAGCCGGGCGCCTGGGCAATGCAGGAGCCCGGCTGGTGGCACAGGACGGCTGTGGGCTGTGCTGCCCTGATGCCCTCACCCATACCACCTGCAGGAGCAGGGCTGGGTGGCACAGGACAGTTGCGGGCTGTGCTGCCCTGATGCCCTCACCCATACCACCTGCAGGAGCAGGGCTGGGTGGCACAGGACAGTTGCGGGCTGTGCTGCCCTGATGCCCTCACCCATACCACCTGCAGGAGCAGGGCTGGGTGGCACAGGACGGGCATGGGTGGGCTGTGCTGCCCTGATGCCCTCACCCATACCACCTGCAGGAGCAGGGCTGGGTGGCACAGGACGGGCATGGGTGGGCTGTGCTGTCCTGATGCCCTCACCCATACCACCTGCAGGAGCAGGGCTGGGTGGCACAGGACGGGCATGGGTGGGCTGTGCTGCCCTGATGCTCTCACCCACACCACCTGCAGGTGATGGGCCTCGGCCTGTCCAGCGTTTTCGCACTATGTCTGGGTCACACCTCGAGCTTCCTGAAGGCTGTGGTCTTTGCGTCTGCCTCCATTGGCCTCCAGACCTTCAACCACAGGTAAGGGAATGGCCCTCTATCCGAGCTGGCAACCTATGTCCCCAAATCTGACTTTTCCAATAACTTAAAAACGGCAAAGAAAGCACGCAAACACACAGAAGTACCTTTTCACAATCCAGGGATGGCTTGGTGACCTTAGGGGTCTGTGGAAAGAGAGCCACTGGAATTCTTTATTCTTATATAGGGGACCCACAAGGGGAGGTTCCATGGAACATTCTATCCCAAAGAGGGCAAAGGGGTAGGATTCCAAAGGAACAGGTGGGTGTAATTCAACCCCACCGGGTGACGCCCACCCCTGGAGCCACACCTTCCTTATCTGAGCTGGGGTAAAGCCCAATATATTGTGGGGTGCAATAACTGTTCAGCACCCCTTTACTCAGGACTTAAAGGTGTGCACATAGCTTCTGTCCAGAGTGGCTCCCGACATAAGGGACTGCTGCCCATGCACCAGTGGCTAGTGCTGTTGGGGGCAGCCCAAGCCTTGTATCCTGGCTCAGGGACCTGAGTGGTCTCATGAGTGACCTCGTGGACTGGCCGATCTGTGTATCCAGACAGTGGGGACCAAGCCCTGAGGGAGGGAGAGGACCAGCAGCAGTGGCCTGGGTGCCTGGACATGCTCTCAGTCTGCTGGGGTGGCGTCTAAACATGGCTGCCTCTGCCCTCACCCACCATCAGTGTCATTCAGATCAGTGGACAGCAGATGGGGTGCCTTTGTGCAGCCTGTCTCAGGTGGCTCCAAGGTTGAGTGTGGCCAGTGCCCCATGGGGAGGCCGCTCACCCGCCTCCTCTCCTGCTTCCCACAGTGGCATTTCCGTTAACATCCAGGACCTGGCCCCATCCTGTGCTGGATTTCTGTTTGGTGAGGACTTTGCGGAGTCCAGCTTCGCTCCACCTGTCTCCTGGCCAGAGAGCCACTCCCAGGCAGGCTGGGCAGGGCAGCCATGTGGCTATTCTCTGATGTCTTTTCTCTGGCCTGTTCCCAGGTGTGGCCAACACTGCAGGAGCCTTGGCAGGTGAGGGGTGGGCATCTACACCCAGAGGTCCTCCTGCCCTCTGGACTAGAGCCCACTAGGAAGCAAGCCCAGCAGCCGGCTGGCTTCCTTCTCCCCTGTCTGGCTGTCCAGTCCTGCAGGGTGGAGTGCAGCGTCCTGTGAGGGTCCCCACATCAGGGGAGGGCAGGAGCCTCAAACTGGCCCAGGCAAAGCACAGGGCTGCTTTCGAAGTATCCATTTGGCTCTGCTGATGGTGGGCAGCTCACAGGCCCCTGCCCTCCCCACCTGCCCCCAGGTATGCGTCCAGCCTGGCAGGTTAGGGCCCTTGATACCTCCTGGTCCCTCTGCCAAGTGCCTGGCTCATTCTCCAGGCAGCGCTTCCTGCCACTTGTCCTTTGCTCTGTTTCCCCTTGGAGGGACGGGGGCAGGGGGCCCATCGGGGTGATTGTTGGTTGTCTGCGGGGTTCCTATCCTCCAAGACCTCGGATTCTTAGCCTGGAAGGCTGTGCCCCCAGACCCCCCTGGGAGCCGGGGTGGCTGTGTGCCAGGCCCGGTCCACTCTCCTCGCCCACTCTGCCTGGCGCTCAGCCTGACTGTGCCTCTCTCGGGTCTAGGTGTGGTGGGCGTGTGCCTGGGTGGCTATCTGATCGAGGCCACAGGCTCCTGGACTTGTGTGTTCAACCTGGTAGCAGTCATCAGCAACTTGGGGCTGGGCACCTTCCTGGTGTTTGGACAGGCCCAGAGGGTGGACTTGAGCCCCGCCCATGAGGACCTCTAGCTCCCCGACTCCCCAGTCCCACCTGGATGCTGGCAGTTTTCGGGGACAAGTGGACCTCGTCCTCAGTGGTAGGAGCCGAGGAGGAAGACCATAGCAGGGCACCCAGGAGGAAGCAGAGAAGCTGGGGAGGGGCTCAGGCACCCCGTGGGCCTGGCCAGAACCGGGCTCACCTCTCTGAGCCTGTTTCCCTGCCTGCCTGTGGGCATGACCCTGCCCTCCTCACAGGGTCAGTGTGATCACTGCCTGTGGCTGGCTTGTCTGGGGGACACGGCTCTTCTGGCGGGCGCCCTGGTGCTGGGCCACGGGCACCCCACCTCCGTCCACCTAGCCTCATTCTCTGACAGCCGCTCTCAGGTGGAGCTGTGGACTGTGGCATATTCAGGAGGACCTGCTCCGTGCCAGAGCACCCTCCTGCCCCCTCCCCCCAGTCAGGACAATCAGCAGTGTCTACGGACCACCCCGTGTTCCAGGGAGCCCCTCTCCATGTTTCTGCTTCTCCCGGCAGCCCGCTGTCACCCCAGAGGGCTGGATGGGCAGCGTGCTAGAGAGGCCTTGCCCACCTCTGAGAGCCCCAGGGCCCCAGTTCCCTGATCCTGTGGATTTCGGTAGGACTGATGTCTCCTGTGTGGGCACCTGTGTGCCCCTCAGGCCCCGCGGGGACACCTCCTTGTCTTTCTACCTCCCTGTCAGCAGGAGGAGCTGGAGTTACCAGGAATCAGGAGTGGATTCTGTAAGACAGAATGCACAGAAAAGAAGCCACAGAAATGTGCGAAACCACACCAAGCCTTATTTAAAGGACTGATAAACGATTTAAAAAGAGGGTTTCTGTTTGACTTAACACCTCTCTTTTTACTAATGAGCACGTGATAAGATGTTGGGTGACCCATTCACGAGGAGACCTGTGAGGAGTCTGACCCAGCTCCGGGCAGTCCCCAGACGGAGGCCTCCTGGTCAGGAGCACTGGAATCCATGTGAGCACCAGAGCCTGGCCCTGCTTCAGCTGGTTCTCCTCTGCAGAACTGGGGACCTGCCGGGGTGGTGTGCATAGCTTTCTAGAGCCAGGAATCAGAGGTGTGCTAGGAAAGGACACAGAGACACTTCCCCGTGGTCTCCCAGTCCCATCAAGAGAATCTCGAGGGAGATTCTTGCTGTGAAACCAGTCGGCCTTCTTCAAGTGGGCCAAAGACTCGCAAGGTGGCGCGGGGGTGGGCTCTGCTGGAGGTTCCTGCGAACCTCAGGCGGGGCTTCTGGAAGTCTCCATGGCATGGGTCCTGAGGCTGGGAGCCAAGCCAAGAAACTCCTCACTTGCGGGCTCCAGAGCAGAGCCTCCACTGACCAGTCCCTCGCTCCCCTCTCCTGGGGTCACATGGCCGCTCTTCAGCCACCGCCTCAACCTCAGCACAGTTCCGCGGTGTCAAGCACATTCCCGTTGTGGTGTGACCATCACGCCACCCACCCACAGAGCCTTGTCATCTCGCAAAACAAGCTCGGTCCCTGCTAGACATTACTCCCAGGCTGCGGGCCCTGGCCCCGGGCCACTCCTGCCCATTCCACTCCTGTCTGGCTGGTGGCGACTCCTGCCAGTCTGTCCAGTGGGTCTCTCTGACCACCTCATCAGGGTGAGTCCTGGGCAGGGCAGGCTCGCTTCATGCTGCAGCAGGCCAGAATCTGGAGGCGCCACTTTGTCCCTCCTCTCCTCCCCCACTGATGGACCCCGGGCTGCTCCTGCCTCTGGGCTGGGTGGAGGCTGGGCAGTGAGTGTGGTGAGAAGTTAGTGCCCCACTTTGTGTCCACAGCTGACTGTGGAATCGGTGAGAGGGTGGTGTCCTTCTCATGGGTCTCAGTGCCTTGAGCTGCTGAAGCAGAGGCAGGCTGCCCTGTGTGGGTGGGGCTGCTGGTGGCCCTCAGGGGCTTAAACCCCAGAGATAATTTCTGGGTCTAACGGAGCTTTGGGGCCTGACCTCTGGGGAGGCCGGGAGAAGACACAGGCGAGTGTCCGACTGCCCCATACTGCTTTCCTGGACCCTCACCAGGCCTGTGTCCTGCTTCCCAAGGTGACGTGGAACCCTGGGCAGATGTCTGCTGGGAGGAAGGGCACAGGTGGCCAAGAGAGCAGCTCTCCCCACTCCGCAGGGAGATCCACACGTCTGCTCTCTGGCAGGCGGCCCCAGCAGGTTTGGGGAGGCCCCTCCACCCAACTGTGAGCCCTGGTGAAACCAGATCTGCTGTCAGTGGGGAGCCCCAACACAGCCAGTGGGCGTCCTGGTGGAATAGGTCATGACCCTGCCCCTGGGGGCCAGTCCCAGGTCCTGAAAGCAGCTGCTGGAGCTTGGAGGTCCCATGGTCATCCCTAGGAGGGCTGGACAGAGGGGTGGGGACTGGGTGGGCAGGGTGGCCTCTCAGGATGAGAAGGAGCGTGCATGGAGAGATCTGAGCAGAGCGTCCAGGCCCTAAGGTAGCCATTTGAGGAGGGGGCTAGGCAAAAAGGGCCATGGGGTACGAGGTGGTGGGACCTCCCAGGCAGTGTTCTGAGTGGGGCCAGCACAGGGGGGCCAGGCCAGGAGGCCCTCCCAGCCCTGCACTACACAGGCAGCCTCGACCTGCTGTCAGTGAGGGACTGTGGAGGCCAGTCCTCCATCCCGGGCTGACACTGGCCGCCTAGAGCCCGAGGCAGCTTCCTGGGCCGCCAGGGTGACTGGCCAGTCCAGGGGCTCTGGTCGGGGCCTGATGGAACCTGCCAGGCCAGGAGCTCCCAGGGCACCTGCTCTTAGACTCCACTTGGGAAGTGGGGATTATGTGAGCAGGTGTGGCCCGGACCTCCGACACAGCTGTTGTTGTTCCCCCTCTGGCTGACAGAGGGTGCCGTTGGACAGGACGTGCTGTCCTCTGGGCTCCAGTGTGGCTGACCCCACCTGGCCTCCCTGGACAGAGTGCCCAGTGGGTGCATAGAAGGGAGTGGGCAGAGAGAACTGTGAGCGATGACAGGGGAGAGTCGCGTCCACTTCACTGCGGGGCGGAGGAGAAGGTTACTGGAAGGGGCTGATGGGAGCCTGGGCCCTCTCACGGGGCTAGTGATGTGGGGGGGGGGTATGGGTCCCCCAGACCTGGCGGCATGATATCATTGCAGTCCAAGCCCCAGTCCATCTTCCTCCCCGCCAAGCTGGGCATGTGCCCTGGCCTATGGGGTTCACTCCCTGGTCATCCCCATCAAAGCCACAGGGCAGGGTGCTGGTGGGACCTAGGGGGCTCAGTGGCTGGTGGAGGGCTGTCCCCACCTGGCACAGTGGGGCCACTGAGACTGCAGTGTCGAGGTGTGTGGCCACCCACCCATGCCCTGAGGGGACAGGCCTTCCTCGAAGACATGGCTCTGATCCCCCAAGGGCACGGGGCCAGGAGAGGGAGGCTGTCCTGAGCACAGCCTGCTATGGAAACTCAAGAGGCAGATGCCCAGGGGTGTGGTCAGGCTGAGCACCGCCCTCTGCTCATGGTCTGTGGCCCAGGCCTCTGCACACTGCAGGAGCACCATCACAGTGTTCCAGGGAGGACAGTCCCATGTGGTCTGTGGTCCTGCTGTGGCCCTAGGCCTATCCTGGACATCCTAGTGTCTTCTCCAGCCCCGTGGGAGTCTCCCTACCCTCCCATCTTTCACTTGCATACCGTTCTGGAACCAAGGCTCGGCCTGGCTCCAGGCCACCCACCCATACTGTCCCCAGGTGCTGAGCAGCCCTGCCCTGAATCTCCAGCTCAGGTAGAGGGTTGTCCCTTCCTAATCACTATAAGTGACACTTTTCTATCTTTCTTTAAAACAGGCTCTTTAATAGCCACTTAATAGTCCTAATTAGTATGTTAATGTCCCTTCCAACTCTTGGGCTGCCCCCCCTCAGTTAGGGGTCATTGTCTTTTATCTGTCGGACAGCAGTGCCCTGAGGTTCCTATTGCTCCCTTGGGGACTCCAGAACATTTGCCCCTGGGTGGGGCCACTCTGACCTGGGACAATGTCCTGAGTGGGACCTCCCAGTCCTCAGCCACACTCTGTCCACTGTGTGCCATGGACAGTGACCAGCTGGTGGTCCCTCCCCCTCCCGGTTCCTGCCAGGCAGGGGAGGGAGGAGCGAGGGCCTGTGAGTTGGATGTGCGCTTTTGATGGGTATTTACTTTATTATGTTTAATTGAAAGCCCGAAGCTGAGGCATGAATATTCAGCCTTGGAGGCTGGCGCAGGGCCAGTTCTCTGTGATGCAGGACGCCCAGCACGGGGCCTGTCCAAGGGGGAGCTGCGGTGGGGAAGCTATTAATTGAAATAGCTTCATTAATTAGTAATTAGCAGCAGGGTAATGACTATGTCGCCGTCGTATTTCAGCGGACGCCCTTCATGTGTTGCACGGTCTTTAATTAAAGGACGAGGATTTTAATCAAAGGCAAGCTTGGCCCTTTGGCCTTTGGAATACAAAAGTTGCTCCTGCCATTCAGAGAAGCTAGTGTGGAGGCAGGGGGCCATGAGGGTCACAGGCCAGTGCAGGAACTGCCCAGCTTAAAGGAGCCACCCAGCCCCCAGGGGTCCCGGAGTCCTGAAGGGGTTTGGGAGCTAGGCCTTGGAGGAGGATGGAAACCCGTGGGCCGGCCCTTCCCCAGCCTCATCCTGTGTCCCCGTGAGCTGGGCCATCCGCAGGCCCAGGCTGAGTCCAGCTGCTTTCTCTTCCTGTTCCCCTCCGGCAGCCTTGAAGCCAACGGCCATGCTGCCGCGCCTTGGGGAAAGTGCCACAGCCTCCTGGTTCCCACCACGTAGCAACCCCACCTGCCCAGGGACAGCCCTGAGCTCTACCTCTCCAGGGACTCCCCGTGCCTGGCCTCTGCTGGACAGACAAGCAAACAGCTCTCCATGTCTGTCTCCTCTGTGCCGTGGAGCACATTCACAGCAATACACACGCACACGTGTGCACAGGCTGCATTCCTGCCTGCTCAGTCACCCACACCGCTGTGTGCATGTGCACCCCACACGTTGCACGCACACACGTGCCCACTGCAGACCCGTAGCTGTGTGTGGTCTGTTATCCATGCACACGCACACACATACCTGTCCTCAGGACTCAGTGGATGCAGGGTGAGTCTGCAGAGTTTCTGTGCGCAGCTCTGCGCACCTGCCCATCCCAGCATCCCCAGGTGGTGTGGTGGGCAGGGCTCCCTGTTGGGATGGGGTTCATATCCCAAGCTTCTTTTGTCCTGGTGGAGGGTGTCAGCTGAAGGATCAGGAGCCTCTTGGGTCATAGGAGCCCTCATCCCTACTTCTCCCCATGTCTCTACCTGGGGGACAAGTGCAGCTTCAGGATGAAGTGGGGACACTTGTCCCATGCTGTCTCAGCCCTGATGGGCTACCTTGTTGTGTCCATCTCAGGCAGGGTGGGCGGAGGGGAGGGGAGGGCCATCTGCATAGGATGCTTTGGCTATTTTAAAACCTGGCCCCACATCCACCCTCTGCCCCAAGAGGTGGATTCTGTGTCTCCCATTGAGCCTGGTGACTCTGAGCTGGACTGGGATACCTGCAGATTCGGCCTGTGCCTGGACACTCACTCCTGGGACCCAGTGCTGTGCTGTGAGGGAGCCCTGTCTGCCCATGCAGGACACCTGGAGAAGCTGGCCAGCCTCTGCTGCTCTAGTCCGGCCAGCTGACTCCAAGACAGGGTGGTCCTGTGAGCCTCCTCAGATTTCTGACCCACAGAAACCCTCAGAGACGAGGGAAAAGAACCAGGTCTGGGGGCAGATTCTTCCACAGCTGCAACAGCCATAGGCTAGAGCTGGAGGCAGAGTCTCACAGGAGGGGCTGCCGGCACCGTCAGGGGGCAGGACGAGGAGACAGAACAGCTAGAGCTAAGATCACGGGGTGCGAAAGGGAAGGAGCGTACTGATCCTGGCAGGGCACTGGGGAGAGCAGCCCCAGGGGCCTCTCAGCGGCCGGGAGCTCCGCGTGATGGGCAGTATGGGCCCAAGCACCCAGCCCTGTGGCCACCTGCAGGAGCCCCCACCGTCCGGTGGCTGCTGAGCTTTGCTTCAGTGTTGCTTGCAGACAATTTCCCAGTGCTGAGGTCACTCTTCCACAAGCAGTGTGCCTGAGTGAAGGGGGCAGCCAGCCCTCAGTGTGCCTTGGGAAAGAAGCCTTCAGTGGCAGTGTCCCTGGCAAGGTCATACTGACCGAGAAGCCACTGAGCACTCCAGTAGCATAAAATACTGCCGGTCCAATTAAATTACTTAATGCATTTAACATTAACTACCACCCTCAGAAACTGCAAGCAATTCCCATTTCCCTCCTTCCTCAGGCTTGGAGACCCTCCAGCCAGGTGGAGACAGGAGATGCACCTCCGTATTTTCCTTTAAGAGGACGCCCGGCCCCTCCCCAGCACAGGTGCCACAGGGACCTCGCTGTCTAACTGGAGAGGCATTTAAGTCCACATAGACTGGCCCTGTGCCCAGCACCAGCTAAAACCAACAGGGGCGGTGGGGATGTCGGGGCTGCTCTCCTCACATTGTTGACTTCCCTCCTGCCCAGAGCCAGGGCAGGATGGGTCTCCAGGAGCTGCTGGAACAGAGGACACTGGGCCAGCAGCATGAACAAGAAATGCCCTCCCAGTCCTGCGGGCTGCGGTCAGGTGTGGGCAGGCGGGCTCTCCCAAGGCCTTTCTCTTTGGCTTGCAGATGGCCCCCTTCTGGTCTTCTCACGTGGTTGTGCGCGAGTGTCTGTCCTGGTCTTCGCATTAGACTCCAGTTGTGCTAGAGTAAGCCACCCAATGGCCTTGCTGTGAGACTCAATGAAGTCTGTAGAGACTCCAGCTCCAGTCAGGGTCAGACTCCAAGGTGCTGGGCGGGATGTCAACATGTGTGCTGGGCACACAATTCGACCCATACAGTAGGGCTCCACATTCCCACCTCATGTAGCAGGGCTCCACTGGAGACTGTCCTGAGGCTCCCTGGACACTGCCTTGGCCCCTGGCTCACAGCAGAGGCCCCTTGTGCAGGGAAGAGGCCTGTGCAGGAGTCGTGACTTGTCAGATGGAGGTGAAGGCCTTGTGCTTTGGCCCCAGTTGGGACATTCTGAGAGCTCTCCCAGGTCCAGAACTCCGAGGACCACCCTCCACAAATCTCCCCCTCGTGCAGTTTGCAGAGTTCTGGTCTAAGGCGGCCCTAACCCCTTCGAAGATGTGTTCCCTGCAGCCCTCACGCTCCCGAGAGACCAAGTCTTGTCAGAGACTCTCCCTATATTAGAAAGGAAAGAAAGCCTGATCACAGGCCATATGCAGCATTGCCTGTGGCTCAGGACCTCAGAGTAGCACCAGGTAGACTGACAGTGCAGGCCAGTCTCCCTCCTGGCCCATCTGTTGCTGGGACAGGCAGGGACTCGGGAGACAGATGGACACTTCTGGTGAGGAGGTGCCCTCTGAACTGGCCTGGCTCTTCTCTGGCTCCTTAATTAGCACCCCCTGCCCACTGCCCTGACCCAGCCTGGGCACATGGTGTCTGTAAGGAGCCATCTCTGGAACTGGCCCTGATTGGCAGCTTCTGGGCAGCTCTTGCAGAGACTGAGGCAGCTGCTGCCTCTTGGTGCGCCAAACCCTGGGCTCAGTCAGTGAGTCCAGAGAGTTAGGGGAGGCGCTGAGGACAGACAGAGCAGGGCGGCCAGCCCAGCCCTGCCCAGCCTGCAGGACAGGCCACTCTCCACAGTAGGCCACAGAACTTAGTTTACTTACAGAAAATGAAGGGTAGAGAAAGGCCCTGGGCACGTCCACAGTCCTGGTGCTGGCAGGTCCTGTTCAGGGCCACCCCACAGGGCAGGGACAGGTGCCCTGTGCCCATGGCCCGGCATCCCGCCCGGGAGGCGTGGCTCTCTTGTGGCCTCGCCTCGCTGTTCGCAAACTGCATCTTCCTCTGGTGCGGAGAGAGTTGGGTGTCTGTTTGCTTGCGGGCAAGATTCAAAGGGTTTGAAGAATAAATGTTTCCCTAAGTTTTAGCTGACATTCAATTTTAATGACTTTCTAAACAAAGTAACCACTGGCTGCTCGCTGGCTGGTGTCTGACAGGTGTTGTGCCCATGTGGGAAGCTGCTGCTGAAAACGTGTTCCTAGTCGCTCATAAATAACAGGCACTTGGCCGCTCCCTTTGTAGGTGGCACTGCCAACAGCCAATTTGTTCCTCAGAAGTGGCCACGCTGCCTGTCAATCAGCTCTTGCCGCAGGCACTTTTTGGTGATTAGAAGCCCCTTGGAGAGTGAGAACTCCAAATTAGTTTTAAATAAAAAATAAGAATATTCATGCTGCTGAACATCTGAGGGTGCAGAACGATGAGTCCAGACCGGAGGCAGGTCCGGCTGCCGTTGGGGAGGGGCCGCAGGCCAGGCCCACCGGGGGTCCCAGGGGCCAGGCGTGGGTGGTGGCACACAAAAGACCGCCAAGGCAGGATGCCAGGCCGGCACTCCTTGTGCAGGAGGGAACACCGTCCCGAGACAGCCACACGAGAGTGCGGCCCTGGTGGGGGACTAATTGGCAGGCTGGCGACGGGAGGGTTTCATGTCCCTGTGCCTTTGCTGGTACATAAAAGCTCCTCGGAGGAGCAGCGAGGGAGACGTGCCGGTCTCCTTGAGAGGAGAACAAATGTTCCCTTTGAAGAAGTCACGGTGAACGGGCCAGTGTCAGAAGGAGCAGCCCCGGGTGGCCACTTGGCAGTCCTCCCTGGGACCCTGGTGGCCAGGCCCAGCTGGCTTGGTCCTGTGTGCCTCCCTCCATCTGGGGTGAGTCATGGCCAGCTGCTGTCCCCTCTGCAGTTCAGGTGCTCACCAGGATGCTCTCCTCTGCTTCAGGCCCTGTTTGAGGGGCCAGTGTTCGGGTCCCAACCAGACGCCATCCTGCCCAGCCCATGAACCACAGGAATGAGCCGCACCAGGGAAGGCGTGTCCAGCCTGGGCCAAAGGAGGCTGTGCTGGTTCCCCAGGGAGGTGAGGCCAAGGAGCAGTGAGAGCACAGGGCTTTGGATCGTAGGTAAAGTCCCGCTGCCTCTGTGCACCGGGCACAGGAGTGTTTCAGCAGAGACTGGAGAGAGCTGGCTGCAAGGAAACCTCTGGAATCTCCTGCCATAAGTTCTCCAGAAGGGTCGAGGCATGAGGGCCGAGGTGGATTCAGGGGATGCAGTGGTCAACCCACCTTGGGTCACGGGGCGGGCGGGGGTGCCCTCCTCTCCTCCCAGAGCCTGTGGACAGAGGGTGTAGGCAGGCGCAGGGCTGGGGTCTGCAAGCTAGGTGAGGGCTGGGAGGAGTGGGACTGAGGGCCTGCTGAAGCTGTGAGCAGGTCCTGGCAGCCTGGGGACAGTAGAGGGCCTGGGCAGTCGGAGAAAGGGATGGCTTAGAGCAGGACAGGCCCAGGGGAGCCAGGAGGCCATGGGGCAGGGAAGCTGGTTTTGGCCCCGACCAGTAGGCATGATGCTCCGAGTCAGGCCAGGCTCCTGGATGGGACCAGTGGCCCAGCCCGAGTTTCCCCCAAACACACGTTACCCCCTGCCCACCTCTCTGCCTCCTCCCAGGAGGGACCTTCCAGCGGCCACAGCTTCCCCTTGGTCCAGGATCTGCCCTCCAGGTGTGGCCTGACACCCACAGCCCGTCCTTGCTGCAGTGCTTGCTAGCCTGGCCTGGCGCATCCCAAACATACTCCCCAGTGGTCTGGGGCAGGGGACAGGAGCCTGGAGGAGGCCATGTGTTTAGACTGGACACAAATGAAGTGCCCTCTGCGTGCCCTGTCCAGCCTATGGCCACGGCCCCCTGGCCATTTTTCGGGCTGTTGCTCTTGTCCTCCCTGGCTCCCGCTCTGGGGAGTCGGCAGGGGAACTGGGTGCCCTGTGCTGCTCCTAAAGGGGTGGAGAGGCTGCCAGTAGAAGCAGTGACCTCTGAGGGTGACCCCAGAGGGGGTGAGGGGAACGCCTCCTGCCTGCCCTCGTGGAGCACCAGTCTGTGGGGCCACAGGCCCTTGGCCTCCTCAGGCCTCACAGGGCTGGCCCGTGCCTGCCCCCGGCCTCCCGCCTTGGTGTTCTCCCTGGAGCAGGGCTACTGCCTCCTCCTGCCCACCCTTGGTGCTGGCCACTGCAGCCCAGCTGGGGTCCAGGTTCAGACCCAGGCTCAAGGCCTTGTCTGTGGAAGTTACAGACTCGGCCAGGGACAGGCCCACTTCCTCTTTGAGCCTCAACCTGTCCACAGCAGGGCTGGGCAGGCAGGGGGGTTAGGTCCAGCAGGGGAGCTGCTGTGGGTCGTCCCCAGGGCACCGTGGGAAGACTCCAGGTGGTGGACATGCTCACTGATGGTTCAATCTAGCCAGAAGGCGCCTGGCATTATTCTGCCCAAGCTCCCTGTGGTCCACCTGACATTGTCCTCTCCCCCCCCGAGCTGCCTCTAGCCTCCTGGGCACCCCTGAACCCCTCCTCCAGGAAGCCCTCCTCCTCCGGCTGCTCTCTACTCCCCGCCAGGCTGCTGCCCACTGGATTCCACCAGGCATGGCCAGGCGCCTGGACGCAGGGGCCTTTGCCCTCTGTGGCTGAGGCTGCTACGCCAACATCCACATTCTTTTCCTGGGAACTCAAGTTTTTAAAAATTGTAAAATGCAAAAGTGTGAACTTGACCTTGGGGGCCAGGGTTGAGGGTGTGTGGAGTGGTGCCCAGGACCTGTGCACTGGTAGCACTGTCCACCCACACCTCCTCCACTTGCCCCAGACCTATGGTGCCCAACAGCAGCAGTCCCAGCCCCCACCTGACCCGTGGCCTGACACTTGCCGCTGCCCCAGGCTGGACGACGCTGGACATACGCAGGGAGGAGGCGTGCTGGGCGGTTTCCTGTGCGGCTTCCCACCCAGCAGTGTTTCAAAGTCCACTGTTGGGGAGTGGGGTGTGTCCGCACAGCTCCTTCCCAGGACTGGACAATATCCCACTGCTGGTGGACCTTGCTGGGTTTGTCCACTCCCTAGCCATGTACTTGGGCCGGCCCCGCCTCCTGCACACTGTGCACTGTGAAGCCCTCGAGGGTCTGTGGCACAAGTATGTGAGTCCCTGACCCCTTGTGACTGTGTTGTGTTCCCCGGGTCTCTGGTGGCCTTTGGCTGCTGGCAGCTCAGAGGGGGCTCCAGTGGCCCATCGATCCTGCCCCTGGCAGTAGCACATCCAGACCTGGGCCGAGAAGAGCAGTTCCTGCCAGGGCAGCGCCCGACTCTTACCATGGCTGCCCTGCCTCCCCGTCAGGGCCAGGTCTCTAGCACAGCGCCGGTGGTTCTTTGCTTCAGTGGCTGGGTGCAGCCCTGCCTGACACCCGTCTCCAGCTAAGCCCCTGTCACACTACTAAATATTTCAGCAAAGGAAAAAATTTTAAACGTGTGGCCAGATGTCCAAGTTGACAAAGTGCTTAAGGCGTTTGACTGATAAAAAGCCCGAGCCTCGGGTAGATGGGATTGGAAACCTGCCCGAGGCGAGTGTGCCATGTTAAGAACATCCCGGGCTCTTTTGTGTGGGCTCAGCACACAGAGGTTTGAAGCTAGCGTCCATCTGTCACCGCCGCGCGACCTGACATTCAACAAAGCCGGATCGAACCTGGAGCGGCCGCTGCTGGGCAGCAGGCCTGAGTGGGACCACGTGGCTGGGAGCTGGCTCAGCACAAAGGAGGCCCCATCAATATGCATGAGCCAGGATGCTGGCGGGAGCTTGGCCATATTGGTGGAGAGGACCCGGCAGGGCCTCTCTGTGGCACTGGCTACGGCTTTGCTCCTCGGAGATGGACTGCTGCCTGGCACTGCCTCCTGGGCCCGCAAGGGCATCGACAGGATGGGTGGAGCCTGTGGAGGTCAAACTTCTCTCCTGCGCACAGGGTTGGCATGACCCAGGACGTGCACGCAGTCAGACACCTCCCCAGACTGTGAGGGAGAAGGGAGAGAGAAGGCCCAGGCATGGAGGCCTGGAGGGGCTAAGGCCCATGGATGCACTCACCTGCTTCTCACTCCAGCTCATCTAGCAGAGAAAGAGCTCGCCTCCAGGCAGGCCGTGCCCCACACAGAGGCCCCGGGGACTGGCGAGGACCTGGGACAGGCTGTGCTCCACACAAGTGCCCTGAGGCTTCTGATCAGTCTGCTTTTTCTGTTTGCACCATGGACGTGCGGACGTGGACCGCAGTGATGGTGGTAGTAATGATGGTCCGGCATCCCTCCTGTGGCACCCTGCCTCCTCTCCCCTGACCCTGACACAGACCACCAAGACTAGCCCAGTGTCTCTGGCCTCCCACAGACATGCCCAGCCTGGGTGGGGAGTGGGCTCAGCTCTGGAAGGGCCTGATACCACGAGGCCTGGCTCTGCACCCTGCTCTGGGAAAGGAGGCCTGGTGCATCTGCCTCGGTTGGTTGATGCATTTAGCCCCAGGATCTGCAGACCACTGTCCAGAGTGAATCCTGAACCTCAGACTGGCCCCTGGGTCCACAGGGGTCCCAGAGCCCTCAGATGGTGGCCTCCTCTGCCCACACTTACCACACGGTGGGTGAACACATCCTGCTTTCTTGACTTCCCAAGGTGAACCTAGGACTTCCAGACCTGGAGACAAAGCAGCCCTGTTCACAAGGTGCTCAGGTGAGGCGCTCAGGTGAGGTGCTCATGTGAGGCAGCCCCTGCTCAGGAGAGATGGCCCCGGGCCAGCCCCACGGTCTCAGAACCACTATGTGTCAAATGCCATTTGGCCTGGTCAACGCCTCACTGGCTCTGGCCCAGGCAGACACCCACTCACCTGGAGTCCCTTCCCAGAGGCACCCTGGGTCATCCACAGGAAGTGATGCCATGGGAGGAGCTGTCCAACCTGTGTCCAGCTTTCTGCTGGGCCTTGTCTGTCAGTAGACCCCTCTCCTGACCTGGGCCTGACCAGCCAGGCTGAGGGCAGGAAGTTGGAGTGCAACTCTGCTGCTGGCACCATGTTGATGAAGCCTGGGGGTGCAACAGGGTGCAGGTGGGCTGGCACAGGTGGGTAGGTAGGCAGGAGTGTAGGTGGGCAGGCACAGGTGGGTAGGTGTTCAGGTGGGCAGGGTGCAGGTGGATAGGTATACAGGTGTGCAGGGTAAAGGTGAGTACGTGTTCAGGTGGGTAGGTTCATAGGTGGGCAAGGCACAGGTGGGTAGGTGTTCAGGTGGGTAGGTTCATAGGTGGGCAGGGTGCAGGTGGGCAGGGGTGCAAGTGGGCAGGCACAGGTGGGCAGGATTCAGGTGGGCAGGTGTGTAGGACAAGGTGGGCAGGGTGCAGGTGGAAAGGTGTGCAGATATGCAGGGCACAGGTGGGAAGGGTTCAGGTGGGTAGGGCACAGGCGGGTAGGTGTTCAGGTGGGCAGGGGTACAGATGGGCAGGCACAAGTGGGCAGGGGTGCAGGTGGGCAGGAGTACAGGTGGGTAGGTGTTCAGGTAGGCAGGGTGCAGGTGAGCAGGAGTACAGGTGTGCAGGAGTACAAATGGGCAGGGTGCAGGTGGCAGGGTGCAGGTGGGCAAATTCACAGGTGGGCAGGGCACAGGTGGATAGGTGTTCTATAGGCAGGGTGCAGGTGGGTAGGGACATAGTTGGGCAGGCACAGGTGGGCAGGGTGCAGGTGTGCAGGGGTACAGGTGGGCAGGACACAGGTGGGCAGGAGTGCAAATGGGCAGGGTGCAGGTTGGTAGGTGTGCAGGTGGGCAGATTCACAGGTGGGCAAGTTCACAGATGGGTAGGGTGTAGGTGGGCAGGGTGCAGGTGGGCAAGTTCACAGGTGGGTAGGTGCTGGGCAGGTTCACAGGTGGGCAGATTCACAGGTGGGCAGATTCACAGGTAGGCAGGGTGCAGGTGGGCAGGTTCACAGGTGGGTATGGATGGCAGTGGGCAGGGGTGTAGATGACCAAGCGCAGTGAAGGTGGTTGTCAACCTGGCGGAGACGCTGCCCTGTTGGGTGGTTGTCTCAGCTGGGAGATGTTTCCACAGGAGAAGATCTATTCATGCCCACGTTGGGATCACCTTTTCTGAGTGGTGTGTGAATCAGTTTCTGTGAGCCTGATCATGTCAAGCATTCTGATGTTGCATTAAGGGCCCACACTTCCTGGGGGTTTGCAGACCCAGGGGGCAGTGTGCTCTGGCCCAGCCTAGATCGAGGTCTTAAAACCCATTTTGCAGACCAGGATGCTGAGGTCAGCTTGTCCAAGTCTCTTGACCATTGATCCAGACCCTGGTTGTGGCTGTCCCAATTTTCTGCTCCCGGTCAGGCTAGAGGGATGAGAACTCAGCAAGACCCTGTCTCAAAATAAAAGTTAAGCCAGCCTGGGGATGTGGCTCAGTGGTAAAGAGTCTGTCAAGGGGCATTTTGGTATCCCAGGATCTGAAGTCTTCTGTCCATCGCATGGAGGGAGGGTACAAACCTCCAGCATCCCTTCAGAATGTTCTAGCAGAACTTTTGCTTTGTTTTAAAACAATAGAAGCTTAAAGTAAACCACACAAAGGAAACTTAACATGGTGATTTCTATATGGGACCCAGCATGGTGCCCCGTGATATGGTGGTCAGTGGGTTAAGCCATTAAGTTAATTAACATGGGTGTTTATTATTGCTCGTAAGAGACAATCTTGGTGGGCAGATGAAACCAGCCTAGCTGTGTCTCCCCTCCCAAGCATTTGGGCAGGGCGTCTGGGGACAGGGGACTCAGTACAGATAGGTAGGGACACAGAGATGGAAAGCTCACCCTCGAGGGGCCGGCAAGTGCCACTCACACCAGCCACACTCAGCGTGCAGGATGCGGGTAGACAGGGCTTCTGGGCAGGTGGACCCGACCCCAGACAGCATGGGTGTCAGCCGGCTCCTGAGGGGCCTGGAGAAGCAGATGTGCCACTCAGCAAAGAACATGAAAAGAGTGGATGAAGGAGACTGGTACCCCTGGGGACATCCTCATGCAACTACAGAGGCCGAGTCTCAGTGTCCAGTGCAGACCTGTCACTATTTTACCTGTGGTGGGGAATCTCTGGGCGTTTCCTGTAAGTCGTTGTCAAGGAGCTACTCCAGTGTGATGGCTTTAGAACAGGCACCTTTTCTGTTTTGGGGGCAATCCTTCTCTTGAGAAGGTGTGGTGGCCTTCTAGTAAATGGGGAAAACAAGGCACAAGGGTTGCTAGGCAACTTCCAGGCCAGCCTGGGCAACTTAGGAAGACCCTGCTCAAAATAAAAGTTAAGCAAGGCTGGGATGTGGCTCAGTGGTAAAGTGCCCCTGCGTTCAGTCCCCGGCACCAAAACACAGGGCTTGAATGCCCACACTCCGCAGCTTACTGTTGGAACAGCCTGCGCCCGATTCCTGGCTGGATGCTGAGGCTCCCTGGCCACTGAGGTGCAGCCCATGGACAGCGCTCTGGCCCTCTGGCGCAGCCTCCTCCTGGCGTTCCGACATGCCCACCACCTCTGGGTGCCTTGGTGCTCCACGTTGGGTCTCCTGAGCAGGGGAGTGCTTGGCACTTTGCTCAGGGCCACATCTTCCTGGACAATCAGGTATGGGCAGGTTTGCCAAAGCAACAGCTGCCAACTTTCCCTGTGAGGCCCCAGTCCTGATGGGAACAGGCAGGGGACGGGTGCTCTGTGGGGAGGCTCAGGGGGAGGCCCTGCGGGTGTTCTGCCCCCTCACCTGGGCAGCAGGATGAGGGGGGTTCCTAGGCGTGTGAAGTCTTCCTGAGCATTCAGCATGCACCCTGCTGCCTGATGCCACAGTCCCCACAACCCACAGCGCGGCTCCTGGGCAGAGGGCAGAAGGGCCCTGAGGGTCCAGTGTCCCTGCTGCTTGGCTTCTGGGGCCCAGCTGGCTTGCTCACTCTGGGGGTTCCTTTGGGGGAACAAAGTTACAGAAGAAAGCCGAATGTGTCATGTGCCAGCTGTCCCTGTGGATTTAGGGGGTGTGGTGGCTGCCCTTTGACCCTGTCCCCACTGAGGCTGGGACTTCTCATCATGGGCAGGTAAAGACTAAGGGAAGTATTAAACTCTTCCCTGTCCATGGGCTGCATGACCTTCACACAACCTTGGTGAACCTCCAGGGACCCTGCCTGGGTCACTCAGCAGGAGAGCTCAGCCTTCACCCTCTCAAGGCTGCCACTCCCTCCCTGGGAGGACCCAGGAAGGGGACCCTGCAGTCCTGGGGGGATGGAGTGCCCTCGAGGGGAGCGCCAGGTCACTTTAGAGCAGAGATTTCTTTGTTCTCCTGTGTTTGAGAAGCCCCTCTGGGGAGGAGACTCTGGAGTCTCAGGAGGAGTGGCCGCTGCGGGACTCCAGCCGTGGTCCTCAGGCTCCACGCTCCCACCTGGCGCCTGGCCGGTACTCCTTCTCCCCCCTCCTTCCACCTCTGCTCTTGCTTCTGTATCATCACTAAGATGAACACGCCCTGGTGTGAAGAGGGCATCTCCATGGTCCGTGATCCAGCCTGCCGACTTCAGCTGGGGCTGCTGGGACTTTGTACCGCAGGACCACGTCCCTCCGGGGACTCCACAGAAGTCCTCCTCACCTCTCCTGCACCTGGAGAAGGCTGGCCACACCGCTCTCTGCTGTCTGTCACCCCTGCCATGTCAGTCTGTCCCTGAGTCCCTCTTACTCTGGCCAGGGTGTGTGTCAGGACCCAAGCCTCAGCCTGGTCACCTGTGTCTCCATAGGAGGCAAGATGCACAGGTTCTGCAGATTAGGATGTGAACCTTGTTCTGGAACAACTGAGCCCCTGAGCCTGAGGACCAAGGTGGCCGGAGACTGAAGACAGGCAGACAGGTCCAGGGCCACCAGGGAGCGACCTGCTGGAGCCGTGGAGATGGAAGTGTGGTCCTGGGTGGTGTGAGAACAAGTGGCTCCCTCCAATTTGGGTGAGAAGGAGGGGTGTGTGTATTGGTCCCCCAAGAGTGACCCCATCCAAGACAAGAGCACCTGACTTACCTCAAGCAATGCCAGTCGGGTGTCCGCCGAGGCCAGGGCCTGTGTAGATGCTGCATGCCCGCTCTAGTGGCATCCTGGGACACCATGCAGGGAGCACCGGCCAGGGTGACTCAGGTAGCTCACACAGCTAACGGTGGCTGCCTGCAGATCAAGCTGGACCCATGCAGACCTACCTTCTGGGGCCACCTCTCAGTCCACTACTTTCTTGCTTTAATTAGGAACACTCCCCGTGGTGGTGGAGGAGATGCAGAGACAGCTCCAGCAGGTGAGAAGTCCCCCACGTCCAGGCTGCACCCTGCTCGCTCGCTGGGGTCTATGGGACAGCATGGGTTCCTCCTAGAGGCTGCAAATGACCCCCCTGCTGAGTGTGGCCACGGTGTTTTCTGCCCCTGGTGGGCTCTTGCCATCCTGTTAGCTGTGTGGACAGCATGGCTCAGGCTTCACACGGGGCCTAGCTGGGCTTAAGGACAGAGCCCCACAGCAGAGCACTCAGCATCTTCCCAGGAGAGAACAGCCTGGCTGCCTCTCCACAGAGGCTGAGTGGACGCTGCTCCCAGGAACAGGACAAGGGTGACCTGTCACCACTTCCCAAAGCAAAAATGTTCAAATGGAAGTGTGTGCAAGCATGCATGTGTGGATGTGTGTGTGTGCACTTGCTTGAGTGGATGTATGTGTGTGCATCTGTGAGTGAGTGTGTATGTGTGTTTGCATGTGTGTGCTTTAGTGGTGTGTGTGTGTTCATGAGAGGGTGTGTGTGTGACGTGCATGTACACATGTGTGAGTGGGGGGCTGGGCATGTATGCATCTGTGAGTGGGTGTGTGAGGATGTGCACAGGCATGCTTGAGTGGGTGTGTGATTGGGCATGTGTGTACATGTATGTGCATGTGAGTGCATGTGTGGGTGTGAGTGCATATGTGGGTGTGAGTGCATGTGTGCAGGTGTGAGTGGATGTGTGAACATGAGATTGGGTTATATACGTGTCTTGAGGTGTGGGTGGGTTTATTGAAGTGTGCAGATGTGTGAGTGGTTGTGAATGGGTATGTGCACAGATGTGCATATGTTAGTGGGTATGCACATGTGTGAATGGATGTGTGCACATGTGCATTTTCAATTGGGTATGAGTGGTTTTATGTACATGTGCATACTCATGAGGGGATGTGTACATGTGTGATAGAATGTGTGGGTGTGCATGCATTTGAGTTGGTGTGTGTACATACGCATATGTGTGAGTGGGGTGTGTGCAGGTGTTAGTGAGTATACATACATGCGCTCATGTGTTAGTGTTGGTGTTTGAGTGTTCATATGTGTGAGCAGGTGTGTACTTGTGTGTGTGTCCAAAGCATAGGTGGGTATGTAATAGTGAGTGTGTGAGTGTGCATGCATTTTTTAATATGATTGTGGGTGAGTGTGCACATGTGTGGGGGGTCTGTGTGTGCATGGACACATGTCACATGTGGATGTGTCCACACCTAAAATTTTTAATGATTTTGGAATACGGGCTTCATATTTCATTTTGTGCTAGGGCTGCAGATTCCATGGCCAGGCCTATCCCAGGAAACCTGGGGGGCAGGCATGCATGTTATCTTTTGGAGGAAGGGTTATCAGGTGGGTCTCCACTGGGTGTTTCAACCATAGGAGTTTTCCTAGTTAATATGACTTGGGGATTTTGGGGGCTAAGTGTATGTGTGAAGGGGAAGGCAGGGGGCAGATGTTGCAAATAGCACAGGAAGCCCAGTGAAATTTGAATTTCAGATGTGCAACAATAAATACAACTTTGGCATATATATGTCTCATGTAGTACGTGGGATTTATTTGCTGTTTTTAAATCGCACCTTCCTAGCTGGGTGTATCTGGGCAGGTATCAGGCAGTAGTCTCCAGGAAGGACTGGGCAGAAGGCCCCATTGGGCCTTGAGACTGTTCGCTTGTGCAGGAGCACTGCTCCTGGGTGGAGTGGGCCTTCCCTGCACCCAGAGAGCCTTCTAGGCAGGCTTCTTTCAGAGGCCTGGGGAAGAGCGACGCCTGCCCTGGCCCTCAGGTTGCAGTTAGTATGTGTGATGTGTGGAGAAGCAGGTCACCCTTGCAGATCCGCGCCCAGCATGCAGGGCAGCTGCTTCTGTCCATCTGGATGCTGATCTGCTGATCTGCACCTCCGTTCAAGGCTCAGCCCAAGGCCTCACCCATCCATGTCTGCTGGTCTCTATTTAATGAGCGATTTTGGATTAAAATGGGAGTCAGCAACAGGGCAGGGATCTATATTTATTCTCAGCAAAATGAAAATTACAAAGATGTACTTAGGGTCATTACAGGAAATCTAATCACATGCATCCTATCGCGCCTGAGGGATAACTGCGCTGCCACAGGGGATTACGAGCGCCTCCCTGGAACGCAGCCCCCGGCACAGGAGGGGCCCCCATTAGGCTGGAGGGGCCTTTGGGGTCTCCAACAGGGCACTGTTAATCGCTCCTGAGGACTTGTTTGGCTTATTAAAGACTTCTCCACAAAGAAGCACAACAGAGGAGAAAGTTGAGACAAGATGTGAGAAGAAGCAGGCAGGCCCAGGCCCCGCGAGGCCTGTGATCCCAGCAAGGGCAGGAGGAACCCAAGTTCAAGGCCAGCCTGGGGCACTTAGGCCCTCAGCAACTTAGTGAGACCCTGTTTCTTTTCTTTTTTCCTTTTTCTTTTTTGATTGTTAATTGAATTATCAAACCTTCTATGGTGTTTTTTAAAAAATATTTATTTAGTTGTAGATGAACACACAGTATCTTTATTTTTTTTATGTGGTGCTGAGGATGGAACCCAGTGCTTCACACCTCGAGGCAAGTGTTTGACCACTGAGCTACAGCCCCAGCCCGAGACCCTGTTTCAAAATAAAAAATTAAAAGGGCTGGGGATGTGGCTTAGTGGTTGGTTAAGTGTCCCTGGGTTCAATCCCTGGTAACAACAAAAACATTATGAGTAGGGAAAAGCCCCCATCTTCCCACCTCACAGATGTAGCTGGAGGCTGGGGGTGCATCCCTCTGGCCCCGCTCCCTCCCCTGGCCCCGCTCCCTCCCCTGGCCCTGCTCCCTCCCCTGGGCTGGATTCTGAAGCACCTGCTCATTTGCTCTGTTCTCATTGGTATGTGCATTTCCTGTCCCTTCTGCAGATATTCCATGACTAATTTTTATTCTGTGGTTTCTGACAGGTCTTCAGTGTCCATTGCCATACACTGGGCAACCCTGAGCTCACCACCCGGGTGTCCCTGTCTCCTCTGGGGCTACCACTGTGGCTTCTGCTTAGCCAGTCCTCCTGGCAAGGACAGCAGCTGACTCCCACCAGCCTGAACTGGCCTACTGGCTCCTCAGGCTTAGTCCCCACCCACCAGGCACATTGCTGCTGCCCAGTCCAGGAGCAGCTATAGGGATTCACCAGCTCATGGACAGAGGGGCCCTTTAGCAGGGATCGGCTTGGGCCTGTGTCTGCCCAGAGTTCCAGGTGGAGCCACCTGTGGAAACCTCAACTCAGTGGATCCAAGGTTAAGGAAGGTTAAGGCCAGACTCTGTCCCCCAATATGTCTTTCACATCACAGAAGTTCATGCTCACTCCTGCCACAGAAATCCAGTGGCCCAGGACCGGCATCTGCAGGAGCTGCTGCAGCCGCTGGCTAACAGTGCATTAGCACTCACCCCCCAGGATGGCACCCTGGCTCCCAGGGACACTGCAGCCTCCCTCAGCAGCTAAGGCCAGCAATTCTTGCCCACTTGACAGGCTTAGGCAGAAGGAGCCTCAGCAGCTCCGCACTGAGCCAGGAGGCCACCAAACCTGTCCACTCCCAGGGGTTCTGTGTACACCACGGTTGGAAGACAGGGACAGCTCAGTGGTCACAGGCTGGGGGCCCTCACAAGGCTTTGGGGAGGAGGGCAATGTTCTATAGTGTTCTGTGTCTGTGTGCATGGAACTGTGTCCCAGAGGTGGACTTGGCTGTGTGTGAAGTGGACCTCAATAGACACGACATCTCAAACCAAATGGGAGGCTGTGGGGCAGTCCCCGGGGTGGATTCTGGTGGCATGGACTGGAGAATGTCCTTAGCACCACTGGACTGTAAACTCAGAAGGTTAAGATGGAGCTGGGTGGTTGGGGAAGGCTCCACCCTGGCACACTCAAGGCCCTGGGTTTGTCCCCAGCTCTGGAAGAAGGAGGAGGAGGAGGAGGGGAAGGAGAAGAAGAACTAATAATGAGTTTTGCATATTTTACCATAATAAAAAAATACACAAAGCCAGGTTGTGAAAGAAGGAGCTGCCTCAGACTGTAGGAGGGCCTAGGAGGGCCTAGGAGGCCATCCTCACCTCAGTCCTGGTCTGTTGGTCACATTCTCCGGCAGCAGGGGGGACCTGACCTCCCTGCCCCTCCCTGGCAGGCAGCTCTAACAGAGCCTGGCTCTGGCTGAGTGGTGACTTGATCAAGCCCTACAAGGGCAGTGTGATCCTCCCACTTACTCTTCAATACCCAACGTGGTCATTTGTCACTCCATGGAGGAGGGACAGAGGCCCAGGTCTCCTGGTGCAGGGTATGCTGAGGACAGGGCCTGGGGTGCTGGGGGCAGAGCCCAGGCCCCTGGCTCACCCCAGCAGGGCCCTGACGCAGCCCCTCCCTGCCCAGGGTGGAGCCTGCCCAGCAGGGCCTCGACTTGCTCAGAAGGCCCATGGGGGGAGAGGTGCAAGGTGGGGGCAGCAGAAGGCCAATCTGCAAGCGGTAGTGAGGCTGCTTAGTGGGTCAGTGTCCTTGAGAGTTCCTCCATAGCTGCGATAGTAATTAACACAAAGTCCTCACCACACCGAGCAGTCCACCAAAGAGCAGGCTGAGGAGAACTAGGACCCTCAAAAACGCCCTTTAAGCCAGCCATAATTAGCAGGAAACCAGAGACCACATGGCCACCTCTGCCGCTCTTCCAGGCTTCATGTCCTGCAGGGTGGGCCGCCCGACCTCTTGTCCAGCACAGCAGACAAAGAGGCCCAGACACTGGGCAGTGAGGAGGTAGCCAGGATGTATAGAGGTACCAGGGGTAAGGAAATGGAACCCAGAGAGTGACCACAGCCCAGGGAATGACCTACCTGCAGAGTCCATGCTGGCTGTGGCCACATTTGTCTGTCCTGGCTCTCTATAGCTCTGCAATGAGAATGTCCCCTGCACTGAGCAGATGCCACCTCTGTTGGGTCCCATGAGTGGTCCTGGCTGTGTCTCCTGATCTGCATGGAAAGGTCCCACCTGACTTCAGAGCAGCCATGCGGGCAGCCAGGCGCCCGTGAGAGCTCCGACCTTTATCTACAGGGGATGCCCCTTTCCCCTGGGCCTTGATCTTGGGCCATGTTTCTGTGCTGTGTCTTGGGACAGTGTACACGTGGGGCTGCTGGGACAGAGCAGACTGCGTCAGAGTCTGAGCTTTGCTGTTTTGGGAGAATGGCCTCCCTCTGAGCCTCTACCAGCAGCCACCCTTGGAAATCATGGCCAGGATGATCCTACGGTTCCTTGTCCAGGACCACAGTTCTCGACTCCAGAAAGCTCTGGAAATGGGACCTTTCAGAAACGCATTTGTCAGCAGTTCTTATCCTAGGTCAGCAGAGGCCGAGTGGGGTCAAGTCTCACTCCCTGTGGGCCTCAGGTTTCAAGAAGGCCTGTCGGGTGGCCTGGGCAGTGCCACAGCCCTGGTCACATGCTGTGGTGTGAGGGTCCTGTCCCCAATGGTTCCATAGCGTCTGTTCCTGCAAATGCCAAGTGAGAAGTCAGCTGCTTGGCCAGACGCCCAAGACCACCCTGGGTCAGCCCCTGGCCGGTCCTGTCCTTGCTCGGACTTCACCCACGGGACAGGAAGCTCGAGGCTGGCTGTGGCAGCCAGGCTGTGAGCTGTCCTCCTCGGCTCTGCTGTGGTCCCTGTACCCTCCATGCAGGTCCCTGAGGCCTCCTGCCAGGAGACCATCAGGCTGGGTCAGGGCAGGCCCATGTGCTTGGGCGCTCTGGCTGGGGTGGGGGAGCCTGAGCCCTCTTCTCTCCCTTCTCCCCACCCCAGGGGCCATTTCCTCCAGAGCGGGGACCTGGGGGGATCTGGGGGGACCTGAGTGGGAACTGTGCTCCCTTTTATCCATACGGTCCACTGAAGCTGAGCCACGGTGACCTGTGAGGGTCCAGGGATCACCTGCATCTAGCCCTCTGCCTGAGAGTCGTGAGAAGGCTCCGCCCTCGCTTCCACCCTGGGCCCCTTCTCCAGGCAGAGGGCAGCAGCACCATGGTGAGACCAGATGCCCCCTGAGCGAGGAGTTGACTGACAAGTTAGCTGGGGAGGAGGTTGAGGGGAGGGCTGGCCACGGGAGGCCTGGGGGGGCTGGCCTGGAGAGGGGCCCAGCTGCCCTGCTGGCCCCACCCTGGCTCTTTGTTTCCCAGGACATTCTAGGTTTTGAGGCTATAAGGCCTTTGTCTTGGGAAACTGGGGAGGTGGGTGCCCACATAACCTCAGTAAGACATGCAAGGCCAGACTGCGGGCAGAGGGGAAGGAGGCGCAGGCCTCTCAGAGCCAGGCGTCCTGGTGGGACGAGAACAGACTGCTCAGGACCAGGGCCCTGAATCCAGGGGCTCTAAGGGGAGGAGGCGGGGCAGCAGCACGGGCATCCAGGACCGTCAGGCACACCACACACAACAGTGCCCACATGTGCACACCGTGCGACTGTGCTTATCATGCGCACATTCAGGCAGCACTGGGGGTAGCACTGGGGCAGAGAGAAAGAGGGTGCCCCGCCTCAGCTCTATGCTTCCCCGCTCTACCTGGCACAAGGCTGCGAGATGGCTGACCGGCGAGATGGCTGGGCAGCACTGCCTTTCCAGACCAGGCCTCCCTGGAGTTGGTAGAGTCTGTGCCTGCGCTGGGCAGCGACTGACTTGAGGTCCCATAGTGCACGTGGGGCATCTTAAGGAGCACATGTTGGTGGATGGAACTACGGAGAGTGGGAGGGCGAGCAGGGCACTGGCTCCCCCCCCACAGCCCTCCAGCAGAGCCGGCCCTCAGTCGGTGCCCTGGGAGTCACCGAGGTGTGCAGGAGAGTCCCGGTGGTGTGCGACATCACTGCTGACCCCTCGGCCCAGGGAGAAGACCCGAGGATGAAGAAGTGGATTACTTTTGAGTTTCAGCAGCAGGTGGAAGGCACTTCCTTTGGAAACTCAGATTCTCGAACATCAAAAACATCTTGCCATTCGTCCTGGATGTTTGAACAGAAGCTCCAACCTCACTGCGCTGCACCGAGGGCTTGAAGGGCCCTGGGGGTTGGAACAGACCTGTCCAGCGGCTGGTCAGCACTATGGTGGGGTGAGGCACTTCCACCCAGGGCCTTCCTTCAGAGCTGGCTGATGCCCAGACGCCCTGGGCACCAGCTGGGCCCTGGGAGATGGGAACCTGGGTGCTGAAGCTCCTGGGTGCTCCCATCCAGTGACACACACAGGTCCCCTTCAGTGTGTGTCACTGTGACGGTGTCTGGGCTGCTCCACAGGCAGGGCCTGGGAGCCTTCAGAGTCCTGGTTCCTGCCCACAGCATGCCAGTCACGCCTGCGGGCTGCAGTGTGCCCCCTGAGGTCATCTTTGATCCTCGTCAAACACTGGAGCTGGAGCCCCTGGGCAGAGGCGGGCTGAGGACCTTCGGGGACTCACAGCCCTGGTGTTGGCTGGGGAAGATGGTTTGTCCTCATGCATGAAGCTCAGAGCCCAGCTGTTCCCAGGGGTGCTGTGCTGTCAGTGTCATCTGTGGTCAGAGCTGGGAGTGCCGAGCCGGCAGGGCACGCGGCTCTCAACACCACCAGCAGAGGCCGCGAACATGGGCAATGAGGATGCGTCCTGTCAGATGCCTCGTGGCCGTGGTGAGCACCCCGTGTGCTGCGGCCAAACGTCCAGACTGGCTGAAGCCTCATCAGGACAGACAGGGCTGTGCGCGTGGACCCGGGAGATTGGCCGCACGTCAGGCTGAATCAGGGGTTCCTGGGAGGGAGACTGACTGTGGGCTCATTGTGTGGACAAAAGGGGACTCCAGGCAGAACCAGCCGGGCTGGGAAGGGGCTGGAGTTCTCTGAAGCACCCAGACTGTTCCTGGGAACCTCTGAGCCAAAGTCTGCTCCCATCCCTGGTGGCCAGGGTGAGCAGGGCTGCCAGGGGGCCTGAGTGTCGTGGGGAACAGAGGCCACCTGCAGGTCCACGCAGGGCTTGGCGTTGCATTCTGATGGCTTCGGGAGGCCCAGACGGCAGCTGCTGCCTTTCCGTTCGAGCTATGGACACAACCTGGGGAGACAGGAGGCCTCCCCAGAGGCTCCCGTCCACATGGGCTCCTCACACACACACTTCTGAGACCAGAAGCAGCTTCTCTAGGTACACAAGCAAACACTCTCGGGCACTTGGACCTGAAAGGACCACATCAGCCTCTTTTTTTTATTATTTTAAAATTTTTTTAGTCGTAGTTGGACAAAATACCTTTATTTTATTCATTTAGTTTTATGTGGTACTGAGGACTGGACCCAGCGCCTCACACGTGCTCCGCGAGTGCTCCACCACTGAGCCGCGACCCCAGCCCCACACGTCAACCTCTTTTTATCCCAGGTCTCTTTCCTCACCCCCTGACCTGCGTGCATTAGCAGCAACCAGGGCTTTGCTCTTCCCGGGTTAAATTTGCAACCGTGTATCAACTTTCCAATTTTATAGAATAGACTCTGGCTGGGGTATTGGAACACAGTGGCCAGGGCCACAAGTCCAAAGAGGCAATTGTTGGAGAAATGATTTAACACAGAGCAAATCCCTCTATCTCCATCCCTTCAAATGGGATGCCAAAAGAGATTAAAGGCTAAAAACATATCACAAACAAATTTACATTATAAAATTGCTGTAATCATTCTCTGCTGGATTAACCAGGGCTCAGGGGCTGCTGCTCAGGTCCCGCTCAGGGTCCTCTTCAACAGCCGATGAGAAGCCAGAGTGGCTTTGGGGCTGGATGTTTGCATGGTCTGCCTCCCTTTTAGGAAGGCTGTATTTGTCCTTTATAGGGAGGCGCCTCTTCCGTTAACATCCCGGCCTGTAGGAAGCAGACGGACCTCTTGGCTGAGCCCCATCTGTACTGGGATGCTCTTCAGCTTGGTCACAAGGTAAAAAGGTTCCCCAGTGATCCAGGCAACACCTGCACTAAGGGGAGGGCAAAGCTCTTCTTTGGGATGAAACTGACAAGAGGAGCAGCTGGAGGCCAGCCTGCTGGTTGGAGGGCGGGTGGACCGAGGGTACTGGGGACCAGTGGGGCCAGCCCTAGTCCCCTGGGTGAGAGCCCAGCTAGGGTAGCTCTGCCCCAGTTGGAAGCCTGCCGCCCCTGTCTGCAAGCCAGGGATGTTTGGTGACTGCATTTCTTAACCAGGGAACAAAGGCCTGTGGGCGCAAAGCACCCTGGGCACCTGGGGGCTGCAAGTTCAGGGGCCTCCTGGGTGGATGGCAAAGGCGGCAGGCTGGGATGCACTGACCACAGGGCACCAGACGGGAGAGGAGAAGTGTGCGGTGGCCTGGGTGTATATGAGGAGGAAGGAGAGCAGAGGCCAGGGGTCTGCCTTTGTCTTCTGACCTGTGTAGGGCTTTCCACCTGGCAGGCTAGAGGGTGCCCTGGGGTGAGGAGGCAGGCCAGAGGTCAGACAGTGCAGGACCTGGCTGGGTAATTGACTCTTCTGCCCCATCTAGGGGCGCCTCTACTGGGCTCAGAGAAGCCGGCCCCAAGCCCCCATGAACCAGGATTGTCAGGAACCATCCCCAGACAGGCCAAGCCAGGAGCTCAAGACGGGAGATGAACCCTGGTCTGCAAGGTGCCGAGAGCTTCACCTGGGTGATTAGCAGGGGCAGGTGGCCCTGCTCCAAGACTGCCCCTCCCCAGGGTGGGGGAACCATAGTTGTGACCTTGCATATGCCTTCTTTGGTGGGGGTGGGGGGGGAGTTTGTGGCTGCTCAGGCTCAGGTGTGGTATCCAGTGTGAGGCTGGAGGGCCTGGGGAACCTGAGACCTGGTAGAGGCACGGCCCCCATCTCTCTTGACAGAAGGACGGTGGGGGCTGCTCTTGCTGCCTGCCGCAGCCCCACCTACACTTTGGAGGAAGACTACTGCCTGTCTGCCTGGCTCTAGAATTTACTCCCCGTGTCAGTGGACATTTCTGGTTACTATTAGGCAAAGAGGGGAAGGAACAGTCATTTCGGGTGCTGTGCACACAGCACAGACGGGGGCCTGGCTAACCATGGGTGGCCACTGAGCACTGGAAACGTGGCTGTCCAGACGAAGACAGGCTTTGCACATAGGACTGCAGTTTGAAGACTTGGTACCAAAAAGAGTAAAAGATCTCACTGATCATTTAAAAACATGGATTTTTCCAAGAGGATATGGTAATATTTTGGATATGTTGCGGTGAATAGAAGTAATCAACAGCTATTTTCACCTGTTCACTTTTTATTATGTAGCTCTTGGAAACAGCCTGCTCGGCTCCATGTGGGACGCGCTGATTCAAAGGGCTGTAGGACAGCTCGGTCCTGCGGACACTGCCTCACCTAAGCACCTACACCTGAGCTCTGCACAGGGCTGGCCCCACTCCCCTCAGAAGCTAAGCTCTTTCCCACTTAACTCACCCCCTAGTGCTGGAGAAGCCAGCCGGGCATGGCTGCCAGCCCTGTGCTGAGGAAGCTCTTCCCAGGTGACCCACACACCAGCAGGAGCACAGCCCTTGGGAAGAAAGACAACCAGGGCCCCACCTAGGCTATTGCAGAAGAGCTGCGGGTTGGGACAGGCACCCCTTGCTGGTTGAAGTTTGGCCATGCAGTGGTGGTGGTGGTCTTAGAAGAGGAAGTTGGGCCTGCAAAACCCGGGATGGGGAGACTGGATTGCTTCATTAGCCAGCACTATTGAAAAGCTACTTAATCTCAATATGTGAAACCACTCAACACTGATGAAAGACTTGCTGACATTTCAGAGAGCAACAGACCAACAGCTTGGGAATGCAAAAGATAGCTAAATTTAATTTGAACTTTTATTCAAGCTGTTATCCAAAAAATTTTTGACTGATGAAACGATTCTTTTTAAAAAATCGTTTTTACCCAACAGGGAAGATTTTCCTTCCCCTTTTCTTATTTCATGTATCAGCTAAGGAGTAGTGCTGTGGATCAGTTTCAGCCCCTCAGAGACTTTTGGGCCTTAGAAGCAGCTGTCCCTTAACACATCTGAAAATTGAAATTATGATTTCAGTCACAGATGGAAGTATTCAATTTGATGCTAAAATTTAATCATGTTATTTTTGTAAAATAAGTCGACTTCAAATACTTTATTCTGATGGTATTCACGATGTACCACACATCTCTGTCTTAACTGAAACACATGACTTTTAAATTACAACATGTAAGTAATTTACAGAGTTGATGTCAGATGGCTTTCAAATGACCCCACAAGTAAATAACATAGTTTTCCTGCCTTGACTTACCAAAGGGATCTGGAATAGTCTAACACTAAGCTTTTTGGATGGGCAAAACTCATAAATTGAACTATTGAGGGGAAAAAATGTTGAAAAAATAAAAATGGAAATTAGTAGGAACCAGTATCAGCATATGTCTTCATGAATACGACTCAATCACACTTCATTTTGCAAATACAAAAAGGCCTTTTAAAATATATTAATTAGAGTTAAGCGCCTTGGAGAGGCGCTCCCCAGGACAGAGGCACTCTGCCGCGAGCACAGCATTGCGAAGAGGAAATCGATTGATGGAGCCGTTTGGTGCCAACAGGCGGGGACAGTTCTGTGCGGGGCTACCCTGTGGGCTGTGCGCTACCCAGTGGCCCAAGGAGAGTGGCAGAATTCTGAGCTTCGTACCAACTCTGAGAGACAGACCCGCCACTGCTTACCGCCACGGGGCACCCGAATCCTAACAGATTACTCACCGTAGCCCGGCCTCCTCCCTCAAACGGTCCAGAGCTGGTAGGGAGGGGACTTTATTGGTCCTGGGGCTAGATCGGGGTCCTGCGCTGACCGCACCGCACCGGCTGTGAGGACCTGTCTCCCTCAAGCAGTCCTCCTAGGCAGAGGGTCACCAAGGTCTCCATCCCAGCGGGCAGAAAGCGGTAGCTGAGGGGTCCCGGCATGTTCAGGGATGAATCGCAGACTTCAAAGAGGCTTCCTCTTCCTGGGCCTCTTGGCAGGAAAGAAAATAATAGAACAAACTCAGACTTGGAAAAGGCCGGAAAGTTGCCAGAGGTCCTTCTGCGCACTGCCGCAGCTCCTCTGCACACCGCGGTGGTTGAGTCCTAGAGCGCACGACGGTACTCCCTAGGGGAGGGCTGAAATCTTGGAACCCGCACAGGCGGGAGGTGCTCTGAGACGCGCGTTCTTAGCAGCGCGCCCAGAGGGAGCATGTCCCTGCAGTGTGGCTGAAGAGGCCGACCGGGCGGTGTTCGAGCCCCCACATGGGGACACCCACCGGCTAAACCCCGCGACGCTGGGAGCCTGCGCTCCTGGGCCGGCGCCAGGCAAGACCCTGTCCTGGGTGGGACCAGTATCCGCCCCCGCTGCGGCCCTGTGACTTTGCCACGTTCTTCTTTTGGAAGATAGTGGCGGTGGCCGAAGGGACCACGGTTAGTCACCCGCCACCGCCTGTACCTAGACTCGATGACCCCTGGCCAAGATCGGGGAGAGTGCCCAGCAGGAGCTGAGGATTCCCACTGAATTTCAGTGCCAGGTCCGGCTTCGCGCTTTCCGCGGCCCCAAACTGTTCAGCGCCCACGGTCTGGGAGCGAGATCCGGCTGCCTTCTCCACTTGGGGTCCAGCCTAGCATCTCCAGTGCTGGCAACATGAGTCAGGGGGCAACATAAACGGGAGGACGCTGCGAAAGGGGTCCCGGGTCTTCACGGCTTCTCATTACAGTGTTTGCAGAGCGCTGAGGGCGATCCCGAGAAGGCGGCGCACTTGTCGGGGCAGGGCCCCAGCGTGGCGCTCGCCGAGAAGGGGTAGACAGCAGCCTGGCCGAAGGGTGTCAGGGGCGCGGCGGCAACGGGTGCGGCCAAGCCCTGGCTTTGGTTGAGGTAGGCCACCAGGCGCCGCATCTCGTCCAGGGCCTGCGCCTGCATGAGGATGTAGTTCTTGGCCAGCAGCAGCGTGGCGATCTTGGAGAGCTTTCGCACCGACGGGCTGTGCGCGTAGGGGATGACCGCGCGAAGCCCGTCCAGAGCGTCGTTCAGGTCGTGCATGCGCCGCCGCTCGCGCGCGTTGATGCTAAGTCGCAGCGAGCGCTGCTCCCGGGGCCGCCGCCGCCCGTCCGCCGCGCCCCCCGGCCCGCGCCGCCGCCGCCGCTGCTCGAAGGCGTCGTCCTCATCGCCACTCTGCTCGCCGCTGCTCTCGGCCGCTGCGGCGGGGGCGCGGGGAGCGGGCACCGCGGGGAGGTCGCCGCCCGGACCAGGTGCGCCGTAGCCTCGGGCCGTTTCGGGGCCCCTCACCGCCCCGTAGGCGAGGCCTGCGGCCGCCGCGTACCCGTGGCTCAGCGCCAGGTATGCGTCCCCTGACAGCGACTTGAGCTCGGCCATCGCCCGCCGGAGCCGGCCGCCGCTAGTGGTTCCCGGCCTCGTGAGCCCCTCCGGCGCCGTCTGCTCCAGAGCCTTCCAGCCCGGCCTCTCCGGCCCGCCTCCGCCCCGCCGCCGCTTTCTCCTCCTCCTCCTCCCCCTCACCGCGGCGCGCGGGCCGGCCGGGGGGCGGGCTCTGGCTCCCACTCGACCCCGCCTCGGTTTTAAGCTGCGGAGGCGCCGGCTGGGACTTCGAGCCGTCCAATCAGAGGGGACCTGGTGACTGCCTCTCTCGGAGCCCGGCTCCACCGGCGGCTCAGACCGTCAGGAGGGCGGGCGAGGGAGGTAGAATCCGGGGGCACTAACCTGCCTCTCAGCGACCCGGACCGCGGCCTCCTGGTGTCCCGGGGTTGGCCGCCTCCAGACGCTTGCGTTCCGCGTGGACACCCTCATAGTTCTTCCGTCTTGTTCCCTGTCCTCGCTCACACGAGCCACGGGAGCGTAGCAGTACCGTTGTGCACCACCGTGGGCACAGCGTCTGCCCAGCGCCTGCCCAGCCACTGCCCGGGCTGTGTGGACCTACGCTCTGGGGGTCTCGCTGGCAGTCCCGGGTGGGCCTGAGCAACGCGTTCTGGGGCGATCAGTGGCCAGGTTGAATCCGCTGGGCTGTCAGCGATCTGTGAGCAGGGGCCTTTCCCCGACCTGCAGCTGCCCCCCTGTCCCCCACAGGTGCCAGGTGCCTGCTGAGATGATTCCCACGTCCCCCAACATCCAGCAGTGATTTGAAGCAGGAATCAGAATTTATAGGATGACACCCTTGCTTAGGAGGAGCCCCTGCTTGTAGTTATTGGGTGTTTTGTGTGAACCGTTTCCCACACTCAGTCCTGCCTGCAGGGGAATGTTCTCTGCTTGGTGGGTGGAGGGGTCGATGGTGGAACTGGGGAGCAGAACAAAGGAGCTGGGGCCTGTCACCTGGGATCCTGCTTGTCACTCTTGGAGCTGACCATAGGCTGGATGCATATGGGGGATCCTCTGTCCCAGCCAAGAAGTCTTTGGGTCACTGCAGGTGGCTTCACCAAAGGTGCTGTCCAGACACCTGCAGGGGTGGCTGCTGAGTTCACCATACCCAATCCTGAGATTTCTCTTACTAGCCAGGAATGGGTCTGGGGCTCAATGGGTCACTGGACACAGCTTCCCTCAGGGTGATGAGAAGTCTTTCTCCATGGAGTGGAGGTGGGGCCAATGCCTGCCTGTCAGGAGTTTCTAATGTGGTTGAAAACCCTATAATCATTTTAACCCAGAGAGGGTAGGAGAGCTGGGTGTTCCCACTCCTATCAGGAGAGCATGTGGAGCTGGGTGCATGCATCCACCCCTGCTGGCAGATGCCAGTCTTTCCTCCCACGTGGGAACTGCCTAGAGGCTGGGTGGAGTTAGCTCCTGGCCCAGTGACTGGGTCGCCCTGGCTTCCAGCAAGATGTGGAACCACTCAGGAGTGAGTTTGGCAGAGTTGCTGATCTCCATCAGGAGAGGGACGACAGAGATGACCCAACTGAGTGCTTTGGGAAGGCGTCACATCTGAGGAGTGAGTGGGTGGGAGCTGTATGCTCTTTCTATCCACAACAGGCCCCTCCCTGGACTCCATGCTGGGTGGTCATCTCAAGAAGACAAAACACAGCAGCACATCCTGTCCCCAGGTGTGAGGTGCCCTGGTGAGAGCCCTGTCTTCTCCTGGGGAGCGTCTTCTAGAGACCACTCTGGCTGTCATGCAGTTGGTGGGGGGCACTTCCTGCAGGTCCCCTCCAGGATTGCACTGCTTCAGCCAAGGCTGTGGTGAGCAGGGCGTGTGGGGCCATGGGGCTCCCCTGGTTCCCAGGGCTGACAGGCTCAGCAAGGGGTACACCTGCTCCCAGGGGGCCCAGGACTCAGGGCTGTGGGTGGGGATGAGTTGCACTGACGGTGGGTTGTGGCCCTGAGGGCACCTGAGGCCAGAAGGTGCAGAGCTGGCATTGGTGAGGGCTCTGAGGGTTAAGGTGGTTTGGGAATGCACAGGCGTCAATGCTGCAGGCATGGGTTGACCTTCACCCAGAGCCAGGTTCTAGGGCGGCTGCATGTGATCACCTGGGAGAAATCACATCAAAGTCAGAAGCTCCTTCCATGAGCTTTAGGAGTGGGGCTTGGGGCCAGTCAAGAACTTCCACTAGCATCTACCTGTTCTGAAGGACTGTAGGCAGGGGTGGGCAGTGTGCAGGGGTGGGCCACCAAAGGGCTTTAGGGAAAGCCACCTGCTGGGCCAGGGTGGACCCTGCAGGGTCCTGATGCATTGAAAGCACTTTCTGGAGAGGCAGGTTTTCGGTGTGATGCTGCCATCTGCTGGCCCGAGAGGAGATCACAGTGCAACATCCTGGGCCCCTCCCCATCCTGAGCAGGTGGGGCTCACCATCCAGTGCTCCTTATCCTGGGCCGGAGAGGGCAGGTGAGCCTCCGAGGCTGAGGGTTGTCTGCAGCTGTTGAGGCAGAGCCCTAAACCTGGCCCTGCTTCTGCGCCTCTCCCAGGCAGGGGTAGGGAATGGGGTGGGGAGGTAGCTCTGCTCCGAGGTAACTTTCTGGCCAGGTGTTTAGGGCCGGGGCCAAGTGGGGGTCACTTGTTCTCCCACCAGGGGGACAACTCATGGACACCTCGTCCAAGTCCTCTCTCAGGAGTGCTGCACCACTGCTCAGGCAGTCAGACACCTGCACAGCTCCCAGTGCTTCTCCTTGTTCCTGTAACACACCTCCACTGAGTCCGTCCATCCACCATCATCATAGAAACCCTGTGATTATTATTTCAAATAAACTGTCATCTGCTAGATCAATGAAAGAGAAGAAAAAGGATTTTATTTTACCTTTATTTTATACTTTTCTACTCTTTTCTTTCTGTAGATTTTTTAAAAATACTTTTAGTCATAGATGGACACAATACCTTTATTTATTTGTTCTTATGTGGCACTGAGGATGGAACCCAGTGCGTCACATGTGCTAGGCAAGTGCTCTGCCACTGAGCCCCAGCCCCTCCTTAAGTAGATTTGAATTTCTGACCTACATAATTTTCATTCTTTTTGAAAACTTCTTTTAAATACTTCTTCTAAGGCAGATCTGCTGGTGATGAATTCTCTCAATTTTTGCTTGAGGAAGCCTTTATTCTTTATAACTAGTGGCTATCATTTCAATGGGTCATTTCAGTTTTTTTCTTCAACAAATTAAAAATTAGACTTCTCTTTCTTCTTGCTTGCGAGGATCTGAAAAGAAGTTGGGTGTGATTCTCACCCTTACTCCATGGCGAGGAGTTTTTCCATCTGGCCTCTTTTAGGATTTTCTCCTGGCCTTTGGCCTCTGTGGCTGGATAGGAGGTGCCTGTCACAGCCTTCACTATGACCCGCTTGCTCTTGTCTGACTCTCTGTATCTGAGTTTCCCAAGACTGCCACTTGTCATTGCGCAAACATTCTGGTCCCTTTTTCTTATTCTCTCTGTTGGGTTACACTTTGGACATTTACTTACAGTTCTTGGGTGTTCCCTTCTGTCATTTTCATTTTTTTCCTCTCTGCACTTGGGTTCCAGAAGTTTCTATGGATGTTTTTTCACGACGTTTATTCGGCTGTGTCCAGGCTGCTGTGCCCACTGAAGGCATCCATTTCCACTACAGTGTTTTGATTTCTAGCATTTGCTTTGGATTCTTCCCGAGTTCCCCTGCCTGTTTGCGGTTGGCCTCTGTGACTCGCCATGTCCTGTAGAGAGAGCTCCAGCATCTCGGCATATCTGTGTCCGGCTCTCATACTTGCTGTTTCTGCAGACTGTGTGCTTTGTAATTTTTTGTTGAAAGGCAGACTTGATGTTCTGGGGAAAGGTAAACGAGGCAAAGAGGCCTTTGGTGTGACGTTTCACCTTTTCCTGGCGAGGGAAACCAAGAATCTGGTTGACTGCAGCTGTGGTGTCAGAGGCTAATGCTTCTCTGGAGCACCTGTGTTGGATTCCCGTGGTGTCCAGGCTTCCCTAGAGGTGTCTTTAATACCGTCGGAACCTTGAGGCTCCTAATTATATCATGGCATGGGGCCCCCGGACATGGTGGCCGGGTCGTGTTGTGGCGTGGGGTCCCTGGACGCAGTGGTCAGTCAAGGCATGGCGTGGGCCCCGGGATGCGGTGGCTGGGTCGTGTCGTGGCGTGGGGCCCCGGACGTGGTGGGTAGGCGTGTGGGGACAGGAGGTGCTCCTGGTCCTTTGGTCACATCTCAGTGCCTTAGACAACTTGTGCCCAGGCTGGGAGCTCCTCGATTCTGTTTTGTTTTCTCCTTGGGGGAGACCAGAGCAATAGAGGAGGATGGGCTGGGCCCCCCCGCCAGCATGGGGGCTAGAGGGAACTGGAGTGGGCATCCCCTTCCCTGGTCAGTCGGCTCTGGTAAGCCCAGGGGGTGGGCCTGGCGAAGGGTCTCTCCTGGGGGAGGGCTTGGCAGCACAGTTGAGGTCCACTTTGTCCCTCTGCCCAAGCACGAGGGGGCTTTTCTCCAGGGTCTGCAGGAGAGAGGACAAGGCACGGGCCCCTTGCTCAGGGAGGACCTGCGAGGGGTTGTGGAGGTTGAATTGGTATGGGGGGAGCCCTCCTATGCCTGGCGCCTCTGCCGCTGCTGACCTGCCCTCCTGGAGCCTGCGGTGATTCCAGGGAGTGTGGTTCTCCAGCCTGGCCCTTGTTCCCAGGAGGTGCCCCTCGGGGGAGTGTGACTCTCCACATCTGCCTGTCTCTCTCCAAGTTGGGGGACAGCGATTGTCTGAGACCTCAGCCTCCGGTGGACCTGAGGGTTGTGGCTGGTCTGTCCAGCTGTCTGGGGAGGAGAGTGAAGGTCCCGGCTCCTGTGTCCTGCATGGGAGTGGGCTTCCTCTGTGCATCCCTTCTGGGTTGGTGGCACCTTGAGTTTATGGCCTAAGCCTTCAACTGGTCCTGGACACTGCGGTCATCAGTGCTCACACAAGCCCTGCTAGGGTGCCAGGCGCAGGGGCTGGCCCTTCTCTCTGCTCCCTGTGGTCTTAGGCCCTTTGTGTTCTCACACTTCACTCCAGGTGTTGTCCACGGACCAGCCTTCTGGTTTGCTCATTTTCTCCTTAGCTGAATTTTCTGTCAAAGGCACTCACTACCTTTGATTCATTTGTTTTCAGAGGTAAACTTCTCGTGTTTTTGAAGGTCTCTACTGAAACCCAAGTCTCGCCTTCCTTTCCAACACCGAGCAGTCAGGTGGTCTTCTCCCGTGTCTCTGCTGTGCACAGGAGCTGTTTCCTTTACCGTCTGTGCCGAATGTGGGGTTTGTAAAGTTCTGCTGTGGAAATCCCTTCCTCCCACCCACCCAGGCCTGCAGCCCCCCTCCAGGTGGTGGCTCTCTGCCCATCCCCTACACCCAGGCTGGCCCGTGGCCACCTTGCCCATGCAGCACAGGAACCGGTCAGTTCTGGGTGTGGTGCCTCTGCCTTCCACTCTCCCCCTGGAGCCTCCAGTCCAGGTCCCCTGCTGAGGAGCGGCCATGTGGAGGTGGCCTGGCCCAGAGCCTCCCAGGCCCCTGGAGTGTTAGTGACACTGCTTGGGACTTCCGACCCAGCCCAACCCTGACCACAGAGAGCAGATGAGCTGCCCCCTCAGCCCTGCTCTGATTAGGGCTCCCCAGAGTCTCAACAATGAAATGGCAGGTGTTTTGGAGGGTTGTTGCTGCAGTAGGCGACCCAGACGCTCTCAGCTGGTCCCCCTGTAGGTGACTTGCCCTGAACCACATGGGGTAACCAGGGAAAACATATCAGACCTCCTCCCTTCTGCACTGGCCACCCTGGCCCTCTGTGGGGCCGCCACCTCCCTGCAGCTGGGCCTCGTCCCCTCTGCCACGTGAAGCCCTCAGCCTCAACAGCACCTCGGGCAGGGCACTTCACGTGTGGCCTCCGTCCACCCAGCCCCAGCACCCTGGGCAGGCCTCAGCCTGGTGCTGCTCTGGACTCCCCTGCCTGTTTCCGAGGCCCCCCACCTCGACCCTGTGAACCAGCTGCGAGCCCTGGGCTGGGGCCGGGGCAGTGGGCTTGGGCAGTCCTCCTTCTGGCCTCCAGGGGGCAGCAAGCCCTTGGGTTTGCACCACTTGGGCCAAGTTTGTCTTTGGCGGTTCTTGGGGCCAGATTACAGCCCTGGACCTTCAGGAGCAGCTGGGATGCAGTCAGGAGGCGGCCAGTGCTGGGCTGTGCAGGGTGGGCCAGAAGGAGGCGGGTGAGGAGCTGGACCTGCCCTCCCCCTGCCCTCAGCTCCCTCAGGCCCCTCTGGGTATAGCAGGTGAGCTTTCGGGTGGGCACTTCAGAGGGGAATCCCAGTGTGGGAGAGGACAGGGAGGGGCAGACTGTGGCTCTCCTATGAGCTGGGGTCACCAGGAGGGCGTGGGCGTCAGGCACAGGAGACTGCCTGCTAGGAGCCTGGACCCCAGCTCTCCTCACCTGTGAATGAGTAAACCAGGGCCTGACGAGGCCCTGCCCTCGTGACGCATCCCCAGCTGGAAGATGGCACTGAGGACCCACGTGTCCCCGTTCTGCCCTGGCCTCCTGAGTGTCCTTGCAGGAGCTCTGCAGGGCGGGCAGTTTCCCTCCTAACATGGGGTGTGCAGCTCCGTGGGCCCCTGGAGACAGGTGGGGAGTGCCTCCCGACCGGAGTCCCTTCTCCTTGGTCAGTCGGTCCCATCAAGCCTCCTTGGACTTCCAACCAAGCCCCGCCACGGTGCAGGGACTGGTGTTGGGCCAGTGGGCATGACGTCCCGTGGGCAGTCCACAGCACCTGCCCTTCACGTTGGCGACACAGCCCTGGGTCAGCGGGCTGGTCTGAGCTGCCTCCTGAGGGTCCTCCTGGCCTGGCAGGGAAGTGCCACATGATGGGTCACCTCTGCCAGCCTCCCTGCCCCCTCACCTGCAGGGCCTCCTTCCATATCCACTCACCTCCCTCCTCCTCCCCTCTTTGAAGTGAGATTTGGGCTCACCTCCGCTCTGTTGTCTGGATTCCACTTCTTCCTGTGATCAATGCTGCTGGCCCTCGGGCCTTTCCACTCTCACTGCCCCTGCTCCGGGGCCACTCCTGTGGAGGACATCAAGACCACAATGCCACTACTGTCAACCATGTTCCCGGAAGGGACAGCAGCTGTGGCTCGGAAATGAGGGGTATGTGAACACGTGGTGCCTCCAACAGGACTGCAGGAAAGTGCCCGCCATGCCCTGGTTAGGCTCCGACCGCCAGGAAGACCCCCAAGGGCCGGCTGGGGAAAGAGGCCAGCACTGTTGTCAGCTGCGGCAGCGCCACCTGGTGGTGATGTTGTGCACAGCGCCCATCTGCTCAGAGACGGATTTGAAATCCGGCAAATTTGAGTGCTTTTTAGGGACAGTCTGCAGAAGGTGAGACCAAGGATGTAGAGATGAGGCACAACACACCTTAGTGTCTGCGCAAGACGCCCTCCTGAGCCAGCGCAGGTGGCCAGTGACCGGGGCCGCTGCTCCTCAGCCCCCAGGGAGCAGCTCCACTGGCTCTTGGCCCCCACGCTGCCCGAACACTGGTCAGCCCAGGGGCCATGGAGCTGGGGAATGCGCCAGGTGGAGGCCCAAGCCCCTCCGCGTACCCTGGGAGGCAAAGCCTGAGTCCCAGTTTCACGGTCTTACTAGCCAGGCCTCCTCCTGGGGGCTCTGGCTGCTGGGGCTGATCTGGAACCCCTGCTGCTCTGGGGTCTGAACCCCACAGAGCTCTGAGGTCTAACCTTCCTTCCCTCTGGGTCTCTGCCTGCCTCTGCCTCCAGGGGAGCCTGTGCCTCAAGACCCACTAGACACTGCTGCCTTCAGGGACGTCCCTGTGGCTCTATGTCCCCACGGCTCTGTGCTGAGGGGGTCCATCCACCCCACCCACTGGAGGGAAGCCTGAGGTCCCTATGGCACAAAGATGTGGCTCCTGCCTACAGTTGCTTGCAGCCCTTGGAAGGCTGGCTTGATGACAGCGTGTTGTAACTTGTCCCCTGTCACAGAACTAGTGGCATCTGTCCAGGGTCCAGTGAGCCCTTTCAGGGGAGGGCTGAGCCAGGGCCCAAGGGGTCTCCCTGGGGACACTTCAGCCCAGCTGGAGACTCCAGTGCTGAGCGGTGGCCTGTTCTGTGACTGCTCTTCTTCGGGGACCCTGGCAGTTCTTCCCCTCGGCATTCTCCTGCTACTTGCAGGGGGATGGGGTGGGTGCAGAGGAGAGTGGCTTCTCACTGTCTCAGCTCCCACCCCAGGGCCCTCTCCCTCACTGAGAACTGGAGCACAGCACAAGGTGACCTGGGAGAGGTGCGTGTTATTTCTCAGAAGACAACAACCCCGCAGAACCCAAGCAGCCCGCTGAAGTGTCTGGAGGCGGAGGAGGTGGTCCTGGACGTGTGGGCTCCTGACCACTCTCCCGCCCCAGAGGCTGGTTCCAGGGCTGTCCGTGGCCATTGGGAGGAGGCGGCCCACATGTGGGTGGTATGTGGGCTGTGGGTCCTCTGCTTTGAAGATCCCCCGATTTAAACCATCAGAACAGGACAGGGGTCTGTGCTGAGAGTGGGAGTGCCCAGCACACGGCGGCCTCTGACCCTGCCTGCAGCTCCTCCCACCCTGCAAGCACTGGTCCTCCTGCTCCCTGCCTGCCAGAATGTTCCAGAGCTGGGGTGGGACCCAAGAGTGACTCGGGGGAGGTTGGCAGTTGGAGGGGCCCCTAGCTGGCTGCTCAGCTGTCACCCGGGCCTCCTGGCCCAGAGGGAGGCCAGGCACTGCAGTGTAGGGGCAGCACAGAGGGGGACCACCCAGCACACGCCTCAGCTTCCTCCCCAGCAGGGATTCAGCCTCACTGTCGGCCCAGCTGGATGAGGCCAATAGCGGGGGCTTGCAGCCCCACGGGCAGCCGCGCCCGCTGTCCACCAGGCTCTAGGGGCCTGGAGCCCGGTCTGAGGAGGGCACCATGGAGACAGGATCCTTGGAGCAGGAAGCTCTTTTCTCTTCCTGGGCAGGGGTCAGGGGCTGCAGGGGTCTGGACAGGGCTGAGCTGAGGACCTGCAGGGTCCTGGGGCCACAGTCACAGTGGACCCAAGTGGGTGTCCGAGCTCAAGGAGTCAGGGGCTGGCCCCTCTGAGGATGAGGGGTCCACTACAGCCTCACCGGCCTCTGGTGGCCACTGTGACCCTTGGGCTTCCTTGGCTTGGAGCACTGTCATTCCCGTCTCGGCCTCCACCTCCACAGGGCCACTTCCCCTTCTCATAAGGACACTGTCACCTTGGACCAGGACCGGCCTGCTGTGTCATGACCTCATCTTAACTAACTGCCCGGCGATGACCCTGTTGCCAAACGTGGCCCTGTTCTGAGGGCCCAGGCTAGGACTTGGACACTTGGATTCTTTTTCTTTTGTGGGGCTGGGGGTTGAACCCAGGCCTTGTGCAAGTGAGGCAAGCTCCCGACCTGGAAGGCTCCTGCCCGAGGTCTCTCCCGGCTTCCTCCTGCCTTTGTCATCCCTACCCCTCACTGGTCCCCGGACACTGCGAGCACCAGGGAGGGTGTCTGACCAGAGGGTTGGTCTTCCAGCCCTGCCCTGTTCCCAGGCTGTCCCTGGGACCTCGCTGGGGGCTGGAGGGCTGGGGCCCACTCTGGGCCCACCAAGAAGGCTACCTTGGGCCTGCTCTTATCTCCCCCTGGGGAGGCAGAACCACTCAGAAGTTTTATTCTGCCTTATGCAAAATAAAAAGGAAGACCCTTGTTTGAAACTTGAGAACTTGTAGACACACTGCAGAGCTGTGGACCTGAGCCACCGGCTGGGAGTGGGTGGTATTCATGGCACCGGTCACCTCCAGCTGTGCCCCGAATCCTGCCCTTGGAAGCCGCTTGCACATCTCAGAGGAGAGCACAGCCCTTGTGCACCTGCCAAGCAGCGCCATGTCCCCAGCTGCCAGGACATGGGCACCTGCCCCTCGCCTTGCCCACACCTCCCCTGAGGGGAGTCCGCAGAGTGCAGCCGCCCAGGAGAGAGACCCCTCAGTGGCCTTTGGCAGCTCACCACGTGAGCACCCTCACGATGACACCAGAATATTTCACCACCCAAAGGGAAGTCCATGCCCCCAGCAGCCACCCGGTTGCCCCTCTCCATCTCCCTGCAGCCAGGAATGCCCTTTTTGTCACTGTGGGTCCTTCCATATGGACATGTTGGGGACGTGGGATGGTGCCACACCTGGTCTTTTATGTGTGGGTCACGCACCTGTTGAGCAGTCTGGGCACAGTCCCCTGACCCAGGCAGGACCTTGGTGCCAGGCCAGGGTGTTCCAGGCCAGCCCTGGCTCTGGTGCACAGCACGGCCAGTTCATCAGTGTGGCCATGGGTGGATGACCTTCATCATGCCTTTCCCTCAGGGCAGAAGGCTCTGCAAGCTGGAGGCCTTCCCGAGGACCCGCTCCACCCCTGCCCACCCCACCTGAGTGCTGGTCTGCAGCACGGAGACAGAGTTAATGTGTGGATTCCATTCTGCTGCTTGACGGGTTTACGACGGCACAGGCTGCTGGTGGCCTGGGGGCCCAGGCCCTCCACAGGGCTCTGCCGGCCAGCTACCCTGATTAGCACGAAGCTGAAGCTCAGCGCTGCTGGACGGCAGAACTCAGAGCCCCCCGCCTTGCTCCCCTCCTGGCACATGGTCCTTCCGCGGCAGGGGCCAGGCGCAGCTCTGGCTCCGATGGCTCCTTCTCCGCCATCTGAGCCCTTCCCCCAGGTGCTGCGTCCCACATCCTTTCCCGGGGGGAGCCACCAACCCTTGGTGTGGGCAGTGGACGCTTAGTGCCTGTCACCTCCAGGCACCTCTTCCCTGACAGACCCTTTGCCCTGGGACCCTACTGGGCAGGTGGAGACAGCAGAGGTCACCCAGCTGGATGTGACACGGGGTGTGGAAGATGTCCTGGCTGGAGGGAGGTGGGGGCACCACGGGATGCCACATGCTCTCCCCATGGCACCCCAGCACAGCTTGAGGTCGGTCCCTCTCAGGGAGCCTTCCCGTTGTTTCTGCCCTTAGAAGGATCTCAGCAGTCATGACAACAGGGAAGTGGCCTCACAGAAGCTGCCCTGGCTTACAGACCCAGGGGATGGCCCCCCACTCAGGTAGGGACCGCTGGCTGCTTCTCTCAGGGACAGCAGTCACGGTGGACCCACCTGGCTGCCTGGCCAAGGCTGGGTTTGTTGTCCATGAAAAGGCTGTGGGCAGGGAGCAGGACTCGGTCACTCTGGCCCTGTTCACTCACTGGTTCCTGGGGCCGTCCACCCAGATGGGGGGACCCACTGGCCTAGAAGGAGCAGGTGGGGAGGGGTCTTGCACAGGCTGCAGGGCCTGGCTCAGGACTGAGGGTCGGGCCTGTGGGGTGCGTGGGGCGGGCAGTCAGGGCTCCGGGCTGTGTCTTCAGGTGAGCCTCCCGTTAACATCCACGATGCCCAGAGGGAGCCCCAGCTCGCGGGTGCACCTGCAGCCCTGGGGTGCCACGGCAGAGAGGCCTTCCTTCCCGCAAACCAGACCTGGCTGCAGTGGCAGGAGCCGGCTCTTGAGGAAGCACCAGCAGGCCCCTACCCCACTCCCTCGGCCTGCACTGCCCTGGGGACAGTGAGATCCCTCAAGGGCGGATCTCGCGCCTGGTTAGGGTTGGTTCTGCGCCGTGTGCAAGTGGACAGAGGGACTCCTGGCGGTGACTTGAAGCTTCAGTCTTTCTTAGAACAACATCAAGACCCTGAGAGGCCCGCGGGAGCCCAAAGAGAGGACGGCCTTGTGGCCAGGACCTTGGACAGGTGCATTTCCCTCCACAGGCTGATGCTGTCCCCGCAGGGCTGCAGGAGGGTCAGGCTCCACATGGCACCACAGCTGACTGTGCCCACTCCGCGGCGGCCACCTGGGTCGAGGGGAAGCCGGGATCAGCCACCTCCTCACCTCCCTGCCCAGCGGCACATTCTGGCTGCCATGGACGCCCAAACTCTCCCTGGCGTAGAGTCCTTTCTGCGAGGGACTCTGCCCCTGGTTTACACTCCCTGCCCAACTCTCCAGGCTGGGAGGCTCTGAGGGACACAGACCCCAAGGAGAAGCAGTGTGGGGTGGGGTCTTGGCGTCTGGGCCTCTCCTGAGACAGGGGCCTGAGCCTGGACCCCAGGTGATGGGCAGGCCTGGACACGTCCTGTGGGGGGCTTCTGGCCCTGGAGGTGACTGAGTTCTGGATGGCCGAGTTCTGCTCCTGGTGGGACCCACCCCCACGGGTGGTAAGGGGCCTCCCCTCTGAGCCTCTCCCCTGTCATCCTCAGGCCCTGGGAGGGTGTGTGGGGAAGGGTGGGCTGGCCTGGGGGGAAGGCGCTCACACCCAGGGACAGCGCAGACCTAAGGAGGACAGGGGAGGCTGCATCTGTGCTGGACTTAATTGAAGGTGGCTGACTCCTGTCCCCACACCAGTGGGGGGCTGAGGGCCCTGTGGAATTGTGCTGTCTTCGGTGATCTCTGTCCAGAGTCTCAGGCTGTAGGAACGGCCACCTCATCAGACGCCCCATTGGAAAACTCGCATTATTAAATTTGAAGTGTTGAATAATCCCAGCACAATCATCGCAGGTGGTGGGGAAGAGCCAGTGACGTTCTGAACAGTGCCTTTGAATTTGGTCACTGGCAGGAAAAAGGCCAGATAAACACCTCTCTGCTTCCTTGGGGCTGGGGGGCCCAGGAGTCCTGTGGGCAGAGCCTATGCCCTGGTCAGGGTGCCCACCTCTCCATGTTGGGCGGGAATCAGCACAACTTCATCTGGGCTCCAGAGAGGGCTGAACTGGCCAGGAGACGATCCTGTGTGGAACTGTGGCGCAGAGGAACCGTGCCGCAGAGCAGACCCCGCGGCCGTGCCTGGGCGTGGCGAAGCCTGAGTGCACCGTGGTGTCGGGGCTCCTGCTGAGCCTCTGGTCTGAGAGCGGAGAAGCCGAGGAGCTGAGCTGCACAGCCCGGGAGGCCTCCATGGCACAGGCAGGGGCAGGCGGGACGCAGGTCCAAGGCACACGAGGACACGTGCACTGCACCCGCACCCTGTGAGGGTCCTTGGCCCCGGGCTGCGAACGGCCCTGAGCTGTGGGAGCTGAGCCCTGCTCTTTTCTTGCCTCCTCCCCAGGCCAGCGGCTCTATCCCTGTGGGCCCCACTGTGGGCCGATGACCCAGTCCGGACAGCACTGTGAAAACTGGCCTGTAGAGCCAGCCAGAGGCCACCTTGTCTTCACTGTGACGGTCACTCTGCCATTGTGCTCCAGGGAGGAGCACTCACGGGCTTCGTCTGTCCATCTGCAAGCTGTCGCCCACCCCGTGTCCATGGGCTCCAAAGGGTCAGGTGGAAGGATAGCTCCCCTGGGTGGACAGCTTAGCTGAGGGGCCAGCCATCCTCCCAGCAGGGCAGAGAGGAAGCCGGAGGACCCGGCTGGGCTGGTGTCTGGCTCAGCTGAGGTGCCCCCTCCTCTGTCCTTCTCCCTCCCTGGGTCTGTCCTTCTCCCTCCCTGGGCCTTATGGGCCTCGTCCTTCCTGGCTGTCCTGCTGAGTCGTGGGGTTTTCCACCAGGGAAAGGACAGGAGGGCAGAGCCAAATCCCTGAGGAGTGCACTAGGGGATTGGATAGGACTGGCATTGGGGTCCTCAGAACCGGTCCTCCTGGGTCACAGAATGTCCTGAGCTTGGCCCCAAAGGAGCCGGTGAAGGGCAGGTGTGGTGGCCATGGCATGGATCCCACAGCCGTTTCCCCCTTGTCAGCAGGGGTCTAGTCCCCGAGCCCCCAGCCCTGCCTTCTGGGGCTCCACCGGCCCACCTCTCATGTGCTTTCAACAGTGACCAGGGACAGCAGGGCCTGGAGAGACTGGCCCCAGCCCATAGCCTGTGACTGCAGCTGTACCTGCAGAGGGGGGCAGGGGTGCTGACGGCATCTGTGTTGGGGACTGGGCCCTCCGGTCATCCCTCTGGATGACTACAGAATAGAAATGGTGAGACATACCCTCATCTCCCGCTGCCCCCAGGGAGCGCCATCAGCCACTAGCCTGCACCCCTTGGCTGTGGATTTGGTCTCGTTCGCGTTGGCCGAGCTTCGTCTGTGTTCACAGGGTTGTGTTGCGCCGTCTTCTTTTCTCCTGTATCTGACTTTACCCCCAGGTAACCCTGGTCATGGGCTGACCTCGGAGCATCCCTGCCCTCTGCTTCCTGGCCTCTGCAAGCCACATACTCTCTCTGAATGTCCGGCAGAGCTGGCCCCTGAGCTTTGACCCTGTGTAGGCGGCTTCCCAACCAGGTGGGTTCTGGTGCCTCTAGAGCTGTCTTCATGGTTCCGTTTCTTCCTAATCGTTTTGGAAATTCATCTTTCCAAGGGTTTTTTGGCTTCATCTGAGTTGCCCAGGGTTGGGGTGAAGTGCCTCGTAGTGTCCCTTCACCATTCTGTAGCTTCCGTGAGGCCGGTAGCCAAGGACACGGTCTTCTCACTTTGTTTTCTTTCTGGTGGTGCTGGGATGGAACCCAGGGCCTGTGCGGGCTGGGCAGGCTGTCTGCCAACTGAGCTGTGTCCCCAGCCCTCTTCTTACTTTTTTATTTTTTGATATTTATCTTTTAGTGGTAGTTGGACACATACCCTTATTTACTTATTATTTATATGTGGTGCTGAGGAGCGAACCCAGGGCCTCGCATGTGGTTGGCGAATGCTCTACCGCTAGGCCGCAGTCCAGCCCCTCTCTTCTTACTTTTCGATGGTCATTTTTGTTAAACATTAATAATTTTTGTGGCTCTTTTAAAAAACAACTTCTGATTTCATGTGGCTGTAGACTGGCTTTCTATTTTCTATTCCTCGTTGTCCGCTTCGGGGTCTGTGAATTCCTTCCTTCTGCTCCCTCTGGGTTTGATTTGCTCTTTCTCTTTCTTGAGCTTTTTTTTAGGAGAAAGATTCTGTTATTGATTCAAGACTGTCTTTTATTTGGAACATGACTTTCCCTCTAGGCACAGCGTTAGCCACCTCTCAGACATTGTGATTTCGGTTGTTTAGTTTTCATTCAGTTCAGATTATTTTCTAATATATCTTATGGTTTCTTCTGTACCATGAACTATTTATAAATGTGTGGTTGAGTTTGGCACGCACGCCGATTCCCTGGAGAACCACCCAGATTCCCCAGATTGCCTCCATCTCTGCTCAGCAGATGTTTCTGTGGATCACCTTGACGCCCCTGAGGGTTGTTCAGTGTGTGCTGTGAGTCTCCAGGGAGTCAGTGTGTGTCTCAAGGGTCTACCACGTGGGCGGTTGATGCCAACCTGATCCCAGGGCTGTGTGCCCTCCACTCCGCTGCAGCTGCTTGTCTGCCCCTGCAGAGTGGTGCTGTTGGCTTCCTGTGTCGCCCCACCTCCAATGCCTCCCAACTGGCCCGGGTCACCCGAGTGGGGCTGGGATCTCCCCATACCCAACAGACCCTCCCGCCCCAGCCCTCACCTGCCCCCTCTGCTTATGCGTCAATCTAGAGCTCCTTGTGGGGACTGGATTAAGGACCTGAGGGCTCATCTTGTCTGAACATCCCTGGGGAGGGGTCTCCTGTGCTCTGGGCTTTCTCAGTTCCCTCTCCCTTCCCCACTGTGGAATTTCCTGGTTGGCTTTACAGAGTCTAAAAGTTCTCGAGGAGGTATGCCTGCTGCAGGAGAAGAAGGCAAGGAGCAGAGATGTGGGTTTGAGGAGAATGCAGGGGCGCACACCGTCACATGCACAGGGGCCACCAGCCCAGAACTCTGCACAGTGGTGGGAGTCAGAATGACAACACCAAGGGCTGTAGCCCCCGGCCCAGCAATGACACCTGCCAAGGCATCAGGGACCAGGTGGTACACCCAGTGGCCTCCTTGGATGTCCAGTGTCCTGCTCTGTGGTGGCTCAGGTGGTTTTCTGTAGAAGAGCAATCCATGATTGAGATTGACGGTGAAGCAGGCTGACGGGACTTGGGCACCACCCACACTGCGAGCAGAGGCAGCAGCAGACGGGACCATTTCATGGACCAGGCTTCTGGGTGCTGCCCACGCTCACCTGGCAGCTCCCTTTTTTTTTTTTTTTTTTTTGGTACCTACCTAGGATTGAAGTCAGGGGCACTCGACCACTGAGCCACACCCCCAGCCCTATTTTGTACTTTATTTAGAGACAGGGTCTCATTGAGTTGCTTGGCACCTGGCTTTTGCTGAGGCTGGCTCTGAACTTGCGATCCTCCTGCCTCAGCCTCTTGAGCCTCTGAGATAGCAGCCGTGCACCACGTGCCCTGCCTGGCAGCTCCTTTGCAGGCAGGAGGAAGGGTATCTTTCTCATGAGCTGTTCTCTGGGGCCACCCAGGGGCTGGCAGGCACACTCAGCCTGGATGGGTCCCTCCCTATCCTGCTTTCATGGTTGGGCTTCACCTATGGGCACAGGTGCTGACTCTGCTGTGGCAGTGGGGGAAGGGCCTGCTGCAGGCTGGCAGGATGGTGGGCGTGTCCACAGTACAGAGCTGCTTGTCCACCTGCAGCGTCTACCTGCTAGGACTGTGTGGGCAGTGATTTCATCTGTCTCAGCTGCCATCTCTGACCAAGAAACCGGACCTGTGCAGCCCCTGCCCTGCAGCCTCTGTTGGCCTCCAGGGCACTTGGCCACTTGTCTTGCCTGGACATTAAGCATTGGCTCCGGATCAGGCCCAGGATCTGCAATGGCATGTGGCATCTATTTTCTGGGGGCTGAGCCAAGGACCCTCAGTGCCAGGAATACGGGTGGGGTCTCCTCATCCAGAACCCACCCCAGCCCCACAGGACCCCTTCACACTCAGGCTCACTTAGATGAGACGTCTGGAGACCTCACCCTCGAGAGGGTCCACACGCCCCTCCTGCCTCATCTTGTCTGCCCCTCTCAGCCCAAGGTCGGCTGGACCTCTCCATACTCAGGCTACTGGGCACATCTTGGGTGAGGGTGTGCACAGGGGGCCACAGCAGCACAGGCCTGTAGTGCCCAGCCTTAGCCGTGGCCGCAGGGCCCCCGGTGCTGCAGGGGGCAGGTACGCTGGACGGAGGAAGGCTGGGTAGAGCTGCTTCTTGGACATTCACACCTGGGGCACTTCTGTGTGTCCCACAAGGGCCACAAGCTCCAGAGCGGTTGTCCCACCCTCTGGGCCCCAGTGCTGCAGGAGCCACTGTGTGGTCAGGAGAGAGGGACGTGGGAGATGGAGGAGGTTCCAGGGGAGGGTGGTGGCTGCAGCTTCCCCTGCCACACGTGGATGCTGCTCTTGGGCCTGCTGCCCTGCGTTTGGCCAGTGGGCAGCTCTGAGGCGTCCTGCCCAGGCTGCACTTTGACTGCAGCGCCCATGCTCCCCTGGCAGCTGCACTTCCAGAGAGCTGAGGATGCCTTGGGCGCCGTCCGAGTTCTCTGCTTCTGCCTGTGATGAACGTGCAGGGTCACAAGGCAGGAAGCAGGCTGACGGGGACTTGGGCACCACCCAGACAGGGAGCAGAGGTGGCAGCAGATGGGACCATCTCATGGACCAGGCTCGCCCTCTGTGGCACTTTCCACAGGCAGCACCAACTGGGGATGTCGGGAGGAGGGAGGTGTTTGTTAGCTTGTCATATCTTGTAGCTAATTATTTAATTACCCTAATTTAAAGTTTTACCAGATTTAGCATCAAAACATAGGGATCTCATGATTGCAGCGTCAGAAGGTAATAGCGTGATTAGCTTGTTTAGGGCAACATCTTAACTGGGTTGGCTGCACGCGCCCTCCTGGAGGAGCCGTGGTGGCGAAGGTGGGCGCACGCCCGGGTGTGCACTGGGCCAGCAGCTCTGTCTGCCCGGGGGTCCCGTGTGGGCCACGGTGAACAGCAGCTGCCCTGGCCCTGAGCCGCGGGCTGTGGCGGCTGTCACCGAGTGCTCGGCTCATCAGGACCAGGTTTCTGTAAACTGTGACTCCAGTCCCCTTTGTAGAGTTTCCAACCTGCCTCGACCCCATTCTTTGCTGAGGGAGCAGCTTTCTCTTCCCCCCTCCGCCTCCCTCCCCCTTTGGGATCTGCGCAGGGTTGACGCCCACAGAGGCAGAGCACAGCCCAGGATCGCTCTCCTCCACGAGGGGGCCTCAGACCCTGGTTGCCTCTTCAGACACCTTGGGACTGACTCAGTGGGAAAGTGGCCCTGGTGGGGATCTGGGGCCGGAAAGGCCCCAGCTGAGGGGCTGTCTGGGTGGTCTGTTGCTGGGGGATGCCCACGTCCATCTGCATACACGTGCATGTCGGCATGCGTGTGCACATGTGAGGAACCCGTTGCAGCCCGGTGGGATGACACAGTCCTTGTGAGCTGCCCAGGCCTAGGAAGCCTGACCATCTGCTGGTGGGCAGAGGGAACAGATGGTGACACCGGGGCCCAGCCTCTGAGGTCTTGGGAACCCTCTGGGATAGTGTGGGGAGTCATTTTTTATAGGATCCTGGAGCACAGAGCTGGCTCCTGAATGGTCATCCTCCAAGCCACCAAGCGAATCCCCCATTTGTCCCCTCCACCAGCCCCAGGAGGCCATTCCTATGTGATCCCATGTGGCCAATTTGGGGGGAAATCCCTAAAATCTGCCTGGTCCAGCCACCATGTTTTTGGGTTCACCAACTGGCTTCCTTCCCCTAGCTGTGGCCATGTCTTCCTCGATGCAAAGGTCTTCCAGCCAGCTTGATGGAATTTTCTAGAAGCTATATGTTGTGAACAAGCTATATCACTAACGTTGTCCAAACACAACTGTGTCTGTCTGCAGTGCCAGAATTTACTGAACTACAGTGAATCCACGGTGACACCACTTTCATTAGTGGCAGTTCACTGAATACTTGTGGGTCACCTGGCGGTCACAAGCTAGGCGAATACAAGTTCTTTTATCCAGTCTTGATTTCTGATATCTAAACACTCAAGTCACACATACGTCATGCAGTAATATATAAACAGGTCACAGAAAGACTAAGAAGGGGTTAGAGTGGCCGCAGGGCACAGGAGAGAGAGATGGATGCGGAGTCAGTCACTGTAGGTGGTCAGATAAGGGTCTTAACAAACCAGTGCCACAGAGTTGTCAAGCAGAGGGTCTAGACAGATGGACGACAGTTTCAGTCTCAGAGTGTCAGCTAGAGGTGTCAGCCTGGAGGGGGCCACGCGTGGTCTCACAGACAGGAGAAACCGCACTTTGTGGAAGCCCAATAGGGACAGATTTGTCTCAGTGGCAATTTTCCTGAACAAGGCCCGTAATGAGTGACCAAGTGACACGGTCAAGGTGTCCTTGTGTCCAGTCTCAGGGGACTCCTGCTTTTATGTTCTTGAGTGAGGGGTTCTCATCTGGTGAGGTTGTAGGCTCCCATGTCTGATGTTCCTGATATGATTTGGGATGTCCATGCGTCCAGGTGCACCTTGATTTAGTTTGGTAAATTAGGCTGTATGAGTTATTTATCAGTTTGTGCCTTATGGTGGTGCTGGGACGATGGAGGTTGTTTAATTGTACAAAAGGGTGTGGAATCACCCTATCTCTTATACTCAAAATGGAATAGCTCACAGCAAACTGTTGCTTTACAAAATAGTCACTCAGGCTTAGGCACATCCTGAAAACGGCTGTTCTACACATCAAAGGGTAACTTAGAGCAGGGCACAGCCTGCTCTCCACACTGTGGCTCTGCTGATGGAATAAGGAAGAAACAGTGGGACTCGGAGGGGGTGGTACTGAAGGGAAAGGCCTGGGAAAGGCCTCAGGAGCATGTGAGCTTTCAGAACTGGCACCACCACTGCCACCACCACCATCTCCACCACCACCACCATCACCACCACCATCATCATCACCATCATCACCACCACGACCACCATCACTCTCATCATCACCATCACCATCACCACCATCACCAACACCACCATCACCACCATCACCACCATCATCACCACCACCACCACCACCATCACCACTAGCATCACCATCATCACCACCATCACCATCACCACCACCACCATCACCATCACCACCATCACCACCATCATCACCACCACCATCACCACCACCATCCCCACCATCACCATCACCACCACCATCACCACCACCACCATCACCATCCCCACCATCACCATCACCACCACCATCACCATCACTACCACCACCATCACCATCACCACCATCACCATCATCACCACCATCATCACCACCACGACCACCATCACTCTCATCATCACCATCACCATCACCACCACCATCACCATCACCACTATCATCACCATCATCACCACCATCACCATCACCACCACCACCATCCCCACCATCACCATCACCACCACCATCACCATCACCACCACCACCATCACCATCACCACTATCATCACCATCATCACCACCATCACCATCACCACCATCACCATCCCCACCATCACCATCACCACCACCATCACCATCACTACCACCACCATCACCATCACCACCATCACCATCATCACCACCATCATCACCACCACGACCACCATCACTCTCATCATCACCATCATCACCACCACCACCACCACCATCACCACTATCATCACCATCATCACCACCATCACCATCACCACCACCACCATCCCCACCATCACCATCACCACCACCATCACCATCACCACCACCACCATCACCATCACCACCATCACCATCATCACCACCATCATCACCACCACGACCACCATCACTCTCATCATCACCATCACCATCACCACCACCATCACCACCATCACCACCATCATCACCAACACCACCATCACCACCATCACCACCATCATTACCACCACCATCATCACCACCACCACCACCACCACCATCACCACTATCATCACCATCATCACCACCATCACCATCACCACCACCACCACCACCATCACCATCACCACCACCACCATCATCATCATCACCACCACCACCACCAGCATCATTGCAGGCTAGGGCATACCACCATGTACTCTAAGATGTCATTTCCAGGTTCCACAGATCCTGGGCATTTAGGATGCACATGGTGTATGTGTATGTTCATGCATGAACTCCAGGGAGAGGAGAGTCTGCAGAGATGAAGAGGGCAGACCTGTGCTTCTCTAAGGCCCACACTTGACAGGTGACAGTCAGCTGGGAGCTGGGTGGAGAACAGGCAGTGGCAGGGATTCTCTCATGCATCTTGCATGAGCTTGTGGACTCCCAGAGGCTGAGCACTGTGACTTTGTTTGTGGGGCTCTGGGTCTGAGACGCTGCTCAGTCGGCCCCCTTCACTAAGGCAGTTTGGTCCTGGCAGCCTGGGGGGTTGTACAAGGAAAAGGGGAGCCTATTCATGCCACGTACAGAGCAAGCATGAGTGGAGGGTGCTGGAGTCCCACAGGGCCTGAGCCTACTAGGTGCTCACCTATCATTGTAGACTTTCTGTCGAGCTCTTGGTTGCTGGGGCTTCCACCAATGGGTGGGTATTTGTCCAATCCCTTTGTGGGGTGCTGACTCTCATATGCTGTGAATAGCTTGAAATAACAGGTCAGGTGTGGAACAAGAGGACAGGCTGTCGAGACGGTTACTGAAGTAGCCATGACCTTCATCAGGGGAGAATTCTGCCACCCTCAGAACCATCTGCCGAGAACCTGCCCCCCTTGTCCTTGGGTCATGGCTTTAGCCACAGACTCCCGGAACACAGCCATCTCCTGCAAGGCTTCCCCACCTCCACAGATGGAACCTCCGACACCCTCTTCCAATCCACCTGCAGCTCTGTTGGCCCCACCCCTGCCCCCAGGACTCCCATCTGGATACCCCTGCCCTGGAGGGCTGTCTCCCAGGCCCACCACACAGGCCCTTGTCCACACAGCAGTCCCAGAGACTCTCTCAAAGCCGTGCTACCTGTGTCCTTGCCCTGCCCACTGGATCCTGGTCTGGCTCAGCCAAGAGCCGCATCTGTCTGCAAGGTGGTCACACCCCTTGCTGACCTCCACCCGCCCTCGGCTCTGCCCCTGGGCCCTGCTGCGACAGCCTCAGCCTGGCTCCCTCCATTCTCCCAGGGCCATCTTCCCAGGGAGCCTGCCCCACGCCTCCCCCCAGCATGAGGACAGCCCAGATGCCAGGCAGGGCTCTCAGACACTGGCCACCACACGGGGCTCAGCAATGGCTTGGCAGCTGGAGGCTATGAGCCAGTAAAGGAGCGGGGGTCCCCCAGGTGGCAGGTGTCACGACCATGGAGGAACCAAATCCGGGGGTCAGGACGAGGGGCAGGAGGCAGCGCAGCCTGGAGGACTACAGGGCAGAGCCAGCAGGTGCAGGGAGGGCCTCTCCTCTCCCACCACAGGGACCCTCTTGGCCAGAGGCAGGGAGCCTGAAAGGAGCATGGGGTCAGCCTCCAGGACACAGGGTGGCGAGAGGGGCACAGGCAGAAGGCCGTCCTGGGCTCTGGGCCGACGCTGCTGACTGTGAGCCCGACTGGCCCCAGGCTCTGTAGCCTGTCCCGGGTTCCTCAAGGCCAGGGGCCCCCACAGGAGCAGCGGACCCTCACCCTGGCTGGGCACCTTGGGCACTGGGTCTGCCCGCAGGTCCTGCTGGACTCTGACACGCTCACACTGTTTGAGTGCCTGTCACCATGTGAGCCTGCTTAATTAGCAGTTTCTGAGAAAAAAAGAAAGGGTTTCCATGGGCCTCATTTTCCAGGCAACCTCAGGTCAGCTTGGAAAATGAGAAGGGCACAAAGGCCAGGGAGGCCAGGAGCCCAGCAGCAAAGAGACACCCGCGTCCCTTGAGTGTCGGGCAGGCAGACGTCCCTGCCAGCCTCCTGGCTAATCAGATTGCAGCAGCGCCCGTGGCCTCCAGCTTACGGCAGGCTTGGCTGGGTTTGAGCTGGAGCCTTTTGCAGGACAGGTCGGGGCCAGCTGCCCAGTGGGTTCTGTCCCTCTGTGGTCCAGCCCACCCAGGCCCTGGCAGCCTGCCTGTCACTTGCCTCCTGGCCCCTGCTCCCTCTCTTGGTCTCTTCTCCCCTCTCCCGTCTACCCCAGGGCCCCGGCCTTCACCTGGACCTAAGAGAAGTCCCCGTCGGCTCTGGCGGCTCCACCTCGCAGGACTCACCTGGAGCCCGGCTGTGGGGTCCCACAGTCTCCTGGGTCGTCCCCAGGCTGAATGTTTGCAGGACGTAGGAGCAGGACAAGCCACTTCCCTGTGCACCCAGTCACTCTCGGGGCTCCTGTGGGTGCCCTGTGGTGGCCTCACCAGTGTCAGCTGCTGCTGCAGACCCTTAGGTTCTGTCCTGCTCGAGCTCTTGCTAGACAGGATCAGTCACTGTGCACAATTCAGGCCAGGCGCAGGCCCCGACGGAGCCCCCTGGCCTGTCTGCTCCAAGATTCTTGGCCCAGGTCTCTGTCTTTTCCAAATAAAGGCTTTAAGTGTCCAAAAGGGCAACTGAAAAGGGGTGTTTCGGAGCAGTGGAGTGGCGCCTTCTGCATTTCAGGAGCTTCCCAATGGGCAGGAACCAAGGCGAGGCTCTCAGGAGGACCCACGAGGAAGGAGGGGACAGGGCAAGGGAGAGTCTCCGCCTCAGGACAGAAGGCGAGGTTCCCACCCCACCCAGACACCCTCTGCCCACCCCCAGCTTGGGGGCTGGCTCCCAGCAGGCTCCAGGTTGGGTGCTCTGGTGCACAGACAGGGCCTGCAGCACCCCCACCAGTGTGGGTGGTAGCCTGGGGGTCAGCTTGGCCCTCACCCCGCTGGCTGCCCCAGCTGCCCCTTCTGTCACCCCATGTCCACTGAGCCCTGGTTTCAGGACTCTCTGACCCTGACAGACCCTGCCCCACATACAGGTCAAGTCCTGCCAAGGTGTAGAGAAGGTTAAATTGCTGGCCAGGCAGAGCGGCCTTCCTGAGGGCAGGACGGCTGGTGCTGGGAGAGGGAGGTGGCCTGGCTTCCGTGGGCACTTAGAGGTCTTCTGCTGTGGCACTGGGGATCCAGGTCCCTGCACGTGCTGGGCCTCCACCAGCAAGCCCCACCCAGTCCTGAGATTTGGAGGAGGCCGAGAGCCGCCCTCAGGGGAGAGGGGCCTGCCCTGCCCAGGAACCTAGCAGGTGTCCTCTGGGCGTGGAGCCCTAGGCCTGGGGACGAGGCTGGCCAGGAGGCCCTAGGCCATTGGTGGAGATGCGTGGGTGTTGAGAGGCCACGGCTGCTTTCCTCTGCTTTCTGGCCAATCTCTCTGGGAGGCCACAGGTAGTGACCAACCCCCTGGGAAGTGGCACCAGGACAGCAATGGCAGCAGTGGGGGCTCCAAGTCCTTGGGGGCCTTTGAGTGAGGGCAGGTGGGAGGGAATTGGGCAGGAGACAGGGAGGCAGAGCCCAGGGTGTCTAGCCAGAGTCCAGTCCGGTGGGGTGGGCAGTGGCGCCACGGGCTGGTGGTCACTCTCCCTGAAACACGGTGCCCTTGCAGAGGCTGTGTGTTTTGCTGGCCCCTGGAACAGGACCATTGCCGATGTCCAAAATGTACTCAGGGGTCAGGGCCACCCTGTGAGGCTCCGGGCCTCCCCCCACTGTCTCTGGTGACAGCCCACCTGGGCTCTGCATCACTCTGACTTGCCCCGGTCTCTGCGGCTCCGCAGGGTCACGTCTGATACTGTTTGCCCACTGCACTGTGGCTGGTGTTGAGTGGGGCAGCTTAAGGACAGTCCTGCCCTCTCGGGGCAAGCCTGTGTCAGGACATGTGGCCTGAGGGACCAGCTCAAAGGGCAGGAGGACACCTGCCACCACTGCACCCCTCCAGCTTCTGGCACTTCCTCTCCCTGTCCTTGGACAGCAGGGTCGTCCAGTTCCCAACTGTCCAGCTCATTCCCCTGCAACACGGAGGGGGATCTATTTTGTTTGCAAAAAGCTGATTATCATAGATAAATGTACCTAATTAGTCTCATTTGCTGACACACAAGCCTTTAATTGCAATTGAATAATTAGACATATCTGCATATGCAAATGACGCAGTTACACCCTATGTCAGTCTTTAGCAGGCTTCCTCCAGAGAGGACTGAGTCTCTGTCCCAGGAGGGAATGCGACGTATTGATTTACAGACAGACTTTATTTAGAATCAGCGGCTCTTGTGTTTGTTTACGGGAGTAATAGCCAGACCTTGGAGCGGCCTGTTGAAGAGATGCCCCGGGTCTAGCCTCTGCGGAGCCCAGTGAGCCTCCCATGGAGCTGCCCTGAAGGTGGGGTCATCCTGGGCCCTCAGGGTACCAGCCACAGGCTCAGAGGCCAGGGTCTTGGCTGGTCTGGCCCAGGTAGCCAAACTCTGGGAGCTGGGGAGGGATGGGCAGGGGACCATCTCCCCCCCGCTGTTCTCTTCTGTGCATCCTCCCCTGCCCACCTCCTGCTGGTAGACAGGATAGGAATGGCCAGTGTCTCAAAACCTGGCGGCCACTGAAATTCTCCAGCTCAGCCCAGGGCTCGGTGGGCCTGGGCTGGCCCAGGTTAGGACGGGAAGGCTAGCGTGTCAGCAAATGAGAACAATGAGATCCACTTATCTCTGATAATCAGCACTTTACTAAGGGAGTAGGTCCCTCCATTTTGCAGGGAAACAGCGCTAGATGGTTGGGAGGGGGACCCTGCCTCCCCAGGCTGTGCACTGCTTAGTGTGGGGCTGCCTGGTGGTCACCTTGGCTCTCCAAGCAGGCTGAACCTCTGGGTGTCCCGTCCTGGCTTACAACAGCCTGCAGTCAGCCCCTGCCCAGCTCCTGCCCAGGGTCACCAGCCACCCTCCCTGATGGAACAGCCTTGGAACAGCCTGGGGTGCTGGGCTCAGGGGTCTTCAGGGCCCTTGTCTCCGTGGTCTTCCTGGCCTCCCTCCTGGCCAAATCCACTGGTGGTGGGCAACAACAGTGTCTGACTGTGGGCCGTGGCCTTGAGAAATTCCTGTGTGGTGAGGAGGGGTGGGCACCTGCTCTAGGTCCCAGCAGGATCCAGCTTGTGGTACCAGTGCTCAGGAGGGCCGGCCCCCTTCTGTGCACTTGCCCCTGCCCTGGGCCCTGGGGTCACGTGGGCTGTGCTGGGCACAGAGCAAGGAATTTGGCCCCAGTGGAAGGAGGATGGAGGCATTCCTGCGTTCCGAGGCCCTCACCAGTGCGTTGCCATGGCAACTGGATTTTGAAGCTGGCAGGAGCTGACACCGCCCCAGTTCACCCGGGATCCCCTCCCCTCCGTCTCTGGACCTGACCACCAGCAGAGGGCAGAAGTGGGCAAGCCGCTGGTGGGGGGGCAGTGAGCCTCCCTGAAGTGAACCCCACATTCAGAGCCTCCTTGCCCCCTGGGAGAACAGCAGAAGGGTGACAGCCATTAGCTGGCGTGCCCAGGAGGGTGGCACGGGAGCCAGGGCCCCTGGGGTGTCTGGTCTTCAGCGAAGCTGTCAGCTGAGCCCACCCAGCTGCCCTAAGAGGTCTCTAGCCAGGTGGGCCGCTGCAGCTGAGGGACCAGGCAGCTGGGCACGCAGGCCTCGGGTTCTTATCCGTCCTCTGTCACTCACCCATTGGTCCAGTCTGGCGTCTGCTCACGCTCTGGCCTGCACCCTGTGGGCACTCAATCAGGGGCTCATGCCCATTCATTCGCACACCACCCAGCACACTCGGGATCAGGAACCCTCCGAGCACATCGCTTCCCTGGTGCCTGCCTTCAGGTAAGACTGGGTGCTCCGGGGCCTTCTTTCTCCCGAGGGCTCAGCTGGTGAGGAAGGAAAGGCCAGCAAGCAGAGGGAGCTGAGCGCACCGCCCAGCTCCAGCGGGCCCATGTGATCTGACTGTGGTTGCCACGGGGTCTGGAGGCAGAGCCGGCAAAGCTTGTGGACGCTCTGTGCCCAGTTGAGACTCAGCCTGGGAAGCAGCTGACTGCCCCTCCCAGGGGTCTTCAGGGCCCTTGTCTCCGTGGTCTCCCTGGCCTTGGGGACCTGGCAGGCGATGGGGAGGCCAACACGGAGGCAGCTTCAGAGCCAGGGTCCAGGTGCCCTGGGAGCACGCTGGCACGGGGGTTCTGTGTGCGCGGGTACAAGCCTGTGGGCTCCCTGTGTAGCTGGGGAGCGGGTGTGTGTGTGAGGACGTGAACACGTGTGCACACACCTGTGCTCTGGTGCTTGCCGGCGTCTGCTCTGAGTATCCTCACACCACTTCTCCTCGGCGCTGAGGCAAGGCCCTCAGCAGAACTGCCCTTCTGAGCCACGTGGCCAGCTGTGGTCAGTGTGGTCTGCCTGTGGCCTTGGCCTCCCTTCTTATAGTGCCTCCCACTTCAGGGCCACACGAGGGCCTCTTCTCCTGTGGCCAAGTCCTGCAGGCCTGACCAGCCCGAGGTGACGGAGCTGAGCGGTCTGCCGAAGGCTGCGGCAGCTGGAGGCTGGGATGGCACATGCCCAAGGCAGCTCCTCTCCCACTGTGGAGCCACTCTCCCTGGGAGGCCTTGGAGGTGGGCAAGGGCTGGTCAGCTGCTGCAGCTGGCATAGGTGGGCTGGGTGCCCGCCCTGAGGAGGGACTGCTCCAGTGGGGAGGGTCTGTCTCCTGCAGGACTCGCTCTCAAGAGCACGGGGCCCTGGTGTGGGCCTCTGCTTGTTGATGTCCACCCACCTCACCTGGGAAGGGGCGGGGGGACCCGGTGCTGCGGCTCCACCTGCTCCACCTGCTCCACCTGCTCCACCTCCAGCCCTGCTGGCCACGCAGCCACTGAGATCCCCCAGGGCTTCGGAAGGTGCCAGCCCCAAGCCCCCGTCAGCCTTCCACCCTCTGAGGAGCATGGCCCTGAGGGGGATCAGTGGCGTCACCCACAGTCACATGGCTGAGGGTCCTTGGCAGTTTCCCGAATGGTACCTGGTGGACAGCAGGGGTCAGAGCTTAGGAAAGCTTGGACAGAAGGAGCTTCCTGAGACTGGCTGGGAGAGTGGACATTGGGACGTTACAGGCTGAGTCAGTGTGGCCATTCGAGGCTGGCTGACCCTCCTTCCTGGGAGATCCTGGGGGGACGACCGAGCTCCTTGGGGAAACGAGCTGCTCCTAGCTCATCCGCGGCTGAGCATGCTGTCCAGAGATGGTGCTGGGTCGCTCTGTGGTGGGTTCCTCGAGCGCCGCCTGGGAAGAGGCTCAGACATGCTCACCCTGCTGCTGGCTCATGAGGCCCGGCAGAAATCATCCCTGCACAGGGGCTGGGTCTCTGCCAGCCCGGCCCCCAGGAGAGGGGAGCCGGGGCACATGCACCCGTGACCCCTTCCTTGTCCTTTGGCAGCCTCCCGCTTGGCGCTCTGGGAGGGGGGCCTGACCCGCAGGGCAGAGGCCGGGCAGGGGGCAGGAGGGAGGGTTTCAGACTGAGGGAAGCCCAGCCCAGCCAGGGGGGTCAGTGCCCTGACCAGAAGGAAGACTTGAAGAGGCAGCCCACGGCTTAGAGCTTATGGGAGGGCTTGTGGGGCAGCGGCCTGGCTGGGGTGACCATGGGGTGGGGCTGTGGGGGAAAGAGGAGAAGGAGGGAACACTGAACTGGTCAGGTGGCCAGTGGGGGAGCAGCGAGGGCCCGGGCACAGTGAGGAGGCCCGTCCTCTGACCCCTCAGAGCTGATGCCCAGCACCTTCCAGGACTTTCCCTCAGAGAAGCTAAACCCTCTGAGTCCACCTCAAAAAACATGCTTCATCCTGACGTGGAGGAGTTTCCGCCTCCTTCTTACTGCGTCCTGGACGGACAGAGAAGAAAGATAGGCATGGTGACCCTCCGAGGCCGAGGCAGGAGGATCGCAAGTTCAAGGCCAGCCTCAGCAACTTAGAGACGCCTTGAGCACCTTAATGAGACCCTGTCTAAAAATTTAAAAATGAAAGGGCTGGGATGTGGCTCAGTGGTTAAGAGCCCCTGGGTTCACCCCCAGTACACACCCCCAGAGCTTTCCAGAGAAGAGAGCTGAAGCCAGCATGCTGGCCCCGGGGTCAGGGGCTGGCCTGGCCCTGGCCTCTGGCCCGGAGTGTTCATGTTCATGGGGGATGGGATCCGGGCAACGCCTCCTGGGCATGTCAGAGGGTGAAGGAGAGCAGCTCAGGCTTCCCAGCGCCTTGCCCGAGCCCCACACGCCCTCCTTGTCACTCTGGGTGGGTCGCGGAGCGTGGGGACTCCCGCTGGTCCCCTCAGGGCTGTCCTGCTGTTTTTCCTTTTTCATGGTGAATGCACCTGACGATCACCATCTTAGCCACCGTGCAGAGCAAGGTCAGCAGCGTGCAGAGCACTCATGTGGCTGTGCAGCCGCCACTACCATCTCCAGAGCTCTCTCCCCACAGACTGTCCCACTGCCCACTGCTGCCCATGCCCTTCCAGGCCTGCGCCCGCTGACCCCTCAGTCTCCAGGAACCTGACCCATGGAGTGCCACATGGTGGGTTGGTCAGGACTCCCCTGGGCCCTGGCTTGCCTCACCCAGCGCGACGCCCTCGAGTCCGTCTGGCTGGAGCAGGGGCCAGGACGACGCCCCAGGGTGTGCATGGACCAGCTTGTTGTCCATGTGCTTGTCCTGGGACATCTTGCTTCCCTGTTTTAGCTCCTGTGGACAGCGCCATGATGGACATGTGTTCAGGCACTTCTGGACGCCATGCCGTGCACCCCGGGTCTATGGGTCTAGAGCGTTGGGGAATCCCTGGGCCATGCCCCCAGCAGCAGTGCCACTTGGCGTCTCTCTGACAGGACACAGGCTCCCGTGTCCTTGCAATAGCCAGCCGTGGGGCAGGCACCTCTGGGCACGACCTGGCTTCCCCTGGTGACGTCAGCGGCTTTCCTGCGCGTCTTGCATTTGTCCTTGGCAGAAGCCTCTGTCCTGGCCTCTGCCCACGTCTGCGTTGTTTCTTGTGGTTGCAGAGCTGCAGCAGGTTCTCTGGATGTCGACCTCCGACGGCATGGCACAGCCTCAGCTGTCCCCCATTCTCTGGCGGCCACTCACTCTGCTGCTGGCCTTTGAAGCACGGTTTCCAAGCCGTCTTCAGTTCGTCTATCTAGTTGCTTCTGCCTGTGCCTCCAGTGCCGTATCTGAGAGACGGTCACCAAACCAGCACTGAGGGGCGTTCTCAGGACAGTCCTGCTATAGCTCCAGGCTGCACCCACCAGGGCTTGTCAGGAGGGGCACAGGCTCCGGGGGCCAAAGGCTGCACCTGGCCCTTGGTGTGGATCCTCGGCCAGGCCTCCGGCTGGCCTGCGTGGGTCAGGCTCCCACCACAGGTTGGGCCCCACTCGCGTCCAAAGGGAAAACGTGGTTTGGACAGCTCAGCCCCAATGGGGCGGGCACCTTGTGGGGATCAAGTTGGGCATGGGAAGGACTCAATCTGAGGAATGGGGTAGGTGGAAGCTGCTGGGTTTCGTGCCCAGGGGCTTGGTGAGCCCACTTCTGTGCTCTGGGGTGTGGCGGGTAGGAGCCCTGTGGAGCCTCAGTACCTGCCAGGACCCAGGGAGCCAGGGCCTTCACATTGGAACCTGTGGTGGCTTCCTGCCAGGATGGAGCTGCCTTCTGAGCCCAGGCAGGTCCTGGGCAGCCCAGTCCCGAGTCCCATTCGGGGGCCTGGGCGGGCTGGGCTGTGGGGCTGGTGAGTCTCCCGGTGCCTTAAGAGAACAGTGTAGATACCGGTTTCCCCAAATGGGCCTCCTGGTGGAGCGGGGGGCAGTTTTTCACCAAGTTCCCTCCAGAAACCATTTCTGGATCAGATTTAGTTTTAAGAAGAGGAGCCCACAGTTTCCTGACTACACCAGGTACCCACAACCTCCACCCTGTGTGACCGGCTCTCACCTGTGGGCGAGAGGCAGGTACAAGCAGTCTGTGAGGTAGAAGGGCCATTTAGAAGGAACCTCTTGTGGGCAGACAGTGTGGCCATGGAGTGGGACATCAGGCAGGAACGTGGGAGACATCAGCTCTAGGCCTCAAGGACGGGGCAGCTGGATGGTCCTCCAGCAAGCCCTGCCCAGCCCACCACTGACCCCAGGGAGGGAGGAGAAAGCAGGGCCTCCAAGCCTGGCTTGGAGCAGCAGGCCCCTTCTGCAGCGTGGACCTGTGTGTCCCCCCTACCACACCCTGGCCCTGCACCAGCCAGCACCACCTTGCTCAAGATGCCATGGCCCCAGCCCTGGCTTGCATTGCTCCAGCTGCGGGAGGTGACATTGCCCCCCGGCTTCGCTCCAGCACAGGAGTGAGGGGGTGTTTCCAGGAGGCCAGGGTGCTGAGGCTGGGGAGGTGAGGAGCGCGATGGGACTTGAGGCCCTGTCCTTTGTCCAGGCTTCGGTTCCTCCCACACTGGCAGCACAAAGCCCCCTCAGCAGCCCTGTCTGTGGGCAGCGTCTCCTACGTGGTGTAGGTATGAGACCCGATGGACAGGGCCCCTGTACTCCCCGTGGGGGCCACGGGCAGCGCTGGAGAGGTGATGCCAACCGGCTACTGCCGGAGCCCTGTTGGCAGCCAGCATGGCCAGTTGCTTTGCAGTGTCCTCCTGGCCTGGCAAGGAGGGGCCACCCAGTTCCAGGGGGCAGTCTGGGTGGTCACCGTCCACTAGTCTGACCTCAGAGCTGACCGGCACTCTGAGGCTCTCCCTGAGGCTGTGTTTGAACAGAGGTCCCGTGGCTGGTCTGACGAGCAGTCTTGCCGTTTGGCGTCTGATCGTGGGGACTCTGGGTCCTCCACACCCCAGGCTTCTGCGCACGTTTGAGGGGACATTCCCTCACTGTGCACTTTAGGGATGCCGCCTTCTCTGGGGCTCAGGGTGGCATGTGGCCATCCACACCTGCCCCCCAGATGGACTTCCGGTCCCCCAGGTGGACCAAGCTGGGGTCAGTCACACCCAGCTCTCTGCCAAGTGTCCTCGCTTCTCCTCGGGGCTCTGCTTTTTAGGAACTGCCCTGAGTGAGGTGGGTGCAGCTTGGGGCTCCTGGCAGAGCGCGGTGCCCCCTGCTGTGCAGAGCCCTGCCCTCAGCTGCTCAGGCCCCAGGGAAGAAGGGCAGGGGGTCACAGGGCACTTTCACACGCCGCCTGGGCAGAGGGTGGTTTGGGACAGACCTCACCTGGCAGAGTGTGTGGGCTAGAGCCCTCTTCCCAGGCCGTCCTGGACCCAGAGCAGCCCTGGCGATGAGGGCACTCCACACTCCCAGCACCTGGAACAGCCCCTTCCTGCACACCTGTTATTTTAAGTGAAATAATAGCCCACTGTTGGCTCAGGTTAGATAATGGCAAAGTTTGTGCTATTTTAAAGTGTGGAACAAGAGGACAAGCCACAAGCTTGGTGACCTCGGGCTGCGTAGATGCTTCTCCTGCTCACTCGCCCTGTCAGCACTGCGGCCACTGGCTCTCTATTTCAGACACTGTGGAGGGTTCCTCTGACTCATGAAGCAGGGGGGGACGTCCTTCAGGGTGGGCAGGGCTCCCACCTCATCTCCTTGGGACCTTGTGGGTGAAGTTGACCAGGATTCGAGGGTTTCCCGAGCCTACGATGCTGGTCTGTGATTGGGTCCGGTTGTCATGAAGGCTGCAGAGCCAGGCGCCAACGGCACACTGGATGGACCATGAATGCACCTGGCCAGCAGCGGGGCCAGCGCGAGAACCAGGGTGAGGCCTAGGGAGAGGCCTCACGTGCTCAACCCCATCCTCACACAGTCAGTCCACTTGCTCTGACCACCGGGTCAGGCCATCCTTGTGCTAGGGCATGTGTCGCCCAGAACCACTGGCCGCCTGCTGGGCCTTTTAGTTCCCCGGATGCCGAGATGAGGGCCTCGGCTGGGCTCAGGCAAGTGGGTGTCACCCAGGAACTCGGCACACGTGGGAGGTGGGAGGACCGCAGAGGGTCTAGACTGGACTGGGGAGGAGACCCAGAGAGTGAGAAGAGCCAGCACTGGAGGTGGGCCGGGGACAGGCTGGGGGACTGCAGCTCTGAGTAGGGAGGACCAGGAAGGGCTGTGGCACAGGGCGGTCAAGTTCTGGGGAGGTAGGCCCAGACCCCATGTGTCTGGCCACCGCCTGCTCCCCCTGTGGCACCAACCTGGAAAGGTCCCGGGCCGGCATGGCACTGCCAGCCCTACACATGCTGGCCTGGAATCTTGGGTGGGAGGACAGAGGGCCACAGCACTGACCACTCCCCTGGACAGGACGGGGTCCAGGCCCCAGGTCACACGTGAGCCGGAGCAGTGTGCATGAGCCCGCACGGAGACAGGAGCCGGGGGGGCTGAATCCAGGGTCATCGCCCACCCCGCCCCCTGCCTGGTCTCTGCTCCAGTGCCCCAGCCCCTGTGCCACAGAGCAGGGAGGGCAACTGGGCATCAGTGCCCAGGAGCAGGTGAGAGGGCCGTGCAGGAAGAAAGGCAAGCATGATATTTCTACAGAGCCCCAGCAAGGGCAGCAGACATGGTGCCCCCAGGTGTCCCTCCCAGAAGACACGGAGCCCCTGGCACAAGTCCATTGGGGTTTACCGAGGGAAGGGGCTGGGGGCACAGCAGTGAGGACGCCAGCCCGGGTCGGGGGAGGTGGGATTCTAAAGGCCAGGCACCGTGCCCTGGGCAACAAATGCAGCAGTTGCTGGAGCAACTGTGGGCATCTCAGGGTGGACAAGGCTGGCCGTGACAACTCCCTAACTTTTGAGCTAATTTTGGTGGAGAAAGGAAGGCAGGCTGCCCGGGAAGAGCCCCCAGGCCCAGGGCTCTGCTCCCATAGGCTGTTTCCTTCAATCAAACATTTCCCACCCACTTGGGCCCCTCCCTCGGCTGGCAGGGGAACAGGGTGGACAGATTAGCCAGCCTACTGTCCCCTCACCACCCACAGCAAGGCCAGCAGTGGCCATCAGGGTTGAGGGAGTCACATGTGTGGGGGCTCATGAAGGTGGCACATGCATTCTGAAGAGGAGGAGGACAGGGCCCACAGGCCAGCCATGCTCCCGCCCTCTGAGCACGGTGTGGGCATCAGCCAGACCACATCTGCAGCACCTGTAGGGGTTCAGGGCCCTGAGGAGGACCTCCCTTTCCTGCCAAGGAGCCCGCGGGCAAGTTCCAGGCAGCCCCCTTGCTCAGCACGACCACATGGCACCCTCTGGCCTGCTCTGGGTGCAGGGCCAATGCAGTCTGAGCAGGCTGTCTTGGGAGCAGGAGAGGCCCAGGCTCCATCACCCAGCAGAGGTGGCCAATGGGGCCACAGGGCCCTCTCCCTGCATGCAGCCACACCAGCTTCCCTGGTGGCTGCACCTGCTCTGTACATAAGCTCTTGTTTTTCAAAACGACCCATCAGAGGCCAGTTAAGATGCCTGGCCCAGAGAGACCCCTGCTCCCCAGGGGAGGGGAGCTGAGCTGTCACCTCTCATCAGAGGCACGTGTCAGGAAGCCCTGGTGGAGAAGAGCCAGATCTTCGGGAGCACAAGGAGGCAGGCTGGGCCCAGCATGCTTGCCGGGCTGCTGGCCAAGCCAACTGTGGCCGCCTGCCTCCTCACCCGGCCTGAAGAGTGGCTGGGCCTGTGCCCGCCAGCCAGGAGGGCTGAGCAGGCCTGGTCTGCTGTCCACGGTGCTGGGATCAGGCTGCAGGGCTAGTGCCTGGGGCTCTCTCCAAGGTGCTGACGCACACCACTCCTGCCCTCCTTCTGACACCTCGGAGACGTCCAGCGGCCCTGACCACCACAGCACAGGGATGAGGCTCTGTCCATGGGTCTCTCTACTAGGCATGGGACCTCACTTGTCCCCATCCCTCTCCCTCCTGGGCCCCTCCCTCCCCCAGCAATTCCCCAGGGAAGCGAAGCAGGAGGGAGAGCCTCATCAGCTTGGTTCCTTGGGAAAATGGCGTGGAATGTTAGACCTCCTGCTGGAGCTGGGGTTGGGGCAGGTGGACGGAGCAGCTGTTCCCTGGGCACCTGCTGGTGTGGCCACAAACTACTGAGCCCAATTGGCCTGTGCACTCTGGCCTGCCGATCAGTCCTGACCAATTTATGGTGAAATCTGGAATCCTAGGAGCTAAGCGGTCTCCCTCTGCTGCACATACCACTCAATACAACCAGACATTTAATGGAATAACTTGGGACTGAGGTCAACACTGGCCATCTGCATGTGCCAGAAAGCAGGGCACAGTCCTGGTGTGCCCCGCTCTCTCATTTGCCTTGCCATGCTCTCACTGGACAGCGCATGCTGGTGCTATGTGCCCTGGTGCTCTACTGCAGAGGGGCAGACTCCCTGTGGGGTGGACTGGAGGGAGGTGACCCTGGGAGGACCCTGCTGAGGTTGGGAGCCAGACAGGGTGGCTAGCTGGAGGAGAGACATCCTGGAGGGGTGGACAAGGCTGTGGGCTCTGGACAGCTCCTTCTCAAGGCTGGGGCCGGCTGTGCCAGGGGGGCCTGGCTTGAGGAACCCAGGTTATATTGCTTACTCTGAGCCTGTTGGTTTCTCCGACTCCTCATCTAGAGTGCTGTTATTAGGGACTTGCTACTAGGCTCTCTAGTCCCTTAGTCAGAGCTTATGGTTTTGCATGCATTCTCACTGAGGGCTAACGTGCACCAGAGCCCAGTGATGCCCGGGGCTTCTGAGGGGGCACTGAGCTAGGACCCCATGCAGAGGACGGGTGCTGCTGCTGCGCGCTCCTCTAGGCAGACTGGTCCCTGAATTCCTGCAGCAGATGTCAGCGGGCCTCATCTCCAGGTCTCACTCCCTCTCTCTCTGGCCAGGAGGGGCCTGGGGCTGACCCAGGCTCCCCTCTGTGCAAGTCCCTCAGCCCCACCAGCCCTGCCCAGGCCCCTCCCCCGTCTGCCTCCATCAGCCCCCATGGTCGTGGCCCCCCTGGCCCCACGCCCTCCCCTGCTGCCTCCTTCAGGGCAGTGGCTCTGAACAGTCTCCAGGCTCACTGTGCTCACCAGCCACCGGCTGCTGGGGAGTCACCTCTCAGCACTCCGGCAGGCCCCTCCTCCATGCAGCCCCGAGCCCCCTGGCTAGGGACATCAGCAGAGACTCCAGGCCCCTGGACACCTGCTACTCTGGACAGCCATCTAGTCCCCCTGGAGTGTTTCCTCTGGCAGAGCAAGGGACCACATGGCGATCCCCAGGCTGGAGGCTGGTCCTAGGTGTGGACCTGGCAAGCCGCCTCCCCACCCACCTGCTGGCCGAGTGTCTGCTCGCACCATACCGGGCATGATTGGAAGCTGCAGTCTGCAAGGTGGCTGGGCCCAGGAAGTCCACAGGGAGCTGGACCAGTGGGCCTTCTCGGCTTTCAGAGAGCCCAGGGGAGGCAAAGAAGCTAAGGCACGGAGCAGAGGCCTGCAATGCAAGGAGGCCCTGGTCAGGGGGACCCTGAGCTGTGATCCAGAGCAGGCCTTGCTGACACAGGAGAGGGACAGGTGGTGGTGGAGAGAGGGACAGACGGTCACGGTAAGGGTCGGGCAGATGGGAGCAGATGGCCCACCCAACCCGCGACTTTCAAAGGCCTCTTTCTCCACTGTCCTTGAGGCCTGGCAGGCCCAGGGACACTGTGGGGCGGGCAGTACCACGGAAGAGCTGCATGGAGAGGGCCTGTGGGCAGGAGCTGTGCCCTGCAGTGGGAGGCCAGGAGGACACTGGGTAGGGACCAGAGGAGTGGGAGGCCAGGGAAGAGCTGTCCCCCACTCCATGGTCCCTGTTGTGGGGAAGGCCCACAGTCAAGACCTGGTTGATTTAGGGAAATAGATTCAGGCCACCTGGGCACTCAGGCCTGGGGGATGCACCGTCTGCCAGACATGGCTGCCCATGAGCCACGAGGGGGTGGGAGGTGAGACTCCAGGCTCTGAGAGGAGGGGGCCAGGAAGAAACCTCCTGACCCTCCACCCTTTCTACAAACCTACAAATCAGAGAAAAATTAACTCAGATGCCACAATTTCTCTGATAAACGTCAAAATATGTAAATATCGAACCTCTTCCCTCAGTCACTAAAACAAATGGAAAACACACTTATTAGCATAGAGATGAGTTTAATCAAATCAGCCTACAAATTAGCCACAGGAAATGTAATGAGCTGGGAATTAATTAGCTGCGTGATGATAATGATGTTGCCCCTCTGATTACCTCAGGCCGGGCTCCCGGCCCTCCTGTGGCAGCCTCAGCCACCAGCAGGAATCCGTCCCTTTGTGAGAGGCCTGAAGTGTGGGCCACCCACAGACCCTGGGCTGCTGGGGGCAGGAGGCCTGTATGCCCTGGGGAACGGGGCTGCTGTCCCTGGGGACTTAGCTCCTCTCTAGGGGCCACTTCCAGGGGGCCCCAGGGTAGGGGATGAGGCCTTGGCAGCATGAAGCACTGGGCATGACAGCGTTGAGGCTAGGCCAGGAGGGTGGGCCCGGCTGGGTATGGGGGGCCAGTGAGGGGACAGCCATCCTACTCTGGGGGCTCCGTGTAGAGGCCCCAAGGCCCCTGGCATCTGACTGTGGAACTGGTGATGTGCAGCCCCCCTGGACTGCAGGGCTCTGGGTTAGGTCCCCAAAGTCTACGCATTTTTTACATTTGTGAAAACTGCAGGCCCCGAAGTCACCTGAGTATAAGTCTCAGCAGGACGGAGTCAGAAATGTCTTGAGGTCATGACATACTGTGGGGTCACAGCTGGCCTTGAAGTGGGTCACCAAGTTGTCCAGAACTGGTCAGCCACCCTGCATGTTGGCTGGATTGCTCATGGGCTCCTGGGGCTCCAGGGGCCTGGCTGGTTCCAGCTCATCAGAAGGCAGTGCTAGCCTCCTGGGCTCACCGGCAGGTCTCCTGGGAGACGTCCTGAAGGTCCCCAGCAGCTGTCCTGGGGGTCCTGGGGGCTCTCCTGCAGGTCTCCTGGGAGATGTCCTGAGGGTCCCCAGCAGCTGTACTGGGGGTCCTGGGGGCTCTCCTGCAGCTCTCCTGGGAGATGTCCTGAGGGTCCCCAGCAGCTGTCCTGGGGGTCCTGGGGACTCTCCTGCAGGTCTCCTGGGAGATGTCCTGAAGGTCCCCAGCAGGTGTCCTGGGGGTCCTGGGCTCACCAGCAGGTCTCCTGGGAGATGTCCTGAAGGTCCCCAGCAGCTGTCCTGGGGGTCCTGGGCTCACCTGCAGGTCTCCTGGGAGATGTCCTGAGGGTCCCCAGCAGGTGTCCTGGGGGTCTTGGGGGCTCTCCTGCAGGTCTCCTGGGAGATGTCCTGAAGGTCCCCAGCAGGTGTCCTGGGGGTCCTGGGGGCTGTCCTGCAGGTCTCCTGGGAGATGTCCTGAGGGTCCCCAGCAGGTGTCCTGGGGGTCCTGGGGGCTGTCCTGCAGGTCTCCTGGGAGATGTCCTGAAGGTCCCCAGCAGCTGTCCTGGGGGTCCTGGGGACTCTCCTGCAGGTCTCCTGGGAGATGTCCTGAAGGTCCCCAGCAGGTGTCCTGGGGGTCCTGGGGGCTCACCTGCAGGTCTCCTGGGAGATGTCCTGAGGGTCCCCAGCAGGTGTCCTGGGGGTCCTGGGGGCTCTCCTGCAGGTCTCCTGGGAGATGTCCTGAAGGTCCCCAGCAGGTGTCCTGGGGGTCCTGGGGGCTGTCCTGCAGGTCTCCTGGGAGATGTCCTGAAGGTCCCCAGCAGGTGTCCTGGGGGTCCTGGGGACTCTGCTGCAGGTCTCCTGGGAGATGTCCTGAGGGTCCCCAGCAGGTGTCCTGGGGGTCCTGGGGGCTGTCCTGCAGGTCTCCTGGGAGATGTCCTGAAGGTCCCCAGCAGCTGTCCTGGGGGTCTTGGGGGCTCTCCTGCAGGTCTCCTGGGAGATGTCCTGAAGGTCCCCAGCAGGTGTCCTGGGGGTCCTGGGGGCTGTCCTGCAGGTCTCCTGGGAGATGTTCTGAAGGTCCCCAGCAGGTGTCCTGGGGGTCTTGGGGGCTCTCCTGCAGGTCTCCTGGGAGATGTCCTGAAGGTCCCCAGCAGGTGTCCTGGGGGTCCTGGGGGCTGTCCTGCAGGTCTCCTGGGAGATGTCCTGAAGGTCCCCAGCAGGTGTCCTGGGGGTCTTGGGGGCTCTCCTGCAGGTCTCCTGGGAGATGTCCTGAAGGTCCCCAGCAGCTGTCCTGGGGGTCCTGGGGGCTGTCCTGCAGGTCTCCTGGGAGATGTTCTGAAGGTCCCCAGCAGGTGTCCTGGGGGTCTTGGGGGCTCCCTGCAGGTCTCCTGGGAGATGTCCTGAAGGTCCCCAGCAGGTGTCCTGGGGTTCCTGGGGGCTGTCCTGCAGGTCTCCTGGGAGATGTCCTGAAGGTCCCCAGCAGCTGTCCTGGGGGTCTTGGGGGCTCTCCTGCAGGTCTCCTGGGAGATGTCCTGAAGGTCCCCAGCAGGTGTCCTGGGGGTCCTGGGGGCTCACCTGCAGGTCTCCTGGGAGATGTCCTGAAGGTCCCCAGCAGGTGTCCTGGGGGTCCTGGGGACTCTCCTGCAGGTCTCCTGGGAGATGTCCTGAGGGTCCCCAGCAGGTGTCCTGGGGGTCCTGGGGGCTGTCCTGCAGGTCTCCTGGGAGATGTTCTGAAGGTCCCCAGCAGCTGTCCTGGGGGTCCTGGGGGCTGTCCTGCAGGTCTCCTGGGAGACGTCCTGAAGGTCCCCAGCAGCTGTCCTGGGGGTCTTGGGGGCTCTCCTGCAGGTCTCCTGGGAGACGTCCTGAAGGTCCCCAGCAGGTGTCCTGGGGGTCCTGGGGACTCTCCTGCAGGTCTCCTGGGAGATGTCCTGAAGGTCCCCAGCAGGTGTCCTGGGGGTCCTGGGGACTCTCCTGCAGGTCTCCTGGGAGATGTCCTGATGGTCCCCAGCAGGTGTCCTGGGGGTCCTGGGGGCTGTCCTGCAGGTCTCCTGGGAGATGTCCTGAGGGTCCCCAGCAGGTGTCCTGGGGGTCCTGGGGGCTGTCCTGCAGGTCTCATGGGAGATGTTCTGAAGGTCCCCAGCAGCTGTCCTGGGGGTCCTGGGGACTCTCCTGCAGGTCTCCTGGGAGATGTCCTGAAGGTCCCCAGCAGGTGTCCTGGGGGTCCTGGGGACTCTCCTGCAGGTCTCCTGGGAGATGTCCTGATGGTCCCCAGCAGGTGTCCTGGGGGTCCTGGGGGCTCACCTGCAGGTCTCCTGGGAGATGTCCTGAGGGTCCCCAGCAGGTGTCCTGGGGGTCCTGGGGGCTCTCCTGCAGGTCTCCTGGGAGATGTCCTGAAGGTCCCCAGCAGGTGTCCTGGGGGTCCTGGGGGCTGTCCTGCAGGTCTCCTGGGAGATGTCCTGAAGGTCCCCAGCAGGTGTCCTGGGGGTCCTGGGGGCTCTCCTGCAGGTCTCCAGGGAGACGTCCTGAAGGTCCCCAGCAGGTGTCCTGGGGGTCCTGGGGGCTGTCCTGCAGGTCTCCTGGGAGATGTCCTGAAGGTCCCCAGCAGGTGTCCTGGGGGTCCTGGTGGCTCTCCTGCAGGTCTCCTGGGAGATGTCCTGATGGTCCCCAGCAGGTGTCCTGGGGGTCCTGGGGGTCTTGGGGGCTCTCCTGCAGGTCTCCTGGGAGATGTCCTGATGGTCCCCAGCAGGTGTCCTGGGGGTCCTGGGGGTCTTGGGGGCTCTCCTGCAGGTCTCCTGGGAGATGTCCTGAAGGTCCCCAGCAGGTGTCCTGGGGGTCCTGGGGGTCTTGGGGGCTCTCCTGCAGGTCTCCTGGGAGATGTCCTGATGGTCCCCAGCAGGTGTCCTGGGGGTCCTGGGGGTCTTGGGGGCTCTCCTGCAGGTCTCCTGGGAGATGTCCTGAAGGTCCCCAGCAGCTGTCCTGGGGGTCCTGGGGGTCCTGGGGGCTGTCCTGCAGGTCTCCTGGGAGATGTCCTGAAGGTCCCCAGCAGGTGTCCTGGGGGTCCTGGGGGCTCTCCTGCAGGTCTCCTGGGAGATGTCCTGATGGTCCCCAGCAGGTGTCCTGGGGGTCCTAGGGGCTCTCCTGCAGGTCTCCTGGGAGATGTCCTGAAGGTCCCCAGCAGGTGTCCTGGGGGTCCTGGGGGTCCTGGGGGCTGTCCTGCAGGTCTCCTGGGAGATGTCCTGATGGTCCCCAGCAGCTGTCCTGGGGGTCCTGGGGACTCTCCTGCAGGTCTCCTGGGAGATGTCCTGAAGGTCCCCAGCAGCTGTCCTGGGGGTCCTGGGGACTCTCCTGCAGGTCTCCTGGGAGATGTCCTGAAGGTCCCCAGCAGCTGTCCTGGGGGTCCTGGGGGCTGTCCTGCAGGTCTCCTGGGAGATGTCCTGAAGGTCCCCAGCAGCTGTCCTGGGGGTCTTGGGGGCTCTCCTGCAGGTCTCCTGGGAGATGTCCTGAAGGTCCCCAGCAGGTGTCCTGGGGGTCCTGGGGGCTGTCCTGCAGGTCTCCTGGGAGATGTCCTGATGGTCCCCAGCAGGTGTCCTGGGGGTCCTGGGGGCTCTCCTGCAGGTCTCCTGGGAGATGTCCTGAAGGTCCCCAGCAGCTGTCCTGGGGGTCTTGGGGGCTCACCGGCAGGTCTCCTGGGAGATGTCCTGAAGGTCCCCAGCAGGTGTCCTGGGGGTCCTGGGGGCTGTCCTGCAGGTCTCCTGGGAGATGTCCTGAAGGTCCCCAGCAGCTGTCCTGGGGGTCTTTGGGGCTCACCGGCAGGTCTCCTGGGAGATGTCCTGATGGTCCCCAGCAGGTGTCCTGGGGGTCCTGGGGGCTCTCCTGCAGGTCTCCTGGGAGATGTCCTGATGGTCCCCAGCAGGTGTCCTGGGGGTCTTGGGGCTCTCCTGCAGGTCTCCTGGGAGATGTCCTGAAGGTCCCCAGCAGGTGTCCTGGGGGTCCTGGGGGCTGTCCTGCAGGTCTCCTGGGAGATGTTCTGAAGGTCCCCAGCAGCTGTCCTGGGGGTCCTGGGGGCTCACCTGCAGGTCTCCTGGGAGATGTCCTGAGGGTCCCCAGCAGGTGTTCTGGGGGTCCTGGGGACTGTCCTGCAGGTCTCCTGGGAGATGTCCTGAAGGTCCCCAGCAGGTGTCCTGGGGGTCCTGGGGGCTCTCCTGCAGGTCTCCTGGGAGATGTCCTGAAGGTCCCCAGCAGGTGTCCTGGGGGTCCTGGGGGCTGTCCTGCAGGTCTCCTGGGAGATGTCCTGAAGGTCCCCAGCAGGTGTCCTGGGGGTCCTGGGGGCTGTCCTGCAGGTCTCCTGGGAGATGTCCTGAAGGTCCCCAGCAGCTGTCCTGGGGGTCCTGGGGACTCTCCTGCAGGTCTCCTGGGAGATGTCCTGATGGTCCCCAGCAGGTGTCCTGGGGGTCCTGGGGACTCTCCTGCAGGTCTCCTGGGAGATGTCCTGAGGGTCCCCAGCAGGTGTCCTGGGGGTCCTGGGGGCTGTCCTGCAGGTCTCCTGGGAGATGTCCTGAAGGTCCCCAGCAGGTGTCCTGGGGGTCCTGGGGGCTCTCCTGCAGGTCTCCTGGGAGATGTCCTGAAGGTCCCCAGCAGGTGTCCTGGGGGTCCTGGGGGCTCTCCTGCAGGTCTCCTGGGAGATGTCCTGAAGGTCCCCAGCAGGTGTCCTGGGGGTCCTGGGGGCTGTCCTGCAGGTCTCCTGGGAGATGTCCTGATGGTCCCCAGCAGGTGTCCTGGGAGTCCTGGGGGCTGTCCTGCAGGTCTCCTGGGAGATGTCCTGAAGGTCCCCAGCAGGTGTCCTGGGGGTCCTGGGGGCTCTCCTGCAGGTCTCCTGGGAGACGTCCTGAAGGTCCCCAGAAGGTGTCCTGGGGGTCTTGGGGGCTCTCCTGCAGGTCTCCTGGGAGATGTCCTGAAGGTCCCCAGCAGGTGTCCTGGTGGTCCTGGGGGCTGTCCTGCAGGTCTCCTGGGAGATGTCCTGATGGTCCCCAGCAGGTGTCCTGGGGGTCCTGGGGGCTGTCCTGCAGGTCTCCTGGGAGATGTCCTGAAGGTCCCCAGCAGGTGTCCTGGGGGTCCTGGGGGCTGTCCTGCAGGTCTCCTGGGAGATGTCCGGAGGGTCCCCAGCAGGTGTCCTGGGGGTCCTGGGGGCTGTCCTGCAGGTCTCCTGGGAGATGTTCTGAAGGTCCCCAGCAGGTGTCCTGGGGGTCCTGGGGGCTGTCCTGCAGCTCTCCTGGGAGATGTCCTGATGGTCCCCAGCAGGTGTCCTGGGGGTCCTGGGGGCTCTCCTGCAGGTCTCCTGGGAGACGTCCTGAAGGTCCCCAGCAGGTGTCCTGGGGGTCCTGGGGGCTGTCCTGCAGGTCTCCTGGGAGATGTCCTGATGGTCCCCAGCAGGTGTCCTGGGGGTCCTGGGGGCTCTCCTGCAGGTCTCCTGGGAGATGTCCTGAAGGTCCCCAGCAGCTGCCCTGGGGGTCTTGGGGGCTCACCGGCAGGTCTCCTGGGAGATGTCCTGAAGGTCCCCAGCAGGTGTCCTGGGGGTCCTGGGGGCTGTCCTGCAGGTCTCCTGGGAGATGTCCTGAAGGTCCCCAGCAGCTGTCCTGGGGGTCCTGGGGACTCTCCTGCAGGTCTCCTGGGAGATGTCCTGAAGGTCCCCAGCAGCTGTCCTGGGGGTCCTGGGGGCTGTCCTGCAGGTCTCCTGGGAGATGTCCTGAAGGTCCCCAGCAGCTGTCCTGGGGGTCTTGGGGGCTCTCCTGCAGGTCTCCTGGGAGATGTCCTGATGGTCCCCAGCAGGTGTCCTGGGGGTCCTGGGGGCTGTCCTGCAGGTCTCCTGGGAGATGTCCTGATGGTCCCCAGCAGGTGTCCTGGGGGTCCTGGGGGCTCTCCTGCAGGTCTCCTGGGAGATGTCCTGATGGTCCCCAGCAGGTGTCCTGGGGGTCTTGGGGCTCTCCTGCAGGTCTCCTGGGAGATGTCCTGAAGGTCCCCAGCAGGTGTCCTGGGGGTCCTGGGGGCTGTCCTGCAGGTCTCCTGGGAGATGTTCTGAAGGTCCCCAGCAGCTGTCCTGGGGGTCCTGGGGGCTCACCTGCAGGTCTCCTGGGAGATGTCCTGAGGGTCCCCAGCAGGTGTCCTGGGGGTCCTGGGGACTGTCCTGCAGGTCTCCTGGGAGATGTCCTGAAGGTCCCCAGCAGGTGTCCTGGGGGTCCTGGGGGCTCTCCTGCAGGTCTCCTGGGAGATGTCCTGAAGGTCCCCAGCAGGTGTCCTGGGGGTCCTGGGGGCTGTCCTGCAGGTCTCCTGGGAGATGTCCTGAAGGTCCCCAGCAGGTGTCCTGGGGGTCCTGGGGGCTGTCCTGCAGGTCTCCTGGGAGATGTCCTGAAGGTCCCCAGCAGGTGTCCTGGGGGTCCTGGGGACTCTCCTGCAGGTCTCCTGGGAGATGTCCTGATGGTCCCCAGCAGGTGTCCTGGGGGTCCTGGGGACTCTCCTGCATGTCTCCTGGGAGATGTCCTGAGGGTCCCCAGCAGGTGTCCTGGGGGTCCTGGGGGCTGTCCTGCAGGTCTCCAGGGAGATGTCCTGAAGGTCCCCAGCAGGTGTCCTGGGGGTCCTGGGGGCTGTCCTGCAGGTCTCCTGGGAGATGTCCTGAAGGTCCCCAGCAGGTGTCCTGGGGGTCCTGGGGGCTCTCCTGCAGGTCTCCTGGGAGATGTCCTGAAGGTCCCCAGCAGGTGTCCTGGGGGTCCTGAGGGCTCTCCTGCAGGTCTCCTGGGAGATGTCCTGAAGGTCCCCAGCAGGTGTCCTGGGGGTCCTGGGGGCTGTCCTGCAGGTCTCCTGGGAGATGTCCTGAAGGTCCCCAGCAGGTGTCCTGGGGGTCCTGGGGGCTGTCCTGCAGGTCTCCTGGGAGATGTCCTGATGGTCCCCAGCAGGTGTCCTGGGGGTCCTGGGGGCTCTCCTGCAGGTCTCCTGGGAGACGTCCTGAAGGTCCCCAGCAGGTGTCCTGGGGGTCCTGGGGGCTGTCCTGCAGGTCTCCTGGGAGAAGTCCTGAAGGTCCCCAGCAGGTGTCCTGGGAGTCCTGGGGGCTGTCCTGCAGGTCTCCTGGGAGAGGTCCTGAGGGTCCCCAGCAGGTGTCCTGGGGGTCTTGGGAGCTCTCCTGCAGGTCTCCTGGGAGACGTCCTGAAGGTCCCCAGCAGGTGTCCTGGGGGTCCTGGGGGTCCTGGGGGCTGTCCTGCAGGTCTCCTGGGAGATGTCCTGATGGTCCCCAGCAGGTGTCCTGGGGACCTGGGGGTTCTCCTGGGGTCTTCTGGGGGTACTCCCAGGGGTCTCCTAAGGAGAGTTCTGGGGCTCCTCGAGGCAGGGCTGTGCAAGGGAGGGCTCTGCGGAGGAGATGGGGGCTCTCCTCTGCCCCTCTGCTCACGGTTTCCCATTTCAGGGAGGAAACACCAGGCTTCACTGTCAGCTTCTGCAGGTCCCCAGGGCACAGCCCGCCTGGGGAAGGTGGCTGTTAAGGATAGGTTGCTCTCTGACGTCCTTCTGTCTACTCATCCTTGCAGTCAGCAGCACAGCTGGGGTCAGAAGGCAGCATTGCTTTACATCTTGCCATGCCCTGGGGGCGCCTTGCAGTGACCCTGAGCAGATGGGGAAGTTCAATAGAGTTGCTAGGTGGAGCCATGTGGGGTGCACTCTGGCTGGGTGGGGGGCCCTGCCTTGTGGAGACCCAGCAGAGGGCTGAGGGGTCTGGGCCTCAGGAGCTCATGGACCTGAGGGATGAGGATCTGGATGGGTGCAGGGAGGCAAGGGGTAGGGGCTGGACAGGTGCTGAGAGACAGCAGGGCCCTGGGGTCCTCCCAAGCCACGTGTTCCATGTGTCCATGGCCCTCCCGTAGGCCACCAGGGCAGGCCTGTACCCTGGCCTCCAGCCCCTGCCTCCGCCTTGATCCTGGGCTGGGCCGCCGAGGAGACCCGCCTGGCAGGGGTGGCGGGCTTGGCTCCACTTCCTGGTCTTGGGGTGGCCCTGCCCTGACAAGTTGGTGCACCCTCGGCTCAGACCTTCCGCTCCCGTAGGTCGCAGCCCGAGCCCGGCCCCTTCCATTCGCCTCTCTTCTGTTAGTCCAAGGCCTTGGTGCAGGTCTCCGTCTGCACCCAGCCATCTCTGAGGGGGCCTGCACTCATAGGACCCGCGATGCCCAGAGGGGACAATGCCCTTTAGACTCTTAGAGGTCTGTTGTTTGGTGGGCAGGATGCGGTGGGGGGCAGGTAGCAGCCTTTTGTCTTGAGCAGACCTTGAGTTCGGGTCTGATCTTTGCCTGGAAGCTGTTGGTTATCAGGGTCCTGAGAGGTGAGGGCCGGCATTTCAAACCCAGCATTTCTCCCAGTTGGACAAACCCCCTCTGGTTGGTCTCTCTCTCCTCTTGCTGTAGGCAGGAGGCGGCGCCTGGTGTCCAGGAGGGTCTCAGTCAACCCCTGGTCCCAGGAGAATGCTCCTCAGAGCCTGCGTTCCTGAAGGCAGCTTGGACCTGGTTTTTCTGGGGACTTTGCCCACAAGGCTGCCTCTCTCCTGGAGGGTCACAAGGACCTAACTGGTGTCCCTTTCCTACCTCCTCTACAGAACCCTCTTCCTCTGCCCAGTCCCCAGGTGGCTCTGGGAGCCTAGAGAACCAATGTCACCATCCCCATCAGACAGGTGCCCAGGTGAGGTTCAGCCAGTGTCTTCCCACTGCAGGGGACTTGCTCACCTGGAGGCTGTGCCAGGCCCACACGGCCTAGGTCCAGGAGTGCTGAGGGGCAGTGAGGCAGGGATGCTGGTGGGAGGAGGGCCAGGTGGGAAAACGGGCCATCAAGTACCAGACCAAGGCACAAGATGTCCAAACCAGGGGCCTGAGTTGGGTCCTGCTCTCTGCATTCTGGCCAAGGTCCCAGCAGCAGGGACCCTTCAAGCCCTGGAGCCCCAAGGGAAGGCCCTTCTCCCCATGGACTGGCCCAGGGAGTGAGGAGGACAGGTGGGTGACCACCAATCCTGAGCAGCCATGTCACTTGACCATGGTCACCTGTTTCCTGACTCCTCAGGAGAGGACAGTGAGCCCAGAGGGTGATGCCTGTTGTAACGTCAATGGTCACCTCAGTCGCTGCCTCTGTCTCAGGACCCCAGCTCTGATGAGTCCACCTGCTCTGCGTGTGGACATCCAACTCCGAGGGCCAGCATCCTGCTGAGGGCTATGGCAGCCACTCTGGGGGCTCCTCCAGTGTCCTCCATGCCCTAGTATGGGGGCAGCTGGATGGTGCGCAGCTGACCTGTGTGGGCCTCACAGTGCCTGCTTGGAGCCACCGTCATGCGGAGGAGCCCGTGCAGGGAAGGCCATGCGTGGGGTCCTGGAGCCCTCCCCACACAGCCCCTGAGGGCTGCCACAGCCATGGCTCCATGGGTCTGCTGTACACTCCTGCCAGTGGCCCCCCTTGATGGGAGTCCCTGCTCCTGGTGATAGAAGGCCCTGAGTCTGGGTCTGGACTCTGCACACCAGGCCCTTCTCAGGGTGCTGCAGCCTGGTGGCCTGCCCTCCCTCCTGGACTCCCAGTCAACTTCCTCCAGAGACAGGAAATGGGAAATGCTCGTTTCCTCCTCGGGCTGGGGACAGTGGCCAGCCCTATGCCGTGCCCGTGTGGGCCTCAGGGCTGTGGCGTGCCCCTGACCAGAAGGTGCAGGGGGCTGGGCAGCTGGCGGCTCTCCTGCAGCCGTGGGTCCCCTCCCAGCCCTGCTCTCCTCTGCCTCCCACTGTGAGATTCCAAGGACCCCAGACAGGCCAAGAGACAAAACACCTTTCTACAGAGAGGCCTCCAGGGCCTCCTGTGAAAAGGTCCGACGCAGCCCTCAGCTGCCCTGCTCCTCAGGAGCACTCTCCTGGGTCGGAGGACTGTGGGGGCTGCTACACCTCGGCCTCCCTTCCAGCTGCCTTCTAGGGCCTCCTGGCCAGGGAGGTCCAGGATGAGCCAGCGTCCACTGCTGCTGCTGGAGCCTGGAGCCGGCAGAGGACCAGGGGACTCTGCATAGCCCGCAGCCCTGTCCAGCTCACCTGCTTCCCCGCTGTCAGCTGCACCTGCCAAGACCCTGGGGCCGTCAGCCAATGGGGCGGGCCTGCGCCTGCCCTGAGCACTCGCACCTGGCCCTGCCCATGAAGTGGCCCCTGCCCCTGAAGGTGGAGGGCCCAGCCCGCTGCACCCCAGCTGCACCCCGGCTGCACCCCGGCTGCACTGGCAGGTCCGCGGAGGCCGTGGCTTGCAGGAATGTCATGGTCCTGAGGACTAGAAGCTGTCACCCAACACCCCCACCCCCCAGCACTTTGTGGGATTTCGTGGCAAGCTCCACTGACGGGCTGTTAACCCCACCTGGCTGTGTGTATTGTGATCTTTAATTACCACCCGAGTCATGGAAAGTGGCTTCCCTGGGAATCTCAGGGGCCCCAGCTTCTCCCTGCCCCGTGTGCATGTCTGCGTGTCTGTATGTGTGTCTATGTGTTTATATGTGCGTCTGTGTGTCTGTGTTTCTATGTGTGTGTCTGTGTGTGTGTGTGTGTGTATGCCTATGTGTCTATGTATGTCTGTGTCTGTGTGTCTAGGTGTGTCTGTCTGTGTCTGTGTCTGTCTGTGTGTCTATGTGTCTATGTATGTCTGTGTCTGTGTGTCTAGGTGTGTCTGTCTGTGTCTGTGTCTGTCTGTGTGTCTATGTGTCTATGTATGTCTGTGTCTGTGTGTCTATATGTGTGTGTTTACATATGTGTCTGTGTCTGTGTGTCTATATGTGTATGTATGTCTACATGTGTCTGGTGTCTGTGTATTTGTCTGTGTGTCTACATGTGTGTGTGTCTGTGTCTGTGTGTCTATGTGTGTCTGTGTCTGTGTGTCTATATGTGTTTACATATGTGTCTGTGTCTGTGTTTCTATATGTGTATGTATGTCTACATGTGTCTGTGTGTCTGTCTGTGTGTCTACATGTGTGTGTGTCTGTGTCTACAGGTGTGTGTGTGTGTGTGTGTGTGTGTGTGTGGCCATCTCTGCTGTGCTGCATGCTGCGCTCTGAGCCCTCAGGGCACCACACTCCTCTTCAGGAGGTGAGTCCACACTCTGCAGCAGCACAAGTCATGTGTCCAGGTTTCGGTTGCTCCGTGGGGAGTGGGCTGCTCTCTGGGCGTAGGGTCTAAGGAGCAGGGCCAGCTGGCACAGGTGGCACAGGTGGTAGCAGGACTCAGAGGTCGGACAGCCCCTGGGCAGCTGGAGGAGCCCTGGTTGCCACTTGGGTCCAGGCCAGCAGATTCAGGCTGAGACAGGGAGCCAGACCCCAGGAAGCTGGGCAGGGCCCCAAGTTCAAAGTCATCCCCAGGAGCCTGCTTCAAAGCCAGCTGGGCCTGCCCACCTGCAGCAGCTGCTGGTCCCCAGGAGCCTGGAGAGCTAGCTGCCTCCAAGGCTCTTCCACAGGACTCTGGGCATGGCTGAGGCGGGCACTGTGGGCACAGTGGCTAGAACATGGCATCCAGGAGCATTTCAGTGGATTCTGTGATGTTTGGGTCATTCTTACACTAAAAATTTGTCCTTTGTTTATCTGAAATTTATATTGAACTGAGTGCCCTAAATGTGTGTTTATTCCCTAAATCTGACCATCCTAAGCAAGATCCAAAATTACAGTTGGGCCCTGAGGGCCTTGGGAGGCAGCACAGTGACCCCAGAATGTGTCCATGTCCCAGCTCAGGGACCTGTGAGCTCACACAGAATCCAGGCTGCTGGCCACTGACCTTCAAATTGGCAGATGGCCTGGACGACCCAAGTGTGCCGAAGGAATCAAAGGCCCCTCAAAGGGGAGGCAGGGCAGTACTGGGAGCTCCTCAGGCCTGAGCCAGGCCCGGGGCACCTGCCCTGCCAAGGAAGGACAGCTAATGTGAAGAGGCACTGCCAAGAAGCTTAGGCCAAGGCCCTGTGCAGCCTCTGTGCAGACCTACCAGGAGAGCTACAAGTGCGGGGCGGAGGACCTGCCCACTAAGCGCCCTGTGGAGAGGAATGAAGACCAGGCTCTTCCCAAGGGAGCCAGAAGGCTAGGACCCTGCACACCTGCCCTCAGCAGCCTTCTCGCTCTGTTCAGAGTCCCCCAAGTCACCAGTGAGCTCCTGGCTGCCCGTGAGGGCTGAGAGCCATAGCCAAGTAGGAATGACGCATGGCAATTTCCTTGTCAGCCTACCCCATGTTGCTTAGAGGGAGGACTCTCCATTGTGGAAATGGGCTTGCCTTGGACCCAGGTCATTTGCAGTGACATTGCATGAATGTTTGAGAAAGGTGACCCTGCTCAAGGACCAGGGTGGATCCGGGTTTAGGGTGGATCCTGCTGGGAATAGGGCGTATCCTGCTGCCTCAGGCGCCCACTCCTTGAGTTCCCGTTGAGTTCTCGTGGGATTCAGAGAGTATTTGGTATGCAGAGCCCGGTGGAGTGTGTGGATTTTCCCAGAACGTTCGTGTAGAGTGCTGGTGACAGTTGGAGAATAAAGAGTTGCTGTTTGAATCTACAAGGTGTGTGGTGGCTCGGTTATTTTGTGTCCAGCCAGTCTGTGGCACGCGGGCAGTGTGGTGGGGCAGCTGGAGAGCCAGGAGCAGCCTCAGGAAAGGGGCTGCAGAGCTGAGCGAGGCCCAGGGGGGCACTCCCTCTGCACCCGAAGAAACCTGGTGAGTTATGGGGGGATGGAGACGAGAATGGTGACCAGGACTAGTGAAGCTCTCTCTTGCCTATGAAGCATTTAACCCCCTGGACACAGCTCACTGCTTTAAAAAAAAAAAAATGGTAAGGCCGGGTAGGGTCTGATGCAGCTTATATGAAATAATTGCTGTTCTCTTAACTGAATGTCACTCTGTACTTGCAAAAAAAAACCCAAAAAACAAAATAGTTGCAGTTGTTTTATTGACATTCTGAACGCTTCTAAGTAAATACATTTTTTTTCATTAAAAAAAAAGTGCACCCTAGGGAGCTGTGAGGACGGCGCCCCTGGGAGATGGCACCTGCAGAGGCCAGCATGGGACCCCCGGGGCCACGAGCCCCATGCACACCTGGCTCTGGCCCAGGGAGAGTGTTCCCAACCTCAAGAGAACAGACCTGGCTGCTCCGTCACCCGGTGTGAGGGGACGAAGCTGGGTCTCCTGTCTCCTGGCCTCTGTGGGGTAGCCGCACTCGTGGCCTTGGGGTCCGGCTGGCCTGGCGCTCTGGGTCGCAGGCTGTCAACGGAAGCTGGCCCCTCAATCACTCCGGCGCAGAGAGAGCTGCTCGGCCCCTGGTCCTGCTGTCTCTGGTGTGCCGTGTGCTGCGAGGAGGGAGACACAGGCGTTCTGGGACTGCAGACGGGGTGGGCGAGGGCTGCGGCTGCACTGACTTCAGGCAGCAGAAGCAGCTTGACCCTGCCCCTGGGCCTTGCCAGTGTTTAGCGCAGAAACCCCTTCCCGTGGGCGAGTGGCCCTGAAATGACATGGGGACAACCCAGCCTGCTGGGGCTCCTGCCACACGACGCTGGGCAGGAGTTGGGTGGCATCACGTGCAGGAGAGACCTGGACGTGCTGGGGCGGCCGGCTGGCGTGGCATCCCCTCTCCTGCTGCTGTCAGGCAGGGTCAGATCATCCTGCAGTCCACACGTCAGGAGTCGACGTCCACGCCACGGTGTGGTCAGGGCGGCTCCCCGCTGGCTGGGTGAGAAGCCTATCCTGCCTTTCCCAGCTGCTGAGGACAGCCCTCTCTCTCAGGCCTGTGGCCCCTCTGCCCAAGGCCAGCAGCATGGCCTCTCCCCATGGCCTCCTGACCTATTGCTCCACCTCGTAAGGATGGATCATGGTGGGGCCACCTGGGCCAGGCTCAGCCCCACCTCAAAGTCCTTAGTTTACACACGGCAAAGCCTTTTTTTTGCCATGTTATAGGTGGGACGGACACTCGGCCCCAGGTCAGGGAAGCAGCCAGGTGACTGCCATGGGTTGGGGCCTCATCCTGCACAGCTCCGCCTGGATGAGAAAACCAGCTCCTCTTGGAGCTTATGGCCAGGGCGGAAGAGGCCCCAATTTGGGGACAACACTGTGGTGACATCTGGTGTCCTTGGGATCCCAGGATATGCTGGAGGGAGGGGACTGGCAGAGGGGCTGGTGGCCAGTCCTGTGAGGAGCAAGGCTGGGAGCCTGGGGACTCTGCGCCAGGGCAGCCCCTTCCCGCAGCACTCCAGCTCCCGCCGAGCTCCTGACATCCCGCCTGCCAGCTCCGCTCAGGACCCCCTGAAAGCATGTTTGTTAAAAGCAGAATATGGCAGGTGATTGGATTTTAATTTCAGTATACTCTGTTAAGAGTAGATCGGATCTTGCCAAGAGGATAGCTGCAGGGGGTTTAAACGGCTCATCTTGGACCATCAACAGCATGGAGAATGTTATCAGAACAATTTTTCACCATAAATAATAAAGTAATGGGATAGTCTGATGCTGAGGGGCCGCAGTCCTGCAAGAGCCGGTTCTGATTGACAGGGAGGGCGGGACGGGGTGTGCAGGGGAGAGGGGCTGGTGGGAAGGGGGTGAGGTGCCTGGGCTTGGGGCTGAATCCCAAGGAACGGCTCCTTGTTGTGCTGGATCCTGCCCAGGATGGCCGTGCCCATGGAAAAGCTACTGCTTTCCATCCAAGCGTCTCTGCCCCGTACAGTGTCCAGTCTCTGAAAGTCCTGAAAAAAATATTTTTTTCCGATGCTGAGGATTGAAGCCAGCTCTACCCCGAGCCGCACTGCCAGCCCCTTTGGTTTTGCTTTGAGACGGGGTCTCGCTAAGTCACCCAGGATGGCCTGGAACTTGCCATCCTCCAGCCACAGCCACCTGAGTCCCAGGGGACAGAAGTGGCCACCATGCTGGTTGGAGAGGTTTTGACTAAGCTCAGGGAAGCTGATGAGAGAGCTGGGCCCTGGGGACAGGGTTTGGGGGCTCCTCGCTCTCCCTGTGTCTCAGGACCCCACTTCACCTGGGCCCACAGCAGAAGTGCCCGGGGTCTACATGGAGCTGACGGGCACCCTGCTCACCCTGACCCCAGGACGGAGACTCACTGGCACTGACCCAGCTCAGGCCCAAGTGTCCACTCCTGGCCAGTCAGCCAGGGCCAGAGAAGGGGCGGGTGTGGAGAAGGAGGTGCATCCTGTGGTTGAGGGAGAAAGGAAGCCGTCTCCAAAAGAGAGAGCCTGGGTGTCCTCCCCCAGCAAACGCCTGTCCTGCCCAGCTAGGTTCTGCGGCCCAACCAGGCTCCTGAGGCCAGTGCCCACCCAGCCAGCCTGACTTTCTGACACAGTTTCCCTTGAGCATGACATGGGGTGCGGAGGGGACGAGGCAGCCCCGCGGGGAGGAGCCGACCAGCGGCAAGCTGCAGGCAGAACCCAGGGGTCTGAGGCGGTCCAGCCCCCTTGAGCTGTGTTGCCCCAGAGAGTGTTTTGCAGAATGCAGAACTAGAGCCCTGGGCCAGCTCTTGGGGAGGTGAGAAGGCAGAGGGGCATCGGCCCAGACCCAGGGGCCAGAAGGCCTCTCAGCTGCTCAAGTGACCACGTAGTTTAGTTGGCGTCTTCTCAGACCCCAGGCCCGAGTGAGGCCAGCGGGCCCCCGAAAGCTTCAGGGCTAGAGCCGAGGGGCTGAGTAGGGCTGCAGCTCCCACCGGGACTGTGTCCTCGAGCTTCCCCAAGACTGTGAGGGCAGAGCACAGGCCTATGAGCCAGATGGCCAAAAGTGGGCCGAGCAGCCTCAGCCGTGGGGGGCCAGGAGGCCGGGACACGGGGCAACACTGCATGAACAGCCATGGGTGTGTGGATGGGAGTTATGGGTCCTCATCTGCTGGCCAAGGAAGTCCCTTCCTCTGTCCACAGCTGGGGCCAACCAGGTGAACCTCACCCTCCTCTCTCTTGCACACATCCCAGTGTGTGAGTATGTGAATATGTAGTGCAAATACATGTGTGTGTGCAAATGGTGTGTTAGGTGAGTGTGCGAGGCTGCATTGGAGTGTGCGTGTAAGCAGACTGCACATGTGTGTAAATGTGAGTCAGGTGTGTCACATGGGTGTGTGCATGTGTGTGCATGTGCGAGGCAGATGGGGTGTGCCTGCCCACGTGTGTTGGCCAGCAGCTGCATGGCTCTGGGTGGCAGCCACCCTCTCCCGTGGGCTGAGCTCGCAGGCGCACCCTGGCGGCTCTGCGACTGTGTGGCCGCCTCCGCGTGCATCTGGGAGCTGCATAGCCGCCCACACCGGCGCTCCACGCTGCCCAGCCGGGGCATTATCCTTCTCTCTTCCCTATAGAGTCTTATGCTGCAACTGAAAGAATGTGAAATGGAGGAGAAATTACAGCAATTTGTCAACTGAAATTACAGGTGCAGACACGTGTCAGCCCTGGAAACAGTTTCTATCAAAATTAAACTATTTAGAGATTTTCTTCAAATTTCAAATTATGCAAATCCCATTTTCTGAGATGCTGCAGCCCAGGCTTTAATTGCAGGATCACCCAGAAGGGCCACACAGTGTTATGTGACTCAGTCTCTCCCCCCGTGGGCTCCCTTGGGTCCTCTGAACACTGCACAGAACTCTGGGTGCCAGGCGGACTCTCAAGCAGGAGCCTTGGCCTGCAGACCTCAGTGACGCTGCAGAAACAGGTGAGGCTGCAGCTGGTGGCCCTCAGGGGAGTGCAGGGGTCTGCCACCTCAGGACAGGGCTTGGAGCCAGGGTGCCAAGGGCGGCTGTGTAGGGCCCAGACGGGCTCAGATTCTAGCAGTGAGCCAGGGCTCCACGTGCCCACAGCCCAGACCCTGTTAACATGCACAGGAGCAGAGTGCCCATCCCACCTCCCTAACAATCTCCAGCTGCCCCAGTGGTGCCAGGAGCAAAGGAGCCCAGAGCACCTGGGGTGTGGCCCAGGCTGTCCCAACACCTGACGCTAAGCAGGTATTGCTCCTCAGGGCTCAGGCTGCAGCCACCAACCTCAGCTGCCACTGTGACTCCCTGAGGGGGAAGCCAGGGCCAACCTGCCCGCCATGCTGCCATCACACCTGCTGGGGAGTAAGGGCTGCCATCTGCCTCTGCTGTGAACTCTGGAGACAGACCTGGTCCCAGCCTTGGGCCCCAGGCCATGGGCACTGTCACTTAACTTCAGTGTGATTAGTGATGCGCTGGGTATCCAGGACCCCAGTGAGAGGCCTGGTGATTCACAGAGACTAGTGGAATTCCTCCTGTGCCCAGGACAGTGGCTGACCAGAGTCCACCCCCTGTGGCTTTCGGGGCCTGTGTTGGTCAGCTTTTCTTCACTGTGACCTTAAGGTCCAAGAACCACTTACAGGAGGGAAAGCTTATTTGGGGTTCACCGTTTCAGAGGCCTCAGTCCACAGATGGCCGAGTCCAGGGCTCTGGGCCCAAGATGCACATCAAGAGGGAAGGGTCCGCAGAGGGAAGCTGCCCCCTCCACGGCAGCCAGGAAGCAGAGAGAGAGGGGAAGGGGCTGCAGGGAAGATGCACCTTCCAGGGCAGCCCCATGACCACCTCCCACCACGCCCACCTGCAGTCACCACCCATCAGTCCACTCCAGCCAGGTGGACTGCTGAGGTCGCAGCCCTCAGTCCAGCTGTGTCACCACTGAACTCCCTGAACCAGCACAGGGGCACTGGGGGCCTCCTCCCGGCCGAGTCCTGATGGGGAGCCTTGGGTGGGCATAGGGGTGGTGCTCCCTGCCACACCTCAGACTGGGTCCCTGGATCGGGGTGAGGGACTTTCTGGGGGTGCAGGACTGATCAGCAGAGTCTGTGTCTCCAGCCTGATCCTGTTCTTCCCACCTAAGGGACAGAGCTGGCCAGGGAGGGCTCTCAAGGCCCAGGGGATTTAGGCCACCTAACCTGACCTCATCTTAACTTGACCACTTCTGCAAGGAGCCACTCTGTGGCTCCTGGTGGACATGAGTTGGGGCCCCTCCTTGGCCCCTGTGAATGGTCATGGCTCTCTTGTTGAAAATTAAGTGGCCATAGATATGTGGGCTTATCTCTGGAGTCAATTCTGTCCAGTTGGTTTATATATCTAGGCATATGCCGGTATTATATACTCTTTTGATTACTATAGTTTTGTAATAAGTTTTGAAATTGATAAATATCTTTGTTCTTCCCCCTCAAGACGATGATTTTGTCTACTTGAGGGTTCTCTCGATTCCCTGTAAAACTGAGGAACAGTCTTACACTTTCTGCACAGTGTCCTTGGAACTTTGATGGAGGTTAACTTGAGCCTGAAGGTCATTTTGAATTGTATACCCTTGACATGTGAAGGCTCCTGACCCACGAACATGGCCTGTGTTTCGTCAACTTCTTCAACAACATCCTGCAGTCTTCAGTGTATGAATCTTCACCCCCTTGATTAAACCCCTAGATGTTTCATTCTCTTGGAAACTATTGTGAAAGGAAGTGCTTTCTTAATTTCCTTCCAGATGGCTTACTGATGATCCCCAGAAACACAACTGGTTTTGGAAGGTCGACCTGTGCCCTGTGTCATGGTCTCCACGTGGCTTGAGGTTCCCCCAGGGCTTCCTGTAGTGACAGTGAATCCCCATTGTGGGGTAGAAGGACAGAAGCCAACGTGACAACGATGGTCAGAGGTGGGCCTTGGGAGGCCCTCAGGGTAGAGGCCCGAGGCTGGTTCTGAAGAGGGAGGGAGAGCAGACCGACACTCGGACACACGGTGCTCCCTGTCCCTGTGACGTCTTCTGCTCCTCTGGACCCTCCAGCAGGAAGCCCGTCACCAGATGTGGGCCCTGGACCTTGTGCCTGCAGAACGTCCTCAGGCTGTGGGGTGGTTTTATTTGCAACAGAAAAAAAGACACCCTGAGATCCTGTTGGGTCAGTCTGCTGTCTCCACTGTCTCCCTGGAGCTGTAGGGTTTTCTGTGCATGGGATCGTGCCATCTGCAAGTGGAGATGTTTTCTGCTTCCTTTCCGGCTCAACACTGCACTTCTCTCCCTCACCCCCCTCACTGGCCGCCTCCAGCACGGTGCTGAGTGGGCACTGGAGGTGGGTGCCCCTCTCTGGCTTGGAGGAGCTCTCCTGCAGGTTTCCACGAGTGTCCTCTCTCTTGTGGAGGAAGCTCCCTTGTGCTCTGGTTTTCCAAGTGTTTTTTCATGGAACTGTGTGGGGTTTTGTCAAAGGGGTTTTCTGCCTCACTTGAGATTGACTGTATGTCTATTCTGTTTTTATATGTATTGTTTAGTTGTGGTCCTGAGGACTGAACCCAGTGCCCCACCCGTGCCAGGCGAGTGCTCTACCGCTGAGCCCAGCCCCAGCCCTGTCTGCCTGTTTTTAACGACTTTGTCTGGTTGATGTCTGCTCTGCTGACGGGTTTCCACCTGTGTAACTGGGACCACTCCCACTGAATCACGGAGGACAATCCCTTAACATGCTGACGGTGGGGGGGTGTGGAATCTTGATTCCCCACAGGCCCTGCTGACCCACCCCTGCTCAATGCCACCAGCCTGCACAGGCAGCAGCGGAGGGGCCAGCTCTCGGCTCCCCCAGCAGCCCCACTGCGTGGGACCCCACTGCTGCTTCTCCATGGGCCAGGGTCGAGGGGTGGCCGCTCTGAGCTGCAGGCTCTGGGCGGAGGTTCCCCACTGGTGCTGGGCGGGTAGACAACCTCTTGCTGACCACCCTCTGCCCAGGCCTTGGTCTAGGAAATGCCATCTTGGAGCTTTCTCATCTGTGACCCTGGGTGACTGGGGGTGGGAGGCAATGGGGCACCCCGGGAGCTCTCTGCCACCAGGTCCCTGGGCGGTGGCCTGCGCATCCGGCCTCCCAGGCTTCCCTCACTGGAGGTTGCATTGTGTCCAGGACCTTCTGTTGCAGGGGTTCTAACCCTGAGAGCAAGAGCCATCCCTGCGACCAGAGGTCCTAGTTCCCACCACAGGTGTGCTCCGGGTCCTCTGGGAACGCACACCCACGTGCAGCCAGTCCCCGCGCAGGCCCCGGTTGGCAGGCCTGGTCCCCCCTCTGACTCGCTCTTGGGGTGCTGTTCTTTGCAGAACGGCATTGACTTCCCCCGGGTCCCACACTCGGCAGGACCGAGCTCACAGGCCCCTGAGATTCTGTGAGCCAATCAGGACACTGGTCCTCAGGCCCGTGCTGTGTTTTGTCTTGTTGCATTGCTAGGGCCTCCGACACAAATGGGGCCCAGCGTGAAAGGGTGTCCCTCTTCAGAATGCTTGGCCACACCCACACTGCTTGTGATGGCTGCCACGCGCCTGCTGGGCTGGGAGCTGGCGCCGCGAGCGCTGGGTCTCTGGGTTGTGGATCCTGCCCGTGGGGAGGATCGCAGCATCCCCTTCCAGCTGCGGGTGCTGGCCGACACCCTCAGTTCTGAGACGAGAGCCCTGGCTCCTGTTCTCAGGCGCCGGTTCACACAATGGACTTGACCACTGGCCGTCCCTACGCTCCGCAGCTCTGACCTCTTGGTCACGCCAGCCTCTGAGCTCCCTCACCGTGTGTGAGTTGCTTTTAAATGTACTGTTCCCAGAAGTGTGATCAACTTTTGCCTGGAACAGGTTTTAACCTAAGTCAAGAAGGCTGTGGATGTGCCCCTCGCGTGTGCACACGTGTGTGTGGATGAACAAGAGATGAGAGGCTCGTTACTGGTTTGATTTCTTCTTTTTATTTATCTTTATTTTTTAATTTCAATCTGTTATCTATGGCAGCAGAACGCAATGCAATCCATATTACACTACAGAGCACAGTTTTCATGTCTGTTTGTTCACAAAGTCACGTCCTTCGTGTCTTCCTACACGCCCGCCCTTAGGGGAATGATGACCATCGCATTCCACTGGTTTGGTTTCTTTAATGGCAGGTAATTGTATTTTGTATTTTGGGGTGAACTTTGCCATAAACTATCTATAAATTTATTTATTCTATCAACATTTTCACACTTACTAAGGGTGCTCAGTGGGATTTATGGTGGTGAATTCTGTACTATGTCTAAAATGTGCATCATAAGTTTTCTGTCCTGTTTTTCCCAGTCCCCACCCACTTCCCTCCTTGTCTCAACAGTCTTCTGAAGGGCCCCGGCCTGGGGCAGGCTGTTCTCCTTAGGATCTGCTCTGGGGCCCAGTGGGTGCTGGAGTGACACTGTCTCACAGGTCAGCTAGGGTTGCAGGCCAGGGCAGTGCACCTCACAGAGGCACTGGGGACCGGCAGACGAGGCCCAGGTCAGTAGGGAGTGCCAAGGAAGATCCAGGCCAGGCAGAAGCCAGCGAGGGAGAGACTGGGGGTGGGTCCCCACGCAGGGCACGTGCAAAGACCCAGGGCAGCAGGGGTGGCGTGGAGGGGAGGGAGTGTGGGCACGTGGGCAGCTGCAGGAGGAAGCAACGAACCAAACACTCTGAGGTACAGGCTCAGCAGGTCCCCAGCACCAGGGAGGTGGCAGACGACGTTCTGCAGATGGAAGGACCAGGGTGGAGGACCCATGTGGTACCCAACACTACCTGCGGCATTGGAATCCAAACCCAGACCCCCGCTCCGGCTCCTGCCCTGCTCTGCCCACTCCTCAGCAGGGCAGCCAAGCCCAGTATGGAGCTGTGTCCCCTGTGCCTTCATGGACCAGGCCGGTCCAGCTTTGTGTGGACCTTCAGGCCACAAGCAGGGAGACCAGCTGGAGCCCAAGCCACCCCTGTGAGCCGCCAGGGCAGCCTCCCGGCCCCGAGTTCCCAGCTCCCCGGGACGTGCCGAGGAGCAAGGGTTCCGGTCTGCTCCCCTTGGCATGCGAGGAGACGGAGCTGCCTAGGCCTGGGGTCATCCCAGCCTTTCTCCCTCTGCTTTGTCCCCTTGGAAGCTGTGACCATTACTCAGAGACTCTTTAAAAGTCAACACTGGGGAAAGTGAAACTGCTGACAGTAGGGTCTACTTTAAAAGCCCTGTGAGAGGTGCGGACTCAAGGGTCCGACTGATTAACGAGCTGCGATTTCAAGGTGAACTTCCACATCTATTCTGTGGGGTTTTCTTTTCTCTTTCTGTTCCGCAGATGAAGTCAGGTGTCACGACCACCTTTGAGATATTTTCGTTGAGGGTGGCCAGGGCCTTTAAACTGGATAATGGTCCCTGGGGACATGGAATTGCATCCCGGTAAAAGTCTAACTGAGTGGCACTCAAGGGCGTCTTTAGAGTTGGAATTGGAATGAGAGGGCAGGAGGCCAGTCCTCCAGCGCAGGCTGGGCAGCTCTGTCATGAGGGAGCAGCCACAGGCCAGAGCGGGCTCCTGGGGCTTGGATTCTGCTCCTGCAAGAAGCCAGCCCACCCGCACTTTGGATTGACGCTCAAGAACTGCATCTTGGCTTGGGGCCCCAGGTTGCAGCTCTTTCATGCAGGAGGTGACCTGAGGAACCTGAGAGTGTGGGCAAGGGAGGCGGTGGGGAGGAAGGCCAGCTGCCCCCTGGAGGCACTCAGGAGCACCTCCATGACCCCAACTGGGGTGAGGTGGCCAGCATTTGTGCCTGACCCTCCAGGCCCCCGTGGGTCAGGGCAGCTCCACCAGCTCATTGTGAGGCACCCCTGGGTGAGGCACAGGCCTAGCTCCTGCCAAGGTGGCGTCTTTTTGCAGGTGCCCGAGGTGGTAGCCTTGGAGGACAAAGTGGCTGCGTGGTGCCTGGAGGAGGTGGCAGGGCCAAGGGGCCCATCTGGTGTGGGGCTGCCTCCCTGCTCCTTCCTGCCCTGGCGACTGTAGTTAATGCTCAACAAGGTGGAAGGGCCTCAACCAGCACTTCCAACCTCACTGGGCTCGAAGGCCACCTGCTCTGGGACTTCCCGCACGGCCAGGTGGGGTGCTGCCACGCCCTTGGTGGCACCACTCTTCCCCGGCGGGCCCTCGCGGCGGGGGCAGTGTGCTTGGGAGTTTGTTTCCTGTCGTGCTTGCTCTCCCCTGGGCCCTGTGGAGCCTGAGCGGCAGAGCTTCGTGGCACCAACTGGGAGCTGCTCATTTGCCTCTCGGGCTCGGGGTGCGAGGACAGCCCCACCTGGCACCCAGCCCCACACACACAGCAGCTCCGCCTCTTACCGCGGCCGCTTTGTTGTGCGGTTTGGGGATGAGCCTTGTCACTCCTCTGGGTCTTGATTTCCTGTCGGGAGGCTGAGGTTTCTTAGCCAGGAAGGAGGGCTTCTCGTCCCAGCAGGGCCTTTGAGGGTCTCCGGTATAAGCTGCGCTGTCAGGGGTTCACCTTCCGCGTCTCCCATGCCTCCCAGGTCAGAGAGCCCCACCTGCTCCTACAGCTGAGAGGCCATCCTTCATCTCCCCAGACAGGACGCTAGCATTCCTTCACGGGCACTCCGTAGGAGCAGAAAAGCAGCTGCTGGCGGACTCCCGAGTGCCACTGTCCAGGACAGGGACCCACCGAAGCTCCACGCGGCCCCTCAGACGCTCGCCAAGCAGCACAGGGGAGCCCTGAGGGAGAGGACTCTGAGCGGGCAGCGAGCACACAGGGCACCACCGCCCCTGGAGCCGGAGGCGACACCCACACCAGGCGCTGCTCCCCGCTCCCAGGCTGGCAGGTTCAGGCAGCCGGGTCCTCCCACAGGCTGGTGCGGGCCGTTGGGCAGGCCGCTGGAGGGAAAGCAGACAACTCCAGGACGGACTGAGGAGCCAGGCCAGGCACCTGACCTGCCAGCCACTGCCCCCAAAGACCCTGGGTTGGAAACAGGCCCTGCCCGAGGTGACCAGGCAGCCTGTTGCGAGGTGGACGTGTGAACAGCCTGAGTGGCCATCCCCAGCAGAGTGGAGCAGGCACGTGTGCCCTGTGAAGGACTGCCCGTGACCCCAGATCAGGCGGAGGTCTTCCTGCTCAACAGGGCCCAAGGCCACCACCACTCGGCTCCCTGCGGCGGTGAGCTTCCTACCCAGGGACTCACCACCGTCCCCGGACTTGCCCCTGTGGCCCACAGCTGCATGGCCTCCTCACTGCTGGGCAGGCCCTCCATGCAGCTGGGCCTCAGTTTGTCCACGCACTGGGGCACCTTCTTGGAGGGATAACCCTCCACCTCTCTGAGGCAAACACCTGCTGTGGGAAGGTTAGCTTTGTGGGAAAGTGCCCAGCAAGACCTCAGTGGCTGCCCCATTTTTACCCTGCTGGGGGGCATTCCCAGAACCCCAAGCCCTCCCCAGCACTGATGTGGCCAGCTTTCCAGTTGGGCATTCTGAGGCCGAGGCAGCCCCACAAGCTTTACTTCCATCTCCCAAGGCACGTGTGCCCCGTCTCTGGAGGACAAGCCAGGCACTCCCCGGCCCGTACTGCAGAGCCTCACCCTCGGGGGCTGGAGGGCCTTGACTCCTCAGTGGTCACCACCTCCACTGACCAGTGGTCTCCCATCCTCTTGCACATTTGCACTGCCCCATCCCAGCACCCTGAGAAGCCGTGGGGCAGAGCCAGGAATTGCTCTGCCTTAGCTTGCACCTGCTTCTCGTGGAGAGCCCCAGGCTGACCCTGACCTGCCCGTGTCACTTGATGAGGCTCCCACAGCCCATGGGAGGTGTCTTTACCCTGTCTCAGCAAAGACAGTGAGGCCAGAGTTACACCTCGCTCCTGAGTCCTGCCCGCCTGCTCCACCCTGGCACCTTGATCTCAGCAAGGCAAGACCACCCTGTGACCTCCTCCAGCCACGCTCCATCTCACACCTGCTACAACCAGTGGATGGGCTCCCAGCATGCATGGTGCTCTGCTAGGAAGGGCCTCAGCACATGCACACACACCCCCGTGCCCACACGTGGAAGTGTGCACACATTCACAAACACTCACACTCATGTCACATGTGACACAGGCCCTCTGGGCCCCGCCATCTGTGGCTAGAGGAGGCCGCGGGATGCTGAAGAGTGGTCCTGACACTCACAACAGGATCAGGGTCAGGAGCTGTGGAGCAAATGCGAGCACTCCCAGGACAGCTGCGAGTGGGTGGCCGTGTGGGCAGAGTAGGTCCCCCGCGCCTAGATGAGCCACGAGGCCCTTCTGCATCCACGGCAGCCTCTGCAGCACCCGCTCCCACCTCTGCCCACATCCCAGCTCGGATGACTTCTCCATCAATCTCTCACTCAGGAAACACAATCAATAAGCCGCAGAGGCCAACACACGACCGCGAAGCCACACCATCGTCAAGGCTGCAATTGCCGAGAATTAATTTGCTAATTGCATACAACTAGTCTGCATCCTTCTGTCTTATGTCAATTAACAGAGTAATTTTGAAGAGGAGCCTCCTGATGGCTCCTCCCTGCAGACCTAGCTCTCCAGACAGGCCGCCCCTCTGCCAACCTCAGCAGTGCTTCTGCCCTGGGGTGCACACAGCAGGGAAGTCCTGGGGGCCATGAGGCTCGTGATCCCCACTGCTGTGGCATGGCAGTGCCAGGCACTGGAGCAAGTGCCCAGGCATCACTGTTGGACTTGGGGTTGGCGGGGCCCTTGATTGTCCCAGTGACTCTGATGGGCAACGGGTGCAGGGGGCCTCTGTGAGGAGCATCTCTGGGCTAGGACTGAGCCCACAGTACCCCACAGCAACCTCAATTGCGATTCGCCAATCATACAGGGCAGTCGCCACGCCTGTCGTCCCCGCTGCTGGGAAGGCTGAGGCAGGGGAGTGGCCAGCCTGGGATGCTTAGGGAGACACTGCCTCAAAATAAAACCAAAGAGGGGTGGGGATGGAGGCAGCCCTGGGGTGGAGCCCTGGGTTCCAGCTGCAATTAAAAAAAAAAAGAGGAGGAAGGAATTGGTCGGCCCCACAGAACCCCCCAGGAGGACGCTCCAAGCCTCCTCAGGGCCCCTGCACCCCAGGACTCTTTCAGCCCATGGGACTCTCCTCACCACAGACAAGGGATCACCCGAGGACCCCCAGCCCCAGAGACACAGGCAGGGCCGAAGCTGGCGGGAACTGTACAGGTGGCTGTGGCAAGGCTGCCCACCTGGCTGACCACCAGCCTTCTGCTGGGGACCGGGTGGAAGCCCAAACAATGGAGAGGTGCTCAGCCCTGAAAGGAAGCGACTGGCAAGGCCTCGAGAAGCATCAGGGGAAACCCCGGTGCCAACCTCTGAGAAGAAAGGGCGGAGGCCGCCAGGACTCCTCACTGCTGAGCTCTGGGAAAGACCGAATCACAAACAGCAGGAAGACCTCGTTCACGGCCTGGGGAAGGAGGGGAGCGTGGAGGTGCATGGGGCTTGGGGGCAGAGCCTCTTTGGCACTGTGTCACCACACATCCAACAAACCCACAGGGTGCCACACTGGAGGGAGCCCTGGCGGGGACGGTACATCCAGCAGGCTCATGGGCTGCTACAGTGGACCACTCCAGGGATGTCGATGGCGGGGGAAGAGGGGCTTTGGGAACCCTACATACCTTCAGCTCAGCTGTCCTGGGAGCCTACAGCAACCCACTGACTTAGAAGGAAGGCCACACAGGAGACACAGCACAGGTGAAGGCGTCTCAGAGAGACACTGGCCATAGGCCTGGGGACAGGATGCGTCGCTGAGGGACCTGAGCCTGGCCCCCATCCAGGTTTTCTCACTTTGAGTCACATGTGCTCCCAAGTGACTAAACACCGAGTTTCTCAAAGTCAGCAGCAAGGCCCAGGGCTGACACTTGAGAACCTGGAGGAAACAGAGTTTTCCAAGACTCCAAGTGCAAGGCCACCATTCCCACCGAAGAGCTCCCAGATCTCACCCCAGGTCCCCTCGGTGAGACACCATAGCAGGCTCGGAGCGGTGACAGCTGCTCCTGTGGCTTGTTCCTCCGAGCAGAGCCCCTGGGGAGAGCAGGCAGAGGGGCCCTGGGCAGGCGGCTCCTGTCTGGTGGTGAAAAGCCACGTCCCAAGACTGCCTGTGATTAGCAATCAGATGTCCAGAGACAGGTCTGGGGAGAGTCCTGGAGAGGCTCCTCCTGGGCCCGGCCTATGCCTCTGCTTTGCTTTCCTGCCCTGCTGGTTCACTGCTGGTGATAAGATGCACGCAACAGTCGCCCTCCTGACGCATCCAGACTCCACCCCCAGAAGCCTCTCGCAGGCCCATCTGAAGCTCGGCCCCCCAACAGTGACCTGCAGCCCCCAGCCACACCCTCCCCTCTCTGGTCCCCAGGGACCTGACTCTTCTCTAGGGAACCCCTGCCAGTGGACTCAGAAGGGACCTGTTCCTTTTGGCTCGTCACACCCAGCACAGTGTCCTGCTACAGGGCAGGAACCAGCTTCCTCTCCAACACTGAGAGCTGCATTTCCCTTGGCCACTCCTCCGGCCGTGGACACTCGAATTGCTTCTATGTTGGGCAGTTGGGGACTGCGCTGCTGTGAACCCTGTGTGGTGTCTCTTCGCATCCTGCTCCCCCTGGGTTCACGCCCGGAGACGTTGGACTCTAGAAGTGGAACCATTCCTGTCCTGTGCCTTGCTTCTCCCCTGGACATAGAGGTGGCCGTTGTCTTATTCCTGCAGTATGCAGGCCCCTGTGTGGCCGCTCCACCTAGGCCGCAGGGGGTACACTCTGGGTTTCTCCTCCAGTGCCCACTCCTTGGCGAGGTGTGCCAACCTTTCCCACACGTGTGCCCATTTGCACTCCCACCTGCAGCCCTGCCCACTGTCCCAGGCCTCCAAAGTGCAGTGCTGTTGGACATTTCAGGGTGGCGTTTGATGGACAAGGGCAGTGGGCAGATCACCCGCCGCGCCTCCTCCTCCTGGGGAGGACCTGCCGTGCTTCCTGGAGAACAGATCTTCCCTGGTGGGGTAGTGGCTTTGGGCTCCAGATCTGGGCACTTTGTGATGTCGGGGGGGGGGTCCCCGAGCCTCTGCTCTCTGCCGCATCTTCTGATGAAAAGGGCGCTGGTGGCCTTGGCCCACGTCCTCTCTTCTACCATTCTTGGTGCTTTGGGCCCTGTGTGGCCTCTCCCTGGGGTCATTCCAGTTCCTGTCTGGACACCTGATGGGAAGCCTCTGCCCAGAGGGCACCATGTGTGAGGTAGGTCCAGCTCACCATCCATGTGGGCACCAGACTTTCCTGGCCCTCCCCGGTGGCCCTCTCTCTGCACTCCAGCTCCCGCGGTCACTTCTTGGCACACGTGACGCCAGCCGGGCTGCCCTAGCCTCCTGCTCCGCTCCGGAGTCCTGGGCTTGCTTCCCGCTGGCCTCCAGGCTGCAGCGCTCTTCCCCCTTGTGCCTGCTGTCGGGGCGTGGGGGCATCGGGCGGCTGTTGTGCCCGACATGAAACCGGCTTGCAGCTTCTCTCATGCGCGTGCACCGTCCCCTTTGGGACCTCACTGTGTCACTGTGTCTGCAGACAGGTCCCCGGAGATTGTCACCTTGACCTGCTGGTCCTTCCATCGCGCATGCGCACCCTCCCCGCCAGCGGATCTGCGAGATTCCCGCCGAGTTCCGACAGTGCTTTCTCTGCGGTGGTTCCTATTCTGACATGATTCAAGGCTGGCAGCGTTCCTATCGCCTATTTCCCTCTTTATGTTGTTAGTGTAAAAACAAAAACCAAAAAACAACCTGTTGCTTTCAGGCACCGTCTCCGTGCAGAGCCCAGGCCACACGGCTCCCTCCTCTCCCCACCCTCTGCCTGCTTCTCCCCTTCAGGCCTCCCCTATGGCTCCCTTCCACAGGAGGGAGGTTCTGGCCCCTTCAGGCCTCGCCCCAGGTCTTCTGAACGCCCTGAGCAGCAGTTTTTTATCCCATTTCCCCCACCAGGCACCAACAAGCCTGTCCCCCCCAAACTTTGCCCCAGGGAGCCACTGGTAGAGCAGGTCCCCCAGGGTCTTCCCACAGGACTGGTGCCTCTCCGGAGCCCAGGTGGTCCAGAGGGAGGACCTGGAGCTCCCACCTGTTCTCATCTCCTAAGCAAAGCTTCATCAGGCCCACCCTCCTGGTACCACCCACCCCTGGCGTGGTCAGAAGGCTGGCTGCCCACCCCAGCCCTCCCGCTCTCCTCCAGACCCTGATTCCCTCCTCCATCCGGCCCCCCTCATCTGCCCGCTTGCCTCACAACAAAATGGTTTCTTTCATTGTCTTGGGTGTGGGGGGGGCGGTCATCATTGTCCCACTGTGTGACATCAAAATAGGCTGCTGTCCCCGAAACAAAGCCTTTCTGAGACGCGAGGCGACACGTTCTACTTATGTCGTCACTGACTAGACAGAAGTGGAAATGGGGGGGCAGAACAAACATCTGTAGATTGAGAAGAACAATAACGTCCGTCCCCTTTACTTCTGAAGTACGCTTAAATTACGCCCTGTGCAGCGCAGAAAGGGGTTTGTGTATGTGCAGGTGGATCCATGAAAACTCATTCAGATGCAAAGTGAGGACTCCCCACAGCCCTCCCAGAGAGAGGCGGGACATCACCCACCGCCTGGGAAGAGCAGGTCCCCGCGATGCCCTGTGGCTGGAGACACAGGGTCAGGGGAGTTCCAACCTGACCCCCGAAGTCCAGAGGGGAGCGAGTTGCCAGTCTCCAACCCTCAGACCTGGCAGCAAGGCGGGGCCACAGCCCCGATCTAGGGTCTCCATATCTTCAGTGTCTCCACCTCTATTTTTGGAAAAACAAATCCAGGGGTTGTTTCATTACATGCAAAATACACGCCTCAACTGAAATTCCAACTGCATCGTCTGCTGACACTAGCCAGCTAAGGTAGTGACAAATGAGGTGCTCACCCGGGACAGGCATGTCTTGGCCCAGAGCTGCCTGGGCGAGCTGGCCACGTGGGCTGTGTGGGCTCCTGGACCCACGTCCATTTTAGGGTGTTTTGGGTTGCTATGCCCTCCACCCACCCTGGGACCACAGGCTGTGGGCAGCCCAGGCCACGGCCACCTTTCTGAGGCCCCATGGGTGCAGCTTGGGGACAAAGGAAGTCCTTATGGCTCCTTTCCTCCTGGGCCCAGCACTGCTTCCTTCCGGAAAGGTGTTTCCTGGCGGCAAGAAGTCAGGCTGGCACGGTGGAAAGGCTGTCTCCCGTAGAAATAAAGCAGAAAGGGAGGGCCCCTCTGCCTGCAGGCCCATCACCCAGGGGCCCATGGCTGGCCTATAGACCCTCCTTCGAGTCCCAGAGAGGTGCCCAGGCTGGGGATATGGGGTGTGGAGAGGGGCCAGCCTGGCAGCCCAGGGCCTTTCTGGCCGACTCAGTGCACGGTGAGGGGTGCCCGTGGTGAGGGGTGCCGTGGTGAGGGGTGCCGGGTCTGACTTATTAAAAAGGAGATCAAGCAGTGCTTCCTTCTGCTCTCTGTAGAAGACTGTTTGTGGCCCTGCCACGTGACCGTGGTGACCAGCATCTTTCCCTCCCAGCGCAGGCCTGGGCTTCCTGGGCCAGGTGTTAGGGGCTGTCTGTTCTTCCTCCGGGGGGCTGGAGGCTCACTGGATGTGTCAGCCATGCAGGTCCCCTTCCCTGGGAAGACTCGGGGAGTGTGCGGCCTTGCCGGCTGCGGCCTCCGCCCATGAGCCTCTCATGCTAGGGCAGCCCCACAGGCCTAGAGTGAGGTGGCAACCCAAACAGAGGCACTGCAGGAATCGTGCACACAGGTGCCTGCCTCCAACAACCACACTGCTGTGTGCATGACACTGACACCCATACACACACACACGCTCACATGCATGCACATTGACACACATACACACAGGCTTACACGTATGCACGCTGAGTCCTGCACGTAACTGAACAGGAGGAGGCCACTGATAGTTCCACTTGGAGGATGTGGCAAGGGGCCAATTCAGGATGATATGTGCCTAGGGGAGCAGCCTGCAGGCCAGGCTAGGGGCAAGCTAGCCAGGGCAGAGTCTCCGCTGCCTGCACTGCTGGGCTGCCCATAACAGCACCTGAGACTTCAGCCTCGAGGGAGTCCAGCCGGGCAACCTTAGCCATGAGCAACTCACCAGCTGGAGGACCCGGTTGCTTGTGGGATAATGTGGTAGCTGTCCACCCTGAGTAAAGCCTGCACTGCAGCAGCACAGCCTGGACTCAACTGAGGAGGGACCCTGGAGAGCCCTGGCCACGGCCGGAAGGCGGCCTCCTTGCCAGCCCAGAGGCTTGGGTGCTGACCAGCAGGTTTATCCCTTGGCTCCTTCCCACTGAGTTGGCAAGTGTGTTCCTGGGTGCGGCATGAATCCACAGCTCCTTATAAATGTCACAGTGAGTGGCAGTCACACACGTGAGGGCAGGAGACATGGGGGCAGGCGTGTGTCAGAACAGCCCCCAAGTTCTCACTGTTTGCTCTGCCTCGTGGCCAGGTGGGCGGTCACTCACGGCATGAGGCTGCCACAGTGCCTGCCTCTGTCTCTGGCACGTGCCACTTCATGACACATGACAATGCCACAGAGGACCCCAGAGCCTGACCCCTCCCAGCAGGGAGGGGTTCTGCCCCCAGTCCTCGGGCCCCTGGGAGGGTACCAGGGAGGAGGCCATCTCAAGACTTGCAGCACATGCTCTGGGCTGGACAGGTGCCCTGGGCTCACCCATGGAGGACAAGGCAGAGATGGGGTCTGTTTCTACCAGGGTGCAGGTGAGGAGGGACCACACAGGCCCTTAGGGTCCCAGGAAGCCCTCCAGGGGCCAGGAGCCCTTCCACCTTGCAGGGCCTGAGGCCCCAACTGGAGAGCTCACTAATGAGCACTGAGGGCTGCTTGGTCGATGACAAGCACAGTCAGGACTTTTTAAAAGCATGAATCAAAAAGGCACACTTTAATCAACTTAATAGAAGTGAATTAAAAGGCGGCTGAATGAATCTTTTGGAAAACCCCTCTCTGCGTCCATGATCAGTGGACCGGGGTCAGGCGAGCTGACCTGGAGCCGCGGGCTTGGGATGGTCAGGGAGTGGCCTGTCAGCAGCTCTCCCAGGAGGAAGGGGCCTCCTCGAGGTGGCCTGAGGCTGCACCTGGGACTGGGTGGCCAGGGCTGCCAGCCCTGGGCAACAGGCGGCTGATTCCCCAGGACCTGTCTGGGGATTGGACTCGTGCCCGTGGAGTGGGAAGACCCCCGCGGGGCTCAAGGCCCCGTGGCAGGAGGGCTGAAGGAGGAAAAAGCCAAGACCCTGAGAGGCCTCACAGACATGCCCCAGGGTAAAACCTGCACCTGGGGGGCCGAGGGCCAGTCTTAGCCATCCTGGCCACCCCAGCAGGACTCCCAGAGCTGGACAGGGGGTGTGAAAACAACAGGAATTTATTTATTGCCCCAGGTTTTGGAGCCCGTGGGGTCCAGATCCAGGCACTGGCAGGTGTGGGGCCTGGTGAGGTCCTGCTGCCTGGAGGAGGGGGGCTCTCACTACGGCTCACCTGGTGGAAGGGCCAGGAGCCTGGGACCCTTCTCTGCCCTGTCCACAAGGCTCCACCATCAGGATCTACTCACGTCCCAACACCATCACCTTAGGATGAGGGTCTCAGCACATGGATCTGGGAGAGGACACAGACATGTAGACCCTAGAAGGTCCCCCATAAGTGACCATCTGCTAGGCTGTTTTTAAAAAGCTCAGTAGGACTCAAGAGATAAATAGCATAAACCTGACTCTGATTAAAATTAATAAAGACTAGAATAAAAATTCCCTGATTTAATTAACTTTTTAAAGTCACAAGGCCAAGACAAAAACATCTCCTTTCTTGACGTGGGTGCTGGTGTAGCCTTGAGAGCAGGTGGGCTCTGGGCACCTCCGCGGGCAGCATCACGCTGCAAACCCAGGAGCCTTGCCTTCTGGATGGAGTTCCCTGGTTGGGGGCCGGGAGGCAGCTTTGAGAACTCCTCAGGTGATGCCAGCAGACACCCAGGCAGTGGGCCCCGGTCAGAGGCACAGCAGGAGCACCCACCCAGGGTCTCAGCCCTGGAGGGAGGGAGTGGCCGCCATTGCCAGCCTCTGCCACCCAGCAGGACTCAGGTCCAAGTGCTCCTGCAGGCCTCCCTGCCGGCTGAGGACGGGGCACAGTGCCACCTGCACATAGGAGGGGGGTTCCCAACACGGCCCACGCTCCTGCCTCCCAAGTGCTGATGAGTGCAGGGATGGAGGGCAGGACTTCCCGTGAGGAGCGCAGGCATCCTCCACGCTCATGCTGTGAAACGCTCACAGGTCCTGCCAGCCGTGGCACCTGCCGGACGAAGGACCCTCAGCCCTGTGCAGCCTCTGGACCACCCCGAGCCTCAGCCGCCCCGTGGGGCCCTCCCTGTTCCCCACTGTGAGGTGATGAACGTGTGCTGGTTGGGGCTGGTAAGTCCTGGGGCAGGTCTGGTTCTGTGGGCAGATAACTGATACGCAGTGGGGAGGCCACCACTCCTCAGCACCCAGAGGCTCGGCGAGTGTCACAGGAGAGCGGCTGGAGACAGCACTCGCTCCCAGAGAGCTTCACGCCCTACTTCAAGGGCATGGGTGCCTCTCCTGCCCTGTCCCCGCTCCTGACTGCACCACAGGCAAGCCCAGCTGCTGGGGTGTGGACAGGAGGTATCCAGGAGAGACTGAGAGAAAAGGGCTGGTGGAAGACACAGGACGAGTGGCTGCCCATCTCTGCAACCTCCTGTGGGATCCTCATTATTGGAAAATAAAAGTGCTCTACAGAACAACAGCAGATGTGGCTAGTATCTGTCCACAGAGTTGGACACTGAGCCATTCAGGAGTCTTGAGAGACCTCTACTGCCGGCGGTCCAGGCAGGCGGCTCTCGTAGCTGTCATTCCAGATCACTGTGTCTCTCATGATTTTTAGATTTTTGTATTTATTTTTTATTTTTGGTGCTGGGGATTGAACCCAGGGGCACTTAACTGTTGAGCCACTTCCCCAGCCATTTTTATTTTAAATTTTGAGATGGGGCATCACTAAGTCAATGAGGCTGGCCTCAAACTTGTGATCCTCCTGCCTCAGCCTCCGGAGCCACTGGGATCACAGGCGTGGCCACCGCACCTGGCTTATCTCACAATTTTTAAACCTGTTGCACAGCAAGACAGAACCGCTCCCAATGACCTTGTGGAGAAAGGGAGGTGAAAAGTGCTGGATTTGGGCAGGCCAGTGCTCCTCAAGTGGTCATCCACAGCACAGCACTGCCTACCCCTAACACACCCAGCGTGGGCCCGGCAGCTGTGCACACAGGAGGTGAACGTGCGTGCAGAGCACTTCTCAGTGTCCGGCAAGACTGTGGGGTGAGGACACTCGACCGCGGGTGCAAGTGCAAGCACTCCTCTCCCCAGGGCCACCACGTGTGGATGACAGGCACCCTGGAAGCCGCTGCCATCCATGGAGCACGCTGGGCTCCATCACTGCCCAGGAACACCCTGCCGAGGCCACCCTGACACTGACTGCGGTGGTGATAGGTGCTGCAGGGTCCCGCTGCCGGTTCCAGCAGACTCACGGGCTCTGCGGGCAATTGCAGCGCGATCGACGCCCACAGCCAGCACGTGAGGCCTCGGGACCGCACCCTGGGTCCTGCTGAAGGCGGGTCTGTCTGAGGCGTCCGAGTCGGCGGGGGGGCCCCCGCCTGGCGCCCTCTGTCAGCCCGCATGTGCCAGGGAAGAGCCAGGGAAATGCAAATTGGGACAATGTGGTGCCATCACACCCACCAGCATGGCTAGCATGAGGGGGACCAGGGAGCCACTGTGGGCCGGCCTGGCTCTGACTCCCTGCCGTGGCAGAGCAATGGTGAGCAGCAGCTCCTCCCAGGGGGCCCTCGGGTGCTTGGCTTGGGTGGTGGGTCGGCCTGGAGGGCAGGTTCCACATGGCCTTCCAAGCTGTGCCTGTGGGACCCCTGACCCCACGCAGGGCCAACACCCACTGTCCCCGAGCCGGGCCCTCCCGGCCAGCGCTTCCAGCCTTTGCCTCTCACTGGAGCTTCACCTGCTCTGGGACTGCACGAGGGGGTTGGAGGGGTCCCCACGTGGGGTGAATCACGGCTCTGCCCTGTTTCTTGCTGCCCAGCATCCCGCTGTGCAGCCTACCGTCCTGGGGTGGACCCGTGTGGGCCTCCCTCTCGGCTGAACGCCTGGAGTGGACAGCGGAAGCACACGAGAGGCACCTGCTTTATCCCATAAGAAACTGGCCTCTTTCAATCGATCACACCCCTTAGTGGCCCTGGGCCGTGGGTGGCGTCCCCCGCCCGTCCTCTTGCCGACTGCGCTGCAGGAATGTGACACACTCCTGCTCAGGTGGCTTTGCTGTGGAGCGTCTGAGTGCTGATGCTTCTAACCGGGCTGCCCGTCCCTGTTCCGACCCAGCAGTGACTGTCAGCCTGGGCACCGCCCCCCGTCGCCCCGGGCTCCGCACACACTTCTCCAGTGCTGTACTTGGTGGGGGTGTTGACAGGGTTGTAGACATTGTGACCGTCCCCTCACCAGTGTGGGAGTCCCTCCTGGAGGGCAGGAGGTGTCCTGGCCTGCTCCAGGCTCCAGGGGAGAGCGCAGCCTCTGTGCAGACCTCTCTGTGCAGGGTGGCGGAGTTTGTCCCAGTGGATGTGAATCTGGTGATCTTGTGTGTCTGTGTGACGGCATGGGTTTCTCCCCCCCCCCCATCAGCGTGGCAAAACGCATTCCCTGGAGTGGGGCAGTCCCCTCTGTCACTGCGGTTTAACCCGCTGACTTGGCGAGGACCTCTCTCTGTGCCTAAAGAACCCTGGTCTGCCGTTCTGCCACCTCGACTGTCTGTCGGCTCTGGCATGGGGCTCCGGCCGTGGCTGTGCGTGCGTGTCCCTGGCTGCCTCTGCTGGGGCGAGGGCGAGGGTGTCCAGCAGGCCTCCTGGGAGGCTGTGACCGGGGCCTTCTGTGCAGGGGGTTTCACAGGGCCCTTCCCTTCAGCAGGGGCTCTCTGCCTCCTTTCTCCTCGTGACAGTCATGGTAGGATCCCGGTCTCTGGGAGAGGTCCCCGTGTCCCTTCCCGCTCCCTGCCTTCTCGGCCCAGTGTGCCCTCGGGGTGCTACTCGGCCGCCTGGCGTCCGCCCCTGGAGGCCCACCAAGCACGGAGCCCAGCTCCTGGGGCTCCCTTCTCTCTGGTCTGACTCTGCAGCTGATGCCTGTAAGACGTTGCTCTGGGTTTTGTCCTTTTTTGTCCCTTTTTGTGGGAGTGGCCGGAAGTGGAAGCTGCGGCAAGACTGCGATGGCACGTGCTGGGGCCTGGGCGCACTGTTACTCTGCCCCCTAGGTCTCCTCACTGACAAGTGCGGCCCCGTGCCCACCCCCTTGAAGGCACCTTGGGTTTTGGACGCAGCCTGATGCCTGTGCCTGAGCACAAGGTGGACCTAGTCCCTGGGCTTTTCTGGAAACTCATGGCCCATGTGGAGGTGGCAGCTCCAGTGTCTGTGGGCATCCGCACTGGCAGCAGACGCCCTGCGTGGGAACCTGACGGGCAGAGCCCAGCACTGCCGCGGGCTTGGCCTCGCTGTTCCTCCGGCAGCACTCCAGCAACCCGGGAGCCAGGGGCACGCCTCTCCTCTGGGCTCTCGACTCCGTGGAGGCAGGGCAGAGCGGACTGCGGCACCTGGCAGCCGATCCACCCCGGTCCTGGGGTCAGACCGGGCAAGGCACGAGTGTGTGGTCAGTTCCACTCCCACCTGCCCGCCGGCCCAACTCGGCACTAAGGAGAGAATGGACTGGGCCCAGAGCCGTGGCCGGGAGCAGAGGTGGCTTTTCAACCTTCCCTCCTCATCATGCAGAGAACAGACCAGGCCAAGCGAAAAATGGAATTTTGCAACAAAAAGGTGAAAATAAAGAGGCTCCCTCAGGATTGGAGAGGGAGGGACGTGTGAGAAGGATGGACCAGCAGGAGGGGCGAGGGCTCCTTGGCCTGCAGAGGGTGGACCCTGCCCCAACCTACCCCATTCCTGTAATGGGACACTGATTGGAAACAGGGTCTTACCAGATGTTAGGACACGGTCCCTCTGCATTAGCATAGGGCCCAAATCAACGACTGGTGTCCCTCTAAGGAGAGGGAGGCTTGAGACTCACAAGAGGTGGCCATGTACACAGGGCAGAGGCTGGAGGGATACAGCCACAGCCAAGGACACCAAGAGCCACCAGAATGTGCGAGTGATGGGAAGGACCCTCTGGCGCCTTCAGAGAGAGGGACCTCCAACACCTCACTCTCAGGCCCCTGCCCCCAGAGCTGTGAGGCAGTTTCTGTGGTTGGAGGGCCCAGCTGAGGCCCTCCCTCAGCAGCCCCAGGACACCTCTGCTATGTTGACGGTCAACTGGCCTGCCCTCTTCCAGGTCCTGGGCAGTGAACATGAGAGATGTCCAGCCCCGCTCTGCCCAGAACTCACAACCTGGACACCACACGGGGCTGGGAGGCCAGCTGAGACAGGCCAGCTGGATGTCATGACCTCAGAGTTGGGAGATGTTTCTCAAAAATGGCCCTGGAGCCCTGAGGACCACCCCCTCGGGCTGCCCACACTAGCTGCCCAACAGGAGCTTGGTTCTCAGTCTCTCCCGCTTGTCGGGACCTTTGTGTCCACCCCCAGGCTAGGGGTCTTGCCCTGCAGAAAGGCACTCAAGACTGAGTTGGCCCTGCCCAGGCCCAGACGAGACTCAGGATGGGGACAGGGCTTCAGCCATTTGCTGAGGGCTCTGATCACCTCCTTGGAGCAGGGGTCAAGGCCACTCTAAGTCCAGCAGCCTGGACAGGGAGCCCAGCAGGACACATGCTGTGTGGCCATCTGGGTGTGCATAACCGCAGCACAGCCCCTGGCCGGCTGGGAGGCGCCTGGGATCTGCATGTGCAGGCTCCAGGCAGGTCCTCCAGGGACAGAGGCCAGCCACAGCACCCGGGGTCTGTGGCTCTTGGGCTCCTGGGCTTTGCCTGAACCACCTCAGACCCGGCCCCGATGGGGTGCAAGGAGAGGCCAGTGAAGAAGAGCCACCTTGGCCCGCTCAGAGGCCCAGGGGCTGCCTGGGAAGACCTCCAAAGCCAGGCCCACTGCCAACACATTCACTGGACACGGGAAGCCAGCAGGAAACCCTGGGAGAAGAGCTGGGGGCCGGAACATGCCCTGAGGAGCGTCCCTGCATGTCTGCACCCAGCACGAGCCCAGGGAGCCGGGTGCGCTGAGCATACCGCCTGGCAGCCGGCCCATGCCTCCAGCCACCCACCTCGGGGCACGTGGAGGGGGACAGTCACGTCTAGAATGCTTTTAGCTGGGGCCGCACCAGGGCAGGTAGATCGCAGTGAGAACAGTGACCCTGCCAGCAGAGGGCCGTCGTGAGTGTCCACAGTGACCCTGCCAGCAGAGGGCCGTCGTGAGTGTCCACAGTGACCCTGCCAGCAGAGGGCCGTCGTGAGTGTCCACAGTGACCCTGCCAGCAGAGGGCCGTCGTGAGTGTCCACAGTGACCCTGCCAGCAGAGGGCCGTCGTGAGTGTCCACAGTGACCCTGCCAGCAGAGGGCCGTCGTGAGTGTCCACAGTGACCCTGCCAGCAGAGGGCTGTCGTGAGTGTCCACAGTGACCCTGCCAGCAGAGGGCCGTTGTGAGTGTCCACAGTGACCCTGCCAGCAGAGGGCCGTCGTGAGTGTCCACAGTGACCCTGCCAGCAGAGGGCCGTCGTGAGTGTCCACAGTGACCCTGCCAGCAGAGGGCCGTCGTGAGTGTCCACAGTGACCCTGCCAGCAGAGGGCCGTCGTGAGTGTCCACAGTGACCCTGCCAGCAGAGGGCCGTCGTGAGTGTCCACAGTGACCCTGCCAGCAGAGGGCCGTCGTGAGTGTCCACAGTGACCCTGCCAGCAGAGGGCCGTCGTGAGTGTCCACAGTGACCCTGCCAGCAGAGGGCCGTCGTGAGTGTCCACAGTGACCCTGCCAGCAGAGGGCCGTCGTGAGTGTCCACAGTGACCCTGCCAGCAGAGGGCCGTCGTGAGTGTCCACAGTGACCCTGCCAGCAGAGGGCCGTCGTGAGTGTCCACAGTGACCCTGCCAGCAGAGGGCCGTCGTGAGTGTCCTCGGGGTCAAGGTGAAGTGCGTAGCAATAGTGGCAGGGGTCAGTCAGACTGGCTGCAGGGACCTGTGCCAAAGGCCCCCTGGACACCCAGCTCCGCAGTGGGCATGGCAAGCAGCCAGGTGTGGGCCTCGGAGCCCCCCGCCCAGCCGTGAAGAACTAAGGCAGGCAGCAGAGGAGACCAGGGCAGGGAGGTCTTCAGCGGGGGCTCCCCAGGGCAGTCCCTCCTGGAGGACCTCTGGAACGCCAGGTGGTCCACTCACATTGTGCACCTCCAGGAAAACACCACCACCACTCTGCAGGAAGCACGCAGCTGAGACTGGGGCCCAGAGAGGCCAAGGAGCTCACCCAGGGTCACACAGCAGTATGCAGGAGCTTGGATCAGAACCCAGCCACCTGGCTCGAGGCCCTTTCCCCACGGGCTCTAAATGGGGGTGGGGGCGGGGGGCCACTCAGCATAGAGCATGCCCAGCACTCCCAGGTCCTGGCTCTGATGCCCAGCACCACAAAAGCTAAAATGGATGACAAATAAAAAGATGAGTCCTAGCTCGGTCCCAGGGCAGGCATGTCCCAGCTGGGACCCACAGGCCCCTCTCAGCATGGGGGGCCATGCAGGGCCTTCCTGAGCTGCAGGCCACTCTCAGGACACAGCCCTGGAGGCAGTTCTGACACAAAAGAGGACGAGGGCTGAGTGTAGCGCTGCACACGGGGGTGGCGGTCCCCAGGCAGGACGGCCACGAGGGCCACACGGGCACAGCCACCACCCCCACGCCTGCCTGTGTCCTCAGAGGCCTGAGAGAAGACAAGCACCCCGCAGGCCAGTGAAGGGCCGGCCACCAGACCCAGTGACCAGCCTGGGGCCTGTCCTCTGCTTCCCGAGACAATGGCCCCCGAATCCTGTCACTGTGTTATGTGCAGTGACCTTGCGGGTTCTGGGCTCAGCCCCTTGGAGAGGACACCCTCCCCGGTGTCCAGGACCTCAGGAAAGTGCATCCAGGAAAGTGCATTTCCAAGGTAGCCCTGTCTCCTTGGGAGAGTGAAAGTCACCGTCAGGGTGGCTGAGGTGGCTGAGGTGGGCCCACAACTCCCGTGTGGCCCCCTCGGGGAATGAGCGAAATCTGCCCTTTGGGGAAAGGGCCCTTTTGAATGATGGTGAGGGCTGGAGGCACAGACTCTGGAGCCAGAAAGCCAGGGTCCATCTAGCTCCACACACGCTGTGTGACCCTGAGCGGGTTCTGAAGCCTCTCTGTGCCTTGGCCTCCTCCCTGGAAGTGAGGACTCATTTCACAGGAGCAGAGAGCCCACTCAGAAGCACCGTGACGCCCTCCAGTGGTGCGAAGACCAGGGCATGGTGGCGGGCGCGTCTTGTGTCTGCTCCTGTCTCCTGGTTGTGCTCTGGAGCCTCCATGGTCTTCTCAGAGCCACTTTGACCAATGGACAGGGCCACGTGAGGGTGCCCCTTGGTGCAGGGACCACACTCAGGACAGACTCTGGCCAAGATCCCAGTTTGCTGATGAATGGAACGTTTTCCTGTCTTTGTTGATGGTCTGACACTTCGTCCCCCCTCAGCCACACCTGTCCTGCAGGGCTCGAGCACCAAGCCGTCATCAGTTTCCACACCAAGATGCCAAGAGGGCAGGGTCTCCGTCCCAGGGGGTGGCCTCGAGATGAAACAGACCGGCAATAATTCAGTTGTGAGCATTTTGCCTTCAGTTACAATAAACTGATAGAGATCGCAGACGCTCCCATTTCAACAGGACACAGAGTTATAATTGGTGGCCTATTTTGAGCAATTTAATTTCCAATGACCTGTTTTCCAAATTAACACAGTAATAAAGGCGGCCGGGCTGGGAGGGGTGGCCATTCGCTCTGAAGGTGCCCAGCAGTGGGGGAGTAGCTCCCGCCGCCACATCCACAGGAGAGGGGCCACACGGCTCGCAGGTCTCTTGCGCAGCATCTGAAGAGTCTGGGTTTTAAGTCGAAGCCTAACCAACCAGACAGGGGACAAGGCAGCCTGACGTCGGCAAAGGCACGGCAGAAGCCACAGCACTAGACAAGATGGCTTGACCCCTGTGCCTGGTTCAAGGCTCCCCGAACCACCAGGAGGAGAGGAGAGGCAGGTGGGAGGAGCCAGGGGGGCAAGGAGCTGAAAGGCCAGCCGGTGGGGTGCGTGGGGTGGCCCAGGCCTCCTCCCTCTCTCCCGTCCTGCTCTCTGCGGCTTGCCTGGTTCTACCCGTATCAGGCCTGTGATCCACAAGGACATGCTCTCTGGGTCACAAACAAGGCACAGGGACAAAGGCACAAATGGCAGAAGAGCCATTTCACCTTCCCAGTCCCCATGAGACTGAAGGTGACCCCAGGGTCTCAGAAACAACGCCCAGTTCCAGGCTCAGCACAGCCAAGGTCCCCAAACGGAACCTCCCCTCTACCCCAGGCCACGGGTGCCCTGGGGCCTGGCAGCAATGGGCTGAGGCAGAGAGGGGCAGAGGGGACTGGAGCTCAGGGCAGGTGCCGAGGGATGCCAGAGTCGGGGGCTCAGGGAGTGGGGGGCTCTGGTCTCTGGCAGCCCTTTATTCTGGGCTCTGCACATCAGCCAGGGTCTCTCAGGGCCCAGGCCCTGCGCCCAGAGCTGTCTCTTTTGCATTTGGTAACAGGCCAAAGGGCCCCTTGGGGCCATTCCACCCATGCCAAGCTGAGTACCTGCAGGGAGAGAAGAGCTGGGACACCACTGACCAGCCCTGCCAAGAGTGTCCATCCAGGGACAGCAAAAGTAGGTTATTGTGGCCGCGACCCCAAGGCCGCTCTGGATGCAGTCGTGCCTACAGAAGGCCTGTCTGTGGGCCCTGTGGACCCTGGGGGGGGGGGGGGCTCTGGCCTGCTTACAGGCTCCTGGGGAGCAGAGCCTTACTCCCCTCCCACCTGCCCACCCAATGTCTGCCCCTCGGCCCACTTACTTGGCCCCCCTGCCCTGCTGTAGCCCCCAGGCTTGGGAAAGACCCTAGGGTATCCACTGGCTTTAGCTGAAAACTGCAGCCTCAGCCCATTCCAAACCTGTGCGCCCCACCCTGCTTCCCAGGCAGGACCCACCCCCTGTCCTCCCTCCCTGTCCTCCCTCCCCCGGGCCTTTTCCTGGCCAAGCTGTATGTCCACCATTCAACAAAATCTCTCCAGCCCCCCTAGGGCCCCTACTTGCCCCCTAAAACAGGTTCTCTTCCCTCCCATAAAAGCCCCGGGCCCTATTTACAGTGAGCCGGGCCTAGTCCCCCCTGACCTTGAACACCCTTTCCCAAGGGATGTCCCTGCTAATTCCGCCCTGAGCTGGATTAACTGCTCAGGATAAGCCTGCCTGCAGTGCTGTTGGTGGTGGCCAGGTCAGGCCAAGTGCCAGCCCCAGGGGCAGAAACGTTAAGTGAGGATTAATCCCCTAGGGACAGTGGCCAGGGCTGTGGACACACGTCCACCCCTCACTTGCCTGGCCACAGCTGCTGGCAGAAGGCCTGTCGCACCAGGCTGGCAGGCTGCCCATGGCGCATGGACACTCTGGATTCAGGCTGGAATGTGCTATAGCCCTGGAGCTGTCCTGAGCAGGACAGGCCTGTGGGCCCTGGGTGCCCTGCTAGACACCCCGGGGCTACAGCCACCACATACCTCTGCTCCAGGTACCAGCTGGAGAGCCGGTGTCCTTCCACAGCCCCAGAGCACCTCCCACCAGGCCCACCAGTCAGGCAGGTGGCTCCTGTGACAGGAAGCCAGGACAACCCAGACTTCACAGCAGTGGTGTGTGGGGAGGCTCAGCTGCCCAGGGCAAGTCCTCTTGGGTGCCATCCCCAGGAATCAGCGTGTGAAAGCAGCTACCACAGCCAGGCCTGAGAGGCGGTGTCTTCCTGCCCAGGGGAGCAGTCCACTCCCATGAGCAGGGTGGGCTGTGACACCCCCAAGGGCTCGCTGCTGACGCGACCCCTTATGCACCAGGGAGCAACCCTGGGCCCTGCCGCAGCACCCTGATGTCCATGAGCTTCAGAAATGCTCCTGGGGAGCTGGGCCCCAGCCTCTCGTTAGAACTGGATGGCTGCTGCTACCAGCTGACTGTGGGGTGACCCGAAAATACCTGACCCCGGCCGTGGGACCCATTGGAGGCTGCTGTGATAAGAAAGCTGGGAAAGAAGCAAACAGCCTGCTCCCACCAGGAGGGCACCCGGCGAGTGAGCAGAGGGAGACTCCATCCTGGAGAGCCCTGTGTCAGGACAGCCCGGGTTGCTGTGGTTGGACTGAGCAGGACACTGGTGCAGGAGTCTCTTCCACCCCTGACTCTGAGCGCCTGCTGTGGACAATGGTCAGTGCCTACCAGGTCAGGGTGCTGGCCTCAGGCAGCAGAGGAGGCTCCTTTCCCTGGAGGGCAGGGCTGGGAAGGAGGGCACACAGGGGTCGGGAGTGCTGTCAGGTGCTGGCCACCCCATGGTGCCTTTCCAGGCACACAGGGCCCTGCACACAGACCCTCTGATATGGCAGTGACAGGAGCAGTGGTCCCCGCAGGAAAAAGTGGTCCTGAGCTCCCGGGCAGATGTGCTCTAGCCCCAGCCCTAGAGGCACTAATGCCAGAGGAGGATCTTCGGGGACCCCTGGCAGGTAGCTCTGGGTCTAGAGCAGGACCTCCACATAGGTGGGACCCTTCAGACCCACCAGGCAAGGACAGAGTGGTGACGGTACCCCTCAGTACACACTGCCCCCTGGGGGACGCCTCCCCTGCTCGTAGACCAGGCACCTGCTGGAGCCTGAGGACAGACCTCACCTGGCCACATGCTGCCATCCGGGAGCCCAGGAAGCAAGAAGTGCGGCTCTGTCACGGCTTCCTCCTCCAATCCTGCTCTCGGTGGCAAAGGCCCTGCAAGCACCCCTTCAGGAGGACAGAGCCATGTGACTGCTGGCCTGCCAAGGACCTCAAGGGTCTGCAAACCCTGGGAAGAGCCAAGGCAGAGCTTTCCTGGCACTGGGGGGCCTGACACCCCCAAGCAGCTGGGCCCTCCCCAGGCACCCCAACAAGCCCGATCTGAAGACTGCTAGGGGGTGTCAGGCCCCCATAATACCAGAGAAGCTAGGTGCCCAGCTGGCCCTTTCCAGAAGGTCTAGTTGCTGAGCCCCTTGCAGAACCTAGGCGGGCCCTGTGCCTCAGAACAGGGGACTTGGGGCCAGGCTCCCCAGCTCCCTCACTACCTCACTAACCCTGACATTATGGAGGGGGACTCCCTAGGACCCCAGAGAGGCCGCCAGCCCCTGGCTGGGCCTCCACGTGCCCCCATGCTCTTCCCTGCCCCTGGAGCCCAGCAGGATGGCCCAGCCCCACCCTGGGACCGTTCCTCAGACATCTGCACTCATGGAACCCCTGTGAGGCCCACCCAAGCCGGGTCCCCACCCTCAGAGCCAACAGAGGACCACTGGGTGCTAACCCATCCCTGCTAGGCAGACACTGGCCACAAGGTGCATGTCCACCAGAATCTTAGGTTGTGACCTTACTTGGAGAAAGGGTCTTTAAGGTGTAACTTAGGTTAGGATCCTGGATGAGGTCATTCTGGCCTGGGGGGGGTCTAAATCCAGAGACAGACACCCGTTAAGAGAGAAGGAAGAGACAGGCATATGTGGGGGAGAAGGCCGCATGTGGCCAGGAGCAAATTGACATTCGTGAGTCAGGTGTCAGTCACATGGGATGGACTGAAGGGGCAGCCTGACGTTTGGGGAGGTCAGAGGTCCCGGTGGGTGGGCCACTGGGGGCTCCAGGGAAAGAAGACAGGCTGGGCACATCTGATCATGCTGCCTAGACACCAAGGACACCCCCAGGGGAGGTGGCTCCCGAGCCATGTGGGAGCTGGCCCTGTTGCCTGGAGCTCGGTAGGCCCGGGTGCTCCTCATTCAGATCTGAGGGGGGCAAGTCAGAGGCAGCCTGAGCAGAGGAGAGCGCAGCTCCGGACTTGAGAACAGCCCTCCAGGTCCAGCTGTAACAGCGACAGGCCTGCAGCAGGGTGGCCTGCAACCCCCACGTGCCGCACCCACACAACAGGCCAGCCCAGCTCCGGAGCGCTCTGCAGGCCTTGGAAGCAAGTTCCAGGCTTCTCAGGGACACTCGGGGCCCTTATTCAACAAGTTCCCCACAAGAACAGCCGCCACAAAATGCAGTCAGCCCTCCATGTCGGGGGATAGGTCCAGGACCCAACGCTGGTCCCCCCTACTAAGGCAGGGTGGCACAGTGCACACACCACCTGGACACCCTCCTCGACACCTCGTGGTACCCGACATGGGGTGAATGCCATGCAAACAGACGCCACGCGATTCCCTGCCCAGGTTTCCAGCTGTGGCTGTGAAAGCCGCACACACAGATGTGGAGCCAGCAGATGCCAAAAGACAACTGCATTGGCAAATCGGTGTGCAGAGGGCGAGAGTCACCCAGGAGCGGAGCGCCAGCGGAACCCTGTAAACCACCCACACGTCAGCCGCATGCACAAAGTGAGGGAGAATTCTACGTCATCAGAAAAAATGCAGAAACAACACTTGAAGACCCACAGGAAAATCCACTGTAGCAAGAAGAGAACTTCTGAGCCAGAAGACAGCACTATGTCCATTCCTGTCCCTGCTGGGACATGGCACCAAGGCCAACACATTATCTCAGTGTTGGAGGCCAAAGTCTGAAACGGGCCTTGCTGGCTAGTGCCGAAGCCTGATGGGGCTGCCTCCCCCGGGGGCCCCCGCACTTGTTCCCAAGCTTCTGCAGGCACGAGGTTCCCTGGCTCTGGCTACTCCTCCCTCCCCGGGCCAGCACGTCAGGTCCTTCTCACCTTGCCCGATTCTCTTCCTCCTCCCGCTATGAGTTGTGAAGACCTTGCAGTTACACTGGGCTCCTTTGGGTTTAGTCCCAGGAGCCAGCAATCATCAGCTGCAGTTCCCGTGCAGGGACGGGGCAGGTCAGCACGTGGCCATCCAGGAGGCCCCTGCTCTGCCTGACACAGGCACCCGAAGCTCCCACAGCCGATGCCAAACCCAGCCTGAACTTTCCAGATCAGGAAAAGGCAAGAGAAGAGGATGAGAAGGTGGGCTCCATTTCTGGAAGATAATAAAGGAAATCAAAAGAAAACCGTAGAATGTGAGAAGATATTCTGAACACACGGACTGCCAGAATGCCCTCAGAACCACACAGCTCAGATGACCAAGTTTAAAATGGTCAGAAGACTCAAAACATTTCAACAAAGAAGGTCCAGAGATGTCCAGCAAGCACGGGAAGAGACGCTCCGCCTCAGGAGTCGGCAGAGAACTTAAAACCACCACGGTGCCTCCAGGGGAGCTCCCACCCAGCCCCTGCCAACTCCTGGGCCCACCCTCACACTCCTCCACTCCTGCCCACAGCAGTGGGACCCCAGGAGGACCCAGCAAACCTCCACCCCGAGGTCTGGGGAAGGCTATGAGCTGGCACTGAGGCTTCTCAAACCACACCCCTGCCGAGCTGCCAACCCCTCACAGTGCTGCCCCCCAGGGTCGGGGTTCCTATTTCTCCCAGGGCCTGGGGCCAACACCCTCCCGCTGCCATCCCCGCCCCAATCAGGGAGCGCAGCCTCCTGCCAGGAGGGCCAGGTCCCAGTAGGAACAGATCCAGCCTCCGCCGCCCCAGAGGCCTCCACATTAATCAAACCTTGACTCGGTTTTCAATTAGCGCGGGGGAAGCGGGAGTTATCGATCCCCTCTGTACCTCCACTTATATTTAATGTATCTATTGCCCACATTCCATATCAAGAACAACTGCCTATCAGGCTGCCGGTGCCCCAGGGAGCAGGGTTTATTTTCCTTTCCTCAAAATCGATCGGAGATTAAGTTGCTGTGTAGCTTTTTATTGGAGACACACGTTTGCTGTGTTTAACAGGAAAACCAAAGCTGGGGGCTCGGCAGGCGGCACCGACCCGGCAGCTTCCACTGGCCAGACACAGCACCCACAGCAGTCTTCACCCAACACAGTGCACCCACACGCTCACACGTGTGTCGACACACCCTTGCGCAGGCAGACGGGCACACGTGCTACCCCAGCGGAGGCAGAAGTGGGTGCTCTGCGTGTCGGGACTGCAGCCCTGTCCAGTGCTGGTCTCAGGAGCTGGCTGGACGTGGCGGTGGCTCTGGTCCACATCCCTTGACTCCTTCTCCTGACACATAGTGAAGCATAGGGGCCTGCACACCCCAAGCAGAAAGCCCATCACCTCGCCCCACCCCCTATCAGCTTCCACTCCGTCCCCAGGGGCCAGCAGACCCCTGAGCAGAGCTGTCTGTCCTGATCCTGCTCTCTAGCTGGTCCCAGGCAGGGGAGACAGGAACCCTCCACCTAGATGCCCCCACCCAGGACCCACCGGCTCTCCCTGAACACACCCATCCACAGACATGAGGACCAGCATCTCCCCGCACCAACAAACTACAGGTCAGCTTCAGCAGGCAGCAGGCAGCAGGCAGGCCGGGTCCCTCCCACCTCTGACCCCTGCAGCACTGCCGGTCCACTGGTGTGGAATCCCCACAAATCCTTCATCCAGGCAAAAAACAGATGCTGACACCAACCAATGATGGGTCTGACCTTCTGTGTCCACACCTAGGCTGGCCCAGGACAGCAGAGCAGTCTCTTCAGGGTCCACACAGAGGAAAGCAGGAGGGGAGGGCCATAGGACAGGTGGGCGGGTACTCCTGGGCGAGACCCTGGCTGCCTCAGCCTCTTGGTGGCTTCATCCAGGCCATGGACTCCTGGACCTGGCCACATCCACCCCAGCTCCATAGACGTGGCAGCCTGCTGGGCCTGTAGTAAGCCCCAGATGGTAGCCTCCTGAAGTGGCCTGCAGGGAATCTGGGCCCTGCAACCCCAACATCCACCGGATGGCAGGAGCCCATGTGGTTCTCCATGTGGGATGTACCTGTCGCGAAGGCCACCTCTGCTCTCCATCAAGGAACCCAGTGGGTGGAAGACAAGCCCTAGGGGCCTGGGGCCTGGGGCAGTGGACTCCTGGGGCTCACGGCTGATGGGTGACCAAGGGGTGTCCCAGGACCACCCTCCAGGCCCCAAGGCTATGGCTTATCTCTTACCCCTGCAGGCAAGCTGGGACCTAGGGGGATCAGACTTCCTCCTCTTGCACACGTATACACACACACACACACTATGCACACTTGTGCACCTCGCGAAGACGTTTCCACCCCTAGCCTATGGATTACTGGCTTGGGCTTCAGGGGAGACAGAAAAGAAAGGGGAGAATTGCTAGGCAACCAGCCAGGGGTTGCTATGGCATTTTCAAGAGCACAGATGAGCCAATCAGGGCGGCTGCAGGCTGGAGGAGGCAGGCGCAGCCCTGGCTTGTCAGCTCAGAGGAAGAGGCGCCCAGGCTGCGGGAGGACCAGCCATCTCATGAATATTCATTGGGCTGATTGAGGCAAAGTCAATTAACTACTTGACGGCTTGATTTCGCTGGATTCCTTTCTTCTCTTTTAACTGTTTGGCTACTGCTGGGTAGGCTCCCGGTGCCTGTCGGTTGGACTTTGGCAGTCCCAGCGGGACCCTGGGACTCCTGGCACTGCCTGAAACCCTCCCCCTGTGTGGAGGGCAGGCTGCTGGTCCCACAGCATTGGGCCTTCGGTTCCAGGCAAGGTCTGAACTCCCACCCGAGCCTGCACAAGGAGAGGTTCTGCAGATGGCCCAGTTGTCCCTGACACTCAGTGGCCTCCAGCCTGGGAGTGACAGAGTTGACGTTTCTGGGGTGGCTCTGTGGAGACACCAGGGGCTGCCCAGTGGGACGGCCCTCCTGGCTCTGCCACACACTCACTACACAGCAGGATGGGTCTCCTCAGGTCAGGCGGGAACTGTGAGGACCTGCCAGCTGGGTCCAAAGGATTCTTGGACTTGGCTGGAGAATCTGAGTCCCAGGGCCAGTGCGGCCACAAGATGGGGCCCGGACCCCCAGCCTGAGCAGGTGGGGGGTCTCCTTGGTTATATTTTTTCTTTGTGTTATCATTTTCCCTAGTGAATTCTAAGAATCCCATTTCATCCTAAATTGTCACAAATTCAAAGCAGGTCTGCTGTTGTGTCAGAAGGAGAAACTAGAACACGGATTAGTGTCCAGCCGTGCAGGAAGCGGCCAGGAGAACTCGGCCACAGGGCTTTCGTATGTGTGAAGGTTCACAGACCTCGCTAAAACTGGGTGGGGGTCTGTGCAGGAAGGGACCCAGGGCCCAGCTCCCTGGCTTCTCAGGAAAGCTTCTGTGGCCACAGCCCAGTCACTGTGAGCCATGTTGACGAGGACCATCGAGCCGGACCAGGTGTGCAGCGGCAGCCTGGCCTGTGCCCGACCCCAGGCAGACGCAGGGGCACTGTGGATGGGGCAGGGTGGGTAGGAGGCTGGGCAGGCTCCTCCAGGAGAAGCGAAGACGAGGCTCGCAGCTGGAGGTTCCCACTGCTCAGGCTCCGTGGGACACGACGGGTCGCAGGGCCCACAGGCTGGCCAGCTGAGCCACCGTCCTCCTGCCCCCCTCCCGCTTAACACAGCCCCTGCACTCCTGGCAGCACATGAGGTCCTTGGGGTAAGGCCTCACCTCGAGTCCAGGTCCCTGACGACAGCCCCCTCCGAGGGCTGCCCACACCTCACTGCCTGACTCTGAGGGTGAGAGCTACCTTGCTCTGCCCTCAGCTTGTTCCCGCCATCCCATCCTGGACCTGTCCCTTCAAGGAGCCAGAGCCGCCAGCACCTCCTGTCTGCACCCTTAGGAGAATGCCCACTCACCTGGGCCCCCAGGAGCCCACACCCAGCATTCACTGCACACAGTGGGCCCCGTCACAGTAGCCATGGGGGGCTGGCCCAGGGTAGCACCGTGAGCAAGGTGAGGAGGAGACACACGCTGCACCACCATGCTGTGACCCTCGACCCCTAGACCCTAGTTCCCCAGCAGGAGCTGCCGAGGGGCAGGTGGCAGTGAGGGCAGCAGGGTGGCTGGGAATCAGTGCCCAAAGGCTTTAATAGGCGTCCAGCCCAGCCCCAACTCCCAGACCGGAGGGCCAAGCTCCAGACATAGTAGCACGCCCTGCACGGGCGTGGTCTCAAGCCTGCAGCCACAGGCACATTCCTCAGGCTCCTCCATCTCTGCAAACCCCAGGGACCTCACTGGAGGGCCTCAGAGTGGGGCAGGCAGGAGGCCCAGCATACCACATGGGACACCGGTGCCATCAGGAGTCTGCAGCTGTAGACCCACGAGAACTGAACACCAGTGCCCAAATGCCCAGGGCAGCACCACTCACTGACAAGAAAAGAAGCAGCCAAGAGTGGACAGAGCATGGATGACCAAACCGTGGACCACACACAGGGTACTGAGGAGCACAGGGAGGGGACCAGCACCTGCTCCAATGTGGGTCCCGACAACACAGTGCTGAGGGCTGTGAGCCAGGCACCAAGGCAGAGCTGCAGCATCCCTCACCTGGTCCCCAGCTGCCCAGTTCTTGGAAACAGGAAGTGGGTTTCAGGGCTGCGGGGGGTGGGGGGGTTACTTAGTGGGTACAGGGCGCTGTTCTGAGTGATGGAGAGGTTTTGGAGCAAGGTAGTGGTGACGGTCACATAACATGGGGATGCACTAAATGTCACTGAATTGTACAACTCAAAAGGTTAATTATAGGGGCTGGGCTGGTGGCTCAGTGGTAGAGTGCTCGCCTACCATGCATGAAGCACTGGGTTCGATCCTTGGCACCACATAAAAACAGCCTAATGTATCCACCTAAAACTAAAGATACATAAATAAATAAATATTTTTTAAAAAAGGTTAATTATATGTCATGTGGATTTTTTTTTTTTAAAGAAAGAGTGAGAGAGAGTGAGAAAGAGGGAGAGAGAGAGAGAATTTTTTAATATTTATTCTTTAGTTTTCGGCGGACACAACATCTTTGTTTGTATGTGGTGCTGAGAATCGAACCATTCCACGCATTCCAGGCGAGCGCGCTACCGCTTGAGCCACATCCCCAGCCCTGTCATATGGATTTTATATCAATAAAAAATGGGAGGCAGGAAGGCTGCACATTCTCTGGCCCCGCCCACTCCTTCACTGGCCCCGCCCACTCATTCACTGGCTGTCAGAAACTGGCCTTGCCCAGACAGGCTTCCCAGGGGATGGCCCGGTGGGTACTGGGTGAGGCCCCGCCCTGCCCAAGAGCCAGTGCTGGCTGTGTGGTCAATCTGGCTCAGGCTGCAAGCCACGGTTCCTTTCCAGTGTGAAGCACAGGAAATAGCAGGCCACTTAAGCCGTGGGAACCTCGGCTTCCGCCACCAGGACAGAGGCAGCATCCTAGAGCCCTCCCAGGAGGAGGCGGGGGAATGAGAACAGTTTGGGGCCCCCAGCCTGGATAGGGTGGCACAGAAAACCAAGTCTAGAAACAGGGTCCCCAGGCACCACCTCCTTGGGTGGGTCACAGCTCTACCTCAGAGCAAAGCCTGTCCAAGGAAGGGACATGGCCTTTGTCCTTGGAAAGACCCACAGAGCACTCCACCCTGCTAAGTTGTTTATCTACAAATAACAGGAGAGATCTGCTGCACCAGGTGTCCCTGACTCAGTCAGGCTAGGTGGGGATCCATAGCAGCCCCCTAGCAGCCACCAATCAGCATGAGACAGGGAAATACCTGGGATGCCAGATGACCCTCCCAGTAGTTTATGGTGTTGGGAAACCATGTAATTCAGCATGAACACCCCCCTTGGCTTAAACCAATCAGTTCAAATGAATCTCTGTCTTGTAGTAACCAATCACCCCTACCCAACTTGTTCCCACCAGTGAATGTGCTAATCATGTTTTAGAGTTGTTTTATGATTTTCCATGGTGTGTGATGATTTGCTAGGAGATGCTATGAGGTATGTGGGGTCCCTGCCTTCCCCAAAGAGTGTATAAAACTGCTGCAAACCCTGGGCTCGGGGCCTCTCGGCGTCACCAGTTGCTGTGTGTGCGTGGAGGACCGAGCTAGCTCGCAATAAACACCTCTTTGCTGCTTACATGGATCTTGGTCTTTGGTGGTCTTTGGGGGGTCCCGAATTCGAGCAGAACAGACCCAGCACACTCACCACAGGGACCCTGGGCAGAGGAGGAGGCACCACGACAGGAAGGAGCAGAGGGCTCCCCCAGCTCCTCCCTCAGCCACATTCCCCACGGGGCCAGAAGGCAGCTGGCGCCCCCTGACACTGGGCACTCACCAGGCTGCACTGACCACAGGCAGGGCCCCAGGGCTCGCTGATGGACAAGACGTGGTCCCACTTAGCGGCTTCTACCTCCTCAGTTTCTCCATCTGCAAACGGGGGCAGTGAGACCCATTCCAAGGCAGGGCTCAGGTTCGTTTCCACTGGAAAGCGACTTCAGGCTCCAGTCAGGCAGTCTGCAACCAGGCCGGCCAAGCCAGGGCACACGCTGTCCAGCACCCCAGCTGCCCTTGTTCACTTGACTGATCGGCCCAGCTTTCTGATTCAGCCTCCCACCCAGGAGAGCTGCTCACTGCCCCCCAGGCCTGCCCCTCCCCAACACCCACTGGGTGCCACATCAGTGAAGGGCAGGTCAAGGGCAAAGGAGCAGTGCCACAAGGCAGCACACAGGGCAGGTGGAGGGAAGACCCAGGGCCCAATGTCCAGTGGGATGAGGGCAACCTGGGGACTAAGGCCTGGCCCCCCAAGGGAAAGGATGCCCTCCCTGGTCACCCGGCACCCTGACCAGACACAGGCCATGAGTAGTCACTGCCACTTCTGGGCTGCAGTTCCCCAGCAAGGATCACACCGGAATCGTCCCACAGCAGAGCTGGTTGTTATTACTCTGCCCAGCGCTGGTAAAAGAGAGCACAGTGTGACCTCCACAAGGCTGAGCCCCACCTGAGGCCACCTGAGCCCATCTGAATGCAACCTAAGCCTGCACCTGAACCCCTAAGTCAGCCCCACCTAAACCCCTACCTGAGCCCATAGATGAGGCCTGCCTAGGCCCCTCCTGAGCCCCACCTAAGCATCACCTGTGCCCTACCCAAGCCCCTACCGAAACCTCACCTGGGCCCTACGTGAGCCCCACCTGAGGGATGGAGGTGCAGCCTGTCTCTCCCACCCACTGTTCTGCTCGAGCCAGGGAGGCCAACCCTGCAGGCCACTGCCCCCTTCTCTCAGGCCTCCAGCAGAATCTGGGTAGAAAAGAGGCAGGCCTGTGGTCTTCCTGCCCGCTGCCCGCCTGCCTCCTGCCTCCCCTTGGCCCCTGCAGCAATGCAGCCCTGGACGCACACCCATTCAGGCCAGGGCTTGGCTCCCACGTCCCCCAGGAAATCATCCCTTCACGACTGGCCCCACATTGGTGAAGCTGCTAAGGGTGGCAGCTGGGACCTGTAGGGCCAGGAGGCCAGCAGGGGGTCATGGGACTCATCCTAAGTCTGTGGAAGGCTGCTGGGGTCTGGATGGCCCAGTGTTTCTGTGCAGAGCAGGACTGTGGCAGGTGGGAGCTGCCATGTCCAGACAGGACCATAAGGCCTCCAGAGAGGGGCTCCATGCCCAGCAGCCCAGAGGCTCAGGGCCGGGCAGGTGAGAGTTCAAGCCAGGAGGAGGCCTGTCGTGGGCCAGGCCTTGGGGCAGGGTGTGGGACTCCAATGCAGAGAGCTCTCCTCTCCTGTAGATGACCTGCTGCCCAGGGCAGAGTGGACCTGGCCAGGTGGCGAGCCGGGGCTCTCCTGGCACACACAGAGAGGGGAGAGGCTCACAGTCTTGGGTGCCTCCTGCCTGTCTGGGTGGGACCATGCGTGGTAGCCCACCACCAGGGCACAGGACTGGAATTACTTGTGACCAGCTATGAGTTTGTTGCTGCCCCTTCAAAGAAGGGTGGCCAACGACCTTCCCTTCCTAGGAGTCCTGGGCATCTTTGGACAGGGTAAAGAGTTCTGGGGCATGGGCAGCACCTTGGATAGCTCCTGGTCAGTCAGGCTTCTGTCCTGGCCAATGGGACACCCTGTTGGGAATCCTGGCTCTGTCCACCGCCCAGGGCCATCAGTGTCTCCGCCCTGGGAGGAGCCAGGGACAGCCAAGGTCCCGGGGCCACTCCCTCTGGCCCAGCTTGGTGCCCCTTCCTCGTGCACTAGCCCCACTGGCAGAAGCCCCTAGGTGTGCCAGGCTGGCCACACATGAGGAGGTGGGCTGGGCAGGCTGCCAGGACTGTCTGCTCAGAGCTGGGTTTACACTGGGAGGGCAGCGCCCTGTGTCCTTGTCCTCCCTGGGGGCAGGTTCTGGCTACATCCCTCCTAAATTCCCTGACCAGCACACAGGAGGCAGGAGCTGGCATTGTCCCCATTTCCCAGATGAGGACGCCTGAGGCAAGCAAGGGACAGACATGCCCAGGGCTGTCTGATTCTGAGAGTTTGAGACTGCCCAGGGGACACTTAGCAGCACGCTGACCTACTCAGGGACATACCCTTCCCAGGGCCCAATGTCCAGTGGGATGAGGGCAACCTGGGGACCAAGGCCTGGTCCCCCAGCTCAGACCTTCAGAGCAGCAGGTCTCAGGACAGGTAAGAAGGAGGGTGCAGGGACGAAAGGGCAGGAGGGGCAGGGAGGGGCAGGGAGGGACAGGGAGGGGACAGAAAGGACCTTTTTCCTGTCAGGGTTTATTTATACAGGTCTCCTGAGACAGGGAAGAGTTCCTCACTGGCCACCCACACCGGGGAGGCCATCCTCTGCCCTGTTAAGGGGTAGCTGCTGGAGGAGCCCCTCCTTGGAGAGCCCATGCTGCCAGGGAGGGGCCCAGACTGAGCCCCAGGTGACTCCTCCTGGATGGACCACACCAGCTCCAGTCTCCTGCCTGCCAAGCCTGGACAGGTCAGAAGCAGTGGACACCGCCCGTGGAGGGGGCTGGTGTCCAGCAGGGAGGGCAGGAAGCAGTCAGGATGGACAGTGACCTACCCCACACAGAGGCTTCAGCACCCTGCCGCCACCTCACTGGCAGTCACCCTCACCTGCTGCCCAGGCCATGAGACCCTGTCCCTCACACAGTGCCTCAAGACTGTCTAGGGTCCCCTTCACGATAGAAGCCTTGTGAGATCCCACAATAAGTTTCTGGGCCTCGCTGCCTCCCGTAGCAGGGCAGCCTTGAGACCTGCTGCCACCCGCTGACCACTGCAGCCTGAGGACGGCCCACCCACTGCCAGAAGGAGCACACAGCGGGGCCAAGCTGAACAGGATGGTCCCCTGGGAGGGCTGCCTGGCAGGGCCTTGGGACATGCTTTGGCAGGCCCCAGCAAGGGACCCAGGGATGACAGGTACCAGTGACAGGGCAGTGGCCTGGCACAGACACCAGCTCCTCCCACCCACCCAGAGCTCTGTGGCTACAGGTGGGCTCCCTGTCCCTCTGAAGAACTGAGGACACAGAGACCATCCTGGGGTGGGTGGGTGGGCTACTGGCTGCCTGTCTTCTGCCACCTGCAGAGGTAAGGCACTGACACACCCAGACCTCCAGGTAGCCCTGGCTGTGGCACCGGGCCCCAGGGCCAGCCAGGCACACAAGGATGTCTCCAAAGTTCAGAGGTGGGGTCCATGAGGCAGTGATGGGAGGGAGGGAGGGACCCAGGCTGGGCAGTACTACAGTGAGGGGCAAAAGTGTCCACCTCCATGTGGGTCACACCTGACCCTGCAGCAGAGCCAGTGGGCCCCAGGAACAGAATGGGCAGGACCCAGGTTCCCTTCCAGGGCTCTAGGAGCTGTGGGTGGGGCTATTGGGACCTTCCATCCCCCTCTGGCTGCAGGAGGCCCCCGGGAGTTGGGAACTGGGCAGCCCTCATCCATTTTCTTGCAGCTGCCTTTGCACCCCCCTCCTCTGAGAACACTCTACCACCCCTCCCTGGGCAAAAATGCACCCCAGGTTCTGTCCCTGAGACCCTAGAGCTCTGCCCATGTGCCCTACCCTCCCTCAGGAGAGCCCCATTTTTATGGGGTGCAGACTAGGGTCTGGTTTGTCCCAGAATCACCAGCGCCTCTCCACCCGCTCCTGCAGGGCAAGGGCTGCCTCCCACGCTAGGAGCCACTCTGGGCCTGTTGTCTGGGAGTGAAGCTAAAGCGGCACCCATCCTGTTCTCCATTAGACCACGGAGGCCTTCCCTGGCCCCAGGGCCTCCCACCCTGACTGGGTAGGAGCACCTGCCACTGCCTCTGGCTGCAAGTAAGGCCTGCTGGCCAGGTACTGATGGAAGCTTTGGGTCAAGGGACTAGGAAGGTTGAAGAAGCTGCACGTCATGAAGGCATGGGCAGGAGCAGAGGGACCCGGAGACAGAACAGCCTCTTGGGGCTGCAGACAGAGGCTGCAGCACCTCAGGCTGGAAGAAAGGAGGGGGATAAACATTCACTCCCTCTCCCTCTCCTCCCCCAGAGCTGCTGGTGCCTCCTATAGCCAAAGCCCACCAGAATCCAGAGGCTGGAAAGCCTGAGCAGAGTGGAGAGGGGGAGACAGCCACGTGGGAGGGGACCTGCAGGTCTTGACAGTCCTTTACACTTTAGTGAGAATTCCTGCCTACAGCAAAGGAAGGTGGAGAAAGAAGGCTCAGAGAGGTGGTGGAAGACAGAGCTGCATGTCCATTCTTGGCCTGGACACCTGCCCAGCAGATACATGCAGTTGCAGCCCCCTCTGTAGGCCCCTGGGGCTCCCAGACAATGAGAAAGGCAAGCGTGCCTCTCCCATGCAGTCTGATAATCTCTGACAACGGGATGGTGCCCAGGGAACCAAGCATCAGCACACACCACCACCACCTGGAGCACCAAAGCCAACTCCAGCAGACCACACCCCAGGCAAGCTCTGTGGAAAGGGCAGCCTTTCAAAAATCACAAACTGGGGCTGGGGATGTGGCTCAAGCGGCAGCGTGCTCGCCTGGAATGCGTGAGGCCCGGGTTCGATCCTCAGCACCACATACAAAGATGTTGTGTCCGCCGATAACTAAAAAGTAATATTAAAATTCTCTCTCTCTCTCTCTCTCTCTCTCTGTCTCTCTTTAAAAGTCACAAACTGGAATGCAGAATTCAGGGTTTGACATGAGCCTTTGTGCAGACCTGCGAGACCCTCCAGGGACAGGCAGCCTTCAGCTGCACCAGTCTGGAGCTCCTGTGTCCCCAGGCCTCTGGGCCACATCTTCCTCTGTTCTCCCAACCTCATGTCTCTCACCCACGCACTCTTTTTACCTAAGTGACAGGGTTAAAGGGAACACTGTTCCACGGTTAGTGGGAAATCCCTCTCGCCCGCCCTGAATAAACAGCGCCCTGAGAGGAATACAATCACCAAACAGGACATCTTTCTTCTACCCACAGTCCATGGTCCCATGAAGGCTCTGAGCCAGAGTCTGCTGTCCCCCTCCAAACAGGGACATCTGTGAGCACCAGACAGGTGTCGAGGAGTCCCTACTAGCAGGCCATTCTCCGCCCACCCACACGGAGGGCAAGAACTCAGGAGAGCTGAGTCTGCCTTCTTCCCTGTCATCAGGGGCTACAGCAGTGGCCTGCTCCTCTGCTCCACTGGCCTTGAACCCAGAGCTCTTATGCTGCTCCCCTCCTGGGGGAACTGGAGGATTTGACTATTCTCCCGTCCCACCCAGCCCTCTGCCTGGGGCTCATTCTCCCCTCCCTTCTGGGTCGACTCCTGGCTAGACTCGAGGCGGGTCTCCTAGGTGGCTCTGTGAGGGAGGCCGTTTCTCCCTGGCATGGGCCCCCCCTTAGCCTCTAATCGACAGGTCAGAGGGTGACCCTGGAAAGTACATTAGGCAAGCACTGCTGTCTAAGAGCCAGCAGCAGAATGAGGCCCCTCGCAGGAACCCCCTTTCCCAGGGACGAGGACAGCCTGCAGCCAGGACCAGTCACTCTGAGAGCCACTGGGAGCAAGGGCCAGCAGATGGTCCTGGAGGTGGGACACAGCAAGATCTGATAGAGACGCAACACTGGGGCCCTCTCTGCACCCCCACCCCCACCCCCACTGGCCCAGCAGCCTAGCCAGGGTGGTCTCACTGTTCCACACCAGAAACTCAGGAATCCAGGTCTGGGCCGTGTCACCCCCCAGGGACATGTGGTGGGGTTCCTCTGCTGAGGTCCTAAGCTCTGGGGCCTTGGAGGACCAAGAGACGTACCAGGACCAGGGGCCATGCACTGCAAGGGCTCTAGTGTGGAGTCCGCCCTGTTTCCATGGGGGCCTGACGGAATAGGAGGTGTATGCTGGACCGGTAGTCAGTGACGGGTATGATCCAGTTGCATTGGTATCAACCTAAGACAGGAGGCTGACGCCTAAAGGTCAGTTTTCCAATGACGGGTAAGAGCCATATGTTGAACTGGACAACCTACCAGGCACGGTCCTTAAGCCACATTACTTGTTGTTTAATTAATCAGAAGGGGGGAGATGCTGGGAGCCATCAGCCAAGTAGGTATGACAATCTCCTTGCCAGCTTACTTTCATGCTGTCTGTGGAAGGACTTCTGAAAGGTGACCTTGCTCAAGGACCAGGGCAGGATCCGTGTTTAGGGTGTTTCCCCCTTTAGAATAGGGCGGTTTAGCATAATAGGAGAGTAGGGTGTTCCCCCTTTAGAATAGGGCGTATCCTGCTGCTGAGTTCCTCTTGAGTGCTTAGGGTCAGACAGTATATTTTGGGAGACAGAAGCCCATGCGGAGTGGATTTAGGCAGGAGTGGATTTGGGCAGAGTGGATTTGGGCAGAGAACGTGGATTCCCCGAGAGCGTGTTTGTAGAAGGCCGGTGTGAGTTCGGGAATAAAGAATTGCTGTTTGAATCTACAAGCTGTGTGGAGACTTGTGATTTGTGCCCAGCAAAAGACTGCGGCAAGGAGGGACTGCCTAGAGGCCAGATATCCCGTTTCCACCCAGAGGTGAGGCTGTAAGCTAAGGGGACAATGGGAACAACAGAGCCCCAATACCAGACCTGGGGACATTCTTGATGATGGGGCCTTGTTCCATCTTTGCCCTGCCTGGCTTCTAAGATGAAGAGTCAGCTGAGGTCAGGGTCCTGTGGAGGGAGACCCCAGGGACATGCCTGCCTCCATTCTGCAAGGGCCTGGTCAAGCTGCCCTGAGGCCCACATTCCAAAAGCAAAGATGCCTTATCAGATGTCCGCATCTACAGGGCCCACATCCTGGGGTGGGACCCAATCCCGGCAAAAGGGGCTCTGCAGGTCCTGGAGGAACCTCAAGGAGATCAGTCCCAGAGTCTTGTCCAAGTTCCCACTCCCAGACTCCTCCAGCTGTGCGGCACGTACTTTGAAGGCAGTCCTGGGGCCAGCCCTCACACCTGGCTCTCTGGCATGATTCATGAACACCACGATCCCTAGGTGGGGCCAGGCTCAGTCCTTTCTCCACATATGCCCTCTGGGGCCCCAGACTGGGTCTTGGAGCAATGAGAAACTGCTCCCAAAGCCCAGACCCAGCCCATGCAAAGGCAGGCTGGAGAGAGGTGGGGGCTGGCCCAAGTTCTGCCACCCCAGCCACTCCCTGCTGTGGAGCCAGGAAGTCACCTGGAAATGCAGGGAGGCCTTGCAGGGGCGCCTAGGCCTGACTGGGGATAGTCCTCTGGCTAAAAAATTAGCCCCTGAGGAACAAAAGGCCGTTCCCGCCTTGGGCCAGGCGTCCAGCCAGCCAGGAGCCCCACACTCTTCGCCCCGCCCTGGTTGCCCAAGAGAGGCGTGTGGCCTGCAGCGCTCCCTGCCCACCCGGCCCATGCGTGTGGCTTACCTGTGCTCCCTTCATGGGCACTTCTCTTCACCCCTGTAGCTCAGGCCACCCTGGTGCCTAGGGCCCAGATCCAAGATAAGCTCTGCCTCTGGAACTGTCAGGAGGTCTGTCTGCCTCGTGATGGGGCTGCAGAGGAGCTGGAAGCCAGGAAGAGGGATGTGGGCTCATTTCCATGCGAAGGGCCCCAGGCCCCCACGAGGCCCCTGCCCCATTGTGCACCAGGCCAGGCTCACAATTGCTGTCTTTGTGGTGACCGCTCTGGCCCTCAGCACTCAGGCATGGCGGGGGTCCCGCCCCCCACTGCCACAAAGGAGCAAGGCCAGGAGGGGAAGATCTCCCCTCCCCATCAGCTGCTGTGCTCCCCCATACAGCAGGCCCCATGAGACCGGGCACCAGGTGCAGGTGGGATGAGGGCATCTCCAGCTGGAGACCCCAGGCTTTGAGTGTGTGAGTGCAGGAGTTTGTGTTTATGCTCCTACCCCCTAATCATAGGGACAAAGTAGTCAGCAAAGTGTCCTGAGAGGGGAGGAGGAGTTGAGTGGGCTATGGGAGCCCCTCCCCTGTGGCATCAGGTATCTGCCCTGCCTGCTTCAGTCTGTGCCCCCCTCCCCATGGGAGGGATGGGGAGGCTCCACTGCAGGGCAGCTGCCCACAGGAGAGAAGCTTGGGGTCGCTGGCGCTGGGTGGTAAGGGAAAGACAGAGGTCTGTACCCTCCCTGCCTGAGGCCAGGGCCAGGGTCTCCAAGCTCCCTTGACCACCCAAGCTGGAACTGAGAAGCTATGACTCATTTGGAGGCTGCAGAGGTTGGGCTGGAGCCCATACACCCAGTCCAGCAAAAATGTCTCCTCCTCCCTCAAGCTGAGGCCACTTGCCCTCCTGGGCACCCACATCTGTACTAAGCGCCCTGCATCTGGCCTTTAAACTCCTCTCCACCCCCTTGCATGCTGGAAGGGTCTGCGGCAGCTCAAGACCCTCCCCCTCCACTCCTCCTACCCTACCAACGAGGGCCGGGTCAAGGGTCAAGAGCCTGTGAGCCAGTTGTTCCCAGATGTGGGCCATGGCCCCTCCCCTTTCTGCAGGAATGACAGGCCTGGCGCGGAGGCGGGGGCGAGGTGGTGTGACGAGGGAGAAGGGAGGAAAGGGAGGGGGCTCTCCACGGGTCTCGGTTGATCTGTTTAATCCCACGCTATTCGCAGGCTTTCGCTGATGGCGGCGGCGGGAAGGGGGGCCTCGCCGCATCCCTCCCTTCCTCCTCCCGCCCCCGCCCCCGCCGGAGCCACCTGACCCGACTCGAAGTTGCCAGGCCCGCGCGCAGGGCCTTTGTGCGCACCGAGGCGGGCCCTGGAACCCAGAGCCGGGGCGCCGCGCCGCCCACTCCCTGCTGTCCCCTCCCCCAGCCGCCGGGAGCCAGCGAATCCCTAAACCCACTGCACCCCCGCGCCGCTCGGAGCGGGCGGCCAGAGAAGGCGCGGAGAGGCGAGGCTGGGAGCACACGGGGAGCGCACCCCAGCCGAGGCCCAGCATCAGTAAGTTCACTTTTTTTTTGAACCTTCCGAGGTTCTAAGGCCACCAAGAAGGTCCTCGCCCGGAGGGCGGCGGAATGCCGAAGGTGGGCTGCCTTCCCGCGCCGCCCCGACCCGCGGCTCCACCCCTGTGCCCAGGACCGCCCTTCCCCCGCGCGCGGGAGGGAAGGGGCGAGCCAGGGACCCCGACCGGCCTCAGGACTCGAGAGGTCGGAATAGCAGGAGGAAGCGGCCGGCGTGTGTGCTGGGGAGGCAAAAAGCTGGTCTGACTCACGGGGAGGGATCCACCCCCACCGTCCCTCCCCACGCCGTCCCGGCCTGCGGAGGGACCGCCCGCCAACAGGAAGGGGAGGCCGAGGGTGGGTCTGGCCAGGGAAAGGAGCGGGTCTGTTAGGGGCCCGGGGTGGAACTGGCCCGGTACAATCTGAAGATATGAAGTCGGAAAACCCAGCGCCCCGGCGGAGGGGGTGCTAAGGAGACCTCCCGCTTAGAATAGAGACCAGTCCGGGAAGCCAAGGTGGGAGGAGTGTGGGGTGGGGGCTGCCGTCATGGCCTCGCCTGTGCCCGGCCCTTGGTGGGAAGAGACTGAAAAGTGCGGACGAGACTGGGGGTTCAGGCTTCGGCTTCAACACCATGGACAGCGGAGCCCGCGGCTGCGGAGCCAGGATCGCACTGGAGACCTGCCCCCGCGCTCTCGGGTGAAGGTGGGCAGCACCACCGGCTGAGGCAGAGGGAAACCATCTCCATGGAAACTGAAGCGGCAACTCCTCTGTTCCCCTGTCCTCCACCCCCGAGCGTCCGGCTTGGCCCAGGTGGCTGCCGGAGCCGGCGGGGTGGGGGCGGCTTCCAAGCTTTGGTTGGAGGAAGGTGCTGCTTCTGCCGGCAGCGGAGGAGTGGGGCCTTGCGCCTCCGATGTGAAAGCAGGGCTGTCCCTGACACCTGCAGAGGGCGAGGAATTGCTTCTGGGAAGGGGAGGGGCGTCCTGCTAGGTTGAGGACCTCTGGGGAAGTCGTTCAGAACCACTGAAGTAGAGGCCTTCTTCCCAGCAGGCTTCCCACGGATCCCATAGGGCTGGAGAGGTGGCAAGTGAAGGAAGCAGGACCTAGCCCAGGGTGGAAGGGTCAGACAGGCTCCGCTACAGGGCAGATGGTGCAAGGGCTGGGTTGGCCTGGGAGGAAGGAGAGCGGGACAGAGGCCTGCAGGCCTCCCAGGGCCTACTGCTTCTGTTCCTTCGCTATCTGCACTGGGAACAAAGGCTGCAGGGGAGGCCCTAGTGGGCGTTTGCTTGGGGAAGCCGCTGATCCCAGCCCTAGAAGGTCAAATCAGGGTCGCACCCCACCCCCCCAAAGGACCTCAGGGTGCAGTCCTGACTTCAGAGGGCTATTAAATTCCGCCTGCTTCACTGGTCCCTGCAGCAACACCTCCCACCCAGTAAGGAACGGTGAGAGAAAAGGGAGCAGTATTTGGGTGGAGAAGTGCGGAGAGGCGACCTCTATCTCCCTCCATATAAAGAGAACAGCAAGGTGGTCAGGGGAAGGCCGGGTGACCCTTCTTCTGGAAGAGAGGGGTGCTGGAGTGGACGCTGGGGAGCCACTGCCTGCGTGTGAGTGGCCAAGTACGTGATGGGGGAGAACCTGAGAGCCAACCCGCGGTGCCGTGTAGGTCCGAGTGCAGAGTGTGTCTGCGGGTGCCGCGAGCCGTGTGCAGGCATGGCGTGCGCGCGGCGCAGCGATCTCGTGGCGGGGTGTGGCTGGTGGATGTCAACGTGCGGCCATAGGGGCTGCGGCCGGTGGGCTGCGGCCGGTGGGGGGTGGCTTTCGCGAGGGCGCGGAAACAGCAGTGTGTGCGGTTCCAGTGAGTGCTGAGAAGCGCTTCCTGGGCCAACGTGAGGCGGCGGGGATCCGGGCACGGTCGAGGGCGCTCGAGGGCCGCGTCCGAAGAAGCTGGAGGAGCGCGCGGGGCGGGACGCGTCGCGTGTACGCGGGAGGCACCGGGGGCGCGATGCGTGTGTGCGCGGCGCGCGTGCCCCATAGTTCTCAAGGACACCTCCGGGAGGCGGCGGCGGAGCCGGTGTCCGGGTGACGTCATCGCGCGCCCCAGTGATAATCGCCCGGTGCCGGAGCCGAGCGCGGATACGCGCGGAGGCGGCGGCGGCGAGCGCGGGGACGGTCGCACCCCGGCGGGGCCAGGCAAGCAGAAGCCGGAACCCGCAGCGCGGACTTCGCGGACGCTGGGCTGCCCGCCGGTCCACGGCTCTCGCGGACTTCCCTGGCTCCCCTGGGCGGCGTCCCTGGACCCCCCTCCCGGGGTAGCGGCGTTCGGGGCCTGCGGGCACCGAGGAGGCGGCGGGAGCGGGCGGCGGCGCGGGCGGCCTGGGAGTCGAGGCGGCAGTAGCCGAGGAGCAGCAGACGGCGGCGGCTCCCGCCTGGACGGGTAACTGTGCTGGGGCCCCGCCGGGGCTAGCGGGCAAGCGGCCTCTGGGTCACCCGTCTTTCTCTCCAGGAGCAGCTGAAGCGCCTTCTCTCCCGCCCCCGGCGCACGGGGAGGGCGACCTCCCGGGGTTGTAAAAAGAGACGACTGGTTTTCCTCTGTGAACATCGAGGTTCTTTATTTTAGCAGCATTCAGTGCGCGCTCCTGGTCGGGCCGGGGAGAGGGCCGGCCAGGGGAAAGGCAGCGTCAGACAGACTCGCGTTGCCGGGTCGGAGCTGGCTCTGCACCCCTTGGAGGACCGCGGGAGGCTCCGGGGCGCGCGCGCGCTCGCTCACCCCCAAGGTTCCTGCGTCTCCCTCGCCGCGGTTCCGCGGGGACCGGCTCCAGGAACGCCCGCGAGGGACTTGCACGGGGGCCCTTCTTTACAGGGGGAGGGGGAGGAGAGTGGGCTCCTCTGAGTCGGGGGCGGAAAGGGGCTGCACTGCCTGCTTAGCGCAGCGCCCCGCCCCACCCGCCCAGCAGCGAAGCCGCCGGAGCGTTCACGCCCCTCGGGCTAGGACCCCACGCAAGCTGGAGCCGCGGCCCCGACCTGGCCCGGCAGCTCGCCGCCCGCCGCAGCCCTGAGGGCCCCTCTGCGTGTTCACAGCGGACCTTGATTTAATGTCTATACAATTAAGGCACGCGGTGAATGCCAAGAGAGGCGCCTCCGCCGCTCCTTTCTCATGGAAATGGCCCGCGAGCCCGGCGCGGCGCCCCTCCCGCGGGAAAAAGGCGAGACCGGCCCCCGGTGGCCCCTCGCGCGGCGGACAAATCCCGTGAACAATGCGCCCGCCCAGAGGGCGGCCCAGCTGCCGGGCCGAGGATCTGGCTGCGGGACACAAAGGGGCTCGCATGCCTCAGGCGTCTTGGGGCAGGCGGGGCATCCGCGTGGGCTGGGGGGAGAAAGCGACCACCCGGATCCCGGCCACGTGTGTTCGCAGCCCTGAGCGCCCAAGAGACGCAGAGGGTGGCGGGGGCCAGGAGACAAAGGGAGGGTCCGCAGGGAGCTGCGAGCTGCGGGACTGCGGTGGAGAATGGGCTGTAGCGCGGGCTGGATTGGGGCTGCCCCGCCACCCGCGAGCCGGCCCGGGCGCTGTCCGCGGTGCTGGCGGTGGGGCGGCCCCGCGGGACAGGGCGCCGCGGCGCGCGGAGCCAAGCGTGTCCCGAGTACCACTCACCCCCTCCTAGGGCGCCCTGGACAGTTGCCACGGCAACGAGGGAGGGGGTGGGGTAGGGTCTGAGGTCGCTGCAAAGTCTGTCCTCCGGCGGTTCGCCGGGAGGCGTGGGGTGGGGAGGCGGTGAGAGCTCCTGGACCAGCAGCCGCACCTCTGGGACGCGGTTCACACGGCGGGGAGAGGATCCACATCCGCACCCAGGGTCCAAACCCGCGGGCCGATGCGCTGGACACAGCCCGCCCCCAAACCCCGTTCGGGGCTATGCGGGACGCAAGGCACGTGAGGTTCTGCAGCCCAGGGAGAAAATGACAAATCCCTCCCCCACCGCCATCTGCAGCCGCAGTGACACCCACTCAGGTCTGCTGCAAGCTTTTTTTTTTTTTTTTTCCCCTGTCCTCGGAAGCAGCGCCACCTGCTGGCGCCCTGGCACGCATCTCTGCGCTGGCACCCGGCCTCCTCCCACCGGCTGTTCCCTTCCCAAATGCGGCAGGGCTGAGTTGCCTGGGGTGATGGTCAGTGGAAGAGGACAACCCTTTTAAACCCCCATCCCTTCAGGCAAGTCTCAGGTGTGGCTTTGCAATTTCCCAGTCTTTTCACTGCCAGAGGATGAGCCTCCCCTGCTGGCTCCCAGCCTAAGCAGGGTCCTTGATCTCCCCAAGTTTTCCAGCTCCAAGGGCCTAGGCTGGTGTTAGAAACCAGGCTAAAAGGACATACTTGGATTCTGGTGATGGCACCTCAGTGCAGCAGGCAGCCTGTCCTAGCCCTTCACCCTGAAATGCATCTACAGGCAGAGGCCTACCTACAGTGCCTCCATCTTCCCACCCCCTCACCAAATGAAGTCACTGCAGAGCCAGGAACACAGTTTTCCAATCTCTTGGCCTCTGCAGGACAGGGAAGTGGCCTGAGAAACTCCAGCAAACTGTTCACACCACAGCACTGACCTGGGACTTAGTCTCCTCTTTCTCTTCCTCACCCATGAACAGACAGGGACAGCAAACCCCAGGAACACATCTGGTCCTGGGGAAGGGGTGGGCTTCCCAGGTCACTTCAAGGCAGTACTGAAGGGATTGGTGGAGCAGCAGTCCCTGGGTCTAGGGGTTGCTGTGGGCACAGGAGGATGGCCCTCATGCAGCCTGAGCTTCATCTTGGAGCTGCCCAGAACTCCTCTGGCCCTGCAATCTGGACCTTCTGCCCCTCATTCAGGAAGGGAAGTCCATTCTTGCACCATCCCCCTTCCTGGAGATTCGGCTCCTGACCAGAATGACCTTCCAAGCTGTGCGCCAGGAGGCAGGAGAGCTGAGAGATGAGGCCCCCAGGCATACTGCCCTTGCACTGACCATGGGCCTGGTTAGTTTCTGGTGGGGCCTCCTAGGAAAAGCCCCCAGCCTCTGCCAAAATGAGCTGCCCCACCTTCCTAGCACATCCCCAGGCTGGTATGAGCTCTGCTGCACCTGGGCCAGATCCCCACCCAGCCAGTTCTGTGGTACCTGGGGCTCCAGTTCAGGGGACAGGGCTGGATCCTGAGCTTCCCAGTGGATGTGGGGCACTCGATGAAAACCTTATTGCTCAGGGACCATGATACTCTAGGGTGCTGCCTCCACAGAGCAGAACTTGCCACGGCTGGGCGGCAGCATCATCTGCCACCGTGTGGGGAGGCCCAGCATGCCACAAGATTCAGCTCAAACCTCTGGGAACTGAGCCACCAGCCTCACTGAGAGACCCTTGGGGTCAGGGGCCCACCACCATTGTGCCCTGCATCTGACAGGGATGGCCCTGCATGTCCAAGCTCAGTCACCTATCTGTTCACACTTGCACTCACCCACATCCACATTCAGAGACTGCGCCCCCCGCCCCCATCACTAAGAAAGGGCTTGACACCGCGCATGCTGCTGGGTGAGGTGCTGGGCAGCAAGCAGTGGCAGAGGGTTCAAAACATCTCTCCTTTAGGGGCAGGGTCCCTCCCCAAAGTGGGGCCTAGAGAAGAGGCATCTGGCCTAAAGATCCAGTTCTCTGTGAGGACTTCTCTGAACCACTGAGTTAATGCCACCCACCCCACAGCCTTCCCCAGTGGTGTCTGCTCTGCCCTACTGAGACCCAGGCAGCAGGAGAGGGAGGCCTACGGATAGGAACCGGCCACTGGGCCCTGCCATGCCCTGCCCTCCCAGGCAGGCTCCTTGCATGGCCAGTATCTGATGCCCTACCCTCCCCCTCTCAAACCCAGTCCCTGGGAAGGTCTCGGGCTGGTGGGGAAAGTGGGATCCAGGACCTCTGGCCTCTGCCGTGGCGGTGCCCATAAGCCTGATCCCAGAGAGCTCGGACTCTTGGCAGCCTGGCCTTTACCCCTGGTGCCCAGGCTGTGCTGCTGTTTGAGCACCATGTCAGGAGCACTCCGCAAGCTGGGTCTCCACCCAAGAGATAAGGATGTTTGGAAGGAAAATGAAAATGGCAAAATGTACCCCCAACTAGTTAGAAGGATGACAGAAAAGACAGAAAGGACCCATATTCAACAATGAGGAGAGAAGCGAGGTCTGCCTTAGCTTGGTGACACCACCCCCTGAGGGAGCAAATGGTGGTGGGGTCTTCTCACACATGTGCATGCACACACTGGAGGCCCATCTCCTGCTGGCCCCAGGATGCCACCAGGGGCCATGGGAACTGGAATGCAGAAGCCCTATCTGTGGCCCACCCCAGACTCTGGATCAACAGAGGATCCTGAATGCTCACATCAGACTGAGACCCAGACTGCCATATCTAGCCATCACTGCCCTGCTCAGCATCAGGTTCCTAGGGGACAGTATTTCTTCAGCACAATGGGAAGCATAACCCAGCAGGTCCTCAGGGTTTTGGGGGAGCTATTGGTGGGCAATGGGGTAGATGAAATACTGAACCAAATGAGGGAGGTAGGGGAGCAGGCAAAGGCTGTCTTGGAAGCAGAGCCCAGGGCTGGGACTTGCTTTAGAGGGAACATGAAAGGGCCCCATTTGCACAGCCTGCATCTCCCTGCCACACATATTCAGCTGCCTTTGCCATGCAGTGCTGAGGTGCAGACTGCCCTGGCTCCCTTCTGGGAACTGAGAACAGCTCAAACATAATTATAATTGCAGGTGGCCACACACCTGCCCCTCCTAGCTCTACCCCTTCCCCCACTCTCACAGCCTGATCCCAAAAGTCAGCTCTCAACAGGAAGACGGGCAGAAAGAGTCCCCTATGCTGGGCATGGAGAGCCAGACACACAAGCCATTTCCATATAGGTACCAACAGAGGTGGGTGCCTCAAGGAGCCAAGGGCAGCAGAATCCTGCCCAGGCCATGGCAGGGAAACTGAGCAGATGGGAGTGCACTACCCTCTGACAGGTATCAAGGCTCTCCTCAGGGAAGCTGGGCCCTTCTTGGATCTTTGGTCACTTTTAGCAGATCTTTTCAGGCCCCTGCAATCTGTCTCTTCCCTGTCTCACCACAAGTCATCACTGGCCACAGGCATGGGCCAGATGCAGCCCAAGTTCAAAAGACTGTGCATTCCTGAGGGCCACACTTCACCCGTGGAGGGACAACACGCCAAGTTCTGGTAGTCTCAAAGTCCAGCCAGGCAGTACAGGACTGCCTGTGCAGGGGCCAAACAGAATGTCCCCACACACCTATGGCTATCTGGGTGTGTGGCAAGGCCCTCCAAGTGCCTGTGTTCACCACACGAGGATGCCTCTGAGATACTGCAGAATCTTGTGCTTGGACAGGGATGGAGAAGGACCCTGTGGCAGAATCTTCCCTCAGGAGGATCTTGAGCCTTGCTCTGACAGCAGAGGTCAGCCCTTACCACCGCCACAGGAATAATGAGTGGAGACTATGGGGTTGGGAGGGGAGCGGGGAGGGGGGATAGTAGAGGATAGGAAAGGCAGCAGAATACAACAGTTACTAATAGGGCATTATGTAAAAATGTGGATGTGTAACCGATGTGATTCTGCAATCTGTATTTGGGGTAAAAATGGGAGTTCATAATCCACTTGAATCTAATGTATGAAATATGAGATGTCAAGAGCTTTGTAATTTTTGAACAACCAATAAAAAAATCTAATATTCACTGGAAAAAAAAATGAGAGTGGAGACTGCCCGCTGCCCCAACACATCTCAGGCCAAGAGAGGAGCAACAAGGGTGAATAAAGCCTTTACACCTTAAGATGCTCAGTGTTCATTCATTCGCTCAACAAACATTTCTGAGCCCCTTAGGTCAGGGGAGCCTGCAGGGGACAGGACCAGAGTGGGCAGAGGACATGGTCTCCTGTCCACCTTGGACCAGCTAGAACCAAGTCTGGAATAGCAGAGGCCCCCTCAGCCACAGAATCACAGGGATGTGAAGATAGTGTCTCAGACCCAGTCAGGGTTCATCCATTCCTTCACCCTGTGAGGCTGGAGGGTGAGCTTGGACACATCCGCTCAGCAAACGTGACCATGGTCACTGTCACCACTGCATCATCATCATCAACCTAGCAAGGTGGACCCTGCACTTTCTAGGCTGGTCCTGTTTCCATTTTTGAAGCAGTGGGGATGAAGTTGCAGAATGAAGATGTAGACCCACAGGAACAGTGGCCACCCAACAGTCATTCAGGAGACTCCAAGGAAGGTGTTGGAGGAGTGCTCCTCAGAGGTCCATATGTTTCAGGCTTGGTTCCTATGGTGGTACCTGTGGGAGGTGGTGGACCTTGAGCAGGTGGAATCTACCAAGGTGCTCAGGTCACTGGGACCCTGCCCTCTTCCTCTCTAGCTTCTTGGCCATGCACTTTCCACTGGAACTTCCAAAACTCTGAGCCAAAATAAATCTTTTCTCTTTATAAATTAATTATCTTGGGTATTTTTTTTATAGTAACAGAAAGCTAACATCAGATAAGCACATACTGAGAACACAGAAAAGGTAGTGACCTGAACAAGCTGAGAATGGAGAGCTGAGTGGTGAAGGGGCTCAGCTGGGTGTTGCTCAGGCCCCCAACTCACATCAGGACAGCTTTCCCCATGTCATAGAGATGCCTGGCCATCATTGCCTAAGGAGCCCCTGACCCAGCTGACCTTGGACAATCTCCAAAGTTCTTTCCTCATAATCTTTCAAAATGTCCAGGGAGGACATCCAAAAGTGATTTCCCAACCACTCCTTGGTCAGAGATGTGCAGAGCCTCCTGAAACTGTCAGCTTCCTGGATAGCATAGTGGCCATCCAGAACAGGGTGACAATCCCCTAAGAGCCCACTGCCCAAAGGTTGGGGACAGCCAAGGAGCCTGTGGACCAAACAGCCCACAGCAAGGCCTATTTCCCACTAATTCCACCTCTCATGGGCAGCTCCCCAGCAATTTTAGACCTAGAAAGGTGCTGATTGCAGCCAGCTACAGGAGAGAGCAGCCTCTCCCCAAAGGGCTCCTATTCTGGGATGATTTTCATCTTTACAACTAATCCATCAGCTCAATGAAAGCCCACGCAGGTATACCCATGTGTGCATCAGTGCATGTATGTTTGTGTGCACGCTTGGGTATACCTGCGTGTTGCCTTGTGCATGACTGGGCACCTGTTTGCAATGTGACTGTGAGCTCATGCCCACGTGCACACACCAATGTGCTCATGTGTGTAACTTTGCATTTCTATGTGTGTAAATGTGGACATCCCTGGACAGTGTGACAACCCCCTCAGAGCCCACATGTCCAAAGGTTAGAAATACCCCACGAGCCTGTTGGCCAGACAGCCCAACAAAAGGCCTGTCTCAAGTCTACCCAAGCTGTCAGAGGAAGCTCCAGGGCAGGAAAGAACCCCTTCCCCAGTCCTCTGGACTCTCAGGCCACCTGGTGCCCTTCCTGCCCAGAAGCCTTTGTCCACACTGATATTCTCACCAGAAGGCTCTCCTCAGACTTCACTGCCCCTTTTGGAGCCTGACTTATCTTAGCCTTCCTTCTCTGGGAGGCTTCCTTGATCATAGACTGGCATTACTGGGTTATGAACTTTCTCTAGCCCCACTCTCTAAGGCTGCCCACCCAGCCTCCAAGGGTGGTGTTAGCCAGAGAAGCCATGTCAGGATCGGCCTTGGTCTGGCAATGATGGTGACTGGCCTCCCTTTCCGACACTCTACCCCTCCAGGACGAGCAGAGCCTCCTCCACTCCACAGCAGCACCCCTTCCCAGCCAGCGGGCAGCCGCCCAGTGGGAAGACAGTGCTGTGGACAGAGCGAACTTGGGGGGCCCACTCCCGACTTCAGCTGCTACCCACACCATCCTGGAGTCAAGGCACACCCAAGAGGAACAGCCAGGAAGGGCACTTGGCCTGCTGGGCTGCCCTCAGGTTTACTGCCTTCCCCTGCCTCCAGTGTCCCCAGCCCCTGTGGGGCCCAGGCCCCCAGCATCAGAAACTCTGCCCAAAGGCTGGGCCACTCACCTTGGCTCTGAGAGATGGGACAGATGCAGGGTCTGTTTGGGGCAGGGCTGTGGAAGGGGGAAGGACTAGTCCCAGGGTCAGCTTGAGGGCTCTAGGGCTGTCCTGCAGGACCTCCCCATCTCCACCCTGCCTCAGGCCTCCTCACATGCTGTAGATCCTGCCTGGATCCCAAGCCCTGGCCCACTCACAACTCTGGACACAGATGCCCATTGAATTCCCAGTCCCTTGCACCCCAAAGCCCTCTTCACACCCTGCTGCAACCCTGAGCTCAAATGGCTCACCTTCCCCAAGGCCTCAGGGCTGGAGGATGTGACTAAAACACTTATGTATGAGAGTATACAGGACACCATACACGCACCTGAGCTCCATCAGTTTGGCTGCCATTGGACATTCTTTGGCTTAGGGTGGCCTGAATACTTGGGGGAGGCCCTGGGAAACACACTGCATGACCACAGACACCCCTAAGGCTCACATGAAATTCCCAAAGGCAAAGGGCCATGCTGCACACTTGCTCTGAGATGCCCTTGTCCCAGGCCACTAGGAAAGCCAGCAGGTCCAGGGGATACCTGCTTGCTCCAGAGATGTCCTTCAGAACAGACACTAGGCAGAGGTGAACCTGGACCTGTACGTGTGCCAGGGCAACATGAAGCCTGACTACTCTGGCAGAACGGGCTCCTTGTCCAAACTTGCTGCAGACAGGAAGTAGGCTGTCTTCTGCTCAAAACTCAGGCACCAACAAGTATCTGCTGACCAGGAACCCACTACCTTGGGTGCAAAACCACTCCTCTTTCCACACCCTCTCCCAGGTCCTCTTCTTGGTGCTCCTCTTCAATAGGTGAAGATGAACCTGAGGAGAAATCCCCAGCATAAGTGGATGCTGGCAGCTTGAAGGAGACTTTGAACTGGGTAGTCTTAGCTCAAAAACATTTGCACAAGGCTGGGGTTGTGGCTCAGCAGTACAGCACTTGCCTAGCTCATGTGAGGCCCTGGGTTCAATCCTCAGCACCACATATAAATAAGTAAAATAAAGGTATTGTGTCCAACTACCATAATAATTTTTTTTTTAATTGCACCATGTGACTGTCATCCACAGAATCATGGTAAAAACAGGGAGGCTAACTGCTCCAAGACCTTTTCCAAAAATTAGCTCCCCCCAAAAAACTGAATATGCTAATCTTAAAAACAACACGGAGAAAAACATGAGTCCCAATCACATGAGGATGCACAGCAAGGCCATAATTTACTTGCACACTGCTGTGGAGGTCTAAGGAGCACCCCAGTGTCCCATCACTGTGTCTGCAGTGAGATATCCGGATGTCCCACTTCCAGGGAGCCAGGAGGCAAGGGCAGGTGACCTGATTTTTTCCTCATGGGCATTGCTCTCAGCTGACCTTAGCCAGAGGTTATTTCTGTCCTATGCAAGTAAAGGAAGAGTTCATCAATTCTGAACATCAGGAGCCTGAAAGGGACAGGATCCGCAAACTGAGGGATGAGTACATGGTCCCCAGCACAGCAAGCCATGTTTTCTCCACTACACATCTCTCACTGGATACCCTGTGTAGGGCAGCAGCCTGCACACCCAGCTGCACCCACCTGTCAGTGCAGATGCATCAGCCTACCCCAGGGCATCCAAAGACAATCAGAGGGACAGCAAACCACACATCTGGTGACATGTTTTTTTTTCAGTAACCAAGAATCCATTATGAAATTAAGAATCCTACCACGCTGAGCTTTGGGGAAGGGAAAAGGAGGCAAGGGCTTACTTGGCTGGCTTGTGGGAGCAGGTTTGGAAACACCAAGAGCAGCACTAGTAAGCTAACACCTGCAGCACCACAGGTGAGCAGGCTTCCCTGACTCTAGGAACTGCTGGGGCCAGACACCAGCTCTCCAGGGGTGGTAGAGCGGGAGACCTACCTGGGTTTGGAGGAAGCCTTCAGGGCGAGGTCACTTGCCTGCACTGTTCGTTCGTGACACAGGCCTGTATCTACCACCACTGGCCAGAGTCCCTAGCACCACCTCCAATTCCTCAATGACCATCAATCCCACCCTCCTGGTGCAGACTTAGATGGAACACCCTGTTCAATGCACACCACCTCAGTGTTTCTCAGCTGACGCACTCAACACCAAGATTACTTTTAGAGAAGGCTGATTAACATGCGCACACACACACATACACAAAAAGAAAAAGGGCAAAAAAATTAGGAAATTAACCATTGATGATTCAAAACATTTTTTGAAATAAAATTCCAAAGTGAAGTTGGAGCTGCAGTGGAGAATAACATCCTGCCTCTGACCATCTGTCAGAAAATGGGACTAATTTTCCTAAACTTGTTTTGTGCATCCTGACCAACTATCAAGTTCTGACAGAGGAGGCTATGCTGGGAGAGTATGTGATACTCAGGAACTGCATCTCCTGTCAAAAAAGGGCAGATGTACACTTGGGTGTGTCAATTACCTCACAAAGAAAATAAGCTGTGAACAAACATCAGACCTACTAACAAACACATGGAATTACTAGAGCACACTGACGTCTGTGACCTGAAACGCACATACAAGGAGGACCAAGGGCAACAGAGGGATGTAGCAAGCAGACAGGGAACCAGAGCCAGGAACTTGTGACTTCTCACACAGTGCTGTGCATCTGCAAATTCTTACAGGGTGCTGGGGGCACTGAAGTTCCACTCAGCTAGAGCTTTACAAGCTCCTCTCCCCTTTTAACAAAAAACAGGGACAAGTGAAGTTTCAGCACAGTTTCTTCTCAGGAGACCCTCAGTTCCCACCACCAGGCCCAAAGGAGTTGCAGGCCTTGGGAAACACGCTGCATGGAAAGCAGGCCTCTGCTAGCTCCACAGCTGCCACCCCAGAGGCAGGGGTGAAGGACCAGCACACAGACTTGCTAAACAGGTGTTTATTAAGGCTTGTATTCTCCTAGAGGACAGCGATCCAACGCCGTCCATGACTCCGTACAGGCAGTAACAACTCAGAGCAAGTGACACATTCTAGATACAAGTCTAAATAATACAGCTTACACTTTAACTCAGAGGGTCTTTTGGAGTAAATAGCTTCAGAAGGTATCTGCTCTCTAAGACAGGAAGGATCCTCTACAGCGGGCGCGTGCAGATTCGGTGTGCGAGGGTGGTGGGCATGAGCACCACTTCCATGCTGGACTCCAACTCCAGGCGGCGAACTCCAACAGGCCCTCACTCCACAAAACATGACAGCAAATATGTTTTCTAAAAGGGTTTTTGTGTGTGGGGGGTGTTTCAGGGAAATTTTTTTGTTTGGGTTTTTTTTTTGTTTGGTTTTGTTTTTTTTTTTTTTTGCTTTTTTGCTTTTTTTCACCCATTCAACAGAAAGAAAAAAAAAATAGACACAGTGAATTTACAGTCGGCGGCATCACCCATCACACTGTCTGTACCACCAAATCCTACTTTTAAAGCTCAGTATTATTGGAACAAAAACTTAAGATGACATCGGAATTCTCAAGTGGAAAAAAAAGGGGGAAATTAAAAATGACCTGCCAACAACTAAGAACAACTGAACACTGACCCAAACCTAAAACGCCTTCCTAATCCTCGGCAGCGGATTAGCCAGTGGCAGTGGGGGGAAGTGGCCAGTTCTGCATGGGCAAGGCATCTGGAAGGATGGCTCTTCCCAGGACACAAACGTGGTCTCCACGTTAGAAAAATCAAGACTTATCTCTCTGTCCAGCAGAAAATCCAAGTGGACAGATCAACATTTTAGAAAGATAACACAGATAGCAAAATGGCAAATCAATCGCAAGAGGGTGATCATTAATCTTTGATTTCATGCTGTGAAGATTTTAACAGCATACTCTATCCAACAAAACCACCCATGTGTTCTTTCATTTGCTATAAAACAGTAGAGAGGAGAGAAATAAAGTCTCCTATGGAAACAATAAATGACTGGATATAATAAGAAGAACATAATTTCTGCCAAAATTAAAAAAAAAAATCTTTGGGATGTATTAGGTTTTTTGTTGTCTTTAAGGATATTTATATTTTGCATTAGGTCAGTCTGACTGATAAGCTGACAAAAAAAAATACTTCTTTATTAGTGAGTTCTACAATATTATAATACATAGAAAAAATACAAATGAATGCAGACCCATCTGGCAAAAATGAACTACAAAGAAGGTAAAGATGCCACAACTCAACCCACACAGGACGACACACTGGAGCTGACGCCGAAGACAGCACCAAGCATACAGTTTTAAACTCTGCTTTCAAAGGAACTGCTAACCACATAAGAAACTGGCTTGTCCTTATTGTTTGTTTCGATTCTGCCGTTCCTGTAAAAAGAAAGAGGAGAGGAATTTAACACACTAAGCAACTGTGATGGGCAGGCGAAGCCCCATTTAGGTGAGGCCAAGGCTGCCCTGGGTCAGTCACAGACCTGGACCTGTGCTTCCTGCTCAGCAGCCTGGCCACAATCAGCACCTGTGCCCTGAGCTACAGAGGGACCAGGCACAGAGACTAAAGCAGGCACCTCTACAGAGGGAGGCACTGAGCTCCATCCTGCCCCTCATGAGTACCCTCTCAAAGTCCCATGGGTCCACACCTTTGTCAGCTCTCCCTCACATCAATGCCATGCTACATGGAAATACAAAACAACGTGAACCTCGAGGAAGGAACATGTAAAGGAGACTTGAGTGTGGCAGTTACCCAGGAGACGTGCTTCTGTATTTTCTCTCATTTAAATCTTCCAGAGACTCAGAAGACATAAAAGTCTATCCAACTGGCTAAAAAGTGACCTCCACATCACTTGGCTAATGAAGAACAGAACAGGAGGATAAGCAGGAGTCCATCAGTTCTGGCCCTTTCCAACAGCTCAAGTCCTCTGTAATACCACACAGAACACTGACCAATGTGGGGCAAGGCTCTTCCAGCCAGGCTTACCTCTACTTCTATAAAAACAGCAATCTTCCAAAGCATGCTTGACATGGGTTTGAGACCTACATCCAACTCTTTCCCAATTGTGTCTGCATGGCTTCTAATCAGTGGGTCTAGGAGCCACCTCAGTCTTTCCTAACACGCAGAATCTAAACTCAGCTCTTGACATGAAAAGGGCATTCCCCTCATCTGCTGCAGATTGACTAAAGCACAACTTCAGGTTCCCCTCCTATATTCTGTGTGGCTCCTGTTCTGAGACTGAAGTGAACCTGGGTGAAGGAGAAGGGTAGACAGCCACTCTGAGAGTTAACATCTCCTCCCTACCCTCAAGTGCACAACTGGAGAAAGGAAAGATTTGGGGGCTGGGATTGTGGCTCAGTGGTAGAGTGCTCGCCTAGCACGGGTGGGACCCAGGTTTGATCCTCAGCACCACATAAAAATAAAGGCATTGTGTTGTGTCCATCTACACCTAAAAAATAAATATTAAAAAAAAAAAAAGAAAGAAATACTCAGTCTTCTGCATTCCTTTAGGCTCTCTTTAAGCAAGTCTTAATGCTACCAGCAAAACATCCAGGAAGCAGACTTTGCAGTACACCATCTGCTCTTAAAAAAAGCAGCATTACTCATCAAACCTCTCAAAGAGCTGACAGAGAAAGCACAGCTCAGCCTTAGAGGAGCGTACTAACATGCATGTATGCATACTTATTCTTAAGCTCCCTCCTTTAACCCTCCCTACTGAGAGGATCTGGTGTATGTGCAGATGACAGGAAGGGGGGCCTGCAAAAGTATCTGCAACAGTGCAACACATGCTTGTGGAGCACACAGTCTTCACTGTTTTAAGCACCCTAAAGGAGGACTATTTGTAGATTTAAGGACTTGGTCTCATACACCTGCCATGAAATTGAGTGCTTTCCTAAGTCAGTAAACTTCCAAGTTGGACAGGGGAGCTTTGTAAAAATGTTAACTGTATTGTACTTCTAAACATTAGGTACCTTTTAAGTTACAACAACTGGAAATCAGTGAGGTTTGTCATGATAAACAAAAGGTGGGTAAAGTTCTCAGACACCTTGAGATCACCTTGCCAGCAGAAGACACTACCCCAGAGAGAGGAAGGGCTTCTGACTCAGACTCAACCCCAGAACACCTAGGGTTCTCACTCCTGAAGGCAGGCCAGAGCACCTGGCAAGCAAAGCTGGGCATCCATCAGTGGAGGTCTACCACAGAGCATTACATTTCTCTACACAGACAGTGAGCTTGGAAGGTACTGAAATTCCACCAGAACCAGTACCAAATCAGAGTTCTCACGCATCACTTTCAATAATAAAACTAATATTAATGGGGAATCACATGAGTATACAGCTTTTTGTTCTAGCTGACATGGTCTGTGGGAGGGGCACTAGTTCCTTCCTATGGTGCTCATAAAGCAACTCAATTGGACTGGCCAATGGAGCACCCAAGGGGTGGGGGACCAAAACAGACCCTAACCACAGGCAGATGCCCACAGGCCTTGCCAGTCGTTCAAAAGGCTCAACCTGAGGCCTGACACAAAAATGCAGTGTCACAAGTTGTTATAATGAAAGTTTTAGGACACTAGCATTTTAAAAACAACAACCAGTTCAGGGGTGGAATTTTAACCTTAAGCTCATCACTAAACTTTGGGACCCAATGCACTTTAGGAAAACCCAAGTATTCAGTATTTAAGAAAAACCAAGCACGCGTGCGTACACAGACACACATACACACACACACACACACACAGATACACATAAAACAGCCAGCTGCCAATTTAAAGCCAGATCTGTTCTAACCCTGCAAACTCAGCAGTTCAGCACAACTGTGCATTGTATCAGCAATGTTCTGCAGGATGACAGTGGTGCCACAGGACTAACCTGACCTGTGATGCTGCAGCCACCTTCATCTGTGCAGGTGCATTTATTGATGCCCACTGTCAGGTGATGGCTTGGCTATAATTGATACCCCAAAAGCTAAAATACAGAATTAACTGGAAACAAATGACCCCCTCTTCAGGTATTCCACTCTTTACTATGAGGGTAACCTAATGGTGCCAGCACAATGGCACTGCCAGGACCCTCTGCCCACTGCTCTGCTCCAGACCTCACACATTTGCATTTGTTTGAGCAGGACCTCCAACACAGGACATAAATGATGAGAAAGCCAGCTGACCAACTGAAACTCCACCAAAGAGAGACAGCCTCAGACGAGCACTCTCATGAAGAGAGCTCTGCAAATCATATCAGGTCCTTTCTTCTGGGGCCAGCATCTGGGAGTATGGGCACCTGGGCCCTCCCCAAGAGAAGCCACACTAGCTCCAGAGAGCTATAAGGTTCATATACCAGGAGCTTCACTGTGGGCCCAGCAGGCAATCAAGAGCACCTCAGATACCTGGATCTGAACACATCTATTTAACACTGTGACTCTAAGCTTGCCCCTCCCCACCACCCTCTTAACTATTTCAATGGAGTGGGCCAAAGCTTTTAAAACTGCAGGATACTGAGTTTCTAAAAGAAAAATAAATGATCAGACTGGACCAGACCTTTCAACTGCTGAGGGGAAGAGCCCTCAGGCAGGTGGGAAACCAAAGTGCCAGCCAGTGCCTACAGCAGCCTTGCTGGCTTCTCCAGTACCATGTGAACACTGCCTTCCAAGTGTTCTCCACTGAGATCACCATTCAGAAAGAAAACAGGACAAAAAGAGTAACTTCCCTCAGGTTCCCTGTTACCTTATGTGTACAAAACGTTCCCTGCTACCATGCTTCTTAAAAACTGAAGCCATCAAAAGTTATTTGGTGACATCCACTCAACCATAATCACTGGATCCTCCCAGTAGCCACTGTAGGGAAAGTTCGTTGATGCTGCCGGCCCCCTCTGGATGCCTGGCCTGTCCAAGGCCAGCCAGGCAGTCTGTCACAGGACCCATCTGCTTCCTGCCTGGCTGCTGCTCAAGCCACCTTCCACATGCATAGAAATGAGACACCAAGGGGTGCAGCAGGTGCCTGAAACACCACTCACCTTGCGCACCACCTCCTCCTCCTCCTGCCGCTTCTCATAGTGAGAAAAGTCATCAAAGATGGAGGTGGTGTGCTTGTAGGAAGCAATAATTCTCAGCACTTGTTTGGCTTTTTCTAGGGGCACCTCCTGTGTGTCTCGGGAGTTTGTGACCGGTTTGTTGTCATTGTTCTCTAGTCTGATGTGCCGGAGCTGGTTATTGGGCACGTCCTTGACAAAAATCCACTTCACGTCAAACTTGCCCTTCCACTTGTCCTGAGACCAGACCCCAGCACTGGTGCCATAGTCCACAGGAGACTTCATCTCCGCCACCCCGCAGAAATGCCCACTCCCGTTGACACTGAAGAGCAGGTATACAGGCCCCTGGCTGTTCACAGCACGGAAGGCGCTGTCCAGGCGCTTGTTGCCATGTTCCGTGCTGCACCAGATGGAGTACTTGATGGAGCGATGGATGTCGTCCTCAGAATAGCTCTTTATGATGAACACCCGCCCGCTTTTAAGGTTCCAATCAAATTCTTTAGGGTTGTAGCTGTGGGCGGCTTTCAGTTTCTCAAGGACGGGGTGGGAGTCTACACCAGGGGCAGAATTAGACTGGGAATTTCCAGGAGAGTTACTATCACTGCTAGCCCCTCCACTCTGCCCAAAGGCAGCATTTCTGTTTCGAGGGGCGACCCAGCGGGTTTGGGGTGGCTGCTGAGGACTCTGATACTGTGGAGGGGCCAATGGGGGAGGCTGAGCTGGGAGAGGCTGGGCCACCTGCAGGGGCTGTGGGGCAGACTGGGGGGCTGGTGCCTGCTGGGGGGCTGGGGCCTTCGGCACAGGCCCCTTGTTATCCCAGGTGCCGATGTCCATGTTATGCTTTATAGGTGGAGGAGGCAGGGCACCCCCGACTACAGGCCCACTCTTTGTTTTCATTTTAGGCTGTGGTTTTGCAGGCTTACTAGCAATAGCAGCCCAAGAGGTTGGTTTTGAGACTGGCATATTTACATTTGTCCCACCATTGCCAGAAAGGACACCTGTCAGTGCCACACTGCTGACAACAGAGCCCACCGTCTTGACTGCAGAGGTGGTAACATCCCCAATCTTTAGGCCAACCATGCCCTGCTCCAGGCTGTTCATCCCAGGTGCCTTATTAAGGGTATCACTGTGAAAACCTGTCTGCCCATCAACAACTGTGCCACCCAGGGAGCTTGGAGGGTAGGTATAGCTGCTTCCATATGCAGAGCTCTGGGTCTGCTGCCCCTGAGAACCACTTGCCCCCCACGCTGAGAATGCAGGGTTTTCAGGGAAGAAGCTAAACCTATGCTGATACATGCTGTTCCCCAGGCCTCCCGGCTGCCCAAAAACAGCATCGTGCATGAAATGATGGTCTCCGTTACTGAGCTGCCCATAAGTGGTGAGGTATGGAATTGGAGGGTCCCCTGCGGTGGACCACGGCGCCTCATTGAGGGAGTAAGGAAATCCGATGGATGGTGGATAGTAGCTGGACAGGTAGGGATCGCTCATCGAGGGGTAACTGTTACTCTGTGAAAACAAACAGGGTGACTAGTTAGACTGCTACTACATGAGGACTGAACCTGCTGACCACTTCTCATACAGGCTACACATAATCCAGCCTGACACTGCACAAGTGACTCATTCTTAATGGAGCAATAAAGTCCATCAACTCGAGGACAAAGTCAGGATCCAGAGAAATTAGCAACAAATATCACCCAGGTCACCATCTCAAACACCAAGCCTCACTCACAGTGATCTAAGGTCAAGTTCAATGACTAAGCTGAGCCCACTAGAGCTAGCTGGACAGCTCTCTCCTCCTCCTACCATCAAGCCTGACCTATTTAGAGGAACCCAGAGTGGGGAATTAACCCATCCTGCATGATGATGCTGGCAATATCAACAGACAGCAGCTTTGACAGGGCACTGGGATATTTATGGAGGCTCCAGTTCACTGAGCAGTTAACACGCCCCAGGTGTCCCTCCTCTAGGTCTTCACACCTACTTCCCACAATTGACCTCAGCACTCCTCACCACCCTCAAGGGCTGCTTCAGAGCAGTACCGGAAAACACTTCCCTGTGGAGTAAAGCACCTGTGTAGAGGTGCTGAAGGGAAGGTGCCCAGTGTGAGGCCAGAAAGCAACACTTGTAATCAGCATTTCAGAATCATCTCTTACAATGAAATAACAATTGTTTCCCTATAATGAAAATCTTTTGAGATTCTACAAATGAGACACTATCGATGTTGTGAAAGACAAAAAAAATACTCAAGCTTATCCTCCCTAGAGAGGATTTCAATGGTTCTGGCCCCTGTACTGCAACCTCCCCTCCTATACCCCCACCCAGCCAGTGCTCAGAACAGCCTATACAGCCAGGCCAGGCAGGTGGAAAGCCTAAATGGGGACCTGCTTCACGAGGGATGCCTGCATGGACACAGGACAAACGGAGCAGTTCTTCCAAAGGGAAGCCAGTGCTCCTCTCCACCCTGAGCAGCTACGATCACCTCCACAGGCAGAAGGGCAGAGGGAGAAGCCCCAGGGGCCGTGGAACTGACCCACAGGACACAGACCACGAGAGTCACGCAGTGAGGCCAGGCACACCCAGGATATTCAACTGAGATGAGAAGTGTGTAATGATCTGAGGTGACATACATGCAATAGGACACTCCTGAAAGTCCACTTGAGGTACCACAAACACACACGCAGGAAAAGCCCCTCCAACAACCCATCCTGCCCACTATAGAGCAGGCAGCCCTTGGCTGCTCCCTGCCAGTACTGTCCAACTCACCTTGGTAACATGGTTCAAGCACCTCACCACTGAGCCCCCAAATCCTAGAATTCCTGCTCCTTTAGGATTTGAACACAAAGGTCCTAGCTACCGTTCCCCTGCAAAAACCATCACACCCCAGGAGAAGGAAAGGCATGAGTTCAAGAAGAACCACAAACACACAGAAAAGGCAGGAGTGAGGCAATGAGGCAAGCAAGGAGGGCCTTGCCTCTCCTCTCTCCTGAGCTGTCAGCTGTGGGGTAGGGAATAAGCAAAAACAAAGCTGCAGCTCTCCTAAAGACTGTGAAACTCTTCAGAAGAGAGCCCTTTCTTCTGCTCCTTTTTTAAGAGGTGCTGGGGATCGAATCCAGGGGCAACCACTGAGCCACATCCTCAGCCTTTCCATTTTTTAACTTGAAACAGGATCTCAGTTGCCCAGACTGGCCTCAAACTTGTAATCCTGCTTTAGCCTCCCAAGTTGTTAGGATTACAGGTGTGCACCACCATGCCAAGTTCAACAGCTCTTTCTTAAACATTTAATTCATACAATAAAAGAAAAAGATTTCTAACTTCTAGGTAAGAGGCTGTAGTTTCCTAGAGCTCCCTAACAGTGCCATAAGGCCCACTGGTGGCTGTCACAACCCTGAACCATGCCCTCCCTCCACCTCTAGATAAGCTCTGCCATCAGGCCATCTTCCAACCCTTCCCACTAGGGTCCTGAGGTGCTATGGGTTCAATTTCAATTTTTATCTCAAGCCTACTGACAGCCCATTTTCTATTACCTCTGCCATGCCTCCTTCAAATCTCTGAAAATAAAGCAGCTGGTTATTCTGCAAAGCTATCTAAAACTGGCCAAGTACAGAAAAACACCTGAAGGTGATGCTCTTGCATTCTACATGCTGAACACTGCAGTCCATGCCGCAGACCTCCCATGGGAAAAGAGTGGTTCTCAGTCATTGTCGCAAAACTGGTTGTGACCCAGACCCTCCCCAGCTTGGTGGCACCACAGGGGAGTCTAAGCTAGGAATATGCAAGTTTCTTCAGCAGAGACACAGCTGAATAAGCTGATGTTATGAAAGCAAACTCAATGCTTGCTCCTCACACACTAACACCTCTGAGCAAGCACATGTGGGCCTCCAGTGCCCTCCTCAGGATACAGTGGGTGCTGCCACATCCAAGACTGGGTATGACAGGACTGCACAGACAGACTAGCACATCTTCAGTCAAATCAGAGCCACTAACAGGAAAACTTAGCTCTTCACTCTTAAGGGTCCTCCCTCCAGAGGAACTAAGAAGTGATAAACACCTCAAAGAAACAAATTTTAAATAACCAGTGACCATTAGAGACACTGAGTAAACAGAGAAACCATAAACCTACTCTAGAACAAAGAGCAATTTTCCGGCTTCCTCAGGTTTAATTAAAAAAGACAAAACGAGCGGGGCATGGTGGCACACACCTGTAATCCCAGCGGCTTGGGAGGCTGAAACACTAAGCAACTCAGTGAGACCCTGGGCTGGGGATGTGGCTCAGTGGCCAAGTTCCCTAGAGTTCAATTCCCAATACCCCCGCCCCCCAAAAAGACAAAACAGAATGTAAAAATGCCCAGGGCCACTTAACCTGGAGCTGAAACACTTGTTTCCACTATTCATTTTCCGGAGAAGGAAATTCTAAGACAGTTGAAACACTTCAATTTCACAAACATAAAGTGACTCAACATCATAGGAACTCAAGAGAAGCAGAAAGGTCCCTCCTAAGCCCAAGATGAACAGAACACCTGTCTGCTCAAGATGAAGCAGGTACTTAATCAAATCACATTAATTATGTGTGAGCAATGCTGAAAACCAACCCAGTGACAGGATCCTGGAATTGCTGACCAGAGCCAACAGAGCCAGCCAGGGTAACCTCACTGCTTCAGCAGTCTTGGATGAGTCTTGAGGATGGAGAAGATGATACAGAAAAAAACCCAAGCCCTGAGCACTTTACTCTGTCATTCTTCCTGTCTGTCCTGAAGGCAGGTGCTTCTGAGGCTCAATTTCAGCCCTTCAGATGGTTGGTCAACCTGCAGAGACAGCAGTTTCCAACACAGAATTTCTGCATCTGTTTCAGCAACTCACCAATAAGCAGCACATGAAGACTTCCCCTCTTTTCAGATGAACTGCTGGGAAGCAGTCAGATGGCAAATCCCTATCTACCTAGTGAGCACCACCACTAGACCTTCTAAGAAAGCCCATATTGTTCAGTTACAGCCACAGAAACCTATGCAGACCTGGGTGATTAAGCATGTGTCCGCTGACCATTCAGGTCATCCTGGTCCCACCAGAATCACCTAGACTTAGCATTAAGAGAAAAGCCAAATTTCTGCCAGTTTTATGCACTGAACAGAAGCCATGGACACCATGAAAGGTCCAGCACCAGATGAAAAAACTAACCAAACCTTGGGTGATGGGGTGAGTGTGACTCTCAAGACAACAACTCCATGCCAAAAGCTTCTCCAAGGTCAAGTACAGAGATACAAACTTCAACATAACCACACAGGACATCACCTGAGCAACAGCATACTCAGGGACTCTTAAGTGACACCACATTAAACACTCCAGGTCTTCCTGAATTCATGAAATCACCCCACCAGCCTTCAAGCAAGTAATCACAACAACATTCAGCCTTTTTAAAAGAAGACTTGATTAGGGCTAGGGTTGAGGCTCAGAGTTAAGAGCATTTGCCTATCACATATGAAGCACTGGGTTCAATCCTCAGCACCACATAAAATAAATAAAACAGAAGTGTAAAAAAAATAACATTACATATATCAACTTGATTAAAAGCATAGTCTTTCTAAAGAAGTTCAGAAAAGACAAACCACCAATTATCAGTCCTGGGACTCAAACAGAAAAATTTATAAAACTTTTTTATAAAATGAGTGTTCCATGAAGAAACAAAACCTCTCAATGTCCTTACTTTCTGTTCCTGTCAGGTGTGACCAGGCAAATCACTGTGTTGACAACCAAGCACTTTAAATGCAGGTGCAGGTGCCACCTCCCCTGTGCCCAGGTGCCCTTGCTCATTTGTCAGTGCCAGTCAGAGGTCAAAGCACACACACTTCAGTGGCTGGTACAGGCCTGGAGGACACAGTGTCTCCTGAACCGGGACATCACTCAGGCAGTGTCTTACACTCTGAAGGGACCTGCTCTGGGTCCTCTCAGTCCTTATCTTTCAAAAACAAACAAAACAGCAAACTAGAAAGCCTGAGCACATCTGCTTCAACAGAGGACACCCTGAAGCCCCTCACTGAGCCCTTCTGCTCCCCTCATTTCCAAAAAGGTTATGGACACACATCTTCTGTTATAGACCAGGGTGGAACCACAGGGCAACACAGCGAAGGCCTCTCTAAGGCAACAGCCCCACTGCAGCCCATAGAGCCGCACTGACCCATCCAAACACATGCTCTTCGAACTTCCCAAATCACTCCAGCATCAGATTCACAAAATGAAGCAGCACAGTGCACCACACAAACCATAGGATGGATGCAAAGCAAGGGTGAGGGTAGACCCACGACCTTCAATGTTGTCATGGCTCTGCCAACAGGCTTGTGCAAGCTACGCCAGAGCCACGAGGCCTCACACATCAGGAACTCCTTGACAAAGCTGCCACACACAATGCTCGCCCAAGTCCGTGAGCACTGAGCATACCAACAAGGATTCTGAGCTCATTTCTTCAACCACAAAAGACCTCTCTTCTGGCTAGATGGTCACCACAGCACAGCTCTCATGTGAGAAAGCAAGAGAGAACTTTTCTATCTCAGCAACCTGCATCAGAAGAATTCAGCAAGTCTAGCAGCAGTAACAATCCCAAATGACTCATGGCCAAAACAATAAAATAAGGAGAATTCAAGGCAAGGAAACAAAAGTCACGGTCCCACATGAAGAAGCAAGCAACACAAAGACAAAAGCATAGACATCTGCGGAATACCTGCAGACACTCACAGGGAGCCCTGGCTCTACGTCACAATCCTCCACCTGAGTAGACTGTGGTCTGACTGGTCCTCAACTACTTTACCTCTGAATAACAATGAGGACTGAAGAGCTCTCCCATGCTGTGTGCTTCCTGCCTTGTATTAGAAGCTGTGTATTTCTAGAAAATCTGCTATGGATCCACCAGGAGCTTAGATGTACTCAAGTATGTGCTGATTGATCACCCTGATAAAAAGTACACATCTTAACATATAGACTGCAGAAACCATTTTAAAGCTGTCCACTGGTAACCTCAACCTAATCAAAAGTCTTTATCCATGGCTGCTCAGAGGACAAAACAGCCACTGAGAGTGGAAAATAATCTACTCCATAGTTAAGAGAAATCCTTCTGAACAATGTAAGAGCTTTAATTTTATAAAACTACATTTCAGGCTGAGCATGGTGAAGCATGCCTATAATTCCAGAAACCCAGGAGGCTATGGCAGGAGGATCACCAAGTCTGAGGCAACTTAGTGAGAACCTACCTCAAAATAAAATAAATAAGGCTGAGGATAAAACTCAATGGTAGAGCACTTGCCTAGCATACACAGGCTCTGGGTTTTATAACCAGTATTGCAAAACACATTATGTATATATGTGTATATGTACACACACGTGTATATACACATGCACATATATATACACACACAGACACACACGTATATACAGACACACACTTTAAAGTATAATTAAACAACCTGTCTCCCCTTGTTTTGGTTAAAATTTAGTACATAATATTATTATAAGAATAGTAGAAAGTAAAATATTTTCAAAAATAGGTCTATTTAACTTCTGGTCATAACTTTTGCCCAAAAGTCCATAAATGCTAGGTCAGTTCTGCAACACCCTGTCCTGCCAGAGGAGGGACAGACTGTCAGGGGCCATCAAGAGACTTGGTGGGTCAAGGTTCCCTCTGTACAATTTCCCAGGCTCATAAACTGCAGACTTGTTAAATGCATTGGGGAAGAAGATGGAAAAAAGTTCTAGGATACTTTAGAAAAGGGCAGATAAGAGCAACACTGGCAGGCTAATTTCACCCCACCACAGGGAAGAGGCAAAGCTTGGTTCCATTCTGAAATAGGCATTGTACCTTTTCAAAGTGGCAGATATTAAGGCTAATCCTAAATTTCAACTTGTTCAGTGGTTTTTAACCAGGACAATTCTGTCCCCAGGAGACATTTGCAACTGTCACTACTCAAGTGGGAGTGCTCATGGAACCTAATGGGTAAAAGCCAGGGAGGCTGGGGAACATCCTACAATGCACAGAACAGTCTTCAAAGCAATGGTCTGGCCCAAAATTCCAGTGCCATGGCCAAGAAATCCTGAAATACCTAAGGAAACAAGGCAAATGTGACTTGCTATTTCAAACAAAAGGAAATTAAAGCACAGGGAAGGCAAGCCACCTGAGAGCTAAGGTTCAAGCCCAGGGCAAGAGTCCAGCTCCACCATCCAATGCTTAGCTACTCTCCTAAGCCACAATTCAATCCTACAAAACTAAAGACAACATGCCAAAAAGCTTCAGCAAACTATGCACGACCGCACTCCACAAAAGGCACTACACCTCACACAAGGATTATACCAGCACCCAAGTCCAGCAGAGTGCTACTTCTTCTAGGGGAAACTACCTGTGTCATACTTGTGCCCCAAGTGGAATAAGAGAAAGACTTCAAAGGAAATCTTCAAGATTAATATTAATATTAACCACTTCTAATAGTTTCTAATTTAAGATAATAAAATAAAAAATACGACAAAAAATGTGTTACAACTAATTATAATTAATTTAAAAGTAAGTATATGCTAACAAAATGAACTCACCGGATTGGACTGTCCAGAAAGGTAGGGCTCAAAGTCATTGTCATGAACTGTATCCTTCTGATGCAAAGAACCATTTTGTACTAGAACAAGAAGTTGCAAACCATTATCAAGTTTTAAGATTACTTTTAAACATGGAAATCAAAGTAACGCCTATTTTCATCAATTTCTATGAGAAATTGATTTTATTTAAAATGAGCACAATCAATATAAATCTGTTTTCACATCTAAATAAAATGGTGATGCAGACTTTCATCAATTTAGGCTACATTTTTGATAATGATATAATTTGGTAGATGTGACAAAATGTAGGTGCAAACAAAATACAAGGAGTTCACAACCAGATTTTGTTGAAACTGACAAAGTCTAAGAAGATCTAAGTGGCACTAACAGAGAATGTAGCCTCCGTATGTCCAGCTTGTGGATGTTCAGCTGGGAAGGGGCTGTAACAGAAGCTCACCATTATCTGGCTCTCCCCTTACTTTCCACTGTTACAATGCTCAGCCAGAAAAGGAAAGGTGAATAAAGCACTGGGCCTTTTCCAAACTTAAAACACGATGAACCCTATTTGGTTGCACCGGAGTAACACGCTGGTTAAAGCAGTCTTGCAAGTAAGCGTCAAGAGTCGCCTACAGGCTCTCACAGGAGTGCACTCTGGGGCTTTATTCCAAGCAAGAACACAGGAGATGAGAGTAGACTTAGGAAACAAGGGAGCAGATGGTCTACAGGCGATGGTCTTAGCTGCCTCTCTGGGAGAACCAGCTAAGGGCGGCAGAGGACTGGTTACTCAGCCCCTGGCCCCTGTGCTTGCCCTTTGAACAGTGCCTTATCTCCTTCCCTTTCCCCCCATCAAATCAACAATCTTCCAGTGAGAGGGAAGGGCTGCACTATTCTGAGCACCCATTTATTTACTTCTCCTTGAAAAGCCTGTCTTTGACCAGTCAAATCTCCAGGAAACGGAAAGTTTCATCTCCCATTAGCTGCCAGGAGGAAAGCAAGTTTCCGGTTCCAGACGTGGCTTGTGGACCTTCTCTTGCCCAGGCAGGGCAGCCCGTCCTCCTCCAATGCCCGCATGGCCATCCTGGAACTCTCCTCACCTTTATTATCTTGTCCTTTTGTTCTCTGCATCGCCGCAGGCCGGGAGGTGCGAACAGACACAGCCCAGCCCGGAAAAGGAAAGACAAAGTTACTCTCCAGCGAACTCTCCCGAGCAGGGGCCAGGCGGATGACCCGGCCCGGCCTCCTGCGGCCCCGCTCCCCGAACCCCAGAACCCGGGACCCCATGTCGGACCCTATGGCCCTGGCCTCGCAAACCGAGTCAGGTCCCCTAGGTCCTCGGCTCCGGCCCCTCATTCCCAACCCTGCCCTCCAGGTCCTCGGCTCCCGTCCTGTATCCCAGACCCTGGCCTGTCCAGGTCCTCAGCCCCAGTCACGCATCCCCGGCGCCGATCAGGCCTCCAGGCCCTCGGTCCCGGCCACGCATTCCTGACCACGGCTAGACCTCCAGGACTCGGCCCACCCTCGCAACCCGCGACCCTGCATCCAGGTCCTCGGCCCCACCCCCGCATCCCGGACCCCGGGCATCCAGGTCCTCGGCCTGGCCCCGCGTCCCCTATCGCGGCCTGGCCTCCAGGCCCCCAGCCCCGAGACCCTGCCTGGCCTCCAAGTCCCCGCCTAGCTCCCGCGACCCCAGCTCTCTGTCCCGGCCCGCGGCTCGCGATCCCAGCCCCGAGACCCAGGCCCGCCGCCGGGTCCCGCCCCGCGCCCGCCCGGCTACCTGGGGGTCCACGCTGGTGGCCGACATGCTTCATGAACAGCGCGGCGCGGGGCGGGCGCCGAGGGCTTGGGCCTCCCGCGAGGCCGGGCCTGTCGGCCCGCGCACGCGGCCCCGGGCCCCGCCGCCAACTCCGCGGGCGCGGCCGAGCGCGGCGGAGGCACTGGGCGCGCGGGCCGGGAGCGGCGGGCGGGCGAAGGGCCGGAGCGGACAAGCTGAGGGGACGCCGACTCCAATGGCGGCGGCGGCGGGGACGAGGCTGCGCGACGTCAGCGCGCGGGGCAGGCTGGGAATGCCGTCGGGCCGCCGCCGCAGCGCATGCGTGCGGCCTTTTCACGAGCCCGATTTCGCGCCTAAGTCCCAGTTTTGCGCTGCGGGGAGGAGCCACTTGGGAGAAGGAGGGGTGGAAAGTCACGTGGGGCCCCTGCGACTGAGCCGGCGGAGCAGGAAGCAAACCTCGGTGGCGGCGGAAGCTGTGGCCCCGACTTGTGCCTACCTGGCTTTCTAGCCCTCCTCAGTAGTTTCGGAGCCCCAGTGGGCTTCCCTGGCTGCTCTGTGAGTGGGCTCTGGGGCCTGCGAGGGGCTTGCCCGTTTACAGCCAAGGCCTGTGTTAGGTTCTGGACCCCTATTTCACCACAGAGAGGAAAAGAAAATTTAGCCATGCTCTCTGCAGAGGCCTTTGTTTTCTGTTGAAGGATGGACAGTACCTACTTGGTTCTTCTTTCCCTGACCTAGCAGGGTCTCCTGTCCTACCATCCTCCACCCTGAGTCCAGAGCCCTCCCAGGTTTCCAAGTAGGTTTCTTTTCTCTGGCAGGTGGTGCATCTTCAGATGATCCAGATGAGTCCTGTTCTTATCCTGCTGAAGGACTGATGTGGTTCAGGCTGAGGTGTCATGCCAGTCAGGGGTCCTGGGAGTGCTCACAAAGCAAACCAAGGCAATGCACTGAGCAGAATGAAGAGCACCAGAGAGGATCAAAGAGAGGCTCCGAGCCTGGGCATCCGGGCAACCTGGAGAGGCAACCTGGCCCCAGCTTCTCTTATCCCTGCAGAAGGAGGTGGAGATCAGCCCCCAACTGGTCTGCCCCTGGGGAAGACCGCTGCTCCCAGTTTTGCCATTGCTGGGTCTCCCTGGGCCCCTGCCTGGCCTCGACCTGGAAAACACAGGCCTAGCACAAAGCTAGCAGGGTTACCCGATGCCCTGAGGAGGAATCTGGGTGCTGATGTGTTCAGCAGTGGGCAGTTCCTGCCAATATGGAGTCCATGCTTCACTGGGTCTGAAAATATGCAGTGCTTGTCCAGAGTGCAGCAGACACAGGGATCTGCACTGGCACAGATGTGGGGACACAGCAGTCTTTGAGGACCAGAAGCCCTGCCTCCCACCCCTGTGTAGTGAAGCTGGGACCCTTGGAGAGGGGCCACAAACATGCTTCCAGGGAGCCTGGTTACTCAGCCTTCTAGAAACCTGTGCCCTCTTCCTCCCCCCAAATCACATGCCTCAGGCAGAATCATGCAGTGGTCCCAGGGGTTGGGGGCCAAGTAGCCAATTACAGGTCCTCCAATCTTGTGGGGGCTCCTTTTCTTCACCCACCAATACCCAAGCAGCCTCAGGAAGCCATGCTGGTCCCAAGGGAACACCATTCAGAGTTTAGATGACTTTTTTGATAGGCAAGCCCTGGGGGTGCAGGACATTGGGGCTGAATTAGTTTCTGGGGACAAACGTAACAAAGTGCCAGAGACTGGGTGGCTTAAGAGAATAGAGATTTAGTTTCTCCCAGTTCTGGAGGCTAGAGTCTGAGATCAGTATAATTGAACTAAAATCAAGGTATGGACAGGGTGTTCTTCCTTCAGGGACTCTAGGGAGAACCTTTGCTGCCTTTCCAGCCTCTGCTGGTGTCCAGCACCCTGCCTGCGGTGGCTTCCAACCCTGCCTGTCCCTGTATGAATGAATGACCTTCCTCTCTCTGTGTGTCTCCCATGAGGATACATATTGGATCTGAGCTCACTGCCATCCAGGATAGCCTCATCTTAATGTGTTTATATCTGAAGAGAGCCTATTTCTGAATAAAGCCACATTCACAGGTTCCAGGTGGACACGAATGGGTGGGGCACTCTGCAGCCCACTCCAGGGATCACAGGTGAGCAATGCTGACAGGAAGATTCTGGAGTGGAGATCCTGGGGCTGAGTGAGCTTCACCCACGCATGTGGACAGGAGGATCAGCCCCTTCAACCTGGAGCCCCAGTCCCCACCATCCAGACAAGGGGCCAGTGGGATAGACACTCCCTAACCCACCCCAGGCTGTGCCCACCAGCCCTACAAGCTGGAGGGCTTCTGCTGATTCAAGCAAGGGGAGTCAGCACTGCTGGAGCAAGGGCATTTGGGGTCTCGACTAGCAGGAATCAGGGATCTCCAAAGCAACTTGAGCACAGGTATGGTGTATACAGGTTCAGGGGTGCACAGCTGTAGAGTCTTCTAAGACCCCTTGACCAGTTTCAGGGGGAGGCCTTTACCTTGGCCAGACCTGTGGTCGCTGGACAATATCTTTAACCACAGAGGGCCACAGCCACTATAAGACCGAAAGGGGAAACTCCAGGCTTATCCTCCCAGGACAAGCAGGCTGGAGCCACGGGATCCCCAAATGACACAAGCTCAGTGCTTTAGCACCGGCCCCATAGTTTGTGCTGGGACCCACAGGCCTTCCCACTCCCAGGACACTCGAGTCCTGCCCTCCAGTCTGACCCCTGCTTGTGCTTCCGTCTCAGGCCAGGTAGTTGTGTTACAAGGCTCTCCAGGCCTCAGAGCCTCTGGCTGTCTGAATGTGGTCAGTTGGGCTTGTCACCAACTCACAAGTGAGACCCTCAGTCACCTGGAACTGAATGCTCCTGTCGGTGGGCAGGACCCTTAGTCTCTGAGACATCAAAGAACGGCTGGCACTTGCTCTACACTCAGTGTCCTTGGAGCCTCGCTGAGGCTGGTGCTCCTGGCTAGAGACAGGGCGGTCACCCAGCACCAAGGAGACCCACCAAGCGTTGGACCAACTGCTTCTCCCTTGCAGGATACAGGCAGCCCCTCATATCATGGATGGAAACAGGGCTTCTCCCATGGCCAGTGGTCTTGAGACTGGCACAGCAGAGCCCACACCCTCCTTCAGGCAGGCTTCTAAGTGGGGGCACCACAGAGGTGCCCCCTTGCTGCACCCAGGTTATTTCAAGTTCACACAGATACATGGTTTAAAACACCTTCATACTTGGAGTAAAATGTCCAGACCTCCCCCACATCCCACCACACTATGACTGGATCTACCTGGGCCAGGTGCCCTGGGAGGACTAGCTGGTGGGGCACAAATAAGTGAACAGAGCTAGGCCCCAGAGAGGGGCCTGGGGGGCAGCGTGGGGAGGCAACTTCAGCTGGAGGGGTGTGGGCACTGTTGAGCACCTGCCTGGCCCATACAGACCAGCCTCTCCCCAGGAGTGCTCTGGGCCTAGAGCAGGCTGTCCCTGGAGGGAAAGGCAACCTGGGCCCCTCCCTTCCTGAGTGGCCCTCCAGGCTCCCCTCAGTCCTGGCGTGTGGGGTGGATTCCTGGCCTGGGCCTGACCTGCGCCTGCAGGCACCAGCCCAGGACAGTGGCTGGGTATTTGGGGACTAAGGTGCTTTCTTCCTGGTGCTACTAAGCAGTGAGCCAAGGGGCTCTTGGTGCCCACACTTGCCTGGGGAGACAGGTGAATGACATTGTCATTTTAACATCAAGGTCCAACTGAGCCTGCAGCCTGTCACCTCTGTGCTGTGGCCACATGAGCCACACAGGTCATTTTTGCTGAAATTTTGAGTCTCTTTCACCTGTGACAGACTCCAGGCACATACATGCCCAGCAGTCCCGGCCCCTTGTCCTGGGGCCATGCTATATCCTTAGCCTGGCACTCTTAGCTCCTCAGTCCCCACCTCAGAGGAGCTGCCTGAGTCCCCCTATCACCTCCTACAGCTTGGGGAACGGGGGACCCACTTGGTCATGTGGGCCTGATCCTCCCATTAGTCTCCCAAGCCCCTGGGTGCCACCTCTTTGCTGTCATCTCTATTGTGCCCAGCAGAGGGAGCTGTGAACCAGCAGTTAGCAATGGCTCTCTCACCTCCAGGCTCTGCCACCAACTGGGAGTGGAGGGGGGTGGAAGGGAGTGCCAGGAGGGGCTCATCCCACTAGTGTGTGAGTAGCAGTCACCTTCTGGGCAGCTCACTGAGCTTCACTGTCCAGCATAGTAGCCACTAGCCACATGCAGTTGCTGGGCACTTGAAATTGAGGAACTCTGTTCTCCATTTCATTTATTTTTTTCAATATTTTTAGTTGTAGATGGATATAATACCTTTATCTTATTTACTTATTTACTTATTTACTTACTTACTTACTTATGAGTGGTGCTGAGGATTGACTCAGTGTCTCACACATGCTACGCTAGTGCTCTACCACTGAGCCAGAACCCCAGCCCCAATTTCATTTTATTTAAAAGAAATCTAAGTGGCCACATGGGGCTAATAGCTGGTGTCTTGGATGACCCAGCTCAGCCCCCCAGGCCCTGTCCTTTGAGGCTGGTCGAGGAAACAGGCTTCCCAACCCCAGACCAGAAGAACCTAAATTCCCTGGGGGTGGAGTTGGGTGTTCAAAGTCCTCTTTGTGCGAGCACTGAGGCCATGCCAGTAATCCTAGCGACTGAGGCTGAGGCGGAGGATCGAAAATTCAAAGCCAGCCTCAAGCAGCCCTAGCAAAGCCCCAAGAAACTTAACAAGACCCCGTCTCAAAATAAAAACTAAAAAGGGCTGGGGGTGTGGCTGAGTGGTTAAGCACCCCTGGAATCAATCCCCATACAAAAACACAAGGCCTCCACTCAGTGGAGACTTGAGAGACTGATACTCAGTGAGACTTGAGCGCCCCTGTCATCTGCTCACCCTCAAACTCTGCTTCCCTGGCGAGGGGATGAACACCGTCATACTCCCACTCTGCAGCCTTTTACTTCCTTCCCCAGAACCCCTGCTGGGTTTCAAGAGCTCCCTGATACAGCCATTCCTGAAAGGGAACCTAACAATCACCTGAACTCCTAGCCTGGAGTTTGGGACCACAAGTTCACAGCAGGGCTGGTCAGTACACTGCAAGCTGTGGGAACACAAGCTCCTCCTCTGGCCTTCCTGCCCCTTCAAGGCCAGGAGATACATCTGATTCAACAGGCCCATGTCAGGGAGTGGCCACTACAGATACCTCAGAGATGTACACCAGACAGCTGCACTTGAAGAACAGAGGCTGACCACAGGCACATCCCTCAGTTGGGTCCATGTCTGGCCCAGCCAAGTCCAGTCTAGCCAGTGGGGAGAAGTGCACGGTGGGCCAGCCCTGTCCTGACCTTTCCCAGCTCTGCCCACTGTGCCCCAGCCCTGACCAGGAGCCAGCACCAGGGCAGCCTCAGCCAAGAAATGCTCAGATGCTCCCCTTTGGCAGGACACCTTGGGGCTCCCAGGCCCTGGAAGACTCTGACAGGGGTGCCCAGGGGAGTGGCCCCTCAGGAGCACCAGCCCACTCCCTCCACGCTGCCTGGGGTGACCTGCTCATCGAGCAGTCAGCCCCCAGGCTAGTGGGGTGGGGTCTGTGCTGGTGAGCTCAGGGTGGGAAGGGTTGAAGAAAGGCGCCACCTCTCTGCAGGGCAGTCGGAGGAGCACTCTTCCTACCTCCTCCTACCTCCTCCTGCCTCCTCCTCCTGGGTTCCACACCCCCTCTGGTCCAGCAGCCTCTGGCCTGAGCACTGTAGTGAACCCACACCCCAGGGTGGGAGCCCCTGCCCCCCTCCCCCGCTACAAGGTGGAGAACAGATGGCCAGGCAGGATGGGTGGAGGCTGGTGCCACGTGCCCCAGGGCTCTGGCCCCTTCCCAGCCCTTCTGCCCACGCTATGCTCCTGGCAGCCTCCTGCACTGGCCTGGAGCCCCGAGCACCCTGGTGCACCTGCTCCGAGGCCACAGGAGGGGACATTCCCATGGGAATGACAGGGCTCCCTGGAGTGTCAGACTCAAGAGGAGAGGTGGGGCCTGGGGAGGGCCTTCCATTGCCCCTTGTCATGAAACACCAGGGCAGCAGGCTTCCTGGTCAGGCGACAGGGGAGGGGCTGTGACTGGCCCCTCCCTGCACCTCCCCTCCTCCTCCTTCCCAATGTCTGGGCCCTGAGGCTCATGGGGGGCAGTCCAGGGAGGGCTGTGAGCTGCTCTGGGCTTCTGCTTGCAGGTGGAGACAAAGGTCAGGCTGTGGGGCCCAGGTGGGGTCAGTCTTTCCCCCATAGGGGAGACCCACGCAGGACATGGGCACGGGCAGGGGGGGCCAGAAGGGAGCCTTGTCCCCATGGTGCCACGTGGGGCATGCCTGCTGAGCTGATAGTGATGGAGAACCCTAGGACCTGGCCCCCATGGAGCTTGACCAGGTATGGGAACGAGCAGGCAGACAGTGGCCTCTGCCTCCCTGACTGACCTGCCCATCTCGGCTCTCAGCAAACCCACCATCCGGCTCTGTGCCTCAGTCCCCTCAACTCTGAGATGGTGATGAGCTGAGCTCCTTCCAGAGGAACACCGTGGCTTCTGCAAGTGAAGGCGGCCCCTGCAGGCCTCCCAGAGCATAGTGACCAGTAGCTCCCCAGCCCCAGAGCACTGGGCCTCCCCAGGCCCTGGCTCAGCCCTGTCTCTTACCCCGGATGAACGCCAGCTGTCTAAGAAACCCAATACCCTCCCTCCGGAAAAAGTCTAGACTTGTTTTATACTAAAATATTAAAAGACTCACCCAGCATTCCCAAGGCCAGCAGGAGGTGGCTCTGAGAGTGAAAGGTCAGGCACTGGCCTTGGGGAGGTGTCTTTTCTCTGGAGTCCCCCAGCCCAGCACAGCACACCTGGAAGCACTGCAGACTGGGGAAGGCAGCGTGCCAGCCTCATGGAGCTCGGGAGAGCTGACTGCCAAGACGCACAGGACAGTCCTCAGCTGAGCCCAAAGGGACACACGGTGGGAAGTGAGAGACGAACAAACAGGAGAAAGGCTCAGGTCATCTGAAGAAGGGAGGGAGAAGTGGCAGCTCTTGAGTCAGGAGGCCATGATATTTGCTACAAACTGAGAGTTGCAAAGACAGAGGGCCCCAGTCCCCAGGTCTGCCTCCTTGCAAAGCTGCAAAGCACCACGGTGTCCAGAAACTGCCAGCAGCGGGTTTCTTTGTGTCTTCAGTATTCCTGAGCCTTTTGGAACAAGCATGTGACGGGTATTGCTGCGTCCTGCCTTTTAAAATGTAATTGTATGGGCAACACTCGGACAGTTCCAGTTTCAGGAACTGCACACAAGGCCACACTCAGCAGAGGCTGTGGTGTCCTCTTGGACTCTCTGCCTCCTCTGTGCAGGATATTCTGGGCTTGAAGAAGTCCTTCTATGTCTGGAGGCCACTAATGACCACTGGGGCTCAGCTCAGGGCGCAGCCACACTGCTGGGCCCATGAAGTCCCTTCTACTTTGCATTAGCCCCAAGGGGACAGACAGGGTCAACTTCCTGAAGGTGGGGTACAGCTGGAAAGAGGGTGTCCTTGTGGGAAAACCCCCAGCTGAAGACTCTGCTGATGAGACCAAAGGTCAGCAGTTCTGAATGACCCAGGGAGCCAGGCACTTCACTGAGAGGACATTTAGGACAGAGGGGTGAAGGCCCAGCTATCCGAGCCCACTCCAGACCAGTGGGTTGGGAAGTTCTACCTGGTGTGTGGCCTGTCTCCTCCCCTGCCCTCAGGACCATCCCTGGAATGTGCAGCCAGGCCCTCTTATGACTCTGGAGCTACCTGGACAGTCTGCTATCCATGCCCTTCCCCTGGGTTCAACTGCCCCAGCCAGGCCTGCCAACCAGCACCTGGGCATGGGAGATGTCTGTCTCCCATGGGAGCTACCTGGTCTCCAGGCACACTTTATCTTGACTCCCTGCGGGGACAGATGTCCAGGGCATCTAAGAGCAGAGGGTCTCAGGGTCTCACAGGGACCCTAACAGCTTCAAGGCTGAGTGGCTGGTTCAAGCAGATGGTGATCAGGGGCCCCAAGAGGGCATATCCTTGTCCAGTGCATGGCTCCATGAGGCAGGTGCGCAGGGAAGGGCCAGGTGAGGGAGGTGGAGTATCCAGACTCATCAAGGTGTTGTAGGTGGGCACATGCCTTCATTTACTTATTTTTATGTGGTACTGAGTATCAAATCCAGTGCTTCACACATGCTAGGCAAGCGTCTACCACGAGGCTACCGCCCCAGCCCACAAGCCTGTCTTTGCAACCCAGCTGTGTGCACCAGGCTTACCTCCTGTTCTGGGCTGAGCCACTGGAGTGTCTTTCCTGCTGGACGGGAAGGGTTAGTTTCCTGCCCTGCTGGCCTCCTCTTTTACACTTTGCAAACTCTTGTGAAAAGCCTGTAGAACCCTGAAAGCAGGAAGAGGGTGCTCAGGGCTGAGGGAAGGCTTGCCTGGGGCTTGGTGCAGGCTGGGTGGAGTGCAGGCCCTGCACCCTCCAGGCCTCTTCCCTGCCACTTCCAGAAGTTCTAACCATTGCTGACCCGCCCACCTAGGCACTCAGGCTGCCTAACAGACTGTGAAGAGTGGACTGAGCCCACTCTGTCTTTATGATGTATACGACGGCGGTCCTCAGGCTGCGCCTGCCCTAGTGACTCCATGATGAGTGAAACAGCAGTCCTCAGGCTGCTTCTGACCAGAGTGACTCCATGGTGTGTAGAACAGCAGTCCTCAGGCTGTGCCTGCCCTGGTGACTCCATGGTGTGTAGAACAGCAGTCCTCAGGCTGTGCCTGCCCTGGTGACTCCATGATGAGTGGAACAGCAGTCCTCAGGATGCGTCTGACCAGAGTGACTCCATGGTGTGTAGAACAGCAGTTCTCGGGCTGCGCCTGCCCTGGTGACTCCATGGTGTGTACGACAGCAGTCCTCAGGCTGCGCCTGCCCTGGTGACTCCATGGTGTGTACGACAGCAGTCCTCAGGCTGTGCCTGCCCTAGTGACTCCATGGTGTGTAGAACAGCAGTCCTCAGGCTGTGCCTGCCCTGGTGACTCCATGGTGTGTAGGACAGCAGTCCTCAGGCTGCGCCTGCCCTGGTGACTCCATGGTGTGTACGACAGCAGTCCTCAGGCTGTGCCTGCCCTGAGTGACTCCATGGTGTGTAGGACAGCAGTCATCAGGCTGCGCCTACCCTGAGTGACTCCATGGTGTGTGGAACAGCAGTCCTCAGGCTGTGCATGCCCTGAGTGACTCCATGGTGTGTAGGACAGCAGTCCTCAGGCTGCGCCTGCCCTGGTGTCTCCATGGTGTGTGGAACAGCAGTCCTCAGGCTGTGCCTGCCCTGAGTGACTCCATGGTGTGTAGAACAGCAGTCCTCAGGCTGTGCCTGCCCTGGTGACTCCATGGTGTGTAGAACAGAGGTCCTCAGGCTGTGCCTGCCCTGGTGACTCCATGGTGTGTGGAACAGCAGTCCTCAGGCTGCGCCTGCCCTGGTGACTCCATGGTATGTAGGTCAGCAGTCCTCAGGCTGTGCCTGGCCTGGTGACTCCATGGTGTGTAGGACAGCAGTCCTCAGGCTGTGCCTGCCCTGGTGACTCCATGGTGTGTGGAACAGCAGCTCTCAGGCTGTGCCTGCCCTGCTGACTCCATGGTGTGTAGGACAGCAGTCCTTAGGCTGTGCCTGCCCTAGTGACTCCATGGTGTGTGGAACAGCAGTCCTCAGGCTGTGCCTGCCCTGAGTGACTCCATGGTGTGTAGGACAGCAGTCCTCAGGCTGTGCCTGCCCTAGTGACTCCATGGTGTGTAGAACAGCAGTCCTCAGGCTGTGCCTGTCCTAGTGACTCCATGGTGTGTAGGACAGCAATCCTCAGGCTGTGCCTGCCCTGAGTGACTCCATGGTGTGTAGGACAGCAGACCTCAGGCTGTGCCTGCCCTAGTGACTCCATGGTGTGTAGGACAGCAGTCCTCAGGCTGCGCCTGCCCTGGTGACTCCATGGTGTGTAGGACAGCAATCCTCAGGCTGCGCCTGCCCTGGTGACTCCATGGTGTGTAGGACAGCAGTCCTCAGGCTGCGCCTGCCCTGGTGACTCCATGGTGTGTAGGACAGCAGTCCTCAGGCTGCGCCTGCCCTGGTGACTCCATGGTGTGTAGGACAGCAGTCCTCAGGCTGCGCCTGCCCTGGTGACTCCATGGTGTGTAGGACAGCAGTCCTCAGGCTGCGCCTGCCCTGGTGACTCGATGGTGTGTAGGACAGCAGTCCTCAGGCTGCGCCTACCCTGAGTGACTCCATGGTGTATAGAACAGCAGTCCTCAGGCTGCGCCTGCCCTGGTGTCTCCATGGTGTATAGAACAGCAGTCCTCAGGCTGCGCCTGCCCTGGTGACTCCATGGTGTGTACGACACCAGTCCTCAGGCTGTGCCTGCCCTGAGTGACTCCATGGTGTGTAGGACAGCAGTCATCAGGCTGCGCCTACCCTGAGTGACTCCATGGTGTGTGGAACAGCAGTCCTCAGGCTGTGCATGCCCTGAGTGACTCCATGGTGTGTAGGACAGCAGTCCTCAGGCTGCGCCTGCCCTGGTGTCTCCATGGTGTGTGGAACAGCAGTCCTCAGGCTGTGCCTGCCCTGAGTGACTCCATGGTGTGTAGAACAGCAGTCCTCAGGCTGTGCCTGCCCTGGTGACTCCATGGTGTGTAGAACAGAGGTCCTCAGGCTGTGCCTGCCCTGGTGACTCCATGGTGTGTAGGACAGCAGTCCTTAGGCTGTGCCTGCCCTAGTGACTCCATGGTGTGTGGAACAGCAGTCCTCAGGCTGTGCCTGCCCTGAGTGACTCCATGGTGTGTAGGACAGCAGTCCTCAGGCTGTGCCTGCCCTAGTGACTCCATGGTGTGTAGAACAGCAGTCCTCAGGCTTCGCCTGCCCTAGTGACTCCATGGTGTGTAGGACAGCAGTCCTCAGGCTGTGCCTGCCCTGGTGACTCCATGGTGTGTAGGACAGCAATCCACAGGCTGCGCCTGCCCTGGTGACTCCATGGTGTGTAGAACAGCAGTCCTCAGGCTGCGCCTGCCCTGGTGACTCCATGGTGTGTAGGACAGCAGTCCTCAGGCTGCGCCTGCCCTGGTGACTCCATGGTGTGTAGGACAGCAGTCCTCAGGCTGCGCCTGCCCTGGTGACTCGATGGTGTGTAGGACAGCAGACCTCAGGCTGCGCCTACCCTGAGTGACTCCATGGTGTATAGAACAGCAGTCCTCAGGCTGCGCCTGCCCTGGTGTCTCCATGGTGTATAGAACAGCAGTCCTCAGGCTGCGCCTGCCCTGGTGACTCCATGGTGTGTACGACAGCAGTCCTCAGGCTGTGCCTGCCCTGAGTGACTCCATGGTGTGTAGGACAGCAGTCATCAGGCTGCGCCTACCCTGAGTGACTCCATGGTGTGTGGAACAGCAGTCCTCAGGCTGTGCATGCCCTGAGTGACTCCATGGTGTGTAGGACAGCAGTCCTCAGGCTGCGCCTACCCTGAGTGACTCCATGGTGTGTGGAACAGCAGTCCTCAGGCTGTGCCTGCCCTGAGTGACTCCATGGTGTGTAGGACAGCAGTCCTCAGGCTGTGCCTGCCCGAGTGACTCCATGGTGTGTAGAACAGCAGTCCTCAGGGTGCGCCTGCCCTGGTGACTCCATGGTGTGTAGGACAGCAGTCCTCAGACTGCGCCTGCCCTGGTGACTCCATGGTGTGTAGAACAGCAGACCTCAGGCTGCGCCTGCCCTGGTGACTCCATGGTGTGTAGGACAGCAGTCCTCAGGCTGCGCCTGCCCTGGTGACTCGATGGTGTGTAGAACAGCAGTCCTCAGGCTGCGCCTACCCTGAGTGACTCCATGGTGTATAGAACAGCAGTCCTCAGGCTGCGCCTGCCCTGGTGTCTCCATGGTGTATAGAACAGCAGTCCTCAGGCTGCGCCTGCCCTGGTGACTCCATGGTGTGTAGGACAGCAGTCCTCAGGCTACGCCTGCCCTGGTGACTCCATGGTGTGTAGGACAGCAGTCCTCAGGCTGCGCCTACCCTGAGTGACTCCATGGTGTGTAGAACAGCAGTCCTCAGGCTGTGCTTGCCCTAGTGACTCCATGGTGTGTAGAACAGCAGTCCTCAGGCTGTGCCTACCCTGGTGACTCCATGGTGTGTAGAACAGCAGTCCTCAGGCTGTGCCTGCCCTAGGTAACTCCATGGTGTGTAGAACAGCAGTCCTCAGGCTGTGCCTGCCCTGGTGACTCCATGGTGTGTAGAACAGCAGTCCTCAGGCTGTGCCTCCCCTAGGTGACTCCAAGGTGTGTAGGACAGCAGTCCTCAGGTTGCGCCTGCCCTGGTGACTCCATGGTGTGTAGAACAGCAGTCCTCAGGCTGTGCCTACCCTGGTGACTCCATGGTGTGTAGGACAGCAGTCCTCAGGCTGTGCCTGCCCTAGTGACTCCATGGTGTGTAGAACAGCACTCCTCAGGCTGTGCCTGCCCTGAGTGACTCCATGGTGTGTGGAACAGCAGTCCATAGGCTGTGCCTGCCCTGGTGTCTCCATGGTGTGTAGGACAGCAGTCCTCAGGCTGTGCCTGCCCTAGATAACTCCATGGTGTATAGAACAGCAGTCCTCAGGCTGTGCATGTCCTGGTGCCTCCATGGTGTGTAGAACAGCAGTCCCCAGGCTGTGCCTGCCCTGAGTGACTCCATGGTGTGTGGCACAGGAGTCCTCAGGCTGTGCCTCCCCTAGGTAACTCCATGGTGTGTAGGACAGCAATCCTCAGGCTGCGCCTGCCCTGGTAACTCCATGGTGTGTAGAACAGCAGTCATCAGGCTATGCCTGCCCTAGTGACTCCATGGTGTGTAGGACAGCAGTCCTCAGGCTGTGCCTGCCCTGGTGACTCCATGGTGTGTAGAACAGCAGTCCTCAGGCTGTGCCTGCCCTAGTGACTCCATGGTGTGTAGGACAGCAGTCCTCAGGCTGTGCCTGCCCTGGTGCCTCCATGGTGTGTAGAACAGCAGTCCTCAGGCTGTGCCTGCCCTGGTGACTCCATGGTGTGTAGGACAGAAGTCCTCAGGGTGCGCCTGCCCTGGTGACTCCATGGTGTGTAGGACAGCAGTCCTCAGGCTGTGCCTGCCCTGGTGACTCCATGGTGTGTAGAACAGCAGTCCTCAGGCTGTGCATGCCCTAGTGACGCCATGGTGTGTAGGACAGCAGTCCTCAGGCTGTGCCTGCCCTAGTGACTCCATGGTGTGTACGACAGCAGTTCCCAGGCTGTGCCTCCCCTAGGTGTCTCCATGGTGTGTAGGACAACAGTCCTCAGGCTGTGCCTGTCCTGGTGACTTCACGGTGTGTAGAACAGCAGTCCTCAGGCTGTGCCTGTCCTGGTGACTCCATGGTGTGTAGGACAGCAGTCCTCAGCCTATGCCTGTCCTAGTGACTCCATGGTGTGTAGGACAGCAGTCCTCAGGCTGCGCCTGCCCTGGTGACTCCATGGTGTGTAGGACAGCAGTCCTCAGGCTGCGCCTGCCCTGGTGACTCCATGGTGTGTAGGACAGCAGTCCTCAGGCTGTGCCTGCCCTGGTGACTCCATGGTGTGTAGGACAGCCGTCCTCAGGCTGTGCCTGCCCTAGTGACTCCATGGTGTGTAGGACAGCAGTCCTCAGGCTGCGCCTGCCCTGGTGACTCCATGGTGTGTAGGACAGCAGTCCTCAGGCTGTGCCTGCCCTAGTGACTCCATGGTGTGTAGGACAGCAGTCCTCAGGCTGCGCCTGCCCTGGTGACTCCATGGTGTGTAGGACAGCAGTCCTCAGGCTGTGCCTGCCCTGGTGACTCCATGGTGTGTGAAACAGCAGTCCTCAGGCTGTGCCTGCCCTGGTGACTCCATGGTGTGTAGGACAGCCGTCCTCAGGCTGTGCCTGCCCTAGTGACTCCATGGTGTGTAGAACAGCAGTCCTCAGGCTGCGCCTGCCCTAGTGACTCCATGGTGTGTAGGACAGCAGTCCTCAGGCTGCGCCTGCCCTGGTGACTCCATGGTGTGTAGAACAGCAGTCCTCAGGTTGTGCCTGCCCTAGTGACTCCATGGTGTGTAGAACAGCAGTCCTCAGGCTGTGTCTGCCCTGGTGACTCCATGGTGTGTGGAACAGCCGTCCTCAGGCTGTGCCTGCCCTAGTGACTCCACGGTGTGTAGAACAGCAGTCCTCAGGCTGTGCCTGCCCTGGTGACTCTACGGTGTGTAGGACAGCAGTCCTCAGGCTGTGCCTGCCCTGGTGACTCCATGGTGTGTAGGACAGCAGTCCTCAGGCTGCGCCTGCCCTGGTGACTCCATGGTGTGTAGGACAGCAATCCTCAGGCTGCGCCTGCCCTGAGTGACTCCATGGTGTGTAGGACAGCAGTCCTCAGGCTGCGCCTGCCCTGGTGACTCCATGGTGTGTAGGACAGCAGTCCTCAGGCTGTGCCTGCCCTACTGACTCCATGGTGTGTAGAACAGCAGTCCTCAGGCTGTGCCTGCCCTGGTGACTCCATGGTGTGTAGGACAGCAGTCCTCCGGCTGTGCCTGCCCTGGTGACTCCATGGTGTGTGGAACAGCAGTCCTCAGGCTGCGCCTGCCCTGAGTGACTCCATGGTGTGTGGAACAGCAGTCCTCAGGCTGTGCCTGCCCTGGTGACTCCATGGTGTGTAGGACAGCAGTCCTCCGGCTGTGCCTGCCCTGGTGACTCCATGGTGTGTGGAACAGCAGTCCTCAGGCTGCGCCTGCCCTGAGTGACTCCATGGTGTGTGGAACAGCAGTCCTCAGGCTGCGCCTGCCCTGGTGACTCCATGGTGTGTAGGACAGCAGTCCTCAGGCTGTGCCTGCCCTGGTGACTCCATGGTGTGTAGGACAGCAGTCCTCAGGCTGTGCCTGCCCTGGTGACTCCATGGTGTGTAGGACAGCAGTCCTCAGGCTGTGCCTGCCCTGGTGACTCCATGGTGTGTAGGACAGCAGTCCTCAGGCTGTGCCTCTCGTGGTGACTCCATGGTGTGCAGGACAGCAGTCCTCAGGCTGTGCCTGCCCTAGTGACTCCATGGTGTGTGGAACAGCAGTCCTCAGGCTGCGCCTGCCCTGGTGACTCCATGGTGTGTAGAACAGCAGTCCTCAGGCTGTGCCTGCCCTGAGTGACTCCATGGTGTGTGGCACAGCAGTCCTCAGGCTGCGCCTGCCCTGGTGACTCCATGGTGTGTAGAACAGCAGTCCTCAGGCTGTGCCTGCCCTGGTGACTCCATGGTGTGTAGAACAGCGGTCCTCAGGCTGTGCCTGCCCTGGTGACTCCATGGTGTGTGGCAAAGCAGTCCTCAGGCTGCGCCTGCCCTGGTGACTCCATGGTGTGTAGAACAGCAGTCCTCAGGCTGTGCCTGCCCTGGTGACTCCATGGTGTGTAGAACAGCAGTCCTCAGGCTGTGCCTGCCCTGGTGACTCCATGGTGTGTCGGACAGCCGTCCTCAGGCTGTGTCTGCCCTAGTGACTCCATGGTGTGTAGGACAGCAGTCCTCAGGCTGTGTCTGCCCTAGTGACTCCATGGTGTGTGGAACAGCAGTCCTCAGGCTGTGCCTGCCCTGAGTGACTCCATGGTGTGTCGGACAGCAATCCACAGGCTGCGCCTGCCCTGGTGACTCCATGGTGTGTCGGACAGCAATCCTCAGGCTGCGCCTGCCCTGGTGACTCCATGGTGTGTAGGACAGCAATCCACAGGCTGCGCCTGCCCTGGTGACTCCATGGTGTGTCGGACAGCAGTCCTCAGGCTGCGCCTGCCCTGGTGACTCCATGGTGTGTAGGACAGCCGTCCTCAGGCTGTGCCTGCCCTAGTGACTCCATGGTGTGTGGAACAGCAGTCCTCAGGCTGTGCCTGCCCTGGTGACTCCATGGTGTGTAGGACAGCAGTCCTCAGGCTGCGCCTGCCCTAGTGACTCCATGGTGTGTAGGACAGCAGTCCTCAGGCTGTGCCTTCCCTAGGTGTCTCCATGGTGTTTAGGACAGCAGTCCTCAGGCTGTGCCTGCCCTAGTGACTCCATGGTGTGTGGAACAGCAGTCCTCAGGCTGCGCCTGCCCTGAGAGACTCCATGGTATACAGAACAGTAGTCCTCAGGCTGTGCCTGCCCTGAGTGACTCCATGGTGTGTCGGACAGCAATCCACAGGCTGCGCCTGCCCTGGTGACTCCATGGTGTGTGGAACAGCAGTCCACAGGCTGTGCCTGCCCTAGTGACTCCATGGTGTGTGGAACAGCAGTCCTCAGGCTGCGCCTGCCCTGGTGACTCCATGGTGTGTAGGACAGCAGTCCTCAGGCTGTGCCTGCCCTAGTGACTCCATGGTGTGTAGGACAGCAGTCCTCAGGCTGCGCCTACCCTGAGTGACTCCATGGTGTGTAGGACAGCAGTCCTCAGGCTGCGCCTGCCCTGGTGACTCCATGGTGTGTAGAACAGCAGTCCTCAGGCTGCGCCTGCCCTGGTGACTCCATGGTGTGTAGGACAGCAGTCCTCAGGCTGCGCCTGCCCTGGTGACTCCATGGTGTGTAGGACAGCAGTCCTCAGGCTGCGCCTGCCCTGGTGACTCCATGGTGTGTAGGACAGCAGTCCTCAGGCTGCGCCTGCCCTGGTGACTCCATGGTGTGTAGGACAGCAGTCCTCAGGCTGCGCCTGCCCTGGTGACTCCATGGTGTGTAGGACAGCAGTCCTCAGGCTGCGCCTGCCCTGGTGACTCCATGGTGTGTAGGACAGCAGTCCTCAGGCTGCGCCTGCCCTGGTGACTCCATGGTGTGTAGGACAGCAATCCACAGGCTGCGCCTGCCCTGGTGACTCCATGGTGTGTCGGACAGCAGTCCTCAGGCTGCGCCTGCCCTGGTGACTCCATGGTGTGTAGGACAGCCGTCCTCAGGCTGTGCCTGCCCTAGTGGCTCCATGGTGTGTGGAACAGCAGTCCTCAGGCTGTGCCTGCCCTGAGTGACTCCATGGTAAACAGAACAGTAGTCCTCAGGCTGTGCCTGCCCTGAGTGACTCCATGGTGTGTCGGACAGCAATCCACAGGCTGCGCCTGCCCTGGTGACTCCATGGTGTGTGGAACAGCAGTCCTCAGGCTGCGCCTGCCCTAGTGACTCCATGGTGTGTGGAACAGCAGTCCTCAGGCTGCGCCTGCCCTGGTGACTCCATGGTGTGTAGGACAGCAGTCCTCAGGCTGTGCCTGCCCTAGTGACTCCATGGTGTGTAGGACAGCAGTCCTCAGGCTGTGCCTCCCCTAGTGACTCCATGGTGTGTAGAACAGCAGTCATCAGGCTATGCCTGCCCTAGTGACTCCATGGTGTGTAGGACAGCAGTCCTCAGGCTGCGCCTGCCCTGGTGACTCCATGGTGTGTGGAACAGCAGTCCTCAGGCTGCGCCTGCCCTGGTGACTCCATGGTGTGTAGGACAGCAGTCCTCAGGCTGTGCCTGCCCTGAGTGACTCCATGGTGTGTAGAACAGCAGTCCTCAGGCTGCGCCTGCCCTAGGTGTCTCCATGGTGTGCAGAACAGCAGTCCTCAGGCTGTGCCTGCCCTGAGTGACTCCATGGTGTGTCGGACAGCAATCCACAGGCTGCGCCTGCCCTGGTGACTCCATGGTGTGTCGGACAGCAATCCTCAGGCTGCGCCTGCCCTGAGTGACTCCATGGTGTGTAGGACAGCAGTCCTCAGGCTGCGCCTGCCCTGGTGACTCCATGGTGTGTAGGACAGCAGTCCTCAGGCTGTGCCTGTCCTAGTGACTCCATGGTGTGTAGGACAGCAGTCCTCAGGCTGTGCCTGCCCTGAGTGACTCCATGGTGTGTAGGACAGCAGTCCTCAGGCTGCGCCTGCCCTGGTGACTCCATGGTGTGTAGGACAGCAGTCCTCAGGCTGTGCCTGCCCTAGTGACTCCATGGTGTGTAGGACAGCAGTCCTCAGGCTGTGCCTGCCCTGAGTGACTCCATGGTGTGTAGGACAGCAATCCTCAGGCCGCGCCTGCCCTGGTGACTCCATGGTGTGTAGGACAGCAGTCCTCAGGCCGCGCCTGCCCTGGTGACTCCATGGTGTGTAGGACAGCAGTCCTCAGGCTGCGCCTGTCCTAGTGACTCCATGGTGTGTAGGACAGCAGTCCTCAGGCTGCGCCTGCCCTGGTGACTCCATGGTGTGTAGGACAGCAGTCCTCAGCTGCGCCTGCCCTGGTGACTCCATGGTGTGTAGGACAGCAGTCCTCAGGCTGCGCCTGCCCTGGTGACTCCATGGTGTGTAGGACAGCAGTCCTCAGGCTGCGCCTGTCCTAGTGACTCCATGGTGTGTAGGACAGCCGTCCTCAGTCTGTGCCTGCCCTGGTGACTCCATGGTGTGTAGAACAGCAGTCCTCAGGCTGTGCCTGCCCTAGTGACTCCATGGTGTGTAAGACAGCAGTCCTCAGGCTGTGCCTGCCCTGGTGACTCCATGGTGTGTAGGACAGCAGTCCTTAGGCTGTGCCTGCCCTGGTGACTCCATGGTGTGTAGGACAGCAGTCCTCAGGCTGTGCCTGCCCTAGTGACTCCATGGTGTGCAGAACAGCAGTCCTCAGGCTGTGCCTGCCCTGAGTGACTCCATGGTGTGTAGAACAGCAGTCCTCAGGCTGCGCCTGCCCTGGTGACTCCATGGTATGTAGAATAGCAGTCCTCAGGCTGTGCCTGCCCTAGTGACTCCATGGTGTGCAGAACAGCAGTCCTCAGGCTGTGCCTGCCCTGAGTGACTCCATGGTGTGTAGAACAGCAGTCCTCAGGCTGTGCCTGCCCTAGTGACTCCATGGTATGTAGAATAGCAGTCCTCAGGCTGTGCCTGCCCTAGTGACTCCATGGTGTGTAGGACAGCAGTCCTCAGGCTGTGCCTGCCCTGGTGACTCCATGGTGTGTAGGACAGCAATCCTCAGGCTGCGCCTGCCCTGAGTAACTCCATGGTGTGTAGAACAGCAGTCCTCAGGCTGTGCCTGCCCTGAGTGACTCCATGGTGTGTGGCACAGCAGTCCTCAGGCTGCGCCTGCCCTGGTGACTCCATGGTGTGTAGGACAGCCGTCCTCAGGCTGTGCCTGCCCTAGTGACTCCATGGTGTGTGGAACAGCAGTCCTCAGGCTGTGCCTGCCCTGAGTGACTCCATGGTATACAGAACAGTAGTCCTCAGGCATTGTCTGCCCTGAGTGACTCCATGGTGTGTCGGACAGCAATCCACAGGCTGCGCCTGCCCTGGTGACTCCATGGTGTGTGGAACAGCAGTCATCAGGCTGTGCCTGCCCTGGTGACTCCATGGTGTGTAGGACAGCAGTCCTCAGGCTGTGCCTGCCCTAGTGACTCCATGGTGTGTAGGACAGCAGTCATCAGGCTGTGCCTGCCCTGGTGACTCCATGGTGTGTAGGACAGCAGTCCTCAGGCTGTGCCTGCCCTGGTGACTCCATGGTGTGTAGGACAGCAGTCCTCAGGCTGTGCCTGCCCTAGTGACTCCATGGTGTGTAGGACAGCAGTCCTCAGGCTGCGCCTGCCCTGTTGACTCCATGGTGTGTAGGACAGCAGTCCTCAGCCTATGCCTGTCCTAGTGACTCCATGGTGTGTACGACAGCAGTCCTCAGGCTGTGCCTGCCCTGGTGACTCCATGGTGTGTAGGACAGCAGTCCTCAGGCTGCGACTGCCCTGGTGACTCCATGGTGTGTAGGACAGCAGTCCTCAGGCTGTGCCTGCCCTAGTGACTCCATGGTGTGTAGGACAGCAGTTCTCAGGCTGTGTCTGCCCTGGTGACTCCATGGTGTGTAGAACAGCAGTCCTCAGGCTGTGCCTGCCCTGAGTGACTCCATGGTGTGTAGGACAGCAGTCCTCAGGCTGCGCCTGCCCTGGTGACTCCATGGTGTGTAGGACAGCAGTCCTCAGGCTGCGCCTGCCCTGGTGACTCCATGGTGTGTAGGACAGCAGTCCTCAGGCTGTGCCTGCCCTGGTGACTCCATGGTGTGTGAAACAGCAGTCCTCAGGCTGTGCCTGCCCTGGTGACTCCATGGTGTGTAGGACAGCCGTCCTCAGGCTGTGCCTGCCCTAGTGACTCCATGGTGTGTAGAACAGCAGTCCTCAGGCTGCGCCTGCCCTAGTGACTCCATGGTGTGTAGGACAGCAGTCCTCAGGCTGCGCCTGCCCTGGTGACTCCATGGTGTGTAGAACAGCAGTCCTCAGGCTGTGCCTGCCCTAGTGACTCCATGGTGTGTGGAACAGCAGTCCTCAGGCCGCGCCTGCCCTGGTGACTCCATGGTGTGTAGGACAGCAGTCCTCAGGTTGTGCCTGCCCTAGTGACTCCATGGTGTGTAGAACAGCAGTCCTCAGGCTGCGCCTGCCCTGGTGACTCCATGGTGTGTGGAACAGCCGTCCTCAGGCTGTGCCTGCCCTAGTGACTCCATGGTGTGTAGAACAGCAGTCCTCAGGCTGCGCCTGCCCTGGTGACTCCATGGTGTGTAGGACAGCAGTCCTCAGGCTGCGCCTGCCCTGGTGACTCCATGGTGTGTAGAACAGCAGACCTCAGGCTGCGCCTGCCCTGGTGACTCCATGGTGTGTAGGACAGCAGTCCTCAGGCTGCGCCTGCCCTGGTGACTCGATGGTGTGTAGAACAGCAGTCCTCAGGCTGCGCCTACCCTGAGTGACTCCATGGTGTATAGAACAGCAGTCCTCAGGCTGCGCCTGCCCTGGTGTCTCCATGGTGTATAGAACAGCAGTCCTCAGGCTGCGCCTGCCCTGGTGACTCCATGGTGTGTAGGACAGCAGTCCTCAGGCTACGCCTGCCCTGGTGACTCCATGGTGTGTAGGACAGCAGTCCTCAGGCTGCGCCTACCCTGAGTGACTCCATGGTGTGTAGAACAGCAGTCCTCAGGCTGTGCTTGCCCTAGTGACTCCATGGTGTGTAGAACAGCAGTCCTCAGGCTGTGCCTACCCTGGTGACTCCATGGTGTGTAGAACAGCAGTCCTCAGGCTGTGCCTGCCCTAGGTAACTCCATGGTGTGTAGAACAGCAGTCCTCAGGCTGTGCCTGCCCTGGTGACTCCATGGTGTGTAGAACAGCAGTCCTCAGGCTGTGCCTCCCCTAGGTGACTCCAAGGTGTGTAGGACAGCAGTCCTCAGGTTGCGCCTGCCCTGGTGACTCCATGGTGTGTAGAACAGCAGTCCTCAGGCTGTGCCTACCCTGGTGACTCCATGGTGTGTAGGACAGCAGTCCTCAGGCTGTGCCTGCCCTAGTGACTCCATGGTGTGTAGAACAGCACTCCTCAGGCTGTGCCTGCCCTGAGTGACTCCATGGTGTGTGGAACAGCAGTCCATAGGCTGTGCCTGCCCTGGTGTCTCCATGGTGTGTAGGACAGCAGTCCTCAGGCTGTGCCTGCCCTAGATAACTCCATGGTGTATAGAACAGCAGTCCTCAGGCTGTGCATGTCCTGGTGCCTCCATGGTGTGTAGAACAGCAGTCCCCAGGCTGTGCCTGCCCTGAGTGACTCCATGGTGTGTGGCACAGGAGTCCTCAGGCTGTGCCTCCCCTAGGTAACTCCATGGTGTGTAGGACAGCAATCCTCAGGCTGCGCCTGCCCTGGTAACTCCATGGTGTGTAGAACAGCAGTCATCAGGCTATGCCTGCCCTAGTGACTCCATGGTGTGTAGGACAGCAGTCCTCAGGCTGTGCCTGCCCTGGTGACTCCATGGTGTGTAGAACAGCAGTCCTCAGGCTGTGCCTGCCCTAGTGACTCCATGGTGTGTAGGACAGCAGTCCTCAGGCTGTGCCTGCCCTGGTGCCTCCATGGTGTGTAGAACAGCAGTCCTCAGGCTGTGCCTGCCCTGGTGACTCCATGGTGTGTAGGACAGAAGTCCTCAGGGTGCGCCTGCCCTGGTGACTCCATGGTGTGTAGGACAGCAGTCCTCAGGCTGTGCCTGCCCTGGTGACTCCATGGTGTGTAGGACAGCAGTCCTCAGGCTGTGCCTGCCCTAGTGACGCCATGGTGTGTAGGACAGCAGTCCTCAGGCTGTGCCTGCCCTAGTGACTCCATGGTGTGTACGACAGCAGTTCCCAGGCTGTGCCTCCCCTAGGTGTCTCCATGGTGTGTAGGACAACAGTCCTCAGGCTGTGCCTGTCCTGGTGACTTCACGGTGTGTAGAACAGCAGTCCTCAGGCTGTGCCTGTCCTGGTGACTCCATGGTGTGTAGGACAGCAGTCCTCAGCCTATGCCTGTCCTAGTGACTCCATGGTGTGTAGGACAGCAGTCCTCAGGCTGCGCCTGCCCTGGTGACTCCATGGTGTGTAGGACAGCAGTCCTCAGGCTGCGCCTGCCCTGGTGACTCCATGGTGTGTAGGACAGCAGTCCTCAGGCTGTGCCTGCCCTGGTGACTCCATGGTGTGTAGGACAGCCGTCCTCAGGCTGTGCCTGCCCTAGTGACTCCATGGTGTGTAGGACAGCAGTCCTCAGGCTGCGCCTGCCCTGGTGACTCCATGGTGTGTAGGACAGCAGTCCTCAGGCTGTGCCTGCCCTAGTGACTCCATGGTGTGTAGGACAGCAGTCCTCAGGCTGCGCCTGCCCTGGTGACTCCATGGTGTGTAGGACAGCAGTCCTCAGGCTGTGCCTGCCCTGGTGACTCCATGGTGTGTGAAACAGCAGTCCTCAGGCTGTGCCTGCCCTGGTGACTCCATGGTGTGTAGGACAGCCGTCCTCAGGCTGTGCCTGCCCTAGTGACTCCATGGTGTGTAGAACAGCAGTCCTCAGGCTGCGCCTGCCCTAGTGACTCCATGGTGTGTAGGACAGCAGTCCTCAGGCTGCGCCTGCCCTGGTGACTCCATGGTGTGTAGAACAGCAGTCCTCAGGTTGTGCCTGCCCTAGTGACTCCATGGTGTGTAGAACAGCAGTCCTCAGGCTGTGTCTGCCCTGGTGACTCCATGGTGTGTGGAACAGCCGTCCTCAGGCTGTGCCTGCCCTAGTGACTCCATGGTGTGTAGAACAGCAGTCCTCAGGCTGTGCCTGCCCTGGTGACTCCACGGTGTGTAGGACAGCAGTCCTCAGGCTGTGCCTGCCCTGGTGACTCCATGGTGTGTAGGACAGCAGTCCTCAGGCTGCGCCTGCCCTGGTGACTCCATGGTGTGTAGGACAGCAATCCTCAGGCTGCGCCTGCCCTGAGTGACTCCATGGTGTGTAGGACAGCAGTCCTCAGGCTGCGCCTGCCCTGGTGACTCCATGGTGTGTAGGACAGCAGTCCTCAGGCTGTGCCTGCCCTACTGACTCCATGGTGTGTAGAACAGCAGTCCTCAGGCTGTGCCTGCCCTGGTGACTCCATGGTGTGTAGGACAGCAGTCCTCCGGCTGTGCCTGCCCTGGTGACTCCATGGTGTGTGGAACAGCAGTCCTCAGGCTGCGCCTGCCCTGAGTGACTCCATGGTGTGTGGAACAGCAGTCCTCAGGCTGTGCCTGCCCTGGTGACTCCATGGTGTGTAGGACAGCAGTCCTCCGGCTGTGCCTGCCCTGGTGACTCCATGGTGTGTGGAACAGCAGTCCTCAGGCTGCGCCTGCCCTGAGTGACTCCATGGTGTGTGGAACAGCAGTCCTCAGGCTGCGCCTGCCCTGGTGACTCCATGGTGTGTAGGACAGCAGTCCTCAGGCTGTGCCTGCCCTGGTGACTCCATGGTGTGTAGGACAGCAGTCCTCAGGCTGTGCCTGCCCTGGTGACTCCATGGTGTGTAGGACAGCAGTCCTCAGGCTGTGCCTGCCCTGGTGACTCCATGGTGTGTAGGACAGCAGTCCTCAGGCTGTGCCTCTCGTGGTGACTCCATGGTGTGCAGGACAGCAGTCCTCAGGCTGTGCCTGCCCTAGTGACTCCATGGTGTGTGGAACAGCAGTCCTCAGGCTGCGCCTGCCCTGGTGACTCCATGGTGTGTAGAACAGCAGTCCTCAGGCTGTGCCTGCCCTGAGTGACTCCATGGTGTGTGGCACAGCAGTCCTCAGGCTGCGCCTGCCCTGGTGACTCCATGGTGTGTAGAACAGCAGTCCTCAGGCTGTGCCTGCCCTGGTGACTCCATGGTGTGTAGAACAGCAGTCCTCAGGCTGTGCCTGCCCTGGTGACTCCATGGTGTGTGGCAAAGCAGTCCTCAGGCTGCGCCTGCCCTGGTGACTCCATGGTGTGTAGAACAGCAGTCCTCAGGCTGTGCCTGCCCTGGTGACTCCATGGTGTGTAGAACAGCAGTCCTCAGGCTGTGCCTGCCCTGGTGACTCCATGGTGTGTCGGACAGCCGTCCTCAGGCTGTGTCTGCCCTAGTGACTCCATGGTGTGTAGGACAGCAGTCCTCAGGCTGTGTCTGCCCTAGTGACTCCATGGTGTGTGGAACAGCAGTCCTCAGGCTGTGCCTGCCCTGAGTGACTCCATGGTGTGTCGGACAGCAATCCACAGGCTGCGCCTGCCCTGGTGACTCCATGGTGTGTCGGACAGCAATCCTCAGGCTGCGCCTGCCCTGGTGACTCCATGGTGTGTAGGACAGCAATCCACAGGCTGCGCCTGCCCTGGTGACTCCATGGTGTGTCGGACAGCAGTCCTCAGGCTGCGCCTGCCCTGGTGACTCCATGGTGTGTAGGACAGCCGTCCTCAGGCTGTGCCTGCCCTAGTGACTCCATGGTGTGTGGAACAGCAGTCCTCAGGCTGTGCCTGCCCTGGTGACTCCATGGTGTGTAGGACAGCAGTCCTCAGGCTGCGCCTGCCCTAGTGACTCCATGGTGTGTAGGACAGCAGTCCTCAGGTTGTGCCTTCCCTAGGTGTCTCCATGGTGTTTAGGACAGCAGTCCTCAGGCTGTGCCTGCCCTAGTGACTCCATGGTGTGTGGAACAGCAGTCCTCAGGCTGCGCCTGCCCTGAGAGACTCCATGGTATACAGAACAGTAGTCCTCAGGCTGTGCCTGCCCTGAGTGACTCCATGGTGTGTCGGACAGCAATCCACAGGCTGCGCCTGCCCTGGTGACTCCATGGTGTGTGGAACAGCAGTCCACAGGCTGTGCCTGCCCTAGTGACTCCATGGTGTGTGGAACAGCAGTCCTCAGGCTGCGCCTGCCCTGGTGACTCCATGGTGTGTAGGACAGCAGTCCTCAGGCTGTGCCTGCCCTAGTGACTCCATGGTGTGTAGGACAGCAGTCCTCAGGCTGCGCCTACCCTGAGTGACTCCATGGTGTGTAGGACAGCAGTCCTCAGGCTGCGCCTGCCCTGGTGACTCCATGGTGTGTAGAACAGCAGTCCTCAGGCTGCGCCTGCCCTGGTGACTCCATGGTGTGTAGGACAGCAGTCCTCAGGCTGCGCCTGCCCTGGTGACTCCATGGTGTGTAGGACAGCAGTCCTCAGGCTGCGCCTGCCCTGGTGACTCCATGGTGTGTAGGACAGCAGTCCTCAGGCTGCGCCTGCCCTGGTGACTCCATGGTGTGTAGGACAGCAGTCCTCAGGCTGCGCCTGCCCTGGTGACTCCATGGTGTGTAGGACAGCAGTCCTCAGGCTGCGCCTGCCCTGGTGACTCCATGGTGTGTAGGACAGCAGTCCTCAGGCTGCGCCTGCCCTGGTGACTCCATGGTGTGTAGGACAGCAATCCACAGGCTGCGCCTGCCCTGGTGACTCCATGGTGTGTCGGACAGCAGTCCTCAGGCTGCGCCTGCCCTGGTGACTCCATGGTGTGTAGGACAGCCGTCCTCAGGCTGTGCCTGCCCTAGTGGCTCCATGGTGTGTGGAACAGCAGTCCTCAGGCTGTGCCTGCCCTGAGTGACTCCATGGTAAACAGAACAGTAGTCCTCAGGCTGTGCCTGCCCTGAGTGACTCCATGGTGTGTCGGACAGCAATCCACAGGCTGCGCCTGCCCTGGTGACTCCATGGTGTGTGGAACAGCAGTCCTCAGGCTGCGCCTGCCCTAGTGACTCCATGGTGTGTGGAACAGCAGTCCTCAGGCTGCGCCTGCCCTGGTGACTCCATGGTGTGTAGGACAGCAGTCCTCAGGCTGTGCCTGCCCTAGTGACTCCATGGTGTGTAGGACAGCAGTCCTCAGGCTGTGCCTCCCCTAGTGACTCCATGGTGTGTAGAACAGCAGTCATCAGGCTATGCCTGCCCTAGTGACTCCATGGTGTGTAGGACAGCAGTCCTCAGGCTGCGCCTGCCCTGGTGACTCCATGGTGTGTGGAACAGCAGTCCTCAGGCTGCGCCTGCCCTGGTGACTCCATGGTGTGTAGGACAGCAGTCCTCAGGCTGTGCCTGCCCTGAGTGACTCCATGGTGTGTAGAACAGCAGTCCTCAGGCTGCGCCTGCCCTAGGTGTCTCCATGGTGTGCAGAACAGCAGTCCTCAGGCTGTGCCTGCCCTGAGTGACTCCATGGTGTGTCGGACAGCAATCCACAGGCTGCGCCTGCCCTGGTGACTCCATGGTGTGTCGGACAGCAATCCTCAGGCTGCGCCTGCCCTGAGTGACTCCATGGTGTGTAGGACAGCAGTCCTCAGGCTGCGCCTGCCCTGGTGACTCCATGGTGTGTAGGACAGCAGTCCTCAGGCTGTGCCTGTCCTAGTGACTCCATGGTGTGTAGGACAGCAGTCCTCAGGCTGTGCCTGCCCTGAGTGACTCCATGGTGTGTAGGACAGCAGTCCTCAGGCTGCGCCTGCCCTGGTGACTCCATGGTGTGTAGGACAGCAGTCCTCAGGCTGTGCCTGCCCTAGTGACTCCATGGTGTGTAGGACAGCAGTCCTCAGGCTGTGCCTGCCCTGAGTGACTCCATGGTGTGTAGGACAGCAATCCTCAGGCCGCGCCTGCCCTGGTGACTCCATGGTGTGTAGGACAGCAGTCCTCAGGCCGCGCCTGCCCTGGTGACTCCATGGTGTGTAGGACAGCAGTCCTCAGGCTGCGCCTGTCCTAGTGACTCCATGGTGTGTAGGACAGCAGTCCTCAGGCTGCGCCTGCCCTGGTGACTCCATGGTGTGTAGGACAGCAGTCCTCAGGCTGCGCCTGCCCTGGTGACTCCATGGTGTGTCGGACAGCAGTCCTCAGGCTGCGCCTGCCCTGGTGACTCCATGGTGTGTAGGACAGCCGTCCTCAGGCTGTGCCTGCCCTAGTGGCTCCATGGTGTGTGGAACAGCAGTCCTCAGGCTGTGCCTGCCCTGAGTGACTCCATGGTAAACAGAACAGTAGTCCTCAGGCTGTGCCTGCCCTGAGTGACTCCATGGTGTGTCGGACAGCAATCCACAGGCTGCGCCTGCCCTGGTGACTCCATGGTGTGTGGAACAGCAGTCCTCAGGCTGCGCCTGCCCTAGTGACTCCATGGTGTGTGGAACAGCAGTCCTCAGGCTGCGCCTGCCCTGGTGACTCCATGGTGTGTAGGACAGCAGTCCTCAGGCTGTGCCTGCCCTAGTGACTCCATGGTGTGTAGGACAGCAGTCCTCAGGCTGTGCCTCCCCTAGTGACTCCATGGTGTGTAGAACAGCAGTCATCAGGCTATGCCTGCCCTAGTGACTCCATGGTGTGTAGGACAGCAGTCCTCAGGCTGCGCCTGCCCTGGTGACTCCATGGTGTGTGGAACAGCAGTCCTCAGGCTGCGCCTGCCCTGGTGACTCCATGGTGTGTAGGACAGCAGTCCTCAGGCTGTGCCTGCCCTGAGTGACTCCATGGTGTGTAGAACAGCAGTCCTCAGGCTGCGCCTGCCCTAGGTGTCTCCATGGTGTGCAGAACAGCAGTCCTCAGGCTGTGCCTGCCCTGAGTGACTCCATGGTGTGTCGGACAGCAATCCACAGGCTGCGCCTGCCCTGGTGACTCCATGGTGTGTCGGACAGCAATCCTCAGGCTGCGCCTGCCCTGAGTGACTCCATGGTGTGTAGGACAGCAGTCCTCAGGCTGCGCCTGCCCTGGTGACTCCATGGTGTGTAGGACAGCAGTCCTCAGGCTGTGCCTGTCCTAGTGACTCCATGGTGTGTAGGACAGCAGTCCTCAGGCTGTGCCTGCCCTGAGTGACTCCATGGTGTGTAGGACAGCAGTCCTCAGGCTGCGCCTGCCCTGGTGACTCCATGGTGTGTAGGACAGCAGTCCTCAGGCTGTGCCTGCCCTAGTGACTCCATGGTGTGTAGGACAGCAGTCCTCAGGCTGTGCCTGCCCTGAGTGACTCCATGGTGTGTAGGACAGCAATCCTCAGGCCGCGCCTGCCCTGGTGACTCCATGGTGTGTAGGACAGCAGTCCTCAGGCCGCGCCTGCCCTGGTGACTCCATGGTGTGTAGGACAGCAGTCCTCAGGCTGCGCCTGTCCTAGTGACTCCATGGTGTGTAGGACAGCAGTCCTCAGGCTGCGCCTGCCCTGGTGACTCCATGGTGTGTAGGACAGCAGTCCTCAGGCTGCGCCTGCCCTGGTGACTCCATGGTGTGTAGGACAGCAGTCCTCAGGCTGCGCCTGCCCTGGTGACTCCATGGTGTGTAGGACAGCAGTCCTCAGGCTGCGCCTGTCCTAGTGACTCCATGGTGTGTAGGACAGCCGTCCTCAGTCTGTGCCTGCCCTGGTGACTCCATGGTGTGTAGAACAGCAGTCCTCAGGCTGTGCCTGCCCTAGTGACTCCATGGTGTGTAAGACAGCAGTCCTCAGGCTGTGCCTGCCCTGGTGACTCCATGGTGTGTAGGACAGCAGTCCTTAGGCTGTGCCTGCCCTGGTGACTCCATGGTGTGTAGGACAGCAGTCCTCAGGCTGTGCCTGCCCTAGTGACTCCATGGTGTGCAGAACAGCAGTCCTCAGGCTGTGCCTGCCCTGAGTGACTCCATGGTGTGTAGAACAGCAGTCCTCAGGCTGCGCCTGCCCTGGTGACTCCATGGTATGTAGAATAGCAGTCCTCAGGCTGTGCCTGCCCTAGTGACTCCATGGTGTGCAGAACAGCAGTCCTCAGGCTGTGCCTGCCCTGAGTGACTCCATGGTGTGTAGAACAGCAGTCCTCAGGCTGTGCCTGCCCTAGTGACTCCATGGTATGTAGAATAGCAGTCCTCAGGCTGTGCCTGCCCTAGTGACTCCATGGTGTGTAGGACAGCAGTCCTCAGGCTGTGCCTGCCCTGGTGACTCCATGGTGTGTAGGACAGCAATCCTCAGGCTGCGCCTGCCCTGAGTAACTCCATGGTGTGTAGAACAGCAGTCCTCAGGCTGTGCCTGCCCTGAGTGACTCCATGGTGTGTGGCACAGCAGTCCTCAGGCTGCGCCTGCCCTGGTGACTCCATGGTGTGTAGGACAGCCGTCCTCAGGCTGTGCCTGCCCTAGTGACTCCATGGTGTGTGGAACAGCAGTCCTCAGGCTGTGCCTGCCCTGAGTGACTCCATGGTATACAGAACAGTAGTCCTCAGGCATTGTCTGCCCTGAGTGACTCCATGGTGTGTCGGACAGCAATCCACAGGCTGCGCCTGCCCTGGTGACTCCATGGTGTGTGGAACAGCAGTCATCAGGCTGTGCCTGCCCTGGTGACTCCATGGTGTGTAGGACAGCAGTCCTCAGGCTGTGCCTGCCCTAGTGACTCCATGGTGTGTAGGACAGCAGTCATCAGGCTGTGCCTGCCCTGGTGACTCCATGGTGTGTAGGACAGCAGTCCTCAGGCTGTGCCTGCCCTGGTGACTCCATGGTGTGTAGGACAGCAGTCCTCAGGCTGTGCCTGCCCTAGTGACTCCATGGTGTGTAGGACAGCAGTCCTCAGGCTGCGCCTGCCCTGGTGACTCCATGGTGTGTAGGACAGCAGTCCTCAGCCTATGCCTGTCCTAGTGACTCCATGGTGTGTACGACAGCAGTCCTCAGGCTGTGCCTGCCCTGGTGACTCCATGGTGTGTAGGACAGCAGTCCTCAGGCTGCGACTGCCCTGGTGACTCCATGGTGTGTAGGACAGCAGTCCTCAGGCTGTGCCTGCCCTAGTGACTCCATGGTGTGTAGGACAGCAGTTCTCAGGCTGTGTCTGCCCTGGTGACTCCATGGTGTGTAGAACAGCAGTCCTCAGGCTGTGCCTGCCCTGAGTGACTCCATGGTGTGTAGGACAGCAGTCCTCAGGCTGCGCCTGCCCTGGTGACTCCATGGTGTGTAGGACAGCAGTCCTCAGGCTGCGCCTGCCCTGGTGACTCCATGGTGTGTAGGACAGCAGTCCTCAGGCTGTGCCTGCCCTGGTGACTCCATGGTGTGTGAAACAGCAGTCCTCAGGCTGTGCCTGCCCTGGTGACTCCATGGTGTGTAGGACAGCCGTCCTCAGGCTGTGCCTGCCCTAGTGACTCCATGGTGTGTAGAACAGCAGTCCTCAGGCTGCGCCTGCCCTAGTGACTCCATGGTGTGTAGGACAGCAGTCCTCAGGCTGCGCCTGCCCTGGTGACTCCATGGTGTGTAGAACAGCAGTCCTCAGGCTGTGCCTGCCCTAGTGACTCCATGGTGTGTGGAACAGCAGTCCTCAGGCCGCGCCTGCCCTGGTGACTCCATGGTGTGTAGGACAGCAGTCCTCAGGTTGTGCCTGCCCTAGTGACTCCATGGTGTGTAGAACAGCAGTCCTCAGGCTGCGCCTGCCCTGGTGACTCCATGGTGTGTGGAACAGCCGTCCTCAGGCTGTGCCTGCCCTAGTGACTCCATGGTGTGTAGAACAGCAGTCCTCAGGCTGCGCCTGCCCTGGTGACTCCATGGTGTGTAGGACAGCAGTCCTCAGGCTGCGCCTGCCCTGGTGACTCCATGGTGTGTAGGACAGCAGTCCTCAGGCTGTGCCTGCCCTGGTGACTCCATGGTGTGTAGGACAGCCGTCCTCAGGCTGTGCCTGCCCTAGTGACTCCATGGTGTGTAGGACAGCAGTCCTCAGGCTGCGCCTGCCCTGGTGACTCCATGGTGTGTAGGACAGCAGTCCTCAGGCTGTGCCTGCCCTGGTGACTCCATGGTGTGTAGGACAGCCGTCCTCAGGCTGTGCCTGCCCTAGTGACTCCATGGTGTGTGGAACAGCAGTCCTCAGGCTGTGCCTGCCCTGGTGACTCCATGGTGTGCAGGACAGCAGTCATCAGGCTGTGCCTGCCCTGAGTGACTCCATGGTGTGTGGAACAGCAGTCCTCAGGCTGCGCCTGCCCTGGTGACTCCATGGTGTGTAGGACAGCAGTCCTCAGGCTGTGCCTGCCCTGGTGACTCCATGGTGTGTAGGACAGCAGTCCTCAGGCTGTGCCTGCCCTGGTGACTCCATGGTGTGTGGAACAGCAGTCCTCAGGCTGCGCCTGCCCTGGTGACTCCATGGTGTGTAGGACAGTAGTCCTCAGACTGCGCCTGCCCTGGTGACTCCATGGTGTGTAGGACAGCAGTCCTCAGGCTGTGCCTGCCCTGGTGACTCCATGGTGTGTAGGACAGCAGTCCTCAGGCTGTGCCTGCCCTGGTGACTCCATGGTGTGTGGAACAGCAGTCCTCAGGCTGCGCCTGCCCTGGTGACTCCATGGTGTGTGGAACAGCAGTCCTCAGACTGCGCCTGCCCTGAGTGACTCCATGGTGTGTAGGACAGCAGTCCTCAGGCTGTGCCTGCCCTGGTGACTCCATGGTGTGTAGGACAGCAGTCCTCAGGCTGTGCCTGCCCTGGTGACTCCATGGTGTGTAGGACAGCAGTCCTCAGGCTGTGCCTGCCCTAGTGACTCCATGGTGTGTAGGACAGCAGTCCTCAGGCTGTGCCTCTCGTGGTGACTCCATGGTGTGCAGGACAGCAGTCCTCAGGCTGTGCCTGCCCTAGTGACTCCATGGTGTGTGGAACAGCAGTCCTCAGGCTGCGCCTGCCCTGGTGACTCCATGGTGTGTAGAACAGCAGTCCTCAGGCTGTGCCTGCCCTGAGTGACTCCATGGTGTGTGGCACAGCAGTCCTCAGGCTGCGCCTGCCCTGGTGACTCCATGGTCTGTAGAACAGCAGTCCTCAGGCTGTGCCTGCCCTGGTGACTCCATGGTGTGTAGAACAGCAGTCCTCAGGCTGTGCCTGCCCTGGTGACTCCATGGTGTGTGGCACAGCAGTCCTCAGGCTGCGCCTGCCCTGGTGACTCCATGGTGTGTAGAACAGCAGTCCTCAGGCTGTGCCTGCCCTGGTGACTCCATGGTGTGTAGAACAGCAGTCCTCAGGCTGTGCCTGCCCTGGTGACTCCATGGTGTGTCGGACAGCCGTCCTCAGGCTGTGTCTGCCCTAGTGACTCCATGGTGTGTGGAACAGCAGTCCTCAGGCTGTGCCTGCCCTGAGTGACTCCATGGTGTGTCGGACAGCAATCCACAGGCTGCGCCTGCCCTGGTGACTCCATGGTGTGTCGGACAGCAATCCTCAGGCTGCGCCTGCCCTGGTGACTCCATGGTGTGTAGGACAGCAATCCACAGGCTGCGCCTGCCCTGGTGACTCCATGGTGTGTCGGACAGCAGTCCTCAGGCTGCGCCTGCCCTGGTGACTCCATGGTGTGTAGGACAGCCGTCCTCAGGCTGTGCCTGCCCTGAGTGACTCCATGGTGTGTAGGACAGCAGTCCTCAGGCTGTGCCTGCCCTAGTGACTCCATGGTGTGTGGAACAGCAGTCCTCAGGCTGCGCCTGTCCTAGTGACTCCATGGTGTGTAGGACAGCAGTCCTCAGGCTGTGCCTTCCCTAGGTGTCTCCATGGTGTGTAGGACAGCAGTCCTCAGGCTGTGCCTGCCCTAGTGACTCCATGGTGTGTGGAACAGCAGTCCTCAGGCTGCGCCTGCCCTGAGAGACTCCATGGTATACAGAACAGTAGTCCTCAGGCTGTGCCTGCCCTGAGTGACTCCATGGTGTGTCGGACAGCAATCCACAGGCTGCGCCTGCCCTGGTGACTCCATGGTGTGTGGAACAGCAGTCCTCAGGCTGTGCCTGCCCTAGTGACTCCATGGTGTGTGGAACAGCAGTCCTCAGGCTGCTCCTGCCCTGGTGACTCCATGGTGTGTAGGACAGCAGTCCTCAGGCTGTGCCTGCCCTAGTGACTCCATGGTGTGTAGGACAGCAGTCCTCAGGCTGCGCCTACCCTGAGTGACTCCATGGTGTGTAGGACAGCAGTCCTCAGGCTGCGCCTGCCCTGGTGACTCCATGGTGTGTAGAACAGCAGTCCTCAGGCTGCGCCTGCCCTGGTGACTCCATGGTGTGTAGGACAGCAGTCCTCAGGCTGCGCCTGCCCTGGTGACTCCATGGTGTGTAGGACAGCAGTCCTCAGGCTGCGCCTGCCCTGGTGACTCCATGGTGTGTAGGACAGCAGTCCTCAGGCTGCGCCTGCCCTGGTGACTCCATGGTGTGTAGGACAGCAGTCCTCAGGCTGCGCCTGCCCTGGTGACTCCATGTTGTGTAGGACAGCAGTCCTCAGGCTGCGCCTGCCCTGGTGACTCCATGGTGTGTAGGACAGCAGTCCTCAGGCTGCGCCTGCCCTGGTGACTCCATGGTGTGTAGGACAGCAATCCACAGGCTGCGCCTGCCCTGGTGACTCCATGGTGTGTCGGACAGCAGTCCTCAGGCTGCGCCTGCCCTGGTGACTCCATGGTGTGTAGGACAGCCGTCCTCAGGCTGTGCCTGCCCTAGTGGCTCCATGGTGTGTGGAACAGCAGTCCTCAGGCTGTGCCTGCCCTGGTGACTCCATGGTGTGTCGGACAGCAGTCCTCAGGCTGCGCCTGCCCTGGTGACTCCATGGTGTGTCGGACAGCCGTCCTCAGGCTGTGTCTGCCCTAGTGACTCCATGGTGTGTAGGACAGCAGTCCTCAGGCTGCGCCTGCCCTGGTGACTCCATGGTGTGCAGGACAGCAGTCCTCAGGCTGTGCCTGCCCTGAGTGACTCCATGGTAAACAGAACAGTAGTCCTCAGGCTGTGCCTGCCCTGAGTGACTCCATGGTGTGTCGGACAGCAATCCACAGGCTGCGCCTGCCCTGGTGACTCCATGGTGTGTGGAACAGCAGTCCTCAGGCTGCGCCTGCCCTAGTGACTCCATGGTGTGTGGAACAGCAGTCCTCAGGCTGCGCCTGCCCTGGTGACTCCATGGTGTGTAGGACAGCAGTCCTCAGGCTGTGCCTGCCCTAGTGACTCCATGGTGTGTAGGACAGCAATCCTCAGGCTGCGCCTGCCCTGGTGACTCCATGGTGTGTGGAACAGCAGTCCTCAGGCTGCGCCTGCCCTGGTGACTCCATGGTGTGTAGGACAGCAGTCCTCAGGCTGTGCCTGCCCTGAGTGACTCCATGGTGTGTAGAACAGCAGTCCTCAGGCTGCGCCTGCCCTAGGTGTCTCCATGGTGTGCAGAACAGCAGTCCTCAGGCTGTGCCTGCCCTGAGTGACTCCATGGTGTGTGGCACAGCAGTCCTCAGGCTGCGCCTGCCCTGGTGACTCCATGGTGTGTAGAACAGCAGTCCTCAGGCTGTGCCTGCCCTGGTGACTCCATGGTGTGTCGGACAGCAATCCACAGGCTGCGCCTGCCCTGGTGACTCCATGGTGTGTAGAACAGCAGTCCTCAGGCTGCGCCTGCCCTAGGTGTCTCCATGGTGTGCAGAACAGCAGTCCTCAGGCTGTGCCTGCCCTGAGTGACTCCATGGTGTGTGGCACAGCAGTCCTCAGGCTGCGCCTGCCCTGGTGACTCCATGGTGTGTGGAACAGCAGTCCTCAGCCTGTGCCTGCCCTGAGTGACTCCATGGTGTGTCGGACAGCAATCCACAGGCTGCGCCTGCCCTGGTGACTCCATGGTGTGTGGAACAGCAGTCCTCAGGCTGCGCCTGCCCTAGTGACTCCATGGTGTGTGGAACAGCAGTCCTCAGGCTGCGCCTGCCCTGGTGACTCCATGGTGTGTAGGACAGCAGTCCTCAGGCTGTGCCTGCCCTAGTGACTCCATGGTGTGTAGGACAGCAATCCTCAGGCTGCGCCTGCCCTGGTGACTCCATGGTGTGTGGAACAGCAGTCCTCAGGCTGCGCCTGCCCTGGTGACTCCATGGTGTGTAGGACAGCAGTCCTCAGGCTGTGCCTGCCCTGAGTGACTCCATGGTGTGTAGAACAGCAGTCCTCAGGCTGCGCCTGCCCTAGGTGTCTCCATGGTGTGCAGAACAGCAGTCCTCAGGCTGTGCCTGCCCTGAGTGACTCCATGGTGTGTGGCACAGCAGTCCTCAGGCTGCGCCTGCCCTGGTGACTCCATGGTGTGTAGAACAGCAGTCCTCAGGCTGTGCCTGCCCTGGTGACTCCATGGTGTGTCGGACAGCCGTCCTCAGGCTGTGTCTGCCCTAGTGACTCCATGGTGTGTGGCACAGCAGTCCTCAGGCTGTGTCTGCCCTAGTGACTCCATGGTGTGTGGAACAGCAGTCCTCAGGCTGTGCCTGCCCTGAGTGACTCCATGGTGTGTCGGACAGCAATCCACAGGCTGCGCCTGCCCTGGTGACTCCATGGTGTGTCGGACAGCAATCCTCAGGCTGCGCCTGCCCTGAGTGACTCCATGGTGTGCAGGACAGCAGTCCTCAGGCTGCGCCTGCCCTGGTGACTCCATGGTGTGTAGGACAGCAGTCCTCAGGCTGTGCCTGTCCTAGTGACTCCATGGTGTGTAGGACAGCAGTCCTCAGGCTGTGCCTGCCCTGGTGACTCCATGGTGTGTCGGACAGCAATCCTCGGGCTGCGCCTGCCCTGGTGACTTTATGTTGTGTAGAACAGCAGTCCTCAGGCTGCGCCTGCCCTAGTGACTCCATGGTGTGTAGGACAGCAGTCCTCAGGCTGCGCCTGCCCTGGTGACTCCATGGTGTGTAGGACAGCAGTCATCAGGCTGTGCCTGCCCTAGGTGTCTCCATGGTGTGCAGAACAGCAGTCCTCAGGCTGTGTCTGCCCTAGTGACTCCATGGTGTGTGGCACAGCAGTCCTCAGGCTGTGTCTGCCCTAGTGACTCCATGGTGTGTAGGACAGCAGTCCTCAGGCTGTGCCTGCCCTGAGTGACTCCATGGTGTGTGGAACAGCAGTCCTCAGGCTGTGCCTGCCCTGAGTGACTCCATGGTGTGTAGGACAGCAGTCCTCAGGCTGCGCCTGCCCTGGTGACTCCATGGTGTGTAGGACAGCAGTCCTCAGGCTGTGCCTGTCCTAGTGACTCCATGGTGTGTAGGACAGCAGTCCTCAGGCTGTGCCTGCCCTGGTGACTCCATGGTGTGTCGGACAGCAATCCTCAGGCTGCGCCTGCCCTGGTGACTTTATGTTGTGTAGAACAGCAGTCCTCAGGCTGCGCCTGCCCTAGTGACTCCATGGTGTGTAGGACAGCAGTCCTCAGGCTGCGCCTGCCCTGGTGACTCCATGGTGTGTAGAACAGCAGTCCTCAGGCTATGCCTGCCCTGGTGACTCCATGGTGTGTAGAACAGCAGTCCTCAGGCTGTGTCTGCCCTGGTGACTCCATGGTGTGTCGGACAGCAATCCTCAGGCTGCGCCTGCCCTGGTGACTTTATGTTGTGTAGAACAGCAGTCCTCAGGCTGCGCCTGCCCTAGTGACTCCATGGTGTGTAGGACAGCAGTCCTCAGGCTGCGCCTGCCCTGGTGACTCCATGGTGTGTAGAACAGCAGTCCTCAGGCTATGCCTGCCCTGGTGACTCCATGGTGTGTAGAACAGCAGTCCTCAGGCTGTGCCTGCCCTGGTGCCTCCATGGTGTGTAGAACAGCAGTCCTCAGGCTGTGCCTGCCCTGGTGACTCCATGGTGTGTAGGACAGCAGTCCTCAGGCTGTGCCTGCCCTGAGTGACTCCATGGTGTGTAGGACAGCTGTCCTCAGGCTGTGCCTTCCCTGGTGACTCCATGGTGTGTCGGACAGCCGTCCTCAGGCTGTGTCTGCCCTAGTGACTCCATGGTGTGTGGCACAGCAGTCCTCATGCTGTGTCTGCCCTAGTGACTCCATGGTGTGTGGAACAGCAGTCCTCAGGCTGTGCCTGCCCTGAGTGACTCCATGGTGTGTAGGACAGCAGTCCTCAGGCTGTGCCTGCCCTGGTGACTCCATGGTGTGTAGAACAGCAGTCCTCAGGCTGCGCCTGCCCTGGTGACTCCATGGTGTGTAGGACAGCAGTCCTCAGGCTGTGTCTGCCCTAGTGACTCCATGGTGTGTCGGACAGCAATCCACAGGCTGCGCCTGCCCTGGTGACTCCATGGTGTGTCGGACAGCAATCCTCAGGCTGCGCCTGCCCTGAGTGACTCCATGGTGTGTAGGACAGCAGTCCTCAGGCTGCGCCTGCCCTGGTGACTCCATGGTGTGTAGGACAGCAGTCCTCAGGCTGTGCCTGTCCTAGTGACTCCATGGTGTGTAGGACAGCAGTCCTCAGGCTGTGCCTGCCCTGGTGACTCCATGGTGTGTCGGACAGCAATCCTCAGGCTGCGCCTGCCCTAGTGACTCCATGGTGTGCAGGACAGCAGTCCTCAGGCTGCGCCTGCCCTGGTGACTCCATGGTGTGCAGGACAGCAGTCCTCAGGCTGCGCCTGCCCTGGTGACTCCATGGTGTGTGGAACAGCAGTCCTCAGGCTGCGCCTGCCCTGGTGACTCCATGGTGTGCAGGACAGCAGTCCTCAGGCTGCGCCTGCCCTAGTGACTCCATGGTGTGCAGGACAGCAGTCCTCAGGCTGCGCCTGCCCTGGTGACTCCATGGTGTGCAGGACAGCAGTCCTCAGGCTGCGCCTGCCCTGGTGACTCCATGGTGTGTGGAACAGCAGTCCTCAGGCTGCGCCTGCCCTGGTGACTCCATGGTGTGCAGGACAGCAGTCCTCAGGCTGCGCCTGCCCTGGTGACTCCATGGTGTGTGGAACAGCAGTCCTCAGGCTGTGCCTGCCCTGGTGACTCCATGGTGTGTAGGACAGCAGTCCTCAGGCTGTGCCTGCCCTAGTGACTCCATGGTGTGTAGAACAGCAGTCCTCAGGCTGTGCCTGCCCTGGTGACTCCATGGTGTGTGGAACAGCAGTCCTCAGGCTGTGCCTGCCCTGAGTGACTCCATGGTGTGTCGGACAGCAATCCACAGGCTGCGCCTGCCCTGGTGACTCCATGGTGTGTCGGACAGCAATCCTCAGGCTGCGCCTGCCCTGAGTGACTCCATGGTGTGTAGGACAGCAGTCCTCAGGCTGCGCCTGCCCTGGTGACTCCATGGTGTGTAGGACAGCAGTCCTCAGGCTGTGCCTGTCCTAGTGACTCCATGGTGTGTAGGACAGCAGTCCTCAGGCTGTGCCTGCCCTGGTGACTCCATGGTGTGTCGGACAGCAATCCTCAGGCTGCGCCTGCCCTAGTGACTCCATGGTGTGCAGGACAGCAGTCCTCAGGCTGCGCCTGCCCTGGTGACTCCATGGTGTGCAGGACAGCAGTCCTCAGGCTGCGCCTGCCCTGGTGACTCCATGGTGTGTGGAACAGCAGTACTCAGGCTGCGCCTGCCCTGGTGACTCCATGGTGTGCAGGACAGCAGTCCTCAGGCTGCGCCTGCCCTAGTGACTCCATGGTGTGCAGGACAGCAGTCCTCAGGCTGCGCCTGCCCTGGTGACTCCATGGTGTGCAGGACAGCAGTCCTCAGGCTGCGCCTGCCCTGGTGACTCCATGGTGTGTGGAACAGCAGTCCTCAGGCTGCGCCTGCCCTGGTGACTCCATGGTGTGCAGGACAGCAGTCCTCAGGCTGCGCCTGCCCTGGTGACTCCATGGTGTGTGGAACAGCAGTCCTCAGGCTGTGCCTGCCCTGGTGACTCCATGGTGTGTAGGACAGCAGTCCTCAGGCTGTGCCTGCCCTAGTGACTCCATGGTGTGTAGAACAGCAGTCCTCAGGCTGTGCCTGCCCTGGTGACTCCATGGTGTGTAGAACAGCAGTCCTCAGGCTGTGCCTGCCCTGGTGACTTTATGTTGTGTAGAACAGCAGTCCTCAGGCTGCGCCTGCCCTAGTGACTCCATGGTGTGTAGGACAACAGTCCTCAGGCTGCGCCTGCCCTGGTGACTCCATGGTGTGTAGGACAGCAGTCATCAGGCTGTGCCTGTCCTGGTGACTCCATGGTGTGTAGGACAGCAGTCCTCAGGCTGTGCCTGTCCTGGTGACTCCATGGTGTGTAGGACAGCAGTCCTCAGGCTGTGCCTGCCCTAGTGACTCCATGGTGTGTAGGACAGCAGTCCTCAGGCTGTGCCTGCCCTGAGTGACTCCATGGTGTGTGGAACAGCAGTCCTCAGGCTGTGCCTGCCCTAGTGACTCCATGGTGTGTAGGACAGCAGTCCTCAGGCTGTGCCTGCCCTAGTGACTCCATGGTGTGTAGGACAGCAGTCCTCAGGCTGTGCCTGCCCTGGTGACTCCATGGTGTGTCGGACAGCCGTCCTCAGGCTGTGTCTGCCCTAGTGACTCCATGGTGTGTAGGACAGCAGTCCTCAGGCTGTGTCTGCCCTAGTGACTCCATGGTGTGTGGAACAGCAGTCCTCAGGCTGTGCCTGCCCTGAGTGACTCCATGGTGTGTCGGACAGCAATCCACAGGCTGCGCCTGCCCTGGTGACTCCATGGTGTGTCGGACAGCAATCCTCAGGCTGCGCCTGCCCTGGTGACTCCATGGTGTGTAGGACAGCAATTCACAGGCTGCGCCTGCCCTGGTGACTCCATGGTGTGTCGGACAGCAGTCCTCAGGCTGCGCCTGCCCTGGTGACTCCATGGTGTGTAGGACAGCCGTCCTCAGGCTGCGCCTACCCTAGTGACTCCATGGTGTGTGGAACAGCAGTCCTCAGGCTGTGCCTGCCCTAGTGACTCCATGGTGTGTAGGACAGCAGTCCTCAGGCTGTGCCTGCCCTGGTGACTCCATGGTGTGTAGGACAGCAGTCCTCAGGCTGTGCCTTCCCTAGGTGTCTCCATGGTGTGTAGGACAGCAGTCCTCAGGCTGTGCCTGCCCTAGTGACTCCATGGTGTGTGGAACAGCAGTCCTCAGGCTGCGCCTGCCCTGAGAGACTCCATGGTATACAGAACAGTAGTCCTCAGGCTGTGCCTGCCCTGAGTGACTCCATGGTGTGTCGGACAGCAATCCACAGGCTGCGCCTGCCCTGGTGACTCCATGGTGTGTGGAACAGCAGTCCTCAGGCTGTGCCTGCCCTAGTGACTCCATGGTGTGTGGAACAGCAGTCCTCAGGCTGCGCCTGCCCTGGTGACTCCATGGTGTGTAGGACAGCAGTCCTCAGGCTGTGCCTGCCCTAGTGACTCCATGGTGTGTAGGACAGCAGTCCTCAGGCTGCGCCTACCCTGAGTGACTCCATGGTGTGTAGGACAGCAGTCCTCAGGCTGCGCCTGCCCTGGTGACTCCATGGTGTGTAGAACAGCAGTCCTCAGGCTGCGCCTGCCCTGGTGACTCCATGGTGTGTAGGACAGCAGTCCTCAGGCTGCGCCTGCCCTGGTGACTCCATGGTGTGTAGGACAGCAGTCCTCAGGCTGCGCCTGCCCTGGTGACTCCATGGTGTGTAGGACAGCAGTCCTCAGGCTGCGCCTGCCCTGGTGACTCCATGGTGTGTAGGACAGCAGTCCTCAGGCTGCGCCTGCCCTGGTGACTCCATGGTGTGTAGGACAGCAGTCCTCAGGCTGCGCCTGCCCTGGTGACTCCATGGTGTGTAGGACAGCAATCCACAGGCTGCGCCTGCCCTGGTGACTCCATGGTGTGTCAGACAGCAGTCCTCAGGCTGCGCCTGCCCTGGTGACTCCATGGTGTGTAGGACAGCAGTCCTCAGGCTGCGCCTGCCCTGGTGACTCCATGGTGTGTAGGACAGCAGTCCTCAGGCTGTGCCTGCCCTGGTGACTCCATGGTGTGTAGGACAGCCGTCCTCAGGCTGTGCCTGCCCTAGTGGCTCCATGGTGTGTGGAACAGCAGTCCTCAGGCTGTGCCTGCCCTGAGTGACTCCATGGTAAACAGAACAGTAGTCCTCAGGCTGTGCCTGCCCTGAGTGACTCCATGGTGTGTCGGACAGCAATCCACAGGCTGCGCCTGCCCTGGTGACTCCATGGTGTGTGGAACAGCAGTCCTCAGGCTGTGCCTGCCCTGAGTGACTCCATGGTGTGTAGGACAGCAGTCCTCAGGCTGTGCCTGCCCTAGTGACTCCATGGTGTGTAGGACAGCAGTCCTCAGGCTGCGCCTGCCCTGGTGACTCCATGGTGTGTAGGACAGCAGTCATCAGGCTGTGCCTGCCCTAGGTGTCTCCATGGTGTGCAGAACAGCAGTCCTCAGGCTGTGTCTGCCCTAGTGACTCCATGGTGTGTGGCACAGCAGTCCTCAGGCTGTGTCTGCCCTAGTGACTCCATGGTGTGTAGGACAGCAGTCCTCAGGCTGTGCCTGCCCTGAGTGACTCCATGGTGTGTGGAACAGCAGTCCTCAGGCTGCGCCTGCCCTGAGTGACTTTATGGTGTGTAGGACAGCAGTCCTCAGGCTGCGCCTGCCCTGGTGACTCCATGGTGTGTAGGACAGCAGTCCTCAGGCTGCGCCTGCCCTGGTGACTCCATGGTGTGTAGGACAGCAATCCTCAGGCTGCGCCTGCCCTGAGTGACTCCATGGTGTGTAGGACAGCAGTCCTCAGGCTGCGCCTGTCCTAGTGACTCCATGGTGTGTAGGACAGCAGTCCTCAGGCTGTGCCTGCCCAGGTGACTCCATGGTGTGTAGGACAGCAGTCCTCAGGCTGTGCCTGCCCTGGTGACTCCATGGTGTGTAGGACAGCAGTCCTCAGGCTGTGCCTACCCTAGTGACTCCATGGTGTGTAGGACAGCAGTCCTCAGGCTGCGCCTGCCCTGGTGACTCCATGGTGTGTAGGACAGCAGTCCTCAGGCTGCGCCTGCCCTGAGTGACTCCATGGTGTGTAGGACAGCAGTCCTCAGGGTGCGCCTGCCCTTGTGACTCCATGGTGTGTAGGACAGCAGTCCTCAGTGTGCGCCTGCCCTGGTGACTCCATGGTGTGTGGAACAGCAGTCCTCAGGCTGCGCCTGCCCTGGTGACTCCATGGTGTGTAGAACAGTAGTCCTCAGGCTGTGCCTCCCCTAGGTGTCTCCATGGTGTGTAGAACAGCAGTCCTCAGGCTGCGCCTGCCCTGGTGACCCCATGGTGTGTAGGACAGCAGTCCTCAGGCTGTGCCTGCCCTAGTGACTCCATGGTGTGTAGAACAGTAGTCCTCAGGCTGCGCCTGCCCTAGTGACTCCATGGTGTGTAGAACAGCAGTCCTCAGGCTGCGCCTGCCCTAGTGGCTCCATGGTGTGTAGGACAGCAGTCCTCAGGCTGCGCCTGCCCTAGTGACTCCATGGTGTGTAGGACAGCAGTCCTCAGGCTGTGCCTGCCCTAAATGACTCCATGGTGTGTAGGACAGCAGTCCTCAGGCTGTGCCTGCCTTGGTGACTCCATGGTGTGTAGAACAGTAGTCCTCAGCCTGCGCCAACCCTGAGTGACTCCTTGGTGTGTGGAACAGCAGTCCTCAGGCTGCGCCTGCCCTGGTGACTCCACGGTGTGTGGAACAGCAGTCCTCAGGCTGCGCCTGCCCTGGTGACTCCATGGTGTGTAGGACAGCAGTCCTCAGGCTGTGCCTCCCCTAGTTGTCTCCATGGTGGGTAGGACAGCAGTCCTCAGGCTGTGCCTGTCCTGAGTGACTCCATGGTGTGTGGCACAGTAGCTCTCAGGTTGTGCCTGCCCTGAGTGACTCCAGTGTATTCAACAGTGATTCTAGGCTAGGTCTAACCCTTTCTTTCTAATTTGTCAAGCACTAATTTGCCATAAGATACCCCATTTTGATTTGAGCACGGAGGTGGAATAAATCCACACCTTGATTGTATATGTGTACTATCACCATCTGCCGGCGCAGCCACAAGGCACAAAAGATAAATTAGTGGGACAGTAGGAATGACCACCTGTGAACTTGCCAGATTAATCAAAGTGAACAGATGCATGGACACATCAAACTGATGTTGGACAACCCAGGCCCACCAGCCTATAGCACACGAGACCGCCAATTGATATAGACCCCCAGGAATACCCTCATTCAGGGCCCTTAAAGAGGAGCATTGCCGTGACTGAACACAGCGCTACCCTAATTCTGTCACCTGGTTACTCATCCCTAGTCTTGCCCAGGAAAATTGCCACAGCAACAACCCTCTGAATTTCTGTCCTCAGGCTTCAGCAGAATGTGGTTTCTCCTGCCTGTGACAACCATGCAGGTCTGACTCTAAGCTGGCCTCTCAGGCAGACAGTCTGGAAAGCTGACTCATGTCTGAACCTTGGCCTAGCATAAGTTCCCGTGCTTTGCCACTTGTGTGCCCTGAACAAGTTCTTGTGCTGGTAATTTATCTGCCTTTGCTCTTAGTTCAGCCTCCTGACCCCTGTGGCTGCCTTAAAACCCTTTCTTCATCTTTCTATAATTGTGTGTGTGTGTGTGATTGTTACATGTTACAGGCATTAGAAAGTAAGTCAGGTGCAGTGGCCATGCCTGTAATTGTGTGCCTCAGGAGGCTGAGGCAGGAGGATCCCAAGTTCAAGGCCAGCCTCAGAAACTTAGTGAGGTCCTAAGTAACTTAGGAAAATCCTGTATAAAAAATAAAATAAAAAGGGCTGGGCATGTGTCTCAGTGGTTAGGTACCCTTTGGTTCAATATCTGATACCAAAAAAGAGAAAAAAAACAAGGAAGAAATCATGAGTGTTACAGATGTTGGAAGGTGAGATTAGAATACAAGAACTTGTGTTTGCCCAGATTGACAACCAGGTGACCTGTGGGTGTAATGCCGGATTTGGGGGACCCCAAAAGACCACCAGGAGCTGAATCCGAAGCAAGCACACAAGAGTGTTTATTGCAAGCTCGAGCCTGGACTCACAACTGTTTTCGACGCAGCAGTTCGGAGGAGTGAGTCCCGGTCCTTTGTTCAGTGAGATTTTATAGGTTTTGGGGGGTACTCTAAGCATCACACAGCAAATCATTCCATACCGCGGGGAAAATCAAACCACAGCTCTTAGCATTGATTAGTACATTCATTGGCGGGAACAAGTTGGGTCGGGGTGATTGGTCAGTACAGGAGGTAGAGTCATTTGAAGTGATTGCTTTAACCTGTGAGGGGTGTATGTGCTACACTACATGGTTTCCTAATGTGTTATCAATCACTGAGACTACTGCGGGGGTCACTTGGCATCCCAGGTATTTTCCCTGTCTCATGCTGGTTGGTGGTTGCTAGGGGGTTGCTATGGGTCCTCACAGTCAGGCATTAGGCCTCACACATTCTTTGGTGTTTCCAGGAACTAGCTTAAATGAGCCAGGGACACCTGGCACCTCAGATCTCTCCTGTTATTTACAGACAAACAACTCAGCAGGGTAGGACAAGGGTCACCCTCCTCCCTTTGGACAGGCCTTGAGGTAGAGGCTGGTTCAATTTTTTTTTTTTTTAATGGAGTCACATCAGTTTTCTCATGAGTATTCAGGGAACTGCCCCCATCAAAGTGGTGTAGCCTGTGGATTTATGGTTACTCGGTAAGCTCTGATGTGGTGGAAAGACACAGAGGTTTGGGGTCTACGTTAGCAGCAGAGCTCAAACCCAACTCCCTCACTGTTGGGTCTGGGGACAGAGCACAGAGCCCTGACTGAGCCAGGATGGAAACCTTGTTCCACAGCAAAGTTCCTGTGTCCTCACCTGGGCCCAGGATCTGCTTCCAAAGGCTGCACTTGGCACCCAGGTCCCGGACCTGACAGCAGTACCCACTGCCCGATGTCCCCCGTCCCCAGCCCCCAATCTTGGGGGACAGTGCCAGCCTTCTGGAGGAAGCCAGAGAAGGGGTTCCCTGTGCTGTCCCCTCCCCCTTGTTACCAGAGAGCCACTACCCCTGTGAATGGAGTGGGATCTGTGGCACTCTGCCGCCCTGTCATATCCCCTGCCAAGGCCCCGTGACATACCCAGCTGCAAAGAGCATGTGACTAGGCTGCCGCCCTGGCCCCTCTAGAAAGCAGCAGCTCCGGGGAACTGGTGGCAGGACTGTATTTGTCCCCTCTGCCATCAGTGTGGGGTAGGGAGGGCCCAGGGTTAGGAGGCAAGGTGGTTACTGGATACATTTCAGGAGTGGCTGCGTGCTGCAGACCTGGGCAAACCTGGAATTCTCTCCATGGGGGCCCAAGGGCAGGGCCAAGTGCCCTTGCTGTGGCTCAGAGCCAGGACCCTGGGCAGCTGGCTGCGGCCCCAGGTGGGAGCGTCACAGACTCCACTGTCTCTGTGGTAGTGTCCCGGGCCAGGACCATGTGGATGGGCAGATCCTGAGCCAGTTGCGCACTCTGACAGAGGAGGAAGAGGCAGAGGAGGTTGGGGCCAGCTTGCCCACAGGGCCTGTCTTCCCTGGGATGGGCTCTGAGGAACTGCGGCTGGCCTCTTTCTATGACTGGCCACCTACTGCTGGGGTTCAGCCTGAGGCACTGGCTGCTGCTGGCTTCTTCCACACAGGTGAGTCCTGGGGGTCTTCCTGCTGCGGGTCTCTGCCAGCCCCAGGGCTCTGCCCACCCCCACAGGGAGTGCTGGCCCACCAAGGGGGTGACTGCACCCCTTCCATGGCTCTCTCCTCACACCTGCCCCTCCCTGGAGTCAGTAAGAACCTAAGATACTGGGGGAGGGCTTGCTCTGCCCTGCAGCATCAAAGACCGTGAGGCCGCCTGGCTGTGGCCATACCTGGCCAGGTAGGCCTACAGGCACCTATGCTCCTCAGAGGTTCCCACTGCTCCAGAGCTCCAGCACCCTTGGCAATAAGAGTGACCCGTACCCTTTATTCCAGGGCAATAGAGGCTTAGAGGACAAAATCGGGAAGTGGCCCATGCAGGTAGTGGTCATCCTGGCTGCCTCTCATCTTGTGGGAAATTTCCACAGGCTGGCACCAGGGCCCAACTCCACAAAAGTTTCCCAAAGTGCCAGTTTTCCTCTAGGCATGGGCCACCTCTGTGGCTCCAGCTGCACCTCACCTGAAACTGCTCAGGTTCAGCCTCAGGTCTGCCCCTGCCCAGATGAGGACAGCCAGCAGGCTCCACGGGGGCTTGGTTAGTGGGGGCCCAGCCAGGATCATTGTCACAGGTGGGGTTGCAGGACCTGGGTCCTTCCTTACCTGGGTGCTGTCCAGTAAGAGGCCAAACTGACTTAAGGGAGTTGGACCCTGGGCGGGGAGGATCAGTGTTGGGCCAATCACCTGAGAAGGGGCCTCCTGAAGTCAGCAGGTAGAGGTGGGGGAGGCCCTGGGGCGACGTTTGTTGGATATACCTGCAGAAGCCCCATGTGGTCTCTGCAGCGGGTGCCACAAGGCTCATCTGCTCATAGTGAGGGGAGTGGCCAGCAGGGGTAGGCGAGATACACATGGGCCCCTAAAACCAAGACTGGCACCAGACTGGCATTTAAGGGGCTGGCCCCCTTCCTCCTGCCACTGGGAATCTTTCCTGGCTGCTGGGGTTCCCTGACTCTCCTGGGCCACAGCTATTGTGGGCCGTCCCCCTGCCAGTCCCTCTCTGAACAATGTGGATGCCAGCTCAACTCTTTCCTGAATGTTCTGGCCTCCTGATAGTCGCCCCAGGCATTGTCCTCTAGAGGTACCCATGAAATAACAGTAGATTCCTGCGGCACCCTGCCCCTTCTTGTTAACTTCCTGGCAGGAAAGACTCCTGGGGGCCCCAAGCCCCACCTAAGTTTCACAGCCCCGAGAGGACCCCCAGGGTTACCAGGTGGGAGGGATCCTGGCCAAGTGCCAGGGCTGGGGCCAGCATTTCTCCAACACCCAGGCCAGCAGGACAAAGTAAGGTGCTTCTTCTGCTACGGGGGTCTGCAGAGCTGGGAGTGTGGGGACGACCCCTGGACCGAGCACGCCAAGTGGTTCCCCAGGTAACACCCTATGGGGAGTCCAGGTCTGATGACAGGGTCAGGGTGGGAAGGACCTCAACGAACTCTGTCCAGCCAAGACAAGGACTGGCCCCAGCTCCTCATCTCCTCCAGTCCCAGGGCATGGGTACCCTGGAAGGGTGGCCGACATCCGATTTTTCACAGTAGGGCCTCTCTGGAAGGGCTACTGGGGCAGAAATTCTCCCACTTGTGCTCCTCCGAGCCTGTCTCCCAGGCTGACGTCCCAGCAAGTGCCTGACTGGCAAGAATGCCAACTGCCTGCTACGGAGCACGGTGGGATTGTCAGGAACAGAAAGCACAACCCTGGCCCCAAGAGGCTCCTCGGGTTAGGCTTGACAGTGGCACTCCAACACTCTGTCCCTGACCTGGCTCAAACTTACTTCAGGTGCCAATTCCTGCTCCGGTCAAAAGGAAGGGGCTTTGTCCGCAGTGTCCAGGAGGCCTACTCCCCGCTGCTCGGCTCCTGGGTAAATTCAGTCTCTTCCTGGGGCTGGGTGGGTGGGGATCCCCTGCCCTGCTCCCTCAGGGCACGGGTGTTCTCCTACAGGACCAGTGGGAGGAACCAGAAGACGCCGCCCCCTCAGGTGAGAGCTGACCTGTGGCCCAAGCTGCTCCCAGCACCCACAGCCTGTGGTGTGGCAAGGCTAAAGGTGTCCCTACCCTGCCGGACAGGTGTGTCCAGGGCTCTAGGTGAGGCCATGGCTTCCCCTTGCCACCATGGAGCAGAAGTCATTGGCCAAGCCCAGGTGCCCATGGGGCAGGGGTATGAGGGTCTCCAGACCCTGTCCCTTCTACTGGCCAACTCTGATCACAGGCAAGTAGCTTTGTCTGAGCCTCAGCGCTCTGAGCTGTGACATGAGGACAGCCTTAGCCTCTTTGGGTCCATGGGATGCTCTGGTGCACTGCATGGTGCACTGCATGATGCACCAGAGTGCTCTGTCCATGGCGATCGTGGTGATGAGTTCACGGTCCTCCACTCTGACAGGAGTACCCTGGGAACTCCCCAGCCTAAGAGTGACCCTTCACTGCACCTCATCCAAACCCAGACCCCACCTAGGCTTTGGTCAAGCGTAGTAGGAGACCACTGGCCTTTCTCCAGGACCTTGAGGCCCTAGCCCCACCTGCTCTCTGCCTTGCAGGTGCCAGGGGTGGCCAGGAGTGGTCAGAGAGGAGCCAGTGCCCAGATGTGTCTACCAGCATGTCCTCATCACATCTAGTGGCCAACCTGCTCCAGGAAGAAAATGGGGACCAAGTGGCAAGGTCCAGAGGTACCTCCAGCCCTCTGGACACTATCTTCCCCTCCTGTCCCTGTCCTTGCTTATCCCTCTGGACACTGCCTGCCTCCACCTCACTAAGGGGCTGGACAGGCAAAGCGCCCAAATTCTTGGTGGCCCCTTCAGAAAGTCTCTGGCCTCAGGCTCATCACTCTTGAGAGTAGCAAGGTCCCCCCAGAGTCAGGCTTTCTGCTCTCCTGATCAGAACTGGACCTCTTTGGCTACTGGACCCCTTGGGGGCTAGGCCTCAAGCCCATTCCGAACTGCCCACAGCTCCTGTCCATGAGGGCCCTGAGCTGCTCATGCCCAGAAGAGAGGCCCAGCCTGAAGGTGCCAGGGAGCCAGGTGCAACCCGGGTCCTCTGGGGTGGGGGCTGGGCGGGGGGCGGGGCAGAGGGTTCCTGTGGGGCTGGTCTATCCCAGGCCTCCTGGTCTCAGGCCCAGACAGCCAGACTGCAGTCAGCCATAGAGGGTGGGGCTCCTGTCACAGGTCTGTCCCCCCAGGGAGTCAGTCCTGAAGGTGCTGGGGGTGGGTTCTGAGCCTCCAGGAGCCAGCGACATGCAGGAGCAGCTGCAGCGGCTGTGGGAGGAGAGGAGGTGCAAGGTATGCCTGGACAGAGCCGTGTCCGTGGTCTTCGTGCCCTGTGGCCACCTCGTCTGTGCAGAGTGCGCCCCCAGCCTGCAGCTGTGTCCCATCTGCAGGGCAGCCATCCGCAGCTGTGTGCGCACCTTCCTGTCCTGAGCAGGTGAGTCCAAGCGGCCCAGTTCCCTCCTGCCCTCCTGCAGCCAAGCAGCAGCAGCCCGAGGACAGCCTCATGCAGCTTTTCTCGCCCTCTCCCTCCCTTGACACCAACCTTATTTGGGCTCCTCAACTCTTGTTCTGAATCCTTCCTAACAAAGCAGTAGGACTGGGGCAGGGGTGATGGCACCCAGGGCTCACCAGACAGATGAAGGGGGGCAGCTTTGGAGGCGTGTCGGGGAAGCAGGGAGGGCTGGACAGGCCTGCCGAGCTCAAGGCCCTGACCAGCCGGGCCGAGTAGAAACACGGGGGATGTACACGAGCCTCACTTAAGTGGGGCATATGGGGGCTTCTGTTCCTTGCTGCATGTGCTGAGGGACCCTCAGGCCCCAACTTTCTGGTGGAACAAAGTGGCAAGTCAGGGCACTGCCGGGTTCTGAGGCCCCTGGCTCTGGGGACAAGCCCGACAGGACTTGGATTCATCCAAGCCTCTGTCTTTCCCTCCAGATGCTGTGGTGGGCCAGATGGGCTGCCCAGTGAGCACCCACCCACCTCACCTGTCACAGGCCATGCAACAGGTCTGCTGAGGATGCTGTGACTACCACTGACCAGCCAGGATGGAGGAGCCTGCATGGGCTCAGTGGCTTCACTGTCACTGTGAGGGTATTTCTGCGGATAAATAAAGCAAGGATTTCCCCTGCATGGTGTTCAGCCCAGAATTGCTCCTGGACCCTGGCCATTGCCTTCCCCCACACTCTGCCCCTCTCCAGGCCTCTGCCTCTTCTTGCCAGCAGGGCAGCACCTGCCCAGGGTTCAGCCCACCCAATCCACTTCCCAGCTGGTCCCCACCTGAGGGCACTGACTCCCTCACCTCCCCTGTCTGGTCCTTTCCACGGACTTTCAGAGAGGTCTGGCCTCTAGCACCTCACCACCCTGCTGCAGTTATCAGCCTGGTGTCTTAGGGAAGGTTGGGCCAGATGGCATGTCCATCCACTTTACCTACTGTGTGCACCTAAGGCATTCTCCAGGACTTCTTGTCCAGACCCCTCTTTGTGGTGCTACCCACTTGTCACAAGGAAGAGTGTCATCCTCTGCAGTGGCTCCAGGCTGAGACCCCTCCATCAGCCTCAAGCCTGGGGCAGGGCTTTGCCTGGGTGAGAGTATGTGGCCAGGGCAGTAAGCAGGGTATACTGGGGCCCTGGCAGCTCGAGGGGCTCAAGTGGCTCACAGGGACTTCCTGGTGAGGCTGCCCTCCTTGTGAGTCCCTGGCCTGGCAGCAGGGGTGCAGCCAGTGGTACAGCTGCACCAGGGCAGGGCACTTGAGGAAGGGGCTCCCGGGAAAGTAGTGCAGGTGGCTGCCAAAGAGCCTGGGAGGTGGCTTCTTGACTCTCTCCATTTTCTGTGGAGTCTTCTTATTGTATTTTTTAAAAGGGGAAATTATAAACTCTTGCAGTGAGGCCAGCCCCAGCCACACCCTGCTGCCTGGGATGGTGTTCAAGGTGAACCTAAGCAGGTGCTGCTGACCACAGAGTGCCTGGGGAGGGGGCCAGGGCCCAGTCCATCCTGATGTGCAAAGTGGAGCCCCCACCAGTGGCCAAGCCATGCATGCAGACAGTGACAGGCACTTCCCTCTTCCCTCGCCTCGCTAGCATGGCACGGACCAGTCTTGAAATCCCAGAGCTCTGTGGCCCTCGACGAGCCCAAACTCCCTGAAGAAAGCCGCAGCAGAGGGGCAGACAGCCCGAGGGAGGAGACCTCCTGAGGTTCAGGCAGGTCTACCAGAGTTCCGGAGACCCACCAGAGCCCGGGGGCAGAGCCACCAGGATGTCCTGGAAGCTCCTGTTTAGGATCACATCGTTAATCTCAGCAACCAGCAAAGAGAAAAGCAAGGCAGGGGCAGGCGAGGCTGAAGTTTCTTAAGGATTCAATTCATCAAACAAGCCAGAAAAATTCAGAGATGGAAAGCCAAGCTGGAGGCCACTGTGTGCCTTCTCCGAGGGAAGCAGCTCATTCCCTTTCTCTCCATGTCTTCTGATGGAGGCTCTAACATGATTCCCAAGCCACATGAAGCTAGTGTTCGGGAGTGTCTTGATCCATCTGTGCTGCTATGACAGAATGTCTGAGACTGGGTTATTTATAAAGAACAGAAAGCCATTTATGTTGTGGAGGCAGCAGAGCCACCCCTCTCCATCTCCCTGGGGGCACTAGTCTCAGGATCCCTTCCAGGGTCTTGCCCTGCAGGGCCTCTACTCCCACACAGATCTCGCTCAGCCCTGTCCCTCTTCTGCAATCCAGCCCCAGGCATCAATGGCCTGTTGTCCTCTCACATGTCCTTGGGTGCCTCAATTTGGGTGTGTTCAAAGCTGAACTCTGCCCCCAGCTTGTCCTCAGTCCTCCCAGCCTCCTGGGAGTCCATAGCCAGAATCTAACCCTTTCCCTCCCCAGCTCTGGGTCACGCTGTGGCTGCCTCACCTGTTGCCTGCCCCCATCCTTCCCAGGTGGCAGTACCAGGGGATGGGTGTTGGAACCCTAGGCACCTACAGAGCACAGCAGAGTTGGACAAAGCACTACCCACCAGTCACCAGCAGTTGCCCCATGCCAGCTACTGGCCTTGCTAGCCCTGGGGACACGGAGAGCCAACACTACCCTTGCCAGCCAGGGAAGGCCTGCCTGATCCCCAGGAACATAGGCAGCCACTCAGTGCATGTCTGTGAGTGCTTGCTTCCCCATGTCTTGCCCTGAGGCTCCCCACAACTCAGACTTCTTTTGGGATCCTTCTGGTCTGAGGAATGTCACTCCAAACAGGCTCCAATCCTGGAACTTAGAGCCTAGATGTCACCTTCCATTCCATTGTTTAGAAGTGAACACGTGGCCCTAGCTGGTCCACTCAGTGTGACACTGGGGCCTAGAGTGGATGCTTGTACTCGGCCACTTTCTGCTGAATGTGAATGACAGCGCTTGCAGCCTCAGGAGCTGCTGGAAGCATTTTAGGACCTTAGAGTGAAGATGAGACTACAGACCACAGACACAGAGAGAAGCTTTGTTCTCAGAAATATTGTTGAGCTACTGGATCAAGTCTCACCTGAAATCCAACTTTCCTCTCAACTTTTCATCACCTAAGTCATAAATTCCCTTGGTTGTTTAAGCAGTTTGGGGTTGGGTTTCTGTCCTAACAACTGGACTCAAGAAAAATTCCCATCTCAGATAGGCATGGAGGGGCTAAGGCAGGGGAGTTCACGAGTCCTTGCTGACATGGCTGGGACCTGAGCCACCAGGCCTGCCATCTGAGGAGCAGGCCTAGCCTCAACACATTCTTAGCCACTGTGACCAAGTGTAATTCCGCACAGCTGCAGGCTCCCTGGGGGCTTGGATGGAAGGGTAGCGCAGGATTGTCCAGGGACAGCTGTGCTTGAATAGTGAAGCATGGCCTCCGGTCAGCAGGGCTGCACCCTCCCACGTCTTCCATTTCCTTCTGTCCTGGGCCCTGGTCCTCCCTGCACAACATGCAGGCAGTGGCAGGGGTCATATGGGCTGGAGTCAGCCAGGCCCCTCTCCACTCAGGTCAGGGGCTGGAATGCAGCAGCCTATGGAGGCGCTTCTCTCCACAGGCAGGTGAAACTGTTCAGGGAAGACCTGGTGGTGGAAGATGATCAACAAAGAAAAAAGCAGGCAGAGAAAAACAGGCTTCTACGGGGATGGGGTATAAAATGACCAACGCACCTTGAGGGAGTGAATATCCACCCCCGGTGGTGACTCATCCTGGCAGCATGCAGCAGAAGAGGCTGTAAGACACAGGCTTTCCCACACCAGAACATTTGGTACAATGCTGTGGGAACAATTTGTTGGAATCTACCACAATTCCATAATTCACCCAGAATTTCCACACCTAGAGGTTTGTATCATAGAAGCACTCACACAATTCCAGCACGCTGAAAGGAAGAAGGAAGGAAGGAAGGCTGGAGGGAGGCAGGCCTGTATGAATGCAGGTCCAAATGGGGGTCGAGAGCTTGGCTGATACAGGCAGTGGCACTTCTGGAGAGCAGGTACATTCCTGCAGCAGGAAGATGCTCTAACCAGGAAGGAGTGTGGCTGGGGACCTTCAGAAGCTTCCAGACTGCAGCTTTCCTGGAGGTTCACTACAGTGGCAAGGCTAACCTGGGGCCCTCAAGTAGGAGCAACCTGGCACCTTACCCATGCAATTCTGCGACCAGCCACAGGACTATAGTAGCTCTCCAGCGCCTTGTAACGGCCTTGGCAATTGTGCAATGTGGACACTGCAGGATAACCCTGGGTAGGTGCCTGCCCTCAGCACACCCATACTGCAAGCGCACCCCACTGGCAGTTCACCCACTAATATACCTAACACAGCCAGGCCCTGTGCCCTGATTGGAGGTGCTCAGTGGTACAATCTACCCAATTTGCTAGTTTTAGAGTTGGGCAAGCAAAGGGGAAAGACTACAGTTGGATCCAATTAAGGCTGAACATGATTTTCTGAACGTGAACCACCAGACTTTCTATTTCGCCGGACTGTACACCGCACTACTTGCAGATTAGACCTCAATAATGATGTTCACTCTAGGCCACTTTGACGGCTACAAAGAGCAATGAAGGATATGTAGAATATACAGAAGTAAAGATGAAACCCCCAATCCCTTGGAATCGACCTCCAGAGACTGCTTGCAGGAGCTATGTTCACATAGGGGTCTGATGTTCTTACCGCCTGCAGATAGGGAGCCTCTATCTCCAGGCAGCCTCTCTGCTGGGCTGTCCAGCCTCCAGCTGCACCTGCGCCCATCTGCCGGCTCCCCAGGCCACCCAACTGATAGGGAAAATGGAAAATGCCCAAAATAATGTGGCCTGAGAAAAGGGGAGTAAAAAGGAAAGCCATGCACTGACAGCTTTCAGAAAGCAAATGTTTTCCTGGCGCTAACTGCAGGCAGGAACGAGGGGTCTCATCACACCAGGCGACAGCCTCTGAGGGGCACTGACCGCCCTCGGAGCGAATCCTCTCCAGATGCGGAGCACAGACCCCTGATCTCAGAGCTCAAACTCCTAAGCACTCCAACGGACTCCTCCACTGATTGATAGAAGGAAGCCCAAATTCCTGGGTGCCCAAGAAAACTGACATGCCCCCTCGACCACCGCCCAGGATGACCCATACAAGCCCAAGCCCTTCCTTCGTTCAGAGGCTCATTTTCCACCAGGAAAGTGGGTCCGTTCCCGTAGGTGGAACCCTGTCCTGAACAATGGCCGAAACGGTCCGTGGCGTCTGCATCTTGCCTGGCCTCCTGGTTCTAACACCAGCTAGAGCACCCACCCAAGCACCGAGACCCCGCCGCGCGGGGCCTAAAGCCACGCCCACGCGCACCGGAAGAAAAGTCGTCCCCATGGCGACTGCGCGGCCGCGCTTCCGGGCTCCGGCTCGGAGACGGAAGTCCCGCCCCGTCGGTCTCCCGCGAGGCCTAGCGAAGCACGACGTAGCCGGAAGCTGCTGGCGGCCGGTGGGCGACCAGCGCTGCTGTGCGGCACCGCGGCCGGGCGCGACCCCACCGGACCCCGGCCCGATCCCGGTCCTGCCCGCCTCACCAGGTAAGCGCGCGGCTGTGCGCCCGGGGCCCGCCCCGCCGTGCTTCCCGCATCCGGACCCGTGCCCCCGGAGCGCCCTCTTCCCTAGCTCCGCCCTGCTGCCGGGCCCGGCGCAGACCCCGGGGCTCCGCGAGCCGTTTCGCGCGCCCTCCAGCATCGGCCTCAGGAAGGCCAGCCTCCCAGCCTCCGCCTGCTTTACCATTTTTCTCAGTCTCTGACGTGCACGCTGCGTGGGGGCTGGAGGCAAAGACGCAAGGACTGGCCCTGAAGCCTGGCTGGGTCTCCCTGGGTCTGGAGGAACTGCGTGGCTTAACCACAGGCCACCGATTCTGGGAAATAACTGCGTCTGCGGGCCCGGTACGCCTACAGGGCCTTTGACCGCGCCAAACGGGACCCTGACAGAACTGGGGCGGGGGTGTTTCTGGGACGTATCCCTGCCGAGGTCAGGGCAGCAGTACATGCGCTTTACCAAGAAGGGCTGTTACTCTTAACCTGTATTCTTAGGGTGCCTCTGACCTAGGCTGTACCATCTGTCTCCTCCATCTCTCAGGATGGCTCCACTGAGAAAGATTCCTGTCTCCTTGTCACCCATTCCACAGCCTTGAGACTAAGCAATGTCTTTACATGGGTGTCTCTTTTGGTCTCAGAGGATAAGGGTGCCTCAATTCAAGGCTTGAATGTCCTGGCAAGTGGCTTAGAGGACTCAGAAAGTGTCCTTATTTACCTGAGCATTTACTGAAGTTAGTCCACTTAGAGACAGAGGGACATTTTTATCATTTTAGTTTCATGTGTTAAGACTTGGACTGTTTTTCAACATAAACCATGAGCATGCTTTTGAAAGTAGGAGGTATTTGTTTCCATGTTATTAAAGTAAGCATTTCAGTTAGAGAAATAAGGCCTTCATACCCAAAACTGGTCATGTCTCTACCTTCTCTCTCTGATAGTCCTACGAATGCCCTTCTTCCTAAGTTAGAAATTTGAAGCAGCCTCACCAGTTCTGACTTTGGTTTGCCTCTGTTGAGCAAGTCAGGAGCCCCTGAGGGCCCACAGTGCAGTGGAAAGAGGCAGGTTGAGAGCACATCTGTGTGGGTCTGCACATCTGTTGCCCCTGTACACCAGCCCCACTTGGAGCCTGCATGTGGTCATTAGAAGATTGTGTCCAAAGGGCTTTACAGCTGAAACTCACCAGGGGGTCTCTCCAGATGTGGGTTTCCCTGTGTCTGCCTCAGTGCTGCTGATGAGACCGTGCTTAGCATGATGAATGCATTCAGGCACTCACTTCACAATCAGACACCACCCTGGCACGGAATTCTGAGTGGGAGGGAGCCTAGGGTGAACTTTTGGTTTCATTTCAATCAGTTATAGAAAACAGTATTTTCTAACTTCAAATTGCTTAAAAGTGGTCCTCATGAGTATTCAGAAGCAGGAGCTGATCCACTCAGAGAGTGGTGTTTTGAGGCAGAATCCCCTCCATGAAGGCCTTACTTCTGCAAACTTGAGATTAAAATGAAGTATGGAACAGGGGTCATACCAGTTGCTGCTTTTTTTAAGCTGTGTCTCACATTAAACGTTAATAGGAATACCAGTCCAAGCCGACACTTTCAGTGCAGCGGCAGAGTGGGAAGTAGATGGCACTGAAAATGTCAGCTGTGAGCCTGTGTGTGGCCTCTGTCATATACAGCGTGCCCTGTGTTTTCCACATGTGGTGTCCTGCAAATTAGAGGGAGCAGCACAGGTTCGTTTGAGAGGTGGATGAGAGCGATGGCACTCTCAGTTGAGGCTGGCAGGTAGGGAAGGCCTGAGGCCCAGGTCTTGCCTCCAGGCCTCCTATTTCTGGCGTGTGCAGGACCAGTGGGGTAATTTGCACCTCGTGCTGTGGTTGGCACCACTGCCTTCCTCCAGCTTTGGTATTCCTGGTCATGAGTTAAATGGGCCACCAATTGAAGTTGAACTTTGCTAAAGCTAGTAGATTTGTAAAGAAAGAAGTAGCTTTTCTCTTCAGACTGAACCTTACTACTGTCCCCATCAGTGTCCCTGTGAGTCATGTGATAGGTTTGATACTCCATGGGCCATTGTCTTTGTCCTGCTGAGGCCATACCATCTGTCACCTCCATCTCTCAGGATGGCTCCACAGAGGACCTACCCACACACCTTCCAGCAGGCTGGCCTTTTCACAGTATCAGTCAGGGACACCCCTTTGCCCATTGTCACAGACTGGGAATCTCTCCATGCTGAGTTGCGATGTGCTGAGCACCTGGGCTCCCTGTTGTATGGCTCTTTCAAGTAGGGAAATCAGGGTTAGCAACCAATCTGTGTGTTTTGTGAAGGCCACCATGGCTATGAGTTCATCATTAAAAGAGGACTTTTTTTTTTTTTTTTTGCGGTGCTGGGGATTGAACCCAGGGCCTTGGGCATCTGAGGCAAGCACTCTACCAACTGAGCTATATCCCCAGTCTCCGAGGACTATTTTTTAATAGACTGTGAAGTCTGAGTGTTACACAGTAGTTAAGCAGAGTGGACAGCACCAGTGATCTCAGTGTCCCTAACCACTGCGGTGGTGGCCTGGAGGCATCACAGAGTGTGAAAAGTATCCTTCAGTGGATGGCCCTGCATGGCCAGCAGAGGCAGTGTTACGCCCCCCTTCACAGCCGCTCAGCAAGAGTTCTTGTGGAGTTAGCCTGAACTGTAGTATTTGACCAGTTATTTCTTGTCTGTGAAGTAACAGCGACCCATGTGTAAGTCTGAGGTTTGTTTCCCTCCTCTGCAGCATCATGGCCAGCCCAAGAACCAGGAAAGTTCTTAAAGAAGTCAGGGCACAAGATGAGAACAACGTGAGTATTTGCTGTTGGCAGCACTTTGGGTGGCTAGTGGCCCTCCTGGGTCACTTGTGGCTGTGGTCGTGCCCTTCTTGAAACAGCTGGCTATCGGCGAAGCTGACCAGCATCATGAGGAGCTGCTGGCTGTTCCTGGTGCTCACCGTCAGTAGGGCTGTGGGGAGTGGGGCTCGGGGCTCCTGCCACATTGCCCAGGTTGTGCTCAGGACATTCTGCTTTGCCTCCATCTGAATCTTTATTGTGTGGGAGGATCTTCCCCTTACATCAGTTTTCAGCTGCCTTCAGCTTCGTTCTGACCCTGTGCCCTCTGGCCACCTGGAGCAGCGCTGTTGGGCTTGCAGTGACTAGCTGTCTCATGCAGGCCTTGCACATTTACCTGCCCTCCTTTGTGCCCCCTTGGGACTGCCTGTTGGGTCTTTGGGGGTCCCCAGCCTTGGCCTAAGCTGCCTGGTGAGTTGTACATGGCCCCCTTTCAGGTTTGTTTTGAGTGCGGCGCATTCAACCCTCAGTGGGTCAGCGTGACCTATGGCATCTGGATCTGCCTGGAGTGCTCGGGGAGACACCGTGGGCTTGGGGTGCACCTCAGGTCAGTTCCGCTCAGCCTCCACAGATCCTGCACCTAATTTAGTGTTCATGTTGGGGGGGGGGTGCCTGTCACCCAGAGTGCTGCCTGCCTAGGAAGCTTGGGAGCTTCTCCCCACCCTACCAGGTATGCCAGCTTGTCCAGTGCTGGCCGCCTGGCCTCTGTGTAGCTTCTTCTGGTTTCTGTCTTGCTTCAGGAGGCACCCTTGTCCAGTTCACAGCCTGACCTCGGGTGGGGAGGATCCCATATCCTTGGGTAGTTGGTGATCAGACCGGCATCTGGTTTTTAGCTTTGTGCGCTCTGTTACTATGGACAAGTGGAAGGACATCGAGCTGGAGAAGATGAAGGCTGGTGGGAATGCCAAGTTCCGGGAGTTCCTGGAGTCACAGGAGGATTACGACCCCTGCTGGTCCCTGCAGGACAAGTACAGCAGCAGAGCTGCTGCGCTCTTCAGGGATCAGGTACCGGCAGGCCCGGCTTGCATGTGCCCTGCTGCCTGGGCCGTGCCTCCGTTCGTGGCAGCTGGAGTGTGGCTCCTTTGACTCCGGAGTTGGGCTTCTCCCATCAGTAGAGACGTACCTGTTGAGGCCAAGCACAGTCCAGGTGTAGGTGAGGACTTGTGGCCCTCACCCCACCCAGAGCAGGCTCTGCTGTCCCAAGGGAAGCAGACGGTAATTAACAGGAGAAAGGGAACCATGAGCGTAATTCCTCAAGTGTGTGTTGGCCACAGTGCCTCCGAGAGAAGCCATAGAATTTGTCTTTTGAGGCTAAAAATGGGAGCCATGAGATCAGGGCTCTGCAGCACTGTAGCTCATCACATCATGAGGCCTGGCCTTGGTGCTCACACGTAGCATACCAGCCTGAGCCACAGCTGCTGAAACCTTGGAGGGTCTGTAGAGTGTCTGCAGTAGCACAGGCCTGTGAGGTTGGACATGCTTGAGTGGGCACATACATACTGTGACATCTCATGTCCCCTCATTAGGTGGCCACGCTGGCTGAAGGCAGAGAGTGGTCTCTGGAGTCATCACCTGCCCAGAATTGGACCCCGCCTCAGCCCAAGATGCTGTCATCCACTGCCCACCGGTAGGAACTCCTTTGGCCTGCCAGTCAAGCCTCAGCGCTGTTCTTAGCTCCACTGTGATCTTAGCCATTATGCAGGATCCCCACAGAACCTTGCTTACCTCTGTCATGGAAATGGCTCCAACTGCCAGCTCTTCCTAAAAGTCAGTGTGAAATGCATCTTTTTAAAATTGCCAAAGTAGCACAAGCTTCTAGAAGAAATTCATCTGGTAAAGATAAGCCTGCAGATAAAAGAGCATCTCCCCTGCTTCCAATAGGCTGCATTTTCTCCCATGGGGGTCTTGTGTGGCCACATGAGCAGTGGCCTCCTGGGGGTGTGGACAGTTCTGTCTGCTTGAGGAGGGGTCCTGATAGCACAGGCCATTACAGGATGGCACATCCCACTACAGGAGCATCCTGTGTGGAGGAGGAGGATGTGGGTGGCTGGGCCACAGAGGCTCCTCCCTGCAGAACCTAGGCAGAGGTCCTAGCACCCCGACAGCTGCAGTTTGTTGCCTGGCCCTGGACCCTCCCTGCCCTTGCCAGCCAGCACAGGCCACTTTTGGCCTGACTCCAGGTGTGAAGGCCCTTCTCACATGACTAGGTGGTTCCAGCTGGTGTTGCTGGAGCAACCCTGACACTGCAGGCCTCTGCATGCCACTTCATTCAGTGCTGGCCATACTGACTCTTGCAGGAGGTGCAATACCTGGGATTGAACTCAGGGGCACTCGGCCACTGAGCCACATCCCCAGCCCTATTTTGTATTTTATTTAGAGACAGGGTCTCACTGAGTTGCTTAATGCCTTGCTTTTGCTGAAGCTGGCTTTGAACTTGTGATCCTCCTACCTCAGCCTCCCAAGCCACTGGGATTATAGGCGTGTGCCACTACACCCAACCCTCACCGACTTTACTCTATTTCAGACCCTCTGGTCAGCCACAGAACGTGACAGCCTCTGCAGATAAGGCTTTTGAAGATTGGCTGAATGATGACCTCAGCTCCTGTCCAGGGTAAGACCTCTTAGGCTAGGGCATCTTAGTAGGTCACCTCTTGAGGACTGAGTCTAAAGGGTTAGGACTGCTTCCTTTGGGGTGGGCTAGGCCTGTGTAGGGTTGGAGCATCTGTGATGCAGGGTCTTATTGTGGCAAGCCCTGGTCAGCCCAGGTTTGAATCAGGGATCATGAGGATAGAGAAAACCTAATATTTAGAAGAAAAAGATCTCTTTTTTTCCTTTGAATCTGCCTGATATATGAATGAATTTTTAATCCCTGAGCTATGAGATTGTTGTTTTGATTCTTCTTCCTATAACCCTGGTATTGGGTTTGGGGTCTTGCTGGGGACCCTCAGCTGATGTGGCAGGAGGGCTTTTGAAGGGTGTGGCTGGTGTGCCTGTTGCTTCGAGGCACAGCCTGTCCTGTATAGGAGTGGCACACCCTACAGGGGCCTGAGGTCTCCGCTATCCAGGAGCAGCAAGAGCCATGCCAGCAGCTGCTGCCTGTCTGTGCTTCACCCTCAGGGCTCAGGAGAATCGCTACGTGGGGTTCGGGAACACAGTGCCGCCTCAGAAGAAGGAAGATGATTTCCTCAACAATGCCATGTCATCCTTGTACTCGGTGAGGGTCCCAGCCCTGCAGAGCACCTGCCACAGGCAGGGTGACCCTGGCATGGCAGTGTGGGCGGGCCTGGGATGACCTGCTCTTTGTTTCATCTGATTGGAGACCCTTCTCCTTCACCTTCAGCAAAGTATTCTTTTATAAAAATATGACTTAAATTATGCAGATCCCAAATACAACAAAACATCTATTTCAAAGTACATTTCTTTGAAGAACCTCCATGGCTGTCCTCGCTCCAGGGAATACCCTGAGCCCTGTGCTGGCCACCTGTGCTGTGTGGGTTGGCCAGGAGGTGAGGTTCCTGGGCTGACAGTCTCGAGGCTTCGTAGGTGTTGGCAACCTGGGTGACAGTGCTCAGCCTCCTAGTGTGTGGTCCTGCTTTCATGGCCCAGGAGTTCCAGGCCAGATATTCAGTGCACAACATCCTGGGCTTGCTGCTAGTTTTGGAAGTATACTTTGTCACCATTCATTTTCCAAGGAAACTAGTTTTAAAAAAAAATTTTTTTTTCATTACACACTGGTCTGCGATTTTAATACTAATGCCTCTGGGGTCTAGCCTGTGGCAGGTGGTGCATCCATTCCTGGACACTGCCTGGGAAAAGATGACAGACCACATCGTTACAGTACATTAAGTAAATAAGCAAGGTGCCGGGAGGGCGGTGCCCTGTGTGAGAAGGGTTAAAACCAAGAATCTGTTGTCTGGTGTGTGCCGGGGTCACCACTGACGGGCACAGGTGGCAGGCTGTGCTCTGTACTGTCTGCTTTTGAATCATGCATATTTATTTAAAAAACAAGTGGATTTCTCACTCAGAAGTTCTTGCAAGCTGTATCTTCCCCTCCAAGGAACACCACTGCAGGGTCTCCAGAGCCCAGCTTCAGACCTCTGAGTCAGACCTGGCAGGTGGCCTGTCTGGGCACTGGCACTGAGGTCCTTCTCCCCTGTAGTGGCTACTAGTGCTTTCTGGGGAGGAATAGTAGATTTTAGCCTGAAGCCCGTTGTGGGTGTTTACAAAGACATACCCCTCTAGTATGTCACTTTGTCATCTGGTTTCCCCTCTGCTGATGTCTCCCTGGGAAGACAGCCGAATGCAGCTGTCTCAGGTGTGGAGGTCTTTGCCTGCTTTCCACCTGGAGCAGGGTAAGCTGGTGTTTTTTTTTGTTGTTGTTTTTTTTTCTTAATTCTGGGGGTTGAATCAGGGTCCTCATGCTCAGCCACTGAGCTACGTCCCCAGCCTGTAGCTGTGATTCGATGACATGTTTTTTTGTAAAGAGCTTTGATTTAGCTTGGAAGGCTTAGGAGAAAATAGCCTTGACTTACATGGAGGCCTGTGACCTCTGCCCACCCCTGTCTGCTCCTCTACAGGAGGCAGAGGGAGCAAGCAGAGTAACCGGCATGAACTGAGCACATGGGGCTTGGCGGCCCTGCCCTGTGGCAGGCTAGTTCCTGAGTCCTTTCATGGTGACCACTTGTGATGTGTGCTGGGTGCTGAGCACTGCAGCTGGGGCAGTGGTGCCATGGAAGCAGGCACCTCATTTTCTCCCCAGAGTAGGGATTGCAGAGGTGTCTGAGGTGCCCTCCATGAGTTCTTCTCTGCAAAAACCCTTGCTGGATGGTCGGGGTGCTGTGCACAGGCTCTGAACCTGACGTGTTTTTTTGTTGTTTGTTTTTCTCAGGGCTGGAGCAGTTTTACCACGGGAGCCAGCAGGTTTGCTTCTGCGGCTAAAGAGGGTGTAAGTCACCTCAGGATGCATGCTGGCCACCACTGGCCTGGAGGCCTGGGAGACAGGCTCCTGGGACCTCTAACCGTGCACTGGGCCTCAGCTGAGAGCCTGGGCCCTGGCAACTGCAGATTGCCTGGGAGTCCTTACTGTAGTGGCAGGTATCTCCTTGGCAGGGACCAGCTGCCTGCAGAAGTGAACTTGCCCTTGTGGTCCCTAGGCTCCACTCTGTCCCAGCGAGTAGGTCATGGGTGCCTGTACCCCAGATTCTGCCTCCCAGTCTTCAGAGTCATACTGGATAGGTTAGGGTCTCCCTCTCGCCTCTGCTTGAAATCAGGGGAAAAGCTGGGGACTTGGGCAAGACAACAGTGCTGTGTGGGAAGCATGCCGGGCCCCACAATGACCTGGTCAGTGCTGAGGAAGGAGCAGCCTGAACTGGACAGGTACAGGGGCTCTGGGCATGGGGCTGCCCAGATAGCCATGGCTCCGAGAGGAACAGGGACAAAGGTGGCTTTGCCCACTGATCCAGAGCAGACAGGCCAGCAGCATTCACAACTGGAGCCTCTGGATTGGCTCACTGTTGCTTTGCCACGTGGCAGTTGCTGGCACCTGCTGTGGTCTCCACTTCTTATTTCTAAAGAGGGGACGAAGCCAGGGCAGGTCCAGGTGACTTCCAGCCTAGGTATCTGTGGCCAGGCTTTTTTTTGCTTTCTTAAAGTGTCAGCAGTTGGGGTGCTGGCCTATACATGTTGGGTCCCAAGCTGCCCCTTCATCAGGGCAGATGGGGCTAAGGTAGTGGGAAGGCCCATAGAAGACAGTTTGGTTGGCTGCTGACCTGGCTTCTGTTTTGGGAGATGGAGCCACCTTGTGGCTCGCCCAGCCTGGCGTGGCCCAGGAACATGAGGGGCTGGCCTCTCTGCAACTCTTTTGGGTACCTTGGAGCTGCTGCTGGGTCAGTGCTGGCAGTCTAGGTAGCCATCAGGAGCTGAGGCATGATGGTTAGGGTTCAGACTGTTGACTCAGAAGACCTGTCTTTGTTTTTCCTTTCAGGCTACAAAATTTGGATCCCAAGCAAGTCAAAAGGTAAAGAGTTTTGAGGTTTAAAACACTCTGATGGGAGACTGTGCCATCACGTGTATGGTCTGGAAGCTTTCTGGCCTTGTGCCTGGGTCCCAGGGATCGTGGCTCAGAGGGCCTCACGTCATCAGTGGGGTCACCTCAGTGTCTGCACAGTTCAGCTGGGGACCAGAGGCTGCCTCTGCCAGGGACTGCCCAGTGTGTGGCTGTCCCTCAGGTTGCTGGCCCAGGGATTAGCAATGCAGCCCATGGGGGGGCTTACCCCTCATTTCTTTTATCTTCATCGCCTGGCGTGACCCCAGCAAGCCACAAGGTGTTCAGGGCTGTCCTCCACTGTGCTTTGGCAGGATTTTAGGGTCTGCCCTTTGGCTATCACCAGGAGTCCAGTTCCCAGGAGGCCCCTCTGGCCTGCAGCACTCGCTGCCTGAGGGCACTTCCTCCTCAGAGGGGTTCTTGCTGCACATTGTTAGCTGTGCCCACCAGGATCGTGTCCTCACTTTGTCCCAGAGCCTGTGTCAGGCTTCTGAGTCTCACTCCTGAATTCTGGAATGTGGTGAGTTTGGAGCAGAAAAGTGTCCATCCAGACCCTGGCACAGGCTGGTTCGAGGCCTGGGGACACCTTCCCAGGGCCACCATCAGAACAGTTCAGCTGAGGGTGTGCCCTCTGCTGCCTGGTGTGCTAAACACTGCTCCTCCCATCCGCTCTCTTCCTGCTCTCCTGTCTCCGTGCCGTCTGGGTCAAGTTTTGGGGCTACAAGCAGCAGCCTGAGCCGGTAAAGCCCCACATCTGCTGGTGCATGCCACCCACATCTGCTGGGAACCTGCTTCACTCTGCCCGCATTTGTCCCCTGCACTGTCCCCCTGTATGCTGCGCTTCTACCTCCCTGGGCTGGAGTCAGTCCACAGCTTCCCCCACAGGGCCAGATCCTGTGCGCTGGATGGACCTGGGGGAGTTCCAGGAAATGAGGCTTGTTGTGGTTTTCATTAGGTTCAGTTAGCTCCACCCAAACCATCCCAGAAATCTCACTCTGCTAGGGAGGACCCTTCTGTGTGTGTAGTCATTCCCCCTAATTTCTTTTGTCTCTGCTTTTTTCTGGCCTTGCCAGAAGGGGGAATTCATGCCACACCCCAGGCAGCTCTGTCTCCTAGAGGCCTGTCTTTCCTCAGTGGCTCTCCTCTGCTTCTGCCTGAACCTCCCTTCCTAGTGTGCCTCCAAGTCTGTTCCTGGGAGAGAAGGCAGGGCCCCGCAGGCAGCCTGCCACTGCCAGCCCAGTGTCCTCATGACAAGAGCATGGGTTCGAGGAGGTTGCTCCCATGGGCAAGCAGGCTGGGGCCCAGGGAACTCCCTTCCTCAGCAGTGTCTCCTGTCTGCTGTGACCCTGCCCCATGGGTACCCTCATTTGGCTGCCTTCCTTTCTGTTAGCAGAACTTGTGTTGGGCTGTATGTTAGCCACGTGCCATGGCAAGTGCTGCCGGGCTCACGTTATGTCCTTTTCCACAGGCTTCGGAGCTAGGCCACAGCCTGAACGAGAATGTCCTCAAGCCTGCGCAGGAGAAGGTAGAGCAGCACCAAAGGCCAAGTGCTTATTGTCCTACCAGACCCTCTGTTGCTAGGGGATGTGGGCATGTGCTGGGGGCTGCAGACCACCTGTTCCTGAACCCGTGAGGCCCTGCTTCCACCTGTTCCTCTGGTCCAGCAGCCTCCTCCATCCCTCCCTGGGACCCCCCTCAGCTCAGTCAGTCCTGAGCCCACCTCCTGTCTGCCTCACACCCCAGTAGCCCAGCCACAGGCATGGAAGAGCCTGTCCTCAGGCTTGAGTGTAAGGGTGTGGCCAGCAGCCCACAGAGCAGCTGGGGCAGGAGACACCCCTCTGAGGAGTCCTTATACTGATATGGTCCCAGGAAGCCAAGGTGTTGGGGTTGTCTCCTTTGTGGGACTGTATATGATAGTCATCCACGTGACAGATCCAGGGGGTCTCACACTGGCAACCCACACCCCCCCCTAAGTTTCTGTCCCCCCCTTATGATGCTTTTTGATCTGTGCAGGTGAAAGAGGGAAGGATTTTTGATGATGTGTCCAGTGGGGTCTCTCAGTTGGCATCCAAGGTAGGGCAGTCCCACCTGGTGTGTGGGCATGGTGAAGCCAGTCTCCATATTCCAGGCCCTAGCATGGGCCCCACAGTGGGGGACGAGGCCTGGTGCATTGTGCCTCATGAATCCATGAAGCACTGGCCATTATCTTTTGGTGCCCAAGGGCTTGCGGAATATGGAAACAGCTTGACTGATGGGGATTTGGCAGCCACTGACCTATTGCTTTTTCCCTTCCTGTTGCTGCCTCTGGCCTTTCCCTTGGTAAGTGCCAATGCCTGCCTCGAGCTATTGCCAGCCCCATAACTTCTATAGAGGCTGTGTGGGGTGTATGTGCAGTCTTGGTGCCCAGCCTGGGGGCCCTGGGCTGGGGAAGCCACTGGGGACCTTCCATCCACCATGATTAAGGCTGAGCTAGCCAGCAGCTTTCACTCACGTCTCCTTTCTCCTCCCAAGTGTGGACTGTGAGCTTGTGAAGGCCATGGCTTTTCACTGTCCACACAAGGTCCCATCTCCAACAGCAAATAGCTTGCTTAGGATGAACTGTGAGGAAGGTAGGGGATGGTGACATGTAGTGCATGCCTGTATTCCTGGTGATTCAGGAGGCTGAGGCAGGAGGATGGCAAGTTCAAGGCCAGCTGGCAATTAGAAAGACCCTGTCTAGAAAATAAATAAAAAGAGCTAGGGATGCAGTGAAGTGGAAACACACCTCTGGGTTCAGTCCCCAGTTCTGCAGAAAGGCAGCCAGCCAGCGGCAGGTTCCGCTTGGGGCCTGGGCACTGTGTGCTGCTGTGTGCATAGTGTGGGTGCGTGGCACCCTTATTTCTGAACTGTCAGGTCTTCCCAGTAGTGCATGTTTATATTTTTTTTATTTTATTTATTTTAGTTCTTGGCGGACACAACATCTTTGTTTTAATGTGGTGCTGAGGATCGAACCCAGGCCGCACGCACGCCAGGCGAGCGTGCTACCACTTGAGCCACGTCCCCAGCCCCCAGTAGTGCACGTTTGCATTTGTGTTGGAGGACCCTGGAGCCACTGTGCTATGCAGAGAAGAGCCCTGGCTAGCCTTCCTCTCTGTCTTCCAGGTCCAGGGAGTTGGCAGTAAGGGGTGGCGAGACGTCACCACCTTCTTTTCTGGGAAGGCAGAAGACCCCTCTGACAGGTAGGTATGCCATGACCACCCCACCCAGGATCCTGTGTCTCACGGCACTGCCCTGGCCCCACTTCTCATGGGCTTTCTGAGAGGCAATTAGCGTTCTGAGCCTAGGGACCTGCCTCTGCTAGGCGCTGTGTCCACAGGGCTCTGCTCTCGGTGCATCCTGATTCCCAGTGCCCCTGCTCATGGGCAGAAGCCACTTCTCTCCCTTCCCTGATTCACTGTTTGGTAAATAGCCTCCAGTTCTAGTGACTGACAAAGTGTGGGCTCTGGCAGCAAGAGCCTGAGTCCTCTGGTGGGTTCTGTGCCCATCCCCACAGTGGCCCTCCCCCAGCCCACTTCCCTCTGCTCTACAGTGAGAGCAACACTCCCCCCCTGGTGGGTGCTGCTGCAGCAAGCATGGCTAGGAAGTGCTTGGTGGGGCCGGCAGCCCCGTCTAGGCATAGCACTGGGCTGGGCCCACAGAACAGTCACCCCAGCTGGGCAGCCTGGGGCCACCAACGGCTCGAGTGTGGTGTTGCCATCTCTGTTGAGTTCCTCCTTCTCTCTGTAAAGACCCCTGGAGGGCCACAGCTACCAAAACAGCCGTGGGGACACCTTCGCAAGTGGCACCATAGACCAGAGCTTCTGGGAGTCCTTTGGGAGCACCGAGCCCCCCAAGGCCAAGTCCCCGAGCAGCGACAGCTGGACCTGCGCAGATGCCTCCACAGGGCGGAGGAGCTCGGACAGCTGGGATGTGTGGGGCTCGGGCTCTGCTTCGAACAAGAACAGCAACAGCGATGGATGGGAGAGCTGGGAGGGTGCTGGTGGTGAGGGCAGAGCCAAGGCCACCAAGAGGGCAGTGCCGTCTGTGGTAGCAGACGATGGCTGGGACAACCAGAACTGGTAGGACCCTCAGCCTAGTTCCCAGCCCCACCAGGGCGACTGCTGTGTTTGCACTTTGCCCTCATCCTAGTTCCTCCTTCCTCTTGACCCAACAAACAGCAGCCACAGCACAAAGGTAGTGTCTCAGGCCAGAATTGTTGGTGCTGCAGGGGGGTGTACATGTGGGATCGTGTGGGATCGCACTCTTCAAGGCCACATGCCTGCTGTGCACGTGCCCACTGTGCACACGCCCCATGGGACTCCAGGACCGGGCAGCTTCTCAGGCTCATCAGACCTGGGGACCAGGTGTCTTTGAGAGCCAGGCTCACTGCTGCTGCTGGGGGCAGGCCCCAGGACCACAGCCTTACCCAGCACCATCAGGCTGTCCAGTCTGTGTGGAAGTGCTCTTTACCTTTAAAGAATTGAGCTGGTTCTTTTTTTTTTTTCCTTGAAGAAAATGCCTGGAGTTTCGAGATGGACACACTGAAGGCAGTACTGGAGCTTATACTACTGCCCAGCCCCTGGCTGGTCCACATCTCCTGTGGCCTTTGCTCTGAAGGTCATTGTTGGGATCTTTGGCCATCCCGTCAGCCCTTTCCAGCCCCTGATTTGCCAGAAAAGCCCTCCACAGACGGCTGCTTGAGGCTCAGTGGGCTCTGGCCTCATCCCTTGAACTTTCCCATCCTGGAATACTCTGGACACCTCAGAAATGAGCAGAGTAGGCTGGGGTAGCAGGCTCTGCAGGTTGGCCCCTGCCTATCCTGCTGTGAGGATCCTGCTGGGGGCTGGCAAGAGGGCAGGTGGGACTCCAGGGCCTCCCTGGAGACCCTCCTCCCAGGAACAACACTGGCCAGTGTTTTGTTTGCTGTGTCCACCATGGTCAGCTTTTCCCTGTCCCAGGCATCTGGAGGGTCACTACACTGGTGGCTGCACCCATGGCTCTCCCTCCTGTGTGCCCTGCCTTGCACAGTGGTACTGGGGTCTCACTGAACGCAGTGGAGCCCACCCAAGCCTTGAGCCTGTTGGACTGTGAAGCAAGTGCAGCGCAAGCTTGGGGACTGGAGGCACTAGTGCCCTGCAGACAAGACCCACCGTGGGTTACTGCTGCGTGCCTGGCGGGAGGGCCACTGGGCCTCTCCTCACACCCCCCCACCCCTACTGACCCTCAGTTTTACCAGCAGTGCATGCACCTGGTGCTTCTTGTGTGGTTTGTGTGCGCTCTGCTGTGTCCTGCCACAGCTGTGCTTGTCACAGTGCTGGCAAGGCCACCAGGTCCTGGGTGTGTCCGCCTTGAGGGTTTGTAGCTATCTGGGTCTAAGATGGGCCTTCAATTTGGAGAGCCCTGCTGGGTAGATACAGTCTCAGGACTTCCTGAGCTGGGTGGGTGTGTGTGTGTGTGTCCACCACTCATCACTGGGGGAGCAGCCGCCTCAGCTGCCTGAGCTCTGGGCACAGCTTGCATCCCTGTCCCAAGGCCTATCCTCAGGTGGGAAGGGTGCAGTTCCCTGGTTCAGGGTCTGCAGTGTATACCAGCACTCCTTAGGAAATGGACCATCTGCCCTGGGGTTGTTGGGAGTGGAAGATGGTACCCGCTGGCTGGTCCCCATTTAAGCTTGCTTCTAGGAAGCACTGAGGCCACTACCAAGACCCCTCACAGGAGAGGACAGACGGTTTTGCTGAGTCTGATCCCTCACCAAAGGGAGTTCCATAAAGCACATGGGAAGAGGGCCCTGGTGAGCCCTAAAGGGTCGCTTCTTACATGGCTATGGGTGGATGGGAACTTGATGGAGTGTAGTCCTAGAAGGGGCAGTGAGGTTGCCACAGACCTCCCAGGCAGCAGTTGTCCATGTCGTGGGCCTGTGCTGTTTATCCCAGATGCCTACTCTCAAGGCCATTTCTTGAGTTCCTAATAGATTGGCATTCTGAGCAGCCACTGGGCAGCCCCTCATTACACCCATTCAACTGTGTTGTCACTCCCAGCCCCAACTAACCCATGCAGGCAGGGCCCAGGTGCTGCCCAGCAGGAAGAAAAACCAAGCTGAAGATGGCCTGGTAGGATTGGCGTGGTGAATGAACAGGGGCAGCTAGAAGGAGGACTGGTCCTGCCCTGTTCCAACCAGCTGGCAGGAGGATTGAGGGTCCATGGGAGCTTTTCCTGCAGGCCCTTGGGGTTACCCTACCCCCATTGGTGGGATAGAGGAAGAGGGATCTCTGGCATGTGACCCCAGAGCTCGCCTGACAAGTAAGGTCTGAGGGGCACTGTGGGAGCTTTGAGGGATCTCTGGGCAGGTCTGGGGATGAAAAGGCACAGGACTCCCCACATGAAGTCACTGCTGTGAGCCAGAAATGCCTGAGGTTGTTGGGCCATCTCTGCAGTCCCTCGTGAGGGCCTGGGGCTGTTGGGCTGACATGGAGACATGGGTGGTATCAGTGAGGCATCAGGGAAGCAGGTTGTCCTTCCCTAATGGGCCAGTCACTGGCCAGGCAGCTGGGGGCTGGGTGTGACTCCCAAGCCTCTCCTGGGGGAGGGCAGCTATGGTTGAGCAGCCTACCCCAGCCCCCAAGGTTTAGGGGACCCCACAATGGCTGTGACTACAGACATTAACCTCCCCCTGACTCCGCAGAGTATCTTCAGGGACGTGGCCCAGGACAGATAGACTGAGTTCTTGTTGGGTCTGGTAGGGGATGGGGGTCCACTTATGCACTGGTCACAGGCTGGCCTGCAGGGGAACTGTGGGCCATTGGGAGGTGCTAGGTGGGCTTCACTGGGGGCAGTGTTCACCAGACCTGTGCAGAGTGGAGGGTCCTGGGGAACACTGGATTTCAGGTTCTGGGGCACACAGGAGGAGGGAAGGGAGTAGAGGCTGGGTGGCCTCTTCCTGATGGCAGTGTGAGAGCTGTTCCAGCCTCTGCCCTTCAGATAAGCTGCCAGAGAACCCTAACATCCAGCACCCACTAGTTCAGTGCCCAGGGCTGCATGTGGTGGCCTTTGTCTCTGAGTGGCCTCACCTGTGAGGAGCTCTTCAGGGGATAAGCCCTCAGGGAATGAGGAGTAAGGTGCTTAGCCCTTGCTATCCCTGGTAGTTTCCCTGAATGTACACTGGGGTCCTTTGTGCTGGGACCACTGTCTCTCCTTGGATATGCCCCAGGCAACAGCACAGAGGAGGGTGGGGACTGGTGGTGGCAGGGCTTGAATATTGGGGGCGGGGCCTTTCATAAGCCCTGTCCTAACTGTGGCCACAGCAGGACCAGAATGTATCAGAAGGCCCTGGGGAGTGAGGAACGCCGTGCTTGGAGCAGGAGGAGGTGGGTGACTTGCCTGCAGTCCTCGGCTGAGTGGACAGGGGAACCACTCAGGTCTGTGAGGGTGCCCTTGACCTTTCAGAAAGATTGGGATAGGAGATGAGCTCTTAGGTGGGCAGCAGGGCCAGGGTGCAGCCTGGAGACTTGGGCTATCCTGAGCTCTCACTGACCCTTCTCACAGGGAAGGTGATTTCCAGCAGAAAGGGTGGGGAGGTTTCAGACTTAGGTGGAGTTCAGGGGCTTAGGAGTGCTGGGGGTTGTCCTGCCGGATCCTTTGTGGCCAGATAGGACCCAGCCCATAGCTGTCTCTCCTTCAGGCCACTGGTGCCAGGGTCTCCTTTTGTTGGTGGCTCAGTACTGGCTTGGCACCCCAGACTTGGTGCAATTCCCAGGAAGGGAATAAGGTCCAGGATGGGGCCGTGTGGCTAGCAGCCTTTCCACAGGCAGGTGGGGGTGCGGGGATGTTGCTTGGTGGGGATACCCCTGGACACAAGCTGGGAGAGGTGTGCAGTGGGTGGTCTGCTGCTCAGCTGGGTGGGGTTGGAGGGTTTGGGTCAGTCAGGACTTGGAGGAGAACCCTGGCCCCACCCTGGAGGCTGTGGGCTGTGCTGTCACCTGTCCTCTGCTCAGCACAAAGGATTGGGGGCCTCATCTGTGAGCAGTGCTTTACTCTTCCCTAAGGCTGGAATCCGTGTGCTGGTCAGGGCCTTCATCCCAGCCAGCCAGCACGGGTCTGTCCACCAGCCCTGGGGACAGGTCGCCTCAGCTCGCATGTCCCAGACCAGGTTGTTTTTGTGCCCTGGCCCCTCCCTGCCCCTGTAGAAGTCCCTAGGTCTCCCTGGCCTTCTCAACTGTCAGCCCTCTGGGTACCCTGTCTAACTTTGGTTCCCAGGCCTCCCACATTCACACAGGCCTGGCAGGTGCTGTCCCAGAAACACCTGCTGCTGTTCTCGCTCACCTCCTAATGTCTCAAGATACCCTTTCTGCTTTGAGGCTGGACCTGGCAGAGACCCTCCATGTGTCCGATGGTCAGATGATGTCCCCAGCCTGAAGACCCCCATGAGCAGCAGTCCATAGTTTGGGGCGAGGGGCAGCTGGGGGTTCAAGGTCCTGTTGTCCTCTAGCTGTGTGCATCCGCTGTGGGTGTGAACACCAGGAGCAGGATGGGAAGGCCCCCAGTGCAGCCTCAGCTTTGGGTGGCAGCAGGGAATAGCATCCAAAGGTCACTGGCCTCTGGGCCCCCAGAAGGGTTTATGGGACCTGTCCACATGGCTCACAGAGGCGCGGAGGACAAATTCCGGCTGTGTGGTCAGTAGGGACTGATGGGTGGGTGGAGGTGAAGAGTCAAAGCTTCTCCTCCCACAGGCTGTGCACCATGAGCCCCCGAGCCCACCTCCACATCTGCCTCTGGCTGTGGCTGGGTACCACCTTGGCACATGGGCTGGGACAAGGTAAGGGGGTCCTGGGGACAGTCCCCACCCCTGCAGGACAAGTCCTCTGTGGCTGGCTCATGGCTTCCTTCCAACGAGTGTTCTCAGAGTCAAGGCTGTTCAGTTAAGAGGCAGAGCAGGCAGGCGGAGGGGACTCACTCCCGTTGAGTCTCACCTCAGCGTCACAATGGCCTGCAGTCTCCCCCGGCCTTGGGGTGCTTTTGTGTTTTCTGTTTCTCTTTTCATCCCCTCCTCTCTGCAGTTGTTCATTCTCTGTCACATTCCTGTTTTGCTTAGCTATGTCGTGACTGCCTTTCAGCATGGTTTCCAGACAGCACACATCTTGATAAGGGGCCCCTGCCTCTCCTGCACTGTCCTCTGAGGTCTCTGGGTGGGGCAGGGACACCTCCGCTTGGCCCTTGCCACCTGTCTGCTGTCAGCTTCTCAGTGTTGACCCCCTGAGGAACAGCACATGAGCCTGGGGAAGGTATGTGCTGGAGGTGCCTCCCTGGGAAAAGTCCTGGCCCAGTGGGTTTTTGGAGGTGAGTTTCTGTCTACAGAACCACTGTAACTCAGTTCATGCTGGGACCTTGCTTCCCTGATGGGGTGGAAGTGACCCTCTGTGGCAGTTCAGGCTCTACGAACTGCTGCTCTCATTCTTGGTGGCCCCTTGTCCCTGTCTGCATCTGCAGGTTCTGTGTCAACCTCAACATCTGGCCCCGCTTCCCACCTGCCCACCATGGAGCCATGGGGCAACTCGAACCCAGGTCTGGTCTGGGGCCCTGCCAGTTCTGGTTTCCCAGCCAGTACTCTCTGGTGGGGAGGCACCTGGACTGACCTTAGCTCCTCCTGCTCAGAATAACCCAAAGAGATAAATCTTGGACAAGGACCATGATTTCAGTTAGAAAGGAGCCTCCCTTGTCAGTTCGAGCCAAGTCACAAAGCAGTTCTACCAAGACAATGTGCTCAGGTGAAGGCAGGGACGTCACCCTGTCTAGTGCAGGTTCTCCCAGGGTGGAAGCTTGGGCAGGCCCCCAACATGTCAGAGGCAGAGTGGAGGAACAAAAGGTTCTTCATGGGCAAGAGTGGGGCTCTGCCCACAGCTGGTATTTCAGAGCCCCCTCCTCATCCCCACACATCCTGCCTTTCAGCAGGAGGCTTCCCGGGCATCCAGGACCCTTTGGACCCATCTAGAGACCAGCTCAGCTGCTTCCTGTTCTGAATGGGTTATTGTGTCTGCTGGGTGTCCCCTGCCTGGCCCATGCACTCCAGTTCCCAGTGTGGCAGCCAGAAGAGGCCCATCTCTGTCCCCAGTTCCAAAAATAGCTGCTCACTCCCTAGAGCCCAGAAGTTCCCTGGGAGGTCAGCTCCGGCCCACACTGCCCCTCTTGTTCCCACCAGTCATGGGCACCCCTGTTGCCCAGTAGGAGTCATTCTCTAGCATGGGGCTGAGGCTGCACGTGCGTGTGCATCCACAGACACACACACACTGTGCACACACGCAGCTATCATGTGCACACACATCTGGGTGGGGACTCTGCACCCAGAGTGCCCCCAAGGAATGAGTCAACCTGGTAGTGACTTTGACAACTCCAGGGAGTCTGGAGGCACAGCTGCTTCTCCTGAGACTGATTGGCAACTGGGAAATCCCAGGCTGCCACAGTGCCCTGGGGGCTGGCACCTCTGTCACCAAGCGGTTGCTGCCCTCCTCAGCACAACCTCAGGGGTCAGAGGCACCCCAGGGCAGGATTTGATTTCCTCTCCAGAAGCTGCCAATGCAGTCCTATTGCCGAGGACCACAGGAGGGCTGGTTCTCAGCCCCAGGCAGGCATTTCCCTGTGAGCTCCCCAGGGGACAAGGCCTCAGATGCCCAGGGTACACTGCGTCCCTCCAGAGCCCCCAAGATGGGACAGTGCCCCTCAGATCTCAAGGCAGGTCTTCTTCACTCTCCTCACAGCTGGGCACAGTGGAGGAGGAGGTTGGCTGGGCACTGGTGTCAGTCCTGACCTCCCCCTCCTGTCTCCGCAGTGAGCGGCCACCTAAGGCTAACTGTGCTGCCTGAGGACCGGCTGCAAATGAAGTGGAGAGAGTCAGTGGGGAGTGGCCTGGGCTACCTGGTGCAGGTGAAGCCCATGGCAGGTAAGGGGTCTGTACCTCTCTCCTCCTTGTTTCCTTCCCTGTGTTGGGGTGTCAGCATGGTGGTCACTGTCTCGTGCAGGCCAGCAACTCCCCTCCTCCATTCCTGAGCCTCACCCCTGTATGGTGGGCCATGACCCCCAATGCAGTCCCTGTGGTTTCTGTGTTCTTTTCCTCTCTCCCTTGGACACGTACACCTCTGTGTCCCATCCGCATCCTTGGCACACAGCACACGGAAGGTGCTCAGAACTACACATACTGAGCAAGGACTATTTCCTCAAAATGAGCCTCGGGGCCTTTAGAGGCTTTCAGAATGGTCCGGACTCTGCGTGCCAACAAGTATGTGGGCTAAATAAGGGCAGAGTGCCTGGCCCAAGTGTCCACTCTAGTGATAGAGCTGGGACCACGATGATGCCTAAAGGGCCAGTGCAGGCTCAGACCACAGGATACCCAGCCCAACAACCCTTAGGTCAGTGTTCTTCATCCTCATTCTGTATTGCTGAGTTGATTTGCAGATATCTTGCTTAAAGGGTGTTTTTTTTATTTTTATTCAGTATTAGGGATTGAACTTAGGGGTGCTCTATCACTGAGCTGCAACCCTATCCCTTTTAATTTTTTTATTTTGAAACAAGGTCTTACTAAGTTACTGAGGCTAGCCTGGAACTTGTATCCACCAGCTTCAGCTGCTGGGATGAGTGTACCACCATGCCCAGCTTGCAGCTACATTTTGATATGTAAAATTGTCATTATTCAATTTAAGATATCTACTAATTTTTATTGTGACGATTTTATTTGACCCATAAGGTACTTACAAGTAAATTTCTTGGTTTTAAAACAGGAGGGATTTTCTACCTACATTTTGTTCTGAATTTCTTTCTTAATTGTGTGTGGTTAGACATGCTTGATGTGATTTTAATGTATTGGAAGGTACCTTGTTCTACGGCCCCTGTATGGTCAATTTTGGTTAATGTCCCATTTGACTTTGAAAGTACATGCAGTTTGCAGTTGCTGGGTAACACTTTCCAGTGCTCACATTAAGCCCATCTATTTATTTCATGTTTCAAGCTTCTTGTGTCATTACTGATTTTGTGTCCATTTATCTGGTTCGTCAGTGAGAAGCGTTTTGTGTCTCCACTGTGGCTGTGGATATGTCCCCCACAGGTCTTGTTTCATATGCAGAAGCCTGGTCTGGTGCAACATGACCAGGACCACACGTCTCCTGGCAGACAGGACCTGTCCACTGTGGAGGGCCCCTTATGGAGCTGTGTTTCACCCTATTCCTGCTTTTGTCTGTCAGTCTGCTGCAGCAGGCAGTGTTCACATTAAGGATCCTTTCTAGTTCTTTCACTCTTGACCTCTCTTCTAAGTGGCATACGTAGGGCGTTATCTTCATCCAGTGCAACAATTTTTGCCTTTTAATTGATAAAATTTAACCATTTATGTTTAGTGAAATTATTGATTTGAGTTTAAATCTACCATCTTCCTATTTGTTTCCTTTTTGTTATTCTCATTGTCGATTTTATTCTCCTTTCTTGACTTCTGAGCTGATATTTTCATGGAAAAATCTGAACACACTCATAAGGAAGTGTAGCACAATGAAGCCCCTATTCTGAGACTCAGCTTCCAGTTAGCAACATGCAGCCACTGTCACTTCACTTCGCCCCTCAACTCCCTCCATACACTGGTATCTTAAAGTAAATCCTAGGTGTCATGTAATTTTGTCTCTCAAAATTTCAGTATGTCCTGTAAAAGAACAGGCTTGAAAACAGCCCACTACCCTTCAAATGACCCCACTGTATTACTGCTTCAGAATTGTTAAACATTTAGTTTGTTTGAATTTTCTAACCTAATTTTCTAGCCTTTACAGTTGACTTGACTTAATTGGGACCCCTAGGAATCCACACATCTTGTTGGGCTCCTACGTCTCAAGTAACTTCTCATCTGCATAGTTCACCTCTTGCTCTTTCCTTGACACTTATTTGTAGAAGAAACAAGATGCGGGGTTCTTGTTCTGCAGAGGCGTCCCTGTGAGGCTGTCTCCTGTGGACTGGAAGTTGGTCCCTAGATTACAGTCTGAGAACATTTGCTGACAAGAGTCTTTGGCGGTAGTGCTGGGCCACCAACAATGGCTGCTGACTGTGTGTGTGTGAAGTTAAGATTAGTGAAGAGGGGTGCGACGTGGACAGGTGTCCCCTCAGCCTAGAAGTTACCTGTTAATTTACCCTGCTGGTGGCCACCTGGGAAACCCCAGCCATTATGTCCACTGCAGCTGTGGCCTTTCTCCAGGGGTGCGAGAGCCTCAGAGTAGCACTCCCATGCACCCTCCACACCCCGTAGCTCTGTACCTATGTCAAATCTCAGGCATCCCAGTTGTAGGCTGTTGCACACTGCTGCTGGTGGGCTTGTGTCCAGTTCCTTTCTGCTGTGACAGCATATGTAGACAATGGGAGCTTATGTGGCTCATGGCCCTGGAGGTTGGGAGCCCAAGAACATAGTATGGTCATCTGGAGGGCCTGGCGCTACCATGACATGGTGGAGGGGACAAGAATGAAAGGAAACATTACTGGTTAAATCTTCCCACTTATCAGGAAATCACTTCCACAAAATAGGCAGTGCCCTGTGACACTTACCAATGCAATCAAATGTCAAATGAGGTTAAGGGCGCTGGACCATCATAGGTCAAGGGTGTGCATTCCTGGGTTTAAGTCCTGTTCTGCACTGAGTAGCTGTGGCGGTCCCTGTTGCCTTAGATCCCCCTCTGCAAGATGGGTGTGGTGAGGTTGTGACGCCCCCATGATTTGATCCCCCTGAAGGGCTTGGGCTGGGGCCAGGAACACAGCAAGTGCTCAATAAAGGCTAGTGGCTGACAGCGGGAACCTGCCCCCTTTGTTTCTGCATACCCTCACACCTCATGCCACCGTGACACTCAGCCAAGAGTGAGCCTGGTGTCCTCATGTCCTCACTGCGTCCCTCCCCAGGTGTGTGTGGCCCCCTTCTCCTCCTCCCATCCTGGCACTGGGGCCAGGGGCTCTGCCCTCTGAGGGGGGACAGGGTCCTCTTGGGTCCCGCCTTTGTTTTCCATGTTTGATTGCCGCTGTCCTCAGAAGAGGGGCCTCAGAGCAGGGCATATGACACTCGTCCCAGGTCGGCTTCCTCTGCCACAGAGGCCTTCACACCGGAGGAAGTCCCTCCTGTCACACCCACACCTTCCTCTCTCCCCTGGCCTCCAGGGAGGTGCTGGGGGGCCGCCTGGAGGCTTCTTGCCCCACGTGCACACAGGTGTGCAATTGCACATGCATGTAAGCACACACATGCACACCCACCTTGGTGGTCTCAACGGCTCTCCCACTCCCACTGCAGGGGACTCGGAGCAGGAAGTGATGTTGACTACCAAGATCCCCAAGGCCACTGTGGGGGGCCTGAGCCCCTCCAAGGGCTACACATTGCAGATCTTCAAGCTCACTGGCTCTGGGCCTGTCCCCCTGGTACAGAGGGAGTTTGTGAGTAAGTCCACTGTCCTGCCCTGGATCCCAGTCTGGGGTGGACATGGATGCCAGGGTTCTGGGCTGAGAGGTGGGACCTGGGTTGGTACCCTGGCTCACTCCATGAGGTGCCTCTGGGTCTTGATTCCTGCTCCTGATGTCTCTGCCCAACCCCGGGGTCAGAGGGTGGTTTGTGGAGCCCACAGTGTGCTCTCCTGGGAAGAGTGTGTGTGCAGGCCCTCAGCTCTCAGCCTCAAGGGTGGTGTCCTGACAGCCCCTCATCTCTCTGCAGTTGAAGACCTGAAGAGTAACTCCCTGGGCAAGAGCAGCCAGAGGCCACCAGGGGCAGCTCTGGAGCCCACCCCTTCCCACAGGGGAGCCCCAGATCCTGAGCAGACCTCTGACTCCAGAGTCACCTTCACCCCAAGCCAAGACCCTCCCATTCTCGGTGTGTCAAAGTGGAGTGAGAGTGAGCTGCTGGGGAGGAAGGGAGCAACCTGGGGCGTCTCTTTTTTCTCACCATGTAGCCAGGAAGTTCTTCCCTATGTCTGACAGAGCACTCTCCAGCTTTAACTTCAGCTTGTCTGTCGTGCTCCTAGCTTCTCTCAAACCCAGGCACTGGGGGCAGAGGTAGCGGATCCCTCGGGAGCCCCCTGGTCTGGGAGGTGAAGGTGGCGGCTGACTCTCCACCCCCAGGAATACCCAGTGTGGGTCAGCAGCAGCTTGAGCAGCACTGGTCCTGGGGCCCTATGGCGCAGGATCCTGCTCAACAGCCCCCAGACCTGGAGAGGCAGAGCCACTCTGTGGCCCCGGCCAGAAGGAGAGAGAAGCTAGGTAAGTGGGTGCTCTGTGGCATCGTGCAGGGCCGGATGCCTCCAGGCTTGACCTGTCGATGGGTTCCTCGGAGGGAGGGGCTGCCCCTGCCCCTGGGCTTGGAGCTGAGGGAAGGGCTCTGTCACCCTTGGCACCATCCCTCTCAAGGGAGTTCTTGTGTCCAGGGCCCTGTGCCTCCACTGTGTGTTCCAGTGACTTGGGGCCTGTCGGACTACACCCCACCCACCAGGGCCCTAAGGGTGGGGTTGGGCCTCCCGCTTCAGACTGTGGTCTGATCCCCAGGGGTGGAGCACATCAACTATGCTGGGGGCCTCGTCCCTGGAGTCTGCCTGACTCGGGGGCCCAGCCTGCCTGGCATGGTCCCTGCACAACTGTCAGGGAAACCACACAGGGGTTCCTTGTCTCCATGGAGCTGTGGGGCCTCCGGACAAGCCCCAGCTGGCCTCCTCTGGGCAGCAGCAGCACTGCTCAGGTGGCTGTACCTGAGCTGTCTGTGGACTGACCCCCTCACCCCTCAGCAACCCATGGGCATCTGGGCCTGGGCAGATGCAGACATCTCGGCTGCAGGGAGGCAGGCTGCGTGGACACTAGTGGAGGGCAGAAGCAGCCCCCAGAGCTAAGGCTACAGTCAGCTCTCCTTCTGGAGGGTTTAGAGGGGCTGAGAGCACTGACCAGCGCGTCCATGGGATTTTCTGTTCAGCAATCCTCCAAGCCCTTGTCCCCTCAAGACCCAGCCAACCTCAGGGAAGGTGGTTCTGGGGTCTGCAGCCAGACCAAGAGCAGCTCAGGGGCCTCACCCAGCATCTCACCCCCTCCTGCCCCAGTTGGCCCTGAGTTCCACTGCACTCCCCCCACACCCACTGACATGGTCTTCCTGGTGGACGGGTCCTGGAGTATTGGCCGTGGCCACTTCCAGCACGTCAAGAACTTCCTGGCCAGTGTCATCTCACCCTTTGAGATTGGGCCCGATAAAGTCCAAGTAGGTGGGTACTACCCTTCAGTCTGCCCCAGGGTCAGCCCTCACAAGGCCTCTCCGGTTGAGGGAAGCCCTAGCCTTCCAGGTTTGCCCACAGCCAGGCAGAGGCTCCCTGCTGGCTGAAGTCTGAGGTCTGTGCGGGTCACGCAGCCCACTCCCTGTGCCAAGCCCCCTGCTCCAACTGGGGCTACTAACCTCGTCTGCGTGATAGGCTGCCCCCAGCAGGCCAATCTGGGCCCTGCAAAACTGTATCCCCAGGGGACCCCAGGAGGCTGTGTGCAGAGCTGGCAACCTCGGGATGGGTCCTGGCCTGCATGGTCTGACCCAAAACAGCCCAACAGTCCCCTCCCTGCAGGCCTGACTCAATACAGTGGAGACCCCCAGACCGAGTGGGACCTGAACTCCTTCCACAGCAGTGGGGAGGTGCTGGCAGCTGTGCATGGCCTCCGCTACAAGGGAGGGAATACGTTCACAGGTACCACCTGGCCCCACGTCTGATGAGTGGACCCTGAACCCTTGCTTGCCCTGTTGGTCCACCTCACACCCTGAAAACTTGTGAGAAGCTGGGGAAATACCTTCATGAAGGGCAGAAGCACTCTTTGTTTGTCTTTGGCAAAAACGTGGGCCTCTTTCCCACATCTTGCTGAAAGTGAGTGGCCCCTCTGACCTCACAGTTACTGCAGCACCCCTGCATGTGTCTAGCTGGACTTGGGCGCTGCCGTGCTGACCATGAACGCCCTCCTGAAGAAGAGGAGCCTCCTGCTCCTGGGTGCCTCAGCCTGGTGGGGTTAGACTGCTGGGGCGGGGGATGAACTGAGAGCCTAGGAACAGCCAAGGCCAAGAGGCACCCGAGAGCCACTGACAGCCGGTAGTACCTGCCATTTATTCCTACTGCTCCCAAGGCCTCGCCCTGACCCATGTGCTGGGGCAGAACCTGAAACCTTCAGCCGGTCTCCGTCCAGAGGCAGCCAAAGTGTTGATTCTCGTGACGGATGGCAAGTCCCAGGATGATGTGCACACTGCTGCCCGTGTCCTCAAGGACCTGGACGTTGACGTCTTCGCTGTGGGTGAGTCCTGTGCAGCCTGGGCTGGAGTTCTCTCATAGCTAGAAGGCTCTGGAGAGCAGATGAGTCTGCACCCTGGCTTCACCCTCATGGCTGTGGAACCAGGTGGGCCTGGCCTCTGGGCCTCAGCTTCCACTGCTATGGTGCCCAGGCAGTAAATCCCTGCTCTGGGGTGTACCCTGGAGCCAGCATCTGCACACTTGGGCACTGCCAACACCCTACTAGGTTTTGTGCCATGTTCACTGAGCAGCCTGCAAGCCCATCCTTCACCTGGCCAGCACCTCTGTGCCTGGCGACCCACCCACCTCCTGCCCTGGCTGCCACCAGGAGGGTCATGCCTCTGCACTGCCTGATACTCAACCCTGTCCTATGGGGAAGAAACTGCAGACTGGGGGTCCTCCTGGGAACCCCTAGTCTCTCATATGCACTCCACCCAGCACCTATATGGTCTGACCATCTGCCCAGCTCCAGGGCCCACCTGGCATGGGCCCAGGGTGAGGTTCAGCCTGGCCTTGGTCCTGTCTCTCACTGGGCCCCATGGGGTCCTAGGCATGTGGCCCCTCTGTAGTTCCATCAAGCTGGACGAGGAGCCAGACAGATGGCAACCTGCTCCCTTTGCCCCCGAGCAGGTGTGAAGAATGCTGATGAGGCAGAACTGAAGGTCCTGGCATCCCAGCCCCTGGACATCACTGTGCACAATGTGCTGGACTTCCCCCAACTGGCCACCCTGGCTGGCCTGCTCAGCCGCCTCATTTGCCAGAAGGTGCAAGGCAGGAGCCTAAGCAGGGCCCCAGGTGAGGGGGTGGGGCCCTTCCAGGCCCTGCCAGCTGCTGTGGGCAGAGGGCCAGGAGGCCATGGCTCCCACATGGTGCACCACAGCCTTGAGGGGCCTGAGCCCCCACTTGGGGCATCTGTTGTGGAGGGCCTGGGGGAGTGATCCTCCTGTCCCTCTTCAGTAGCCACCAGGGAAGCAGACAGAGCTGGCCACTTGGGCCCTGACCACCACCCTGCCCACCCACAGTCACTCCAGAAGATGCTCCGGCCCTGGAACCCCTCCCAGGGCCCAGCAGCCTGGTCCTGACCCAGATCACCTCCTCCAGCGTCCACGTGTCCTGGACTCCAGCCCCCCAGCTGCCCCTTGAGTATCTGATCGTGTGGCAGTCGTCCAGGGGTGGCACCCCCCAAGAGGTGAGAGGGATCCTGGCCTCCCCCAGCCACGCGGAGCAGGGCAGCTGACGGGGCTCACGAGCCTCGGCTCAGGCAGGAATCTGATAAGGCTGAGCTGGAGTCAAGGCAGGAGCGGCCACGGCCTCCCTGGGCTTGGGAGCCGAGACAGGCTGGCCCTGCTCATGTGCACCACAGAAGCTGCGAGCAGGGCCATCGGGGGTGGCTGAGGACCCAGGGGTGTGGCTTTGATTGGCAGGGGATGGGTTAAGTGATTGTCTTCTGCCCATGCTCCCTCAGAGCAGGCTGCTGCTCTGCTCCAGGCTGGGAACCCTGATTTGCAGGAAGGGAGACATCCACACCCCTGTCAGCAGTTTTCCTGCCCTGTGCCCTGTCCCTCTGTGCCCCATGCTGCCCAGTTCTGTTCTGTTTCAGCTGGTGGTTGGAGGGCCCGCCTCATCTGTGCAGCTTTGCAACCTGACCTCCAGCTCCGAGTACCTGATCTCTGTGCTCCCTGTCTACAAGGACAGGGTTGGCAAGGGCCTGCAGGGTCTGGTGACTACAGGTAGGTGGGGTGCATGTGGCCCCTTCTCTTCCTTTGGGGCTTGGCACCAGCAGGGAGGTGCGGTCGGCAAACCTGGGTCAGAACCATCCCTACAAGTCTCAGTCCCTGGGCCCCTCTACCCTGAACACCAGGAGAGTCATTCATTCTGTTGCCACACCTCAGCCATTGCTTCCCTGCTCACATTGTTCTCAGAGCCCCCACCCTGCCTGGCCACAGCACATGGCTAAGGTCACTAATTAGCAGCTCCAGCCCCCTCCAAAGGGTTGCCAGGAGTGCCCCTTTAACAGTTCTACTGACAGAGGAGCCACATGCCACCAACGGACCCAGTTAAAGTGGATGGTGCAGGGGCTGGCAGTGATCCAGAGATGGGCAGCTGTCACCACAGCTTCCCTCCCCACCTGCTCAGCCCCTTGCCCAGCCCTGCACCCTCTCTCTGCTCTGTGTCCTGTCATTCAGAGAAACAGCACCACACCACATACCCCGGGGCCTTTGGGAGGCCCCTGAAGCACTCGGGAGGCTGCACCCCCCAACCTTGGGGCAGATGGCCTTAGACCTGTGGGGAGGTCCAACTCCCCAACAGCCACGAGCCCCAAAACTTGGCCTCAGTGAAGTTTGGAAAAGTGCTTAGACTCCTGGGGCCCACGATGTTGCCTACGAGGAACACCTAAAATTGGACTTAGAGAAATCATTTTGTGGTTAGAGGAGGGCCCCCTTGTCAGTGGGCATGATTTATGCACATGCCACGTTCCCAAAGTGCCCCTGACAGTCGCCTTTCCCCAGCACCCCTGCCTCCACCGCGGGCACTGACCCTGGTGACAGCAACACCCAGGACGCTCCGCCTGGCCTGGCAGTCCTCTGCGGGGGCTACCCAGTACCTGGTTCGATGCTTATCAGCCTCCCCAGGGGGCAAGGAGGAAGAGAAGGAGGTGCGCCTGGGGGCAGGGGAGGAGAAAGGTGGGGGAGCATCGGGGCCGGGCTGGGCACAGGGACAGCTTGTTCCCTTCCCCAGGTGCAGGTAGGGCTGCCTGAGGTGCTGCTGGACGGCCTGGAACCAGGCAGGGACTACCAGATCTTGGTGCAGAGCCTGCAAGGGCCAGAAGCCAGCGAGGCCCGGAGCATCCACATCAGGACCCGTGAGTGTCCCCTCTGGTTCCAGAGGCTTCCATGGTAGGAGCCCCAGACCTCTCTGTCCTCTCCCATCCTCACCTCAGGCACGGGGCAAGGGTGGCATGCCATCCCCTGAAGCCTGGCTGTGCTCTGCAGCTGCCCTGGCCCCACCAAGGCACCTGGGCTTCTCAGACGTGAGCCACGACTCAGCCCGTGTGTCCTGGGAGGGCACCCAGAGGCCCATGCGCCTGGTCAGGGTCAGCTACATCTCCAGTGATGGTGGTCACTCAGGGCAGGTGAGAGGACCTGCCTGGGGCTCAAGTGTGGTGAGAGCTGCTGAGGGACCAGGGTGCACGTGCGACTGTGGGGGGGCCCAGAACCCTCAGTCCCACCATGTAGTCTCCCAGGCCTCTCCCTGCTTGGCGTGTTGTGCCCATGACTGCCCAGTCCCCGACACCTGACCTGGGGGCTCATGTCTTTAGCCCCACCTTGGCCACTGAGGGACTCCAGTGGGATCTGGAGGGACATGAGGTAGAGAATCAATACAGGTACATGCAGTGACACCATGGAGCAGCTGTAGGTGCCCCCACTTCAGGGTCTATGGGGGGCTTCCTGGGTCTCTGGTCCACCCCATTTTCTGCATTTTTGGGGCCACAGAGTAGTGGTGGCTGCAGGTCCCAGGCTTGGATCTCTGCCCTGAGAGGGGCTCTGGGTGCCCACTGGGTCTGCCCATGCCCCCTACAGACAGAGGCTCCTGGGAATGCTACATGGGCTGCTCTGGGACCCCTCTTCTCCTCTACCACCTACACTGTTCGTATCACCTGCCTCTACCTTGGGGGAGGCTCCTCCACGCTGACTGGCCGTGTGACCACAAGTGAGTATCGGGAGGTCAGGTCTGGGGCTGAGAGATGGATGGGCTGATCCTGCTCTAGTGGACCATTTAAATCAACACACGTCCACTGAGCATCTCTTCTGGGCCAGAGCTGAGCCAGGTGGGGCAAATGGCTGGAGAGGTGTGAGGGGAGGGTACAGTGGCCTGGGACTCAGGGATACTCCTCTGTGTGTCCCTCTTGGCTCCTGGCCAGCACTCTAAGCCCAGCTGCTGCCTCACCTTCCAGGGAAAGCCCCCAGCCCAAGCCAGCTGTCGGTGACAGAGCTGCCAGGAGATGCAGTCAGGCTGGTGTGGACAGCGGCAGCCTCATCAGGCGTACTGGTCTACCAGATCAAGTGGACACCCCTGGGAGAGGGGCAGGCCCATGAGGTGCGGTAGGGAGGGCAGGCTGGCTGTTCAGAGGAGACCCTCCCGCCCCAGGTGCTGAGGCCAAGCGGGGGCTTGGGCCCTGTGTGCCCACCCGAGTTCTGCATCCTGGGGACACCTCTCTGCCCGGGGCCTGGGATCCAGGCCCCCAGCGTGAGGTTCCCCATGAGCCGGTGAACACCTAGACTCTCATCTCTCCAGATCTCTGTCCCAGGAACCCTGAGCACAGCCATCCTGCCTGACCTGGGGAAGCACACAGAGTACGAGATCACCATCCTGGCCTACTACAGGGACGGAGCCCGCAGTGACCCTGTGTCCCTCCGCTACTCCCCCTGTAGGTAGTCCTCTCTCCATTTTTCTAGATTGGGGCAAGACCAACCTAAAGGAGAACCCCGACTCCCCTGAGACTTCAGACCCCAAACCACTGGCAGGCAGAGTCCACAAGTCCCTGACCCCTGGGCCTGACTGCTGTGTTGTGGGGCTTCAGTGAGCTCCTGTGGAGGACAGGTGTTCCAGAGTTGACCAAGGGTCCAAATCACCAGGCATGGGTGATAGCTCTGTGCTGGGACAGCAGGACCTGCTGTGGGGGCTGATGTCTGAGTGCCGCACTGGGAAGCCTAGGGTGGCACTGGGGGTGTGGTGCGGCACTGGGGGTATGGTGCAGTGATGGGGGCGATGGGGGCATGGTGCAGGTTGGGAAGCAGAGTGCCCAGTTCAGCACAGGTTAGGTCCCCTGCCTGCAGAGTGGCCCCTTGTGGAGGGCCCTGAGCCCCACACTGCCTCTGCTGTTGCTAGCTGCAGCAAGCAGAAGTCCCCCCTCCAGCCTGGCTCTGTCTTCGGAGACTCCCAACAGCCTTCAGGTCAGCTGGACACCCCCAAGTGGCCATGTTCTCCACTACCGGCTCACCTACACGCCTGCCACAGGCTCCGGACCTGAGCAATCAGTAAGTCTGCGGAGAGCAGCAGCCACCCAATGAGGGACCTTCTAGGGTGGGGGAGGTCAGTGGGTGAAATGTGGCCCATCCTGTGTGCTGAGGGTGGCCTCAGACAAAAAAAAGCCAAGCCTCATAGTGAGTTCCTCCAGGAGGAGCCCACTTAGGTGACTCCTGCCCCTCAGATCTCTGTGCCAGGGCCCAGGAGCCACACCGTGCTCTCTGACTTGCTAGCTGCCACCAAATACAAGGTCCTGGTCTCAGCTGTCTACGGAGCAGGGGAGAGTGTGGCAGTGTCTGCCATGGGCTGGACAGGTAAGTGGGCACCAAGACCCCAGACCCAGACAGACCCAGATCTAGCCAGACCCCAGAAGGGAGATGGAGGTGTCCTTGAGAAGCCATCTCATTCTAAAGTGATGACCTAATTCAGGTTAGAGCACAACAATCAGAACGGAGCTCTGCAGGTCTTGCAGTCAGCGCTCCCATTCTGGCCTCACCTGCTGGTGCCGTCAGGACTGGCTGGTACTGGGGTGTCTGGGATGTGAAGGGGCAGAGTGAGCGGGATGCTGAGCACAAACATGAAGGAGGCCAGTTACATGAAGGAGCAGCCTGGGAGTCAGGGCTGAGCTTGCCTTGAAGCATTTAGGACATGGACATGTCTCCACCAGGCCTGGAACCCCCCACCAGCATGGCCAGGACCTAGCCAAGAAGAGTCCTTTCTTGCTATTATTTTGCACTGGTTTTTTTGGTCAGCTACAGCTGCTTGGAGCAGATGGCCCTCAATGGCCATGCATTCCCTCACCTCAACTCCCCCCTGACATCCCTGCAGGGTCATCTAGTTGTGGCTTGAAAGCCCAAGGGGCAGAATCCTCGTTACTTAGTGGACATGTTTCCTTCACCCACACCTGCCCTAGAAGTAGCCACAGAGTGACCTGTGTTCCTGAGTCTGATTGCCTCACACTCAACATCTCCTGGGCCTGCAGCTAGAGCCAGCACCCTCTCAGGGTGCTGCACCCAGAGAAGCCCTTATCTTTGGCCCTGAGCCCTGCAGGGAGAGTGGAGCACTTGCTCACTCAGTGAGATCCAGAGGTGGCGGGACTACCCTGTCCCTTTCCTAGAGGGACAGGTACCACAGGCCTTCAGTGCAGTAAGGGGGCAGGCAGGTGGAGATGCAGCACAGACCACCTGTGTCCACAAGAGAGATCAGGGTGTCACCATGCAGCGGCTGCTCCCTGGTGACTTGGTCAGGCTGAAGTGGCTCATGACCCTCTGTCTCCTTGCAGCAGCCTGCCCCAGCCTCCACCCGGACAGCTCCCTCCCAGGTAGGTCCTGCCCACCTGTGGCCAGTGCGCTCTCCCCTCTTCTCTCAGGCTCTTCCTGAGGAGTGGGGGTTGAGGGAGGCCCACTGGAGACCCACCATAGGATTTCGGGTGCAGACTGCACTTTCTCGGATGGCCCCCTGAGGTTGGCAGGGCAGTTCCATTCCTGCTTCACAAGGGAGCAGAGGCTGGCCCAGGTTAGTGTCAGCTTGGGCAGGGCAGAAGCAAAGCTGAGTCTAGGCTTTTCTGGCCTCTGTGGAGCTTGCTGCTGCATGGAAGCTGGGTTTCCAGGTGCCAAGCCTGAGGGGTCCTCATTCATGTTTCACGAGGGCTGAGGTCCTCCTCAGAGAGTAGATGCTTGGCTTCAGGAACGTGGCCGGGGAACTCTGCCCAGTAGGGAGACGGTGGCAGGCAGATGTGCTAAGCCATGTGAAGGCTGTGCGTCCACCTGGGGGGCAGGCTGTGGCTGCCCTGGGCCCACTGTTGGGCCTGCAGGGCCAGTGGGTAGCAGGCAGGAGAGACTGCAACCTTGAAAGGGCTGGAGCCTCTGCTGGCCTCCTGCTTGGGGCTGCTAGTCAGCCAGGCACTGATTAGCGCCCAGCATAGGTGAGATTCACCCCATACTTCATGCCCAAGAAGGACCAGCTGCATTGAGGACCTGCCCAGGTTCCCATGACTCTGCTGGCTCAGGGCATGGCCCAGCCCTGAAGGATCAGGGGCCTGGAGGGTCCTCAGGCCATGTGCAGCAGAAGGGACCATGTATGGCTGTGGTGCTGGACAAGGGGAACTCAGCAAGGCCCTTCTTGGAGAGGAAAACAAACTTGGAAGCTGGGTGGGGTGGTGTGGGTGCTAGGGCTCTGCTTGTTGGGGGAGATGGGAGTTAGGGTCATGGTTGGGGCTGTGTGCCAGTGGTCCCACCTCTTCCATCTCTGGGCCTCCCACACTGAAACAGTTAGCCAGGGAAAAGGAGTCATGGTCTGGGGTAGGGGTGGGCAAGGAGAGTGAGGGGCTGGATTCTCCCAAGGGGCCAAGGTGGAACTGGCCCAGAGGCTGCCCCAGACCCTTGCTCTCCAGCTCCCGCAGCCAGGCCACCCCTTCTCAGCATAGCCCCTTCTCCTGCCTCACCTTCCAGTCTGGACCTCTGCTCCAGCCTGTCATCCTTCCCTGTCCACCAGGATTTGACTTGATGGCAGCCTTTGGCCTGGTGGAGAAGGAGCATGCCTCTATTCGAGGTGTGGCCATGGAACCCTCAGCCTTGGGCCTGACCCCGACCTTCACACTCTTCAAGGATGCCCAGCTGACACGGCGGACTAGGTATGAGGGGCCAATGGGGCTGGAACTGCAAGTGGGGCTGTGGGAAGTCAGGTGGGCAGAGGTGGGCACAAGAAGGAGACTGACCACATCCCTGGCTCCCAGAGCCTACTGGCCCTGGCATCTCTTCATCACACTGCCGACTGGTTTCACCTGTGTGCTAGAAATTCTCATCTCACAGTCAGCAGATCTCAAATGGAATGGGGCCTGCCCCTCAGCATGATCTGCAGCCATGCATGTGTCTTTCCCCACCTGGCCTGGGAACTGGTCCCCTAGCTGCGTCCTGAACATGGTCCACGATGCTGACTGCCTTTGCCTGCCAAGTTAGCAGCTGTAGAGGGCATGTGATCCCCCTTTACCCCAACATCTTGAGTCACAGACCTGCACTGCAGTGCACGTGGCATGGTAACAGCAAGAGCAGGCGCTGACTTCCCAGATCCCCAAAGGACTGACAGGGCCACATGCCAGAAATTACCAGTAGGGTCTAACTGAGGCATGCAGGGGCACTGGGGCCCGTGGCCCTGAGCAGGTGGCCAGAAGGGCCGGGAGGCTTCTCCAGGTCCCTGCTTTCTGGGCCACACAGGTGCAGGTTGCAGCCAGCCTGGGGGCCCAGCGAAGAGGGTAGAGAGGCTGCATCAGGGTAGCACTGTCTGGAGCTGCCAGGTCCCTGGGCCTCGTGGCACAGCCATCCACCACGGGCAGCGCAGCCTCCTATTGCTGTGCTCGCGCTAGAGGCGTCTCCTTCAGGGGTGGTCTGTTCTTTTATCCTTTTATTTTTATTTTTGTGATTCTAGGAGTGGAACCCAGGGGTGCTCTACCACTGAGCCACATCCCCAGCCCCTTTTTGTTTTTATTTGGGACAGAGTCTCACTAGGCTGCCATCAGCCTCCCAAGATTGTAGGCACATGCCACTGCACCCACTGTTTTTTTAAATAACCACATTTTATTTTAAATTTAAATATGCTTTTAAATGGATGCATGGACACATAAACATGGTGCCTGTTAACGGGGCACGGTGTGGTGTTTCCATACAAGCACAGTCGTGAGGTCTTTGGGTCCGGTAGGCACTCCTGCCCCCTCACGCATTCCAACGCTCTCACCCCATTACAGAGGAGACAAACCTCTCTTCTCCCATGATTGTGATTGCGTGGCTCTCCTGCGGCGTGGGTGTGGTAGCCAGCACTCGCCCTCTGCCTCTAGAGCCACTGCTAGAGCTGCCGCAGGAGAGAGACCACCTCACTTCCCCAGGTTGCTGCGAACGAATGGCAGGCCCCTTCTTCCCTGTGGCCATCAGCCTTTCTCTGGGTCTAATCCCATGTGTCCTTCTCTGTCCTCAGCAGGTGGACACTTGGGTGGCTCCTCTGTTGTGGGTGGTGCTACAGTGACCATGGAGGGCAGGATCCTCTCTGGACCTGCTCTGGACCTGCTCTGGACCTCTGGGGACAGCAGCTCCCCCTGCTGCCCGGTGGCTGTGCTCAGCACAGTCCCACCCTGTGCAGCCCCTCCCCCCCAGCACTGACCTTGTGTCTGGGTAACAGCTGTTTTGCCTCAGGGGTGGCTTTGACCTGCACTTCTCAGATGATCAGCGATGCCGGGCACTTGTTCCGCTGCCTGCTGGCCATTTGTATGTCTTCTCTTGAGCATGGTCGCTGACTCCTGCCCCCTTTTGCCCCCATTTTCTTCGTAGGGTGGTGTGGAAGCGCTGCTGCAGAAGCGGTGGCCCCATTCCTCCCGTCTGGGCTTTCACCGCTGTTCTGCTGGGTGGGCGGGTGGGATGCTCCCACTGCCTGGAGCCCTGGTCTCCACCCCCTGCCTCTGGCCCCACCTTGCACCAAGGTGTTCAGCATCCCAGCCACCATTCCTCAGTCACCCGTCTGAAGTGCCGGCCACCAGCCTGCAGGGCACACGGTGCTTCAGTGCTGGCTGCTCTCCTTTTTGAGCTCCAGAAGGGGACAGAGGTTTCCCAGGTGTGCTTACCCAGCACAGATGCATCTGCACCATGGCAGCTGCACTGAGGGGTCTCAGGCTGCCCAGTTGGCAAGGTCCTTCCCGTGGTGCAGTCAGGAAGGTCCCCAAGGAGACAGCAGACAAGAGCCACCACGGGCAGAGAGTGGGGGAGGGCTCAGGAGGAAGGAGCAGCAGTGCCACGGCCTTGGGGTCAGGGTGCTTAAAGCCTTGCAGGAAGTGGTGGGGCTGGGTCTTCCCAGCCCCTGGTTTTTATCCCAAGAGCACGTGAAGGCCAGATAGGAGGCTGCAGGCTCTGGGGAGCACTTCTATTGTGTGACCAGAGACCCCTCCCCTGCCTCTCAGTGCACCTGGGTCTGCACAGGTCCTGGCCAGGAGCCCCCAGTCTGAGCACTAGGACAGCTGTGGTCAGTGGGCCAACTCCTGAGGGCAGCGCTGCCTGTGTGCCTGTGGGCTCCCGGCCCTCAGGAGTAACCTGGGGATTCTCCTGGTGGGTCTTTTGCCACACAGGGACCCTGAAGCACAGGGCCTAGGTGAGCCCCTTCTAGGTGACCTTCACTGGCCAGGCCTCAGGGGAGGTAGAGGGCTGTGTCAGGCCAGCTGCCTTGAAGCTTCTTGGAAGAAATTCTGTCCTTTACATACCCCATGTTACTCCCAGGGACACTGAGGCAGGGGAGACCCCAGCTTGGCCTTTAGACCGTGGCTGTATGTACCCCCAGTCTGTGTTCTGGGGTACAGACGGCTGCCACACTCCATCCACAGCTGGGAAGGCTGTGTGTGCAGGCTCCACCATGGTCAGCAGAGCAGCGCCAGGGTGAGGCTGGGGCTGCAGGGAGCCTGTGCCTGGGAGGCCTGGTCCAAGCCCAGCCACCCTCCATTCTGCTCACGCCCCCTCCCATGCCCCCAGCGACATCCACCCAGTGGCCCTGCCGCCTGAGCACACCATTGTCTTCCTTGTGCGCCTGCTCCCTGAGACGCCCCGCGAAGCCTTTGCGCTGTGGCAGATGACGGCTGAGGACTTCCAGCCCATCCTCGGGGTTCTTCTGGATGGTGACTGGGGCCCCGGGTCACCCTCGGCAGTTGGGAGGAATGGGAGCCCTGGCTTCACCCTCTCTTTAGTGCCCACCCTAAGCAAGAGCCAGGTTTCCTGAGCTTCCTCAGAGCTGCACCCCTGCCCTTCACGGGGGAGACCTGCCAGGGTCCTGGGCATGGCCTTGGGTCCTGCAGCTCTCACAGTCTGTCCTTTCCCATCATTTGGGACCAGGGTGGTTGGGTAGGACAGATGCTTACCTGCTGCTCACCTCACCCTGGCAGCTGGCAGAAAGTCGCTGACCTACTTCAACCATGACCCCAGAGCTGCCTTGCAGGTGGCCACTTTTGACCTGCACGAGGTGAAGAAGATCTTCTTCGGGAGCTACCACAAGGTCCTGGGAACTCTACTTAGTTCTACGGGCCCCGTCCCGCTTGCCAGCTGTCCCCATGTGCAGCTGCCTGCCCTGGAGCACCAGCACAAGTCCCTGAAAGTCAGGCGATAACCCACCTGGGCCTCTGACACTGACGTCCCTTTGTTTCAGTGGCCCTATTTTAATTTGGGTCAAAGTGCACTCTAGCCTTTCTCTTTGGGAGGCACCTGCTTTGGGAATTGCCCTGGAAGTCACATGGGATGTGGGTACCATCAGGACCCTGCCCAGGTCCCAGGTGGGCGACTCTTGTTCCACCTATTCTGACACCTTGGCCTGGCAGCTAGGCAGGTGCTGACCCTGCAACATCTACAGGTGCATGTGGCCGTGGGACACTCCAAGGTCAGACTGTATGTGGACTGCCAGAAGGTGGCTGAGAGGCCCATCGGAGAGGCTAGCTCACCCACCTCTGGCTTTGTCATGCTGGGAAGGCTGGCCAAGGCCAGGGGTCCCCGGAGCAACTCAGCTACGGTGAGCCTGGTCTTTGTCCTGCTGGTCTGGTGAGGGCTGTCTCCAGGGACCTGCATCTGGCTGATGCCCCTGCTCCATAGTTCCAGCTTCAGATGCTGCAGATTGTGTGTAGTGACACCTGGGCAGATGAGGACAGGTGCTGTGAGCTTCCTGCATTGGTAGGTGGCCGTGAGGCTCTGGGTACCATCCCAGCCTTGAGTGTGTCCACCCCACACGTCACAGAGGCTCAGGTAGACAGGCCTAAGCTTGTGCTGTGGGAGATCAGGGAAAGTCTCCTGGAGGAGGTGGCCTTTGGGGACCAGGGTGGTTGGGTAGGACAGATGCTGGGGGTGGGCCAGGAAGCCCCTACTGCAGTGGTTCTGTTGGAGCCTGCTCCCCTTCTCGGTAGGCCCAGCAAGGTGCAGGCGGGCCAGGAGTCCTCATCTAGCAAGGTGGAGGTCTCCCAGACCTGCAGGGACCCCACACCCAAAGCCACATGCAGGGCCTTTGCTGGTCCCCTCAGAGCCTGGTACTGGCCTTGTCTATTCTGGGGGCCTCGGAGGGGAGTGGGAGGAAGCTACCCACCTGCCTGGGGTCTGTATGGGCACCTGGGAGGAGGCACCCAGGATCCAGCTGCTCTTAGAGGGACTCAGTGGCCTGAGTCCAGACCCACCTTGTTGCATTACTGTCCCCGCCGTGCCCCACACAGTGTTTCCCTGGAGTCAGGCGTCTTTTCTGTGCTCAGCCCCAGGGTCAGATGAGAGCCAGGAGAGGGTCCATGAATGATCAGTCTCCTTTCTTCCAGAGGGACAGAGAGACATGCCCTGCCTTCCCTTCTGCCTGCACCTGCTCTTCAGAGACTCCCGGGCCCCCAGGGCCTCAAGGCCCTCCAGTGAGTCCAGTAGCCTCTACCCTGGGGGTGACTGAAACTCCAGGCCAAGGCATAGCCCTGGGGTGTGGCACCATTAACCAGCAGGACTCGAGGCTTGCCCACAGAGGGACGCCCTTCATCTGTCACCTCTGCTGTATCACTCCAGGCCACGAGCCCAGCCGTGGCCAAGCCCTTTTTCCCACTGGCTGGGCCTCCCTCCCCAAGCCCTGATCCTCCTGCCATGTCAGGCACGAACCCCTCTTCAGGCATTTCCTGAATGTCCCCTGTCTCCGGAGAACTGCTGGTGGTGGCTGGTGGGGTATGACGTGGCTAGCTGTGAGGGTCAGCCTCCAGGTGGCTCTGTTCTGGCTGCCCCAGGGTTGGTGTTCAGCTCACCTGCAGGAGGCAGGCGCTCCCGGGGGCATGGCCTGAGAGGCTCCAGACCTCTGTCAGGAGCACTTCTTCAGGACGGGGTTGGGCAGATCTGGTTGCATACGGGGCTAGGGTTGGATCCAGAGACTCCTGATCCAGCCTATGCCAATGATGTGGACAGGGGTGCAGGGCTGGGTGGGGCTCGGGGTTGGGGTAGGACTGGGGACTCAGCCCTACTTGTGCTGTTGCAGGGCCTCCCTGGGAGGAATGGCACCCCAGGAGGACAGGGCCTCCCCGGGCCCAGGGTAAGTCTGTGAGGCCCAGGGGCTGTCTGGATCTTAACTCAGGAGCAGTTCATGTCACCCTCTCCTGTAGAGAGAGGGTTCCCTGAGCTGCAGACAGGCCCGGTCCCCAATTAGGGGGTTGGCCTGGCCTCTTCTGTCACCTATGGGCCACCTGAACCTGATCTTGCTACTTAGTGAGCATTCCCTCTTCACTGTCCCCACGGGTAGGGTCAACTCATGGCACAGACGAGGAAGCAGACTTGGGAGGTGAGGCCCTTGCCCAGTCGGTGGGCCCAGGCCTGTCTGGCTCTGAAGGCCGCCTTCTATTTCCTTCCACAGACACTTTCCAAAGGCCTCTGGACCAAGGGGGCATAGGTGCCACAAGTATAAACTTGTTTGGCCCCACACACTGGTGCTGTCGCGGGCTCTGTGGGTGTCTGGCAGGGTCTGGCTCTGCAGAGGAGACCGAAGATGGTGCCCCAGTGACAGCACCACACCCGTGTGTCCTGGGAGGCGCTCCCAGCTGGGCTCTGAGATGTTCAGTATGTTCGGTGCGCAGGGGCTGAGAGGCTGCCTCCCTCCAGCCCCACACCCTGCGTCCCACCCTGCACCTGCCTTGGCAGGTGTGTCCTGGCAGGCTGGCCCGGTCCTCACAATAAGCATGTGCCGCAGATGGTAGCCAGCTTGCACCAGAAGGGGGAGGTCGTGAACCTCCACGGCCCACGCCTCGCCCTGTGTACCACCAACCACGCGGGCCTGGTGCTGGAGTTGCCAGGGCAAGGGCAAGAGCACAGAGCTTGGGTATAGAAAGCCACGCTGCCCCCTGGAGGCCAGGCGAGGCGGAGCAGCCTCTGTAGAGCAGGGGTGCACCCAGGGTGCCTGGCTGACACAGCGGCTGCCACCTTGCGTCCCTGTCCCTCTTGTCTGCAGCAGGCAGCCTTTCCTGTGGGAAGCATGCCCTGGCTCCAGGGTGCTGCTGGCTTGTTTCTTCATGGGTGCTTCACATACTGTGCGCCAGCCTCACTCTGCGAAGGAGTCACAACTGTGTTTGCCATTTGCAGTGTGTCCTTTGGCCTTGTTTGTGACAAGTATTTTCACACAGATGTTACTTTTTTTTTCTCCTTTTTTTTTTTTTTTTTGGTACTAGGGATTGAGCCCACTTTTACCACTGAGCCACACCCTAGCCCTTTTTATATTTTAAGACAGAGTCTCTCTAAGTTGCTTAGGGCCTCCTAAATTGTTGAGGCTGGCTTTGAACTCCTGATCCTCCTGCCTCAGCCTCCCAAGCTGCTGGGATTATAGGTGTGCACCATCGTGCCTGGAACAAGTAGCATTTTTTTCATTTGAATCTTGCCCAGGAACTTGGCATTCTTCTGTTGTCCAGGTTTCTTTTGTGACTCTCCACGAGACTTTCGAGAAGTGGCTTATCTGGCCTGGGCTCTAGCTCACCCCAAACCTTGCATCTTTTCGTCACAGCTGTCACCAGGCCCTTCCCTCTCGCAGTGTCTGCCTGGTGGTTTCTGCAGGGCCGTCATCTCTGAGCAACATTTTCCTATCCAGCTTTCTGAATGGCTTGTCTGTGTGATTCTTGGTTTTCAGGTGGTCTTTCTTGACTCTCACTTCTGTTCTTGCCTAGTGGTATTGGTGAGCCCTGCAGAAGCCCACCCAGTGGTGTGCAGGTGTCTCAGCTTCCTCCTGGCGCTGGGGGACCCAGGGCTGCACAGTCCAGTGCAGGGTGCATGTGAAAGCCCGCATGTATTTTTTCATGTGATAGTAAAGTCCATTTACTCAAATTTATTGTGAGATTTGAAAATCAAGAGTGGACATGAGATGCCATGTAGTGCTTGCGCAGTAGTCATGGGCACTGTCAGATACTTTTCTCCGGAAGATGTGTGCTGTTTGTTTTGTGATGTCGCTAGATGAAGCCAGCTGGGCTCTGGGTCCCCACCACCAGCTTATGTTTTCTCTCTGACCCTGTGTTTACTTTTGTGCATTGATACTCATAACAAGACCATGCAGTCTGCTTAGTAGAATGTGGAACATTCATATGCTAATTCAAAAAGTAATTTGAAAAGAGTGCCCCTGCCCATTGGGACCACTTGTCCAAGATGGGACTCCCAGACCAGAGGGCCCCTGAGGGGTTCAGAGCCTGGGCAGGTTTCCCACCTCTCCTTTGCAGTTGGCTGCTGCACTCTTTGGCTTCGCCCTGGTGATGTGGTTGGCTGTTGTGATTGGCTTCAGGCTCCAGCTGCCTGGGTGGGGAGGCCAGGGAGCGGGTGCACAGAACTGGCTTGGCTCCCCTCTGTGTCTGTGGTCCTGGAGAAGCGACCTCCGCGGTTTGCGCTTGTAGACAGGGCTGTACGGGGACCCACCCAGGGGAGCATGAGGGCATCAGGGTGCTTCTGACCCTCTAGTGGAGGGGCCTGTGTGGCCTGGGTCTGGGCTGGTCAGGAAGCATGCCTTCTCAGCCCAAGCCCCCTGCCTGTGTTTCCAGGGAGAGCCAGGGCCACCCGGACAGACAGGACCTGAGGGCCCTGGAGGTCAGCAGGGGTCACCAGGGACCCAGGGCCGCACAGTCCAGGGACCTGTGGTAGGTGTACCCCACCCCCACCCACCTCCCCTCCACCCTTCCTCTCTGCTACCCAGTTCACCTTCCCCTCCAGGGTCCACCAGGGTCAAAAGGAGAGAAGGGAGACCAGGGACTCCCAGGCTTACAGGTAGTATGGGCTGAGCTGTGGCTGGGTAGGGCCTTGGGCTGACCTCCTCCTCTGGGTATAACCTTTGCCCCTGCCTGGCCGGCCACCTCTGTTCCCTTCCAGGGCTACCCTGGCCAACAAGGCACCCCTGGGAGAGTTGGCCTCCAGGGACCAAAGGTACTTGTTCTGGGCCAGAAGGTGTGTGCGCTGGGAGAGAAGAGAGCCTGGGAAGGTCTTGGAGATGGAGGCTGGGGTGCGGGGACAGGAGTGAGGGGCCAGCCCATACCAGGGTCAGGTCGGGGCAGCAGCTTGCGCTCTCTCCAGGGCAGGTGCGAGTCCCGCTGCCTTGGTGTGGCTCACCTGGTGTGCAGGCTGCTGCTGCTGCTGCTGTGGGGCTGGCTGTTCCCCTGGGAGGAGGTGTGGGCACAAGCCACACCCCAGCTCACCCTGCCTTTGCCCTTCAGGGAATGAGAGGACTAGAGGGACCTGCTGGCCAGCCTGGCCCCCCTGGCCCCAGGGTAGGCGTCACCTCCTCCACAAGCCCTCACCCAGATGCTGAGGTCCTGGGAGCTGGGCAGGGCCAGTTTGGGAAGAAGGGATGGAACACTTCTGGCTCCTGACCAGGCCAACCCAAGAGGTGACCTGGAGGGGGCCTCTCTCCTGCACTGAAGCAGCCACCACATGGGCCTTCCTTACCTGTGGCAGAGATGCAGACCCACCCCCTTCTCCACCCAACTCCACAGGACAGGGGTCACCAGGGCTCCTGGTTGGGCCTGCTAGGGATGGATAGGCTAGGCTGGCTGTAGGGAGGGGCCCCAGGCCCCTGTCCCTCTGGGCAGACTTCTCCAGCAGCCAGATCAGAAAGGCAACCTGGGGCTCCCTCGCCTTGACAGGACTCTCTCCCCCGGGTCGAACCTCCCAGGGGTCTTTGCTGTGAACTCAGTGCCTGGGGGACCCTGAGGGCAGTCTCAGGCTAGCTGCTGAAACACTGCTGGGCTCTCCCACAAGGACCCCCCTGTGGAGTGGTTGTCCCCCGGTTTCTGGAGTGCATCAGGGAACTGATAGACAGCTGGGTGAGGGGCACGGGGGTCTGCCTGGGCATGAGGTGAGGTTTTCCTGGGTGCCAGGTTGGGGGCAGAACTGGGCCAGTTAGCGGAAATGTTGAAACTTGAAGGCAGGGGGTGGAGCTAAGGGCTATGGCCTCTACCAGGCAGTGGGGCTGGGGACTCCGTTGTTTGGGAGCCAGGACAGAGGTGGGCAGATTCACTGGGGGTGCCAGCCAAACCCTGTCTTCTGCATCTCTGCAGGGCTTCCAGGGCTTGGTAGGGGCCAGGGGCACCAACGGGGAACGAGGGCCTCCAGGAGCCGTGGGGCCTACAGTAAGTTCCCACCACCCGCCAGTCAGCTGAGGGGGCTCAGGCACAGCCTGTCCAGGTGTCCAAGCTCAGGACTTCCTGTGGGAGGCTGGCCTGCTCCTCACTTGGAGCCTGTGTGGAGCCAGTGGAGCTGGGCTGGTTCTGCCCTTCCCTGGCCTTGGGGCCACACTCAGGGAGAAGAGAACAGAGCAGCAGCCCTCTCTCAGGGGGCCCTCACCCCTGGGGAGCTGCTGAGGCCCACCTTACTTGGAGGCGGAGGCAGCCCCACAAGCCCCTTGGGTGGGCCCCAGGGCCTGGTGAGCTGGGGGAAGAGGGTGGTAGGCAGAGCTCCAGCGCAGGCCTGCTCCAGCAGCTTCCGGTTGTTAGGGCTCCATCCCCAGCACTAAGGCCACAGCCAGGGCAGGTCCTTTGCAGCACAGTTCCAGCCCACTTGAGGACCGTCCCGCTGCAGGACGAAAAGCCCAGTTGCCTTCCCTGTGTGGCCGCTCCCCGGGTCTGGGGATTCAGCTCGGGGCCACAGTGCCCAGGCACTGTCTGCACGTGTGGCACCAAGCTGCTTTCCTCTCTTGACTGCCTGTTCCCTCTGCGCCTCCTGCTGCAGGGGTTGCCCGGGCCCAAAGGGGAGCAAGGAGAGAAGGTGGGTGAGGCTGAAAGCCTGGGGTCTTCAGCTCAGCTCCTGCTATTGGGTCTTCCTGGGCGGCACTAGTTGGGGTCCCAAAGCCATGTCCTCCTTCCAGGGCGAACCTCAGTCCCTGGCCACCATCTTCCAGCTGGTGAGCCAGGCCTGTGAGTCGGCCATCCAGGGTGAGTGAGCCCTACCACCCGTCCTCACCTCCTACTCATGGCCTGCCCCACCCCTCCTCCCCAGCTCCCCCTCATGGTCTGCCCCCCCTCCCCAGCACATGTGCTGAGACTGCAGTCCTCCTTCCACGGAAGCACCAGGCCCCCGATGCCCATCTTGGTGGAGGCCGTGAAGCCAGGAGGGCATGGCCCCCCAGGGACACCCAACACGCTCAGCAAAGCCCTGCTTCCTGGAGAACAGGGGCGTGGGGGACACCACACTGAGGGCCCAGGTACTAGGTTCCCAGCCCTGAGGTAAAGTCAGGGCTGGTCCCTGGTTCTGGGGGTTTGTGCCTCTGGGGGTCTCCCCTTTGTGAGGAGTTGGCTGAATTCTGCCCTTGAACCTGACGCTGTCTCAGGGAACTGGGGGGAGCCACAGGTCCCATCTTTCCCAGGAGTTCTGAGGTCCCTCTGCTCTGGCCACAAGATAGCCCCATTTAGGGCTCAGGGACCCAAGGTGCTGCTCTCCTGAGCTTTCAGCACTAGCCTGGACCTGCTGCCCTGCCCAGGCACCCATCTTCCCTTCTACACAGAACCGTGCCATGACCTACACCCCCATCCCGCCGCTCTCACCCACCTCCCTAGCACTCCTCCCCATGTCCAGGAGCCCTCCCATGGCTACCTCAACCCTTGCTCCTGGCCCATCCCTTCCTCTCAGGTGAGCCTTCAGCCCATGGTCAGATGGGCAGCCCTGGGCTGCAGGGGAACCAGCCTCCAGGTTCCCTGGAAGGCACAGGTGAGCCTGGGTCACAGCACTGGCCAGGGACACATCAGGAAGATGGGCAGTGGGATGAGGGGCACTTGGAAGGTGGGGTGGCCACCTGGGGGGCAGGAGCACTGGGCCCCACCACCAAGGTTGATGGTGATAGCTCCTGGAGTGGGAGCTGAGCACAGGCCACAGCGCAGGCAGGGGTGGGCCTCAGGAGGGGAGGCAGGGCCAACCTTGACCCCAGAGTTGGGGCAGCAGGGGTGGGGGAGCCACAGAGTGCTAATTGGAGTAGCAGGAATGAGTAGAGCCCTGGGCCTGGGAGGAGCCAGCAGTGGGAGTGGGTGGAGCCATTGGCCTGGGAGGAGCCAGCAGTGGGAGTGGGTTGAGCTGTGGACTTAGGAGGAGCCAGCAGTGGGAGTGGGTGGAGCCATTGGCCTGGGAGGAGCCAGCAGTGGGAGTGGGTTGAGCTGTGGGGCTGGGAGGAGCCAGCAATGGGAGTGGGTGGAGCTGTGGGCCTGGGAGGAGCCAGCAGTGGGAGTGGGTGGAGCTGTGGGCCTGGGAGGAGCCAGCAGTGGGAGTGGGTGGAGCTGTGGGCCTGGGAGGAGCCAGCAGTGGGAGTGGGTGGAGCTGTGGACTTAGGAGGAGCCAGCAGTGGGAGTGGGTGGAGCCATTGGCCTGGGAGGAGCCAGCAGTGGGAGTGGGTGGAGCCATTGGCCTGGGAGGAGCCAGCAGTGGGAGTGGGTGGAGCTGTGGGCCTGGGAGGAGCCAGTAGTGGGAATGGCTGGAGCCCTGGGCCTGGGAGGAGCCAGCAGTGGGAGTGGAGTCCTGACCAGGGTTAGCCCAGCTGGGAGGGTGTGCACCCAGGACACCTGGCTCCTCCTCCATGGAGGCCCATTGGAGGGCTCCTGGACATGGGGAGGAGTGCTGGGGAGGTGGGTGAGAGCGGTGGGATGAGGGTGTAGGTTGTGGCACAGATGACCTCTGCCTTCCCTCAGGATGCAGGCACAAGGCAGCTGAGGAGCAGGACTGAGTAGTGCAGGTGCTGGGCAGGGGAGGGAAGCTCCTGTGGGCCCCAAGGCCTTGTTCCCTCTCAGCAGACCAACCAGAGAGTGACTCGGAGCTCTGCTCTGCCCAAGGCCCAGCAGCACCTAGTGTGTGGAGAGCCAGGACGCTGGGATTCTCGGGGAGACCAGAGCCAGGCAGACAGGGCTGCTGAGTCCTAAGCTGGTGCTCAGCTCTCCAGGGCCCCTCCCAATGGGTCTGCTCCTGTCTCCTGCCAGGACATTCCTGGTGCTGCCCCAGGTAACCCTACACCTCCCACCCCGATGGCAACATTAAGCAGAACCTGTCCTGAAGAAGCCCAGGAGAACCTCAAGAAGAACCTCGGGCAAAAGCAGAGGGAGCCAGAGGCTGCGGCACATCCAGGGCCTCTCTCTGTAGCATTTCCACGTTCAGATAAAGGCTGATTGCTTATCTATCGAGGTGCCTGCTCATTGCTGAGGCCGGGTCTTCCCACCCCACTTTCTGGCTCACACAAAACCCGGCCAGGATTCCCACCCCGCTTCTCAGGCCTCCTCAAAGCTCATCCTGTGGCCACCCCTCACCCAAGACAGCAGATGCTCACCAACACAGTGGCCAGAAGGTTGCCTAGAACTCCAGTCCTGCTGGGAGTGAAATCCAAACCCTCTGCCTGCAGCTCCAGAACGTGGCAGGTTTCCTGCTGTGCCCACCCATGATCTTCACCTGCACTGTGCCTTTGCTGGGCTGCTCCCCAGGTGGTCGCCCCACTGCAGCGCCCTCCTCACAGCACCCCACCCCAGCCCCCATTGCATCCAGATATGATGCCAAGGCCCTGTCTGCCTAGTCCCCCTTCTGTCCTCAGCCCAAGGAGTCCAGACCCTTGTGTGAGTGGCCCCCTCACTCACCAGCCCCTGCACTGTGTTCCTGGCCTCAGGATCTCTGAGTAAGGCCACCCTTCAGCAGGGGCGCCTGGCCCTGCATTGCATTCTGCCCTGGCTTCACTATCTGTGCCCAGGCAGGGGTCTGAGAAAGTGTGGGATGAGCTCACAGCACCCTGTGCTCCATCCTGTGGCCCAGAGAGGAGACTCCCTCTTTTCCAAACCAATATTCAATAGTTAAATCTACTCTTCCCATTTGTGTAGGTAAACGAGAAAGGTACCAAAACCACGGGGGGGGGGGGGGGAGATCAGAATAAAAAAACTTTAAAAAGGAGCAAATAGAGACCTGATAAAAGGAATCATCTGCCAAGACTCCAGGCGTAGATCTGCACGCAGCCACCAACACCGCCCCAAAGAGCTGAAGGCAGGACAAGCTCCGGGGCCGACACTCAGTCCATGATCACAGGGAGGACTGGCCAAACCTGGGGACACACTGGGAATGACAGAGGGCCCAGTGAGACAGAGGAGAGCACCCTACACCCCATGGGAGACATGTGGCTACCAGCCGGAAGTGCCAGCTCCCACCACACGGAGATTTCTCAGATCTGTGGACAGACCAGTCATAGGGCAAGGACGCTGAGGCAGCACAAGGACAGATCTGGTCCGGAGGGACAGTGAGAGCACAGAGTAGAGGAGCAGCAAAGGCGGCATCCTGGGGGAGTTACAGCTGCAGGGCCAGGGAGCAGAGATGGGGTGGGGTCCGAGAGCAAGGGTGGGGTCCCTGTCCCTCAGGAAGGTCACCGGGCTGTCTGGCTACTGTCTGAGCTGACACGTCCAGGGCTTCTGCTTGGGGGCCAGAAACACAACTGGGCCAGGCCACTCTTTTTCTTCAGTACCGGAATTAAACAGCCCCAGAGGACCAAGAAGGCTCTTGAAAGGCAGAGCAAGGACAGACCTTTGTCATAAGGAATCAAGCCCAGGGTCAAGGGCACCCAGGGCCCCTGAAGAGCCCTCAGGGCCGGGTCAGCTCAGGGATCTCAAGCCTCTGCCAGCTTCTTACTGCTGTTCCTGCTGCCCCAGTCTCAAAAGTGAGGCACAGCCACCCCACAACCAGGAAATCAACTAAAATAGCAAAGGCAGCTTGGGGTCAGTCCCTGAGGCCTGCCCCTTCAGCTGGACCGCACAGCTGTTCCTGAGCAGTGAGCCCGAGCAGCCAGCCCCTCTCTGCACCCCTGATACACAAGCCACAGCTGCCCGGTCTGCTTTTTTTTTTTTTTTTGGTACTGGGGATTGAACCCAGGGGCACTTAACCACTGAGCCACATCCCAGCCCTTTTTATTTGTTTATTTTGAGACAGGACCTCACTGAGCTGCTTAGCACCTCGCTAAATTGCTGAGGCTGGCATTAAACTCATGATCCTCCTGCCTCAGTCTCCTGAGCCACTGGGATTATAGATGTGTGCCACTGTGCCCAGCAATACAAACATTATTAATTGTAGAAAACAAACCCTCAAGAAGCATGCATTTGTTAGGACTGTGTTTAGCTGCCTTTAATGAAATCTAAGTGGCTTGGCCCTGTCCTAAGAGCTAGAATGGAAATTTCAGGAACCCAGGCATTTGGCCATCCTCAGCATTCAGCTGCTCTTCTTTATCACACAATGGTTGCTGCTGCTCCAGAAGTTACATCCCCACTTGGGGAAAGGGGCAGGGGTCATGCCTGCCAAGCTGCCTGATCTATATTCAGAAAAATAATAGTTAGCATGGGTTCCACCTGGGAGATAAGACTGCCACTCTCCCTGCCCAAAAGACAGGTTATCACCAACAAAATAATCAAGTGCATTTGGGACTAGACGTGGCTTTACATACAGTAACCACAGAACCACAATGGCTTCAGCAAGACGGAGGCACAGGGAGGTGCTTAGGGCAGCTGTGCCGCTCCCGTCCTGCCATTCTGCTCCCCCTTGACTGGGGACACCTGCCCTAGTTCCAGCTGCCTGGTCACATTCAGATGGCAAGAGGGAGGAAGGGGTGGAGAGGGGCTGGCCTTGGTCCTGGAAGGACAGACCCCAGGAGGACAGCATGCTAGACCCGGCTCAAGGGAACTGGGATAGGGTCTTTCCTGGTTGCAGGACAGAGGGCCTCCTGGGAGAGATCCAGGGGCTGTTCCCTGAGGCAGGAGAGGAATGGGGCACTGGGTCCACCATCAGTGCTAGCCCCAGGAGGAAGGCCCAGAAGAGGGGCCCTGGCCTTAGGAGCAGAAGGGGAATGTGGACAACCAGGGGCCCGCAGCAGTCTGCCAGCAAACCTGCCGGCCTCGATCGCACGGATGTTAAATACACAAGTCTCTAGAAAAACTCCGGACTCCCCACAGCAGTGGCTGCTTAAGATGTCCTGGCCCTCACAAGCAGCCTCGGAGGAGCCGGAGCAGGGCTGGCACACCAGAGAGCCCAGCCTGGAGACCACCTTGAAGCAGCGAGAACCATGGGGCACAGACTCTGCGAGCACACACTGTGTGTGTGTCTGCGTGTGCCCCTGTGTGTGTGTTCACGTGTGCACCTGTGTGTGTGTGTGTGTCCATGTATGTGACCTCAGCAGCCCACCTGGCTGGAGTGGACTGATGGGTGGTGACTGCAGGTGGGCGTGGTGGGAGGTGGTCATGGGGCTGCCCTGGAAGGCGCATCTTCCCTGTGGCCCCTTCCCCTCTGCTCTGCTTCCTGGCTGCTGTGGAGGGGGCAGCTCCCCTCTGCTGGGCCCCTCCCCCTTGGCGTGCACCCTGGGCCCAGAGCCCTGGACTCGGCCATCTGTGGACTGAGGCCTCTGAAACCATGAGCTGAAACCCCAAATAAGCTTTTCCTCCTCTAAGTGGTTTTTGTTGGGCCTTATGGTCACATCGAGGAAAAGCTGACCAACACAGGCCCCGAGAGCCACAGGGGATGGACTTCCAACGCACCCTTCATTTCTCTTGCGCAGAGCCCAGAGGACCACATGGGGAGCCCCAGCAGGGCAGAAGCAGGGCAGGGAGCGGAAAGGGCAACAACCTCACGTGCCGAGCACACAGAGTTGTACCCAAATCACACCCCAGAGAACGGGCAGGAGATACCCCGAGGCCCTGGAGCTGCCAGCTGTGACGCCCCAAGTCCCCTTTGCAAGCCCTCTGGAGGAAGGATTCTGTCAAAAGAGAAAGCCATCAAATATGCGGCAGAATCCCTTGGTAGAACAAAGCCACGCCAAGTTCCAGGTGGTGGAGTGACCGAGCTGCCACCCTGGACCACACAGGTAGAGGAGCTCGGCTGTCCTGCTGCCTGGCGCACCAGGGCCACGTCTGGAGGAGGGTGGGGGCAGTTATGCTGCAGGCCAACTCAGTGAGTTCCTGAAAAACAAGCATGTGTTAAGTTAGCAGCCCACGGAGAATAAAAAAGAAAGTTCGACTTATTCTTGTTGTGTTTGCACTGGGGATTGAACCCAGGTGCTCTACCACTGAGCCGCACCCCAATCCCTTTTGCTTTCTGTTTTGAGATAGGGTCTTGCTGAGTTGCTGAGGCGGGCCTGGATTCTGAGATCCTCCTGCCTCGGCTCCCAGGTCATGATGCCCACAGCCGTACATCACCGCGTACGGCTTTGGTGGGATTTCATAAAGATAAAAGCATGGCTGTCCCAAGAGACCCAGCAACACGAGGCATTTACCCAAAGGACAAACGCAGACATCCACCCAGAAACTCTTGCATGAGCGTCCACAAGGGTTGTCCTCGACAGATGCTGGACGTGATCCAGTGCCACCAGGGTGAATGGATCAAATGCACCTGGGGATGAACCAAGGCTCAGCCAGCAGGAGCCACACAGAGCAGCATGCTAGTGTGCACAGAGTGTGTGACAGAGATCAGGGCACACACCTGGTCTGGCTGCGAAGAGGCAGGAGGAGCTCGCAGGGGAAGGACACCCTGGCAGGCCGGCAGTTATGTCCCCAGACCTCCCTGTGCACCACGCAGAGCTGGGGAAGAGGGGACAGCAGGGAAGACAGATCCTGCCATCAGACCAGAGGGGAGTGGGAAGGGCCACTCTTGTCAGATACACCAGGCCTCGAGACATGGCACGTTGTGGCAGCAAGGGAGGCATCGAGGGGCAAGCCACCAAGGGAGGACCAGGTCCGAGTGGACACGACAGCCCTACAGTGATATGATGACATGACCGGGACTCGATGGCCCTAGATGGACATGAGAGCCCTATCTGGACACTGCTGGGCTTCCAAGTGTGAAGCAGACACACTGGAAAGAGAAGTAGAGTTTCGAGGCTATCCCGGGACGCAGCTCCACAGTCACCTTGGGGACGTCAACCCTCCCCTCCAGAATCCATGGAGAAAGCAGACATAAAATCCACAAGGACGGAGAGGACCTGAGCACACTGTCACCTGGCTGACCTGGTCAGCACTTCTAGAACATTCCCCCACACAAGACCTGTTGACCATCAGAGCACGCACGTGCAGGGAGTGAAAGCAAGGGAGACAAGTGCAGAAGGGTCAGCTCAAACTGCTGCCCTCGACTTCAAGGCCTTCAACCCGGAATCAAGGGAGAAGTGGGAAACTGCAGATGATGGGAATGAGCAGCTGACATCCTCACGGGAGATGCCCGACCTCATGAGCAGCTGGAGAAGTGTGGTCTGGGCCACAGAGAGGAGAGCAGCATCTAACACACCGACCGGCCAAGTCAGGATGCCTTGGTGTAGACGGGACCCCTGGCATCCTGGTCAGACGAGGTTCTCGCACAAACCCTGGAGGTGGGTAACCACTGCTGCCCTGACCACATGCACCCCTACAGCTGAGCCATCTGCCCTGTGCACACCCCAACCTGTTCACAGCTGTACTGTGCAGACGCCCAAAGGAACCACCCCCATGTGCGTTGGCAGGGTGGGCAGATAACGCGGAGCCGCCCACAGGAGCACCTGCAGGCTGCAGAAGCCCAGGAGGTCGAGGAAGGGAGGCCGGGCTCAAGAGCACACTGCGAGCGACCCCAGGTAAGCTGGGCGAGCAGGCTGGCCTGGGGAGGGCTGGTGGGCGGGATCCCCGGTGCTGTCTGTCACGCATGCAGGTCCTTCAGCCGTGCAACCACGGGCCCCACTCTGTCTGAATGGCAGGCAAATGCCAAGAAATGCCAGCCAGGATTAGGGTTCTGAAGCTTCCACCTGGGGACAGTGGAGTGTAAATGGCACGTCTGTGGAGAGCGCTCTGCACATCTCCAAAACAAGCACAAACCCAGGTCAACCGCAGCTGCCAGGCGCACACCCATGGCAGTGTGTGTCCCACTGTGGGTCGAGACGTCGCCACGGTGATGTCACTGGTTGCAACCAGCAGTTCTCTACAGATTAAAACAGAGGCGGCACCAAAGCCAGGCAGTGCCCTCAGTCGCTGTGTGTCTCCATGCTAATGACACACTCTGGCCAGACACAGGAGCTGTGGCTCGGTGGGCCACTGCTCTGCCCAGCGTGGAGGCCAGCGCCACTCAAGGACATCAGCTGCTGCTTTCCCTGAGAGGAGGGGTCCCCGTGTCTGGCAGGGACACGGGGAGCACCAGGCCTGTTAGGAGGCTGGAAAGCCGAGGGAAGGCCGAGGGAAGGCTGAGGCTGCTCTGGGGTCTCCTAAGAAGATCAGACTGGGCAGACGAACAGTGTGTGGCGGACCAGTCCGACTGCTTCGGGCAGGACTTGGTCTCTGGGCGACACAGGGCAGGGAGCCTGGGCCTGGTGTGGAGTCTGGTGAGGAGGCAGGGCAGGCCCCACAGCGCTGTCTGCATACCCTGGAGTCAGCCGGCCCCAGGGGGCAGCCTGGGTGTGGAAGGCCCCCAGGATGCAAGGGCACCAGAGGGTAAGAGGATGGACACAGAGATGTGTGAATACACCACCTGGACAAGCTCACACTCACAGCAGCCACAACTGAAGACAAAGGCCAGAAAAGGCTCTGTTTATTCAGACAGAAGAGGCTCCACAACTAAAACCCACACACACCACAGCAGTGGGCAAGGACACCCCATGACCCCCTCATCCCACGCCCCGCAGAGAAGCCAGTCTGGGCGTGACCCCCGCCACAGTATCTGGGAGCACAGACTCAGGCAGGCAGGCAGGAGCCTGCTGCCCAGGGAGGGCAGGACCTGGTGGTGGTACCCATCGAGGGTCTGGGGTGGCGCCGTCCCATTCCTTAAAGCTGAGTGACTCGAAGGCCTGGGACCATGCACTTGCCACGAGCAGACTTCACCTCAGTCACAAGTCAACACTGCAGACAAATGCGTGCACAGTGTCACGGTTGGCTCTGTGGGGACAGGACTGCTCTTTTCTCTCCCGGATTCTCTGGTGGCAGAAGGGTTGTCCTGGCAGGAGTGTCCCAGACGTTCCCCTCTCCTGTCCCAGAAAAGAGCATCCACAGCTGCCCTGCTCAGGGGCTCTGCAGCTGCCCTCACATCTGGCAGCTGGATCTGCTGATGTAACCATGTCCTGAGGCCCTGAGCTCTGCACCCGCCACCCTCCTCCAAGGCCAGGCCCCCAGTCCCTGTGCGAGCTCAGCGACCTGGGTCTCTCCCAACATCCTGGGGCTCCAGCTGAGGATGGGAAGGCATAAGAGAATAAGACAGCCCACGGAACCAGTGCAGACCCAGGTTGCCAGGCGGGGTCCTCATGCCTGGGACACTGGGTGGCCTGGGGTGCCTAAGATGGCACTCAGGCCTCTGCATCCACTCCTGGGCCCCCAGCCTTGGATCTTCCACTGAGGTCCCCTCCACAGGCACTGGCAGGGGTGACTGGCAGCCCTGTGCTCAGCCCTGCAGGTTTGCCTGTGGGTGGGGGTGGGTGAGGCCACGTCCCTCATCCTGATGTCACTCTCCCAGCTTTCAGCTAGGACCAGAAAATGCCTCTGTGGCAGCGGCTGTGTCTGCTAGGCCTGCTGTGTGGCTCTAGGGCCCCAGTTGCTCTCTCAGTCCTCAGGCACCTCCCCCAGGACACTCCAGGGACACAGCTCTGAGACCCAGAGACAAGATGGCTGAGGGCGCTAGTGGGCACAGGGCTGCCCACTGGCAAGGCCATGCCTTGGAGTGGGGACCAGGATGGCTCAGCTGTAGGGGATACATGTGGTCACCATGAGTGCCTCTTCCCCTCACCAAGAGGTGAACCCCGGGCCACCTGGTGCTATCTGGGGGAGCAAGCCTCAGCTCCCCCACCACCTCCGGGGCAAGGTGGACAGCTGGTTAGGTCCTACTTGGCCTATGACCTCAGAGGACCAGCTAGAAGGTCCCAGCCTGTCAGGGAGCCCAGGGAGGCCATCCCCACTGCATGGCTCAGGGCCTTTCTCCTGGACCCACCAGCCAACGGTCCAGTTTCAGGGTGAGCTGTGCTTGGGGTAGCCTCGCCACAGCAACTATGACAGGAAGCCCCTCCTGGAGTCTGTAGGTCTCAGAGGGCCTCCTGGGCTGTGCAGAGGCGGAACCTCAGGGTGCTGGGGAAGAACCCGGGGCTGGGGCCAGGGGCCTGGACGCTGCAGGTCTCCTCATGGTTCTGGAAAATCCCCCGACCCAAGTGCCCTCTAGGGTTGGGGCTTGCTGGGTCCTTGGGACACTCACTAGACCCTATGACCTGGCAGGGGTGGCTGGATTCCTGGCCAGGGGCCTCACTGTGGGGCCGCACCTGATACCCTCCAGTGGAACTGTGCAGGCCTCTCAGCATGGTGCTCGGTTCTCCCTAACTCACAGACCAGCACAGTGCGGCCAGCTGGGGCCTCTGTGAGCACGAGACCAGAGCGTCTGCTCTGCCTGGACTGGCAGGTGAGCAGGCCTGGGTCCTGGGGGGCAGGGAAGGTGCAGGGGGGAGATGCCGGAATGCCAGGCCTCATAGGCCTGGGGCCACTTGGGCTGAAAGGGGACAAAGCCTCACGGCCCTGTGGGACAGGTGGGATGGCTGCCACTGCTGAGACGAGGACACCTGGCCATCTGCAGATCGGGAGGCTTCCAGGTCACCTGTGCTGGGGATGCATTCATAGGGCTCTGCCCGTGACACCACCCTGTGGACGGAACAACCACATTCCAGCCCCTGCCCCAGGACCACCTGACCAAAACCAGCCCCCAGGCTTCTGACTCCCCAGGGGCCATGTCTCCAAGCCATCTGACAGAAGGGACAGGAGATGGGGGACAAGTGACCACCAGCATAGCCCCATAGAGTGGGAGGACCAGGGAGGAGCAGGCCCAGCCCTACACGTCCTGCAGGAGCCTGGGCCTTGCTGGCTCTGTCCCTAGATCATGCCGGCCAGCCAGGGTGGCAGGAAGAGGCCCACAGTGCCCAGCAGGCAGACGATGATGAACATCCAAAGGAAGATGCGATCGATGACCATGGCCACGTACTTCCAGTCCTCCCTCACCTGCAAACACAGACACAGGGTCACTCTAGCCCCTGCCCTCAGCCTCACGGGCAACAAGAGAAGCTTCAGAACCATGTGCCCCAAGTGGCAGTCCTGTCTCCCCTCAGGTACACATGCACACTGAGGTGACACGGGGAAGGAGCACACCTTAGCCACGCCCCTGATAGCCAGGGAACTCCAGGACTCCATTCCACCCACAGTGGCTGCTGCAGGGGTCAGGTGGGGAGAGGCCCCGAGGGCAGGCTGGATATCTGCAGAGGGTACCACAGGCGCTCATGTGGAAGCAGAGGGTATCCTGTGCTGCACAGGAGGCAGGTCCACCTGGAGTCCCCGGCTGACCTGACCTGAGCCCAGGAGACCAGCTGGAGAGCACTGTGGAGGAAGGCAGGGTCCAGCTTCCTGAGGGACTCTGTCCTACATCCGGGGGAGCCATGGAGGCTTAGTCTATCCCCATATGCAGATGGTGAAAGCAGGGCCCGAGAGGGGCCACCCACAAGACCGGCTGCACAGGGCGAGGGCCAGGAGCATGCTGAGCAATAGGTCTGATCACTAAGAACCCCCACACTGAGCCGCACGGTGGAGGAGGGCCTAAAAACAAGGACCGAGGCCTGACCATCCACACCTGCCCTCCTACTCTGGGCCAGTGCTCACATCCTGGCACAACTGGGCTGGGCAGCGTTGCTGGGCGACAGTTCATGGAGGTGGTGGAAGAGATCTGAAGCAAGGTGGCTGAAAACAGCAAGCATCATAAACCATACCAGGTATGTCCACCTGCAGCTACTCGGCCTCACCCGGACTGCCCCATAACAAGGACACTGAGACGTGAGCAGCCAAGGGAGAGCCACGGTCACACCTCTGTGAGAGTGGACCCCAGCCCCTGCCTCTGCCAGGACTGATGCAGCACACCCCCCACACACACACCAGCAGACCACTGGGACCAAAGGGTTAGGGGAGAGTGCTGCACTGGCCCGGCCAGATCTGGAGTTAAGTGGTCACTCTTGAGACAGCCTCAAGCAGCCCTGAGGCACCCAGGCAGCTGCTGCCCATGCTGCTGCCCTGTCCCTGGCTTCACTGTCTCCCTGGGTGGACAGTCAGGTACCTGGGAGTTCCTGGTAGCCCCAGGCTTGATAGGAGCTGCCTTTGGGCCAGGAGTAGGTGACCTGGGCCAGCAGGCCTGTCTGTGCCTGAGTGGCCAGAAGAGGACATGGTCCAGGCTCAGCCAGCTGAGGGATGAGTGGGCCTGGGTGGAGTTTAGTTTCCTCATTTTGGGGCATCTGTCCTGATTTATCAAAGCAATTACAGGTATCCTGATGGTTTAAAGGCCCGATGGCCATGTTTGCTTGTGGAAAACCTCAGAAGTAGCAGAGTCGTTGTTAAATAAGCCCCACAGGACGCCTGTTCCAGGAAGCTGGGCCGCAGCCCCGCAGCGCTGCCTTCCCAACAGGCCTGAACTGCCCCTCTCTGTGCCTGTGCCCAGCCAGTCTGAGGACGAAGCAGACCACAGCTCCCCTGCTGGCCAGGCCATCCTGTGAGGTCAGCTTTGCTCTCCCAGACCCAGAACCAGGTCAGGCAGCCAGAACAGTCGGCAGCTGGGCAGTGGTGGAGGGGAGGCCTGGCGCTCCAGTCCCGGGACTGTGGAAAGAGCTCGTTTGAACTTCTGCTGGCCTTAGCCACTCCACAGAACCCACCCCCATTAGCCACTCCGCAGAACCCACCCCCCACGTCTCTTGTTTCCATAGCTTCAGCCAAATGTGGCCCCAGTCCCAGCCTCTGCCCAGGCAAGTCTTTGCAACCTGGAGCTCTTCAGAGACCCTGGAATGATGTCACGGCTCCTGAGGGCCAGGAGGCGGCTCTGAGGGCAGCAGGACATGTCTCCTTTCCAGGCCACTCGGCTCCAGGGAGACAGTTCAGATGAAGCCTGGGCCAGGCAGGCCCTCCACTGAGGAAGGAGGATGGGCAGCCGACAAGATCAGGGTCCCCAGGAGGGACGGCAGTGTCAGGGACAGTGGCAGGTGCCTGTCCAGGGCAAGGTCAATGCAAAGGACAGATGCTGACAGTGGAGGTCCCAGGATTCCCTCTGGCCTGTCCCTGACTCTGGGCTCTGGCTCCACCACTGCCTGAGCCCCGCTGGCAGGCAGTTTGAGATGCAGGAGCAGTCCTCTGGGTCCCACACGACCCCAGGCCTCTGACTTGACCCAGGCCCTGGAGGCCCTCAGGAGCGCGTGTGCTGGAGCGGCCTGCTGGTGGCTGCCCCTCACCCACCCGCCAGGATAATGAGACCCAGCACCCAAATGGAGCTTGGGCCACTGTGCACCAGCTGCTTTGGGCCACCTGCCCTGCTGGGCCCTGGCTCATCTCAGGGACCTCCAAGACTCTGGACAAAATCCATGCTGTGTGCCCCAAACAGAGCAGCCACAATCTGCACCATCTGCCAGAAACACAGGGAGACTACTCATCCCACATGGGCCAGGGGACCTCACACACGTGGGCCAGGGGACCTCACAACAGCCAGGTTGGGGCAAAGGCTTACCGAGAAATCTGTGTCTTCTGCCTTCAGGTGGTCAGCAATGTACTGGACGCCCTCCACTGCCCGAGTCAGGGCTGGTGACAGGGGCAGGTGCCGGGGTGGCACTGCAGTGCTGCGGGCCTTGAGCACAGTGACTGGGGACGCCACGGAGGGGTCCTTCTTGCATGTGCATTTGCATGGAGAGACCTGGTCTGGAGGTGGGAGCTCGGCTGAGTGGGCCTTCAGGGAGGACAGGGAGCCAGCCATCTGGCCATCAGCCTGGGAGGCCGCACCATCTCGGGGAACACAGTATTGGATGCTCCGAGACCGGCACCGGATGCCACCCTCTTCTGCTTCGTGGGGGCTGGACATGTGCTGGACACTCAAGGACCTGGCTTTGGTGAGCCTTGGGGCCCCAGGGCTGTTGAGTGGGCGACAGGGACCTGGTGAGGGGCGTGGGCTGGCCTTCTCGGCCTCCAAGGGCTGTGGAGCAGGAACCTGGCTGGAGGGTGACTTGCAGGCAGGCTGGGGTTCGGGTGTGTCCAGGGGGACACAGAAGGACAGAGCAGGTGATGGTCCCTGGCTGTGCACACCACTTAGGATGTTGGGCTCCCCTTCGGGCTCCGGCCAGAATCGCGGGGCATTGGCTATCTTGTGCATGGACTCAATGAGCCGCCGGCAGTTGTCCTTGACCACAGATGGCCGCTTCATGAAGAGAAGGCGGGGCACAATGTCCAGGAAGACCCTGCGCACCCAGGCGGGCATGCTGTGTGTGCGTGGTGAGCGGTGGTGCACGTTGAGCACGAAGACGGTGATGACGATGGACAGTGTGACAAAGATCATGGTGAAGAGCAGGTACTCGCCGATGAGCGGGATGACCAGCGAGGTGGACGGGATGATCTCAGTGATGAGCAGCAGGAAGACGGTCAGCGAGAGCAGCACAGAGATGCACAGCGTGACCTTCTCGCCGCAGTCGGAGGGCAGGTAGAAGACCAGCACAGTCAGGCAGGAGATGAGCAGGCAGGGGATGATGAGGTTGATGGTGTAGAAGAGCGGCAGCCGGCGGATGACAAAGGCATAGGTGATGTCGGGGTACACCTCGGCACAGCACTCGTACTTCCTGGTGTTGTAGGTGCCCACGGCGTCCACGATGACCCACTCCCCGCTCTCCCAGAAGTCCAGCTGGTCCACGCGGCTGTGCATGCTCACCAGGTCGATCTTGGCCTTGTCGTACGTCCAGGACCCGAACTTCATGGTGCAGTTCTGCTGGTCGAAGGGGAAGAAGGTGACGTCGATGCTGCAGGAGCTCTTGTAGATGGCGGGGGGCGTCCACTGCACCCGCCCGTCGTGGAACAGGTGGGCCTTGGTAAGGTGGGTGACCGCAAAGTCCCCATCCGCACTGGGCAGGAAGAGAGAAGAGTGAGGCCTGTACACACCCACCCTCGCACCTGCTGCACTCATGGGCGCTCCTGCAGAGCCAGCCAGCTGAGCCCATGGCCCTGGGCCGTCACCCACCTGTGTGCCTCAGTTGACCACCTGAGCAGAGATAGCACATGGTTTTGAGAACTCAGAGGGACGAACTGGGCCTGGTTCACGGGCAGAGCATTGCTGCTGCTGGTGATCACTATAGTCCCGGGGGCTGGGGCCAGTCCCTCAGCTTTCTCTCTTGGGGCTCCTGGTATTTCCAGGCTCCTGTACGTCTGAGGGGGCCAGGAAGCCCCAGGGCCTCACTGTTCAAAGCATGGAGGGAGTTTCCTGCCCTGCCTTCCCCTCCCCTCCCCTAGGCCTCGTGAGCACCAAGCGGAGGAGCAGACTCCTAACCTCCTTGGTCCTGGAGCAGGCACAGTCCTGCAGTGCACTAGCAGGTAGCCTGAAGGCCCGCGGGACCTGGCGGTCCACTGTGCATGGGAGCTTGCGTGTCTCCAGGAAAGAGTGAGCGGTCCCCTGGGCCTGTCCCAGGAGGACAGGCAGCCACTGGACTGAAGGCTGGCCCCACCCAGTGCACACTGGCTGCCTGGCTGAAAAGCCTGTGAGGACGTGTGGCCGAGCAGCTGCTCAACAGGGCCCTCTGGGGATGGACGGTTTTGCCTCTGCCCACTGTGTCTGTGCTGAGGACCATGGACACGGGAACAGCTTCTGAAGCACGCTTGGGAGAATGTATAAGCACCTCCTGGAGCCAAGGCCTTGTTCCCCTGCTGGCCCCTGCTCTGGGCTGGCACCACGCTCAGGGTGGTGCCTGGTTTCACCTCTGCCACAGATGGCCAAGCAGGGGTGCTCTTTCTCCTGTTAGCCGAGGGACTTAGCTGCCATCTCCCTGAAGGTGAGGATGACACTGTGGCCCCAGAAGCAAGGATGGTGCCTCAACTGCGGGGGACAACACAGGAGCTGAACACAAACTCAAGTTGCTGACTTGGGGGTCAGTGTCTGATGGCCAGCCTCTGCCTCTGATGCTTCAGGGGACATTGGTGTCTTGTCCATAGGCCGGGGGTTGATGGAGGAGGAAGGGGATGCTGTCCCTCCCTCCAGCCCCTTTCTGTGGCTGGCAGAGCTCCCAGTCCTGGTCCCTGGCTTCAGGGACAGTGATGCCTGTTTGGGCATGGCAACCAGGGCACCCAGGCAAGCAGCCCCCACAAAGCCCCTCCCTGCTCCTGGGGTGACCCACTTGACTCCAAGGCCCCAGCCCACATGTCTCTTGTCTTGGGTAACCTGTCTGCCAGACCTCTATTTCCCCCAGGGCCCAGGTCTCCTGCAGAGGGAAAGCAATGCCTGAGCCCCTCTGGGCAGTCCCTGCCAGCCTTGGCTCAGAAATGCTAATGGAGACCTCATTCTACTCTTGGTGAGCCCTCTGGCCCTGAGTAACCCCCACTGAGGGCACCTAAGGAGGCGAAAGGAGGCGCAGCCCTGAGCCTCCGGCCCTGAGTCGTTCCTTCACCTGCTTTGTCCCCAGGGCCCAGCTTGAAGGACAGGGCTTCCCAAGGTCCACAGGCAGCAAAAGCTGAGCCTCATCTGGCAGCTGGCCCTGCACCCCTAGCTAGCACCATCAGGTTCTGACAGTTTGAGGCTCTGGAAGCCACCTGGGACCAGGCCCCTTCCCTTCATGTGCCACCCATGCTGGCGTAAGGTCCTCAAAGTGGCAGGACTAGAGCCCACCTCTGAACCTGCAGACTCACCTGGGACCAGCACCTGGTTCCTCTCACCGCGTTCCTGTGCTGCAGGAGGAGACGCCACGGCAGCTCCACACGCATCCCAATGAGGCCTCCCAGCCAGGAATGGCCTGGCGTCTGCGTGAACACCCCCACACCCCCAGCGGCACAGGGTAGATCTTGCTGCACATCCCAGCCCTTGTGGAATCAGGCTTGGGTCTGCTTCCTTCTGTCCCCATCTCACCCCAAATCAGAGCCTCACCCTTTTGAGGCACAAATTAGAATATTCTCCCACCGTGAGCGGATCCTTTTCAGCAGACGTTCTGCAGGAGGGTGTGAGTGGAAGGCTGCGGCGCCAGCTCTGGGCTTCCCCACACTCGGGGACGACAGCTGCCCTTGGCCTTGCAGCAGGACAGGACTGGCAGCCACAGCCTGGCTCATTCGCCCCAGCTGCACCCCGCTGCTCTGCCCACCCTGCCCAGCCCAGGGCTGCTCTGCCCACCCTGCCCAGCCCAGCTCACACCGGGGAGCTTGTGAGGAGAAACAGCCTGCTGTGGCCACCGTGGCCTTGCTATCGCGGTGGCATCCGCAGGCATTTACTGTGTGGCTCCCTGAGGAAGGAGAGGGTGTGCAGGGGCGCCCGTCTCCTCCAGTCCTGGCTCTGGGACACAACCCCCTGAACTCAGCTGAGAGTGAGCTGCTTCCTTCCAACCACAAGTGCAGAGCACTGGCCACAGAGGCCGAGGGCAGACTCCCTCAGGAGCAGAGGCCAGCTGTGGGCAGGACAGAGCAGGCTCTCAGAGCAAGCTGTCAGCACCCTCAGAGGCCTTTCCTAGGCCAGCTGTGCACCCTGCAGGTCCCAGGCCCACACCCCACCCGGCACCTCAGATGTCCCAGGAAGCCTGAAAGGTACCGGTATTTGGGCTGGACCATCCGACCATGGCCTGTTCTGGACTTGCCACAGGCCAGAGGCCGGAGAAGGGGGTCCTGGGTCAGCTCTGGGGGTAGGGGCCATGCCTTGAGACTGCACTTCTTGAGAGGCCAAGCAAGACCCTCTGCCCTTCTGCCCAGTATCACGTCAGGAACTTCTAGGTTCCTGCCCCAAAGGACCCTTCTTAAGGAAGCCCCAAGTAGACAAGGACATCAATTGAGGGGCTCCTGAGCCTACAGAAGAGCTAGGGTCTTCCCCTGCCCAGCAGCTGCACTGACCACCTAGCCAATAATTGCTAGATGCCCCTAGAAAAAGGCCTCCTTGGTGGCTTTGGTCAGATCTCAGGGTCAGCCACTCTAGGGTCCTTTCTGCCCTCACCCATCCTCAAATCCTGTCCAGAGAAAGCCTCGGCACTGGCCCCAACCCCACAGAGAGGCCGGTTCTACCCCAGTGTCTCCATGAGTCCCTGCAGGGAAGACAACAGGTGACCTGAGGAGGGGGTCTCCTGAGCCCTGTTCTGGGGGATTTGGTCCTGGGCTGTTACAGGTTCCCAGACCTGTGTGTCTGCCTGGCCCAGTCCCACCCAGGGGATTCCTCAGGCTTCCTGCTCTACAAATGTCCCCACGGGTCAGACAGGCTGTCCCAGGCAGACTTGGTCCCAGGGGTGGGGTCTGGGCTGGATGTGGCTCCCAGGAAGGCCCGGTGACTTCCAGGCCCCAAGTTCAAACTGGGCAACGCTAAGGACAGAGAGTCCATCCCGAGGGAAGAGTAATGACCACCACCCTCCCCTCACTGCCTCCCATGATGCATCTGGAAGACCATCCGGAGCCCCTTCACACACCAACACCGCAGCCATTACTGGACTCCATTAGCAGGAAGAGGAGCCCAATCATTCTTAATCAAATAGGAACGTTTGTAGGTCAGACAGACACCCTGGGGCCTGGACGGGGCTGTGGGCAGATGGTCGGGACCAGGGGGTGGAGGGGCTTCCATTGGCTTTATTTGTAAGTGTTGCAGGAACTGCCACCCTGCCTGGCCAGAGCCGCAGGCTGGGGAACCATCCCTGGGTGGATTCAGATCAAATTGATCAAACACAGCAGGTTGCCCCAGTTCAGGGACCGGGGTCCCCAGAGAGGCCCACAGAAGTGCTCTGGAGGCCACTCCCTGCCACGACCGTCCCTGGAAAGCCACCCTGGCTTCCAAGCACAGCAAACTGTCCACGTGAGACTTTGGCCCAGCTTCCCCGGGCCTGAGCACAGGCTAGGGGCTGGGGGCTGGGGGCTGGGGACTGGGGGCTGGGATGGGTAGAGGCTGTGCTAGCCTCCCCAGCCTCACCTTCCTCCAGAGGCAGAGTGCATGGGGGACGGGTGCAGGGCAAGGCCACAGCAGCCTGAAGCAGAGCACCCTGGAGTCTGGGGCCATCGCTGGGGCAGGGAGTCCAACCTCCCTGCCCTTGGGGGAGACACTGACTGGAAGCAGGAAGAGGCCACCAGATCCCAGGGCTTCAGTCAGCACACTCAGGCACTGTTGGCTCCCCTCACCGCCCCCAGGCCCAGCCCTGACCCCTTGGCTCCAAGCTCCCCTTGCTGCCAGCCCAACCCGACCTGCCAGGCCCTGGGCTCACTTGTTGTACAGGACAATGTCCGGCCTCCAGATGAGCTCGGAGGGGATGCGGATGGAAGTGACGTTCTCGTAGTCCCTGGGGTCCCAGCGCAGCTTGTAGTCATGCCACTCCTGCAAGTACAGAGGGAGCAGGGTGAGGGGGGCTCCGAGGACAGGGTGGGGCAGGTGGCCCTCCCCACTTACCTGCTTCACCCACACGTTCGTGGTCATCATCTGGTTCTTCTCATCCTAAGGCACAAGCAGGAAGGAGTTTGAGGCCCCTCAGGGTCGGGACACCTCTCTCTAGTCCCAGCCACAGCACACACTGGCCAGGACTAGACTCAGAAAGGAGTGAGCACCTTATCCCTGGAGGCAACCAAGCTCAGGATGGTGGCCTGAGGGGACTCAGGATGGGGGACAGGCCCCTAAGCTTTCCTGAAGGAAACTGGGCACAAGCTTGTCTGACCTCATGGCCCCCCAGTGTTTTGATGGGCTCCAGGCTGCTCGTAGGTGAGCCCTGCCACCCATGTCACTCCCTGTCACTCACTGAACAGGTCACCTAGCTGCCCAAGCCAGTCCCTTCCCTGGCAGAACACTGAGGGGTGGGATGTGGAGCAGAGCGCATATCCCAAGGCCTGGCCTCAGTGCACCTGCTGCCCTGCGTTGCCCGCAACCTCATCCGCACACATCCCAGCAGTGTCCAAGGAGCCTGGGAGCGGGCAGGCAGCTTGCCCCATGGCACTGGGTGCTCCTCCACCCAGTGGCTGGGCAGGACCCTCCTGTCACACAGTGTCAGTCCCCAGGTTCCCCTGGGACCTAGAGATGTATCCCTGCACTCGCTGGCACATTTCACGAGAACTCAGCACAAACCTCTGGGGACTCTGCAGCCTACTCTGCACTGGGCCAGGCAAGCTCACACACAAGCCCACCCCACCCAGACTAAGACCCCAAACAAGACACCCCTAGCAATCATGCACAAAGGGACACGGGTGGGGCACCATACCCCAGCACCTGGGGGGCATGCACAGCAGGCAGACCCAGGCACCCCTCCACCCATGGAGGGCCGTGGCCTCAGCCAGTACCCTCGGGCCAGCACATGTGTGCGCAGTTCATGAGCATCTCAGCTCCAGGGCAGACAGCAGGGCTGGGCCATGTCCCCTGCTGGAGACTTGGCCTGGGTGGACTCTGGGCCTCAATGTCTCCTAGGCAAACTGGAGGTACTGGGCTGCAAGGGACAATGGCATGACCCCAACAAGCCTGGCAGGAGATAAGGCAGTGGTCACAGACCAGGAGTCTTGTGCATCCTGCCCCAGCCCTGGCTGAGCCCCAGCCAGGGACACTGCAGGAGCCATTTGAGGGCCAGTGCCAGGACACCTGAGGGTGGAGGTCTCAGTGCTGGCTCTGAACAGGGACAAGGGTCTCCAGGTACTGTGCATGTCCCATGCAGCCTGGGCTCCCTCACACGTCCAGACCCTGTCATGCTCCCCACTCGGCCTGGTATGCCACAGCTGCCCTCAGTGAGTCAGGACAGCACACCGGGGTGGCAGAAGGCAGCCCCTCCCTCACCAGCAGACACAAGGCCGATCCTGGCAGGCTTGGGCCAGGCTTGTGGGATGCTGCACCCCTGCCGCAGATGTCTCCCCCTCCCCAGTTCAGGCTCCATCCAGGCTCTTCAAAGCCACCAGGCCAGTTTGCCTCAAGACGGGTCCCACCCCAACTAGTTAGGCCTGGCTGGGAAATACTGGGCATGCAGCTGGGCACCTCTGCCTGGCAGAGTTCCTGGGCCTCCTGCTGCACACCTGTCTGGCTAGGACACTCTCCAACTGCTCCTCCCACACAGAGTCCTTGGGCTTTGGACCATGTGGAGCTGTTCCACCAGCCGTGGCCAGACACGGTCATCCATGTGTGATGGCCAGGCCCCCATACCTACCACGTCAATGAGCTGGGCAATGGATAGGCCAAAGCGGACCAGGACCACATCTGAGATGTTGGCCACCGGGCGGGACCACTTGTTGTAGCCAGAAAAGAGTGCCTTCAGGAGCCGCTCCTCCGCATGGGCCCGGGTCTCTGCAGGCCTGCTCACTGCAGGGAGAGGCAGGCGAGTGGCCGGGGGCAGGAGCAGGCGGCGGCCATCCAGGCTGTCCTCCATCCTCAGGCCAGCCCCTCCTCCCATGTCCTCTGCCTTCCATCCCTCACAGTCACCTCCCACCTCAGCACCCTTGCACATGCTGCCCTCTGGCCTGGGCTGCCCCTGCCCCTGGATGTAAATATCCCTTCCTCGAGGAAGCCTCTTCCAGGCCACTCAGTCTGGGTCAGGTCTTCCTGACCCTGCATCTCACTGATTTGGGTATTCTCCCTAGCTGACCGTAACTTCAGAGGGAAGGGCTGTATCTCCAGTGACCAGCAGAGACAAAGGGCAGGGGCAGAAAGCAGCACAGCAGGTGGGAGCAAGGACTTGGGGGCCAGAGGGGCAGGGAACACAGTTGTGGCTCAGAAGGAGCTGTGTTCTGAGGTCTGGGGGGGTAGAGTCGGAGCCCACCCTGAAAACGAGCCTGGCCCCTGGGGGCTGTAGGCAACCGGTGTTCTCGCACAGGGATGCCCTGGGTGAGTCCCAACTCTGCATCCTGGGGAGGGATCCCTCATTCAGTCCTCCTTTCCCCTTCTCCTCTCCCCAGGTGGTCTGGGGGCCTCCCTGCCTCCCCTGGGTGGCTGCCTTTTGGAGGGGGTTGGGGAGAGGGAGGAGAAACCCTTGCTTCCTGTTGGATCTTGCTTACCTGAGACTCAGCAGCAGGTTCCTAGGAGGCTTAGATCCTGGGGATCTCCCACTTCTAGACCCCTTGGGACCCTTGCCTCTGGCCCAGAGTATCATTCCCTAATCTTGTTCTTCCTGGTCTCTTTGACCAGTAAAGTGCAGACGGCTTTTCACCAAGAGGCCAGGGGGTTAAATTCCCTATATTCCCTCCTGAATGGGGTGGGGTGCATGGCTGCCCAGAGGATGGGAAGGGAGAGAGGTGGAGAGAGCCTGCAGGAGCAGAAAAGGTGGTGTGGGGGCCCCAAGTGCAGAGGCCACCGCTGACCCCCTAAGCAAGAAGACATGCGTGGGTGCGTGATCTGCAGGGAATTTTGGCTGGATGGATGCACCCCTGCGCTCCATCTCTGTCCAAGTTGGAGGTTCTAGGTCCAGCTCCGGAAATGCTGCGGGAACCCCCACATACCCACCCCAAACCCCTCTCGGCATTTGCGGGAGGTTGACTCCTTCCGCGCCAGGGCTCAGCCTGCGCCGCAGGACAGCCCATGCCTCTCCCGGGTAATGGGAGGGGGGTCTCAGTGGCCTCGCCGTTGCGCTTGCCCGCGGCTTGGCACAGCAGCCAGGAGCCTTCCCTCCTCTGGCTCCGGGGTCCCGGGCGCCGGACCGAGGCGAATGGGGCCAGTTCAGCGCCCCGAAACTTACCAGGCAGGAGGCCGGTCTCCAACAGCAGGAGCAGCAGCAGCGGCAGCGGCGCCCTGGGGCCCCGGAGCTCCATGGCGCACCGATCCGGCGCTAGACGCGGGCGGCTCCGGGTTCCGCCGCGCCCCGGCTCCAAGGCCCGCGCGCACCCAACTTCATGCCCCGCGCCGCGGGCGACTGTCCCCCAGCCCGACTCGACTGCTCGTCCCGCGGGGCGCGGCGGCTGCGGGGCGGGTGCGCGAGGCTGTAGGATCCGCGGCGCAGCCCCGCCCGGACCTGCCGCCTCCAGCCGCGGGGAGAGGGGAGGAGGGGGAGGGAGGGGAGGAAGGGGAGGGAGGGGAGGGAGGGGAAGAGGAGGGAGCGGAGGAGGAGGGGGCGGATCACGCACCGGAGGGGACGTGGAAGCTGAGGCTGGCCCTGCGCCGGGGTAAAGTTACCTCGTCCCACCGAGGCTCGGGACCTGCTCGAGCCCCGGGTGGTGAACCCTTGGTCACTGCGGGCACCCCGGGGATCCCAGACAGTCTGGACCGCGGTCTTCCACCCTCGTCTCCAGCTTTGGGTCCCCGAGCCTGCATGGAGGTGGAGGGCGCACGTCCAGGGCCTCTGGGCGCTAAGAGGGCGCCCCACACGGTTCTGGTAACTCCACCATCACCCCACGCTGCCTTAGCACGAGTTGGCAGTTCAGAAAGCACAGGTCTTTCACCTTCTTCCCCAGCAGACTCTGGGGAAAGAGCCCCCTTCTCACCGGCCTGCGACCCCCCACCCCTCCACACACCCCCTGCGCCAAGAAGCCCAGGCCTTGCCCTCAACCTTTCTGGGCAAAGACCGACTTAACTCTGCCTCTGAAACTCGGGATCCAGCCTGAAAACAGGGTCTGAAGCCCTTCCTTGCCCACCCCAGCAGAGCCTGCAAGCTTCCCTCTCGCACTCTGTGGGCAGTGGGTGAGAGGCCACAGGGGAGGGTCCCAGGAGCTTGGAGAACAGATCTTGGCAGGTTGGCTTGTATGGAGATGCTCCAGCTGGCTGCCAGGGAGGGTCTCCACCTTCACCACGGGTGTCAGATGATACCCATATGCACAGGTGGGGAGCGGGAGCCCTTTGTGTGACAGCCTGGTTGCAGGGAGAGGGAGAGGGCTGGCTCTCCAGAACCTCCGGCCCTTGGACCCTGTGCCTACCCCCTCCGGCTCTGCAGCACAGCCACCTGCCACAGCCAGCAGACCAGACCTCAGGTCCAGGGGTTGGGGTGAAGGGGCTAGAGAGATCCCCGTTCTTCCCTCCAAGGCCACAGCTATTCGTGCAGAATGTCCCTCAGGACCTCCCTAGGCTGCTCCTACTCCTACCCAAGCTCCCTCTGCAGCTCTCCATCCTGTCTGCCCGTCCCTGCTCTGGTGCCCCAGCCCTTACGTCCTCTGGGGACGAGGTAACTTTATACCCACACACCTTCTCTGGGACGCCAGTGTTCTTCCTGTTCGCCAGAGGGTTGTGTCTGTAGGAGAAAGACCGGCTGTCAGAGGTTTCAGACACTCAGGGGCAGCTCAACAGTGACCTTCCCTCAACATGGCCATCGCTCCCCTTTTTGCCTTCCCAGGTGCTGGCCCAAGTGATGTGGATGCTGGCCCACTGGACTCCCACAGCCCTCTGAGGATGGGCTCTTTCCTTATCCCTGCTTTGCCCAAGAAGAAACAAGCACAGAGAGGTTAAGCAACTTGTCCAAGGTCACACATCCAGTTGTGGGTTTCCAAAGCAGGCCACCCTGCTTCAGGGTCAACACCCTGGTCTCCTAGCCTCAGGTGAGCACATCCTTGGTGTTCTGGCCATACTCCTGTAGTCTCTCCTTGAGCCAGGAGATGCTGGACTGCACACATGCACCGGGCTCATCACCCTCAGAGCCCTGCCTACCTGGCTCCTCAGGGCTGATCAAGCCCCTCCAAGAGCCGACTCCATTCTAGGGACCAGGAAGTTCACGTGGTCTGCAAATGTGGACCAACAGCAGCTGGCACCTCCTCACCTCCTCCTCAGGGAAGGTGGGAGGGTGGTGAGGCTGGTGACGCCCTCCTGGAGAGAGCCATGGCTGGTGTGCCCCGGTCTCCTGCATGAAGCGGCCCTGCTCCCCACTGCCAGGGTCACATCCACAGTGCCTTTTTGGGCACAGTGCAGAGGAACACCACACTCTCCTGTTAACCAGAGAGGCCAGCGTGCTCTGGTCCTTCCTGGAGTCCCCCATGAGAGGGCTGCCAACTGCTCTGGCAGAGGGAAGGTGGGCGTGGGCAGAGTCCCTTGCTGTCAATAAGGTGAGGTCTGCCCGCTAAGGCCAAGGGCTGCTGTGTCCCTCATTCGAAATCAACCAACGCCTCTCCAGGTGAGGAGGCCCTGGCTCTCAGGACTTGTTGACCTTGGGCTCCTTTAGTGTCCTGCTGGAGTCAGGGAAGGTGTGGGGAGTGCTAGGAGCCCTGGGTGGCTCACTGCAGGAGGAGCACACAAGGACACAGCTGCCACTCCCAGCGGGGCACTGGAACCCACCTGGGGAGTCTGACACCCACTTTTAGAGACCCCTGCTCTGGGATACAGCCCCAGTCTGTGCTCTCTCACAGCCCACTCTAACAACTCTGAAGCAGGAGCCTTAGGCCATGTGCTGCAAAGACTGACTTGGAGTGGGCTGGTCATGCTCCAGGCTTGGTGTGAGCCCATCTGCAGGCCCTGCAGGCCCAGACAGTGGCCCTCAAGCTAAGTCATAGGTGCCTGCACCCAGAACCCAGTGGAGGCCAGCAGGCCCGTCTCTCCAAGGCCAGGCTAGGGTCAGCTCCGCCCTCAGGCTGCGTGCCCCGGCTCACACACATCTGTCCGGCCTGGTTGGCTCTCCCTGTGGATTTGCTAATGCAGAAGGATTAATTGAGTCTAACTCATTAATTTGCAGGCCCTTCCCTCCCCACCTGCTGGCCTGAAAGCCTTGTGGCAGGAACCTAGTAATCATAGCAGATGAACACGGTTCTTACTTCAGGCCCCAGAAAGGAAAAGCCCAGATTCACAAGGTCCTGAGACTGCTCTGGGGAAAGGCTGCGTCCAGAGCTATGCACCCCTTGGCGGAAGGGTGTGGGGCAGGCCTTACATGCCTCCCCCCACCCCACCCCTGTGCTGTTGCCCCTCCAGGCTGCCACTGACAGTGGACAGTAGTTTCTGCAGGCTGGTCTCCAAGGGCCCCTCCTTCTCTCTGCCCTCTACCCTCCACCCTGTGCAAGGACATTTCCATGGTAACCATCTGCTGGTGTGAACAGGGACTCACGTAAAGGTGGCTGCACTGGGGAGCATCAGCCGGTGCGATTCTAGCCAGGCTGCACCAAGGACCAGGCCTCAGCGGTGAGGGGCGCTGACCCACGAGTGCAGGGGCTTGCTGGGACTGCTCTCCTTGGCTCAAGGGCCTCCGCCCTCCACCTTTCACCAGGCTCCACTCACAGAAGGGGACAGTCCATTTCCTCTCCTGTGGAAACCTCTGCCCTTCAGGGGACACTGCACCTGGGAACTTCCTAGTCTCCCTGGACAGCCCCCACAGCCCTGGGCAGTAGGCAGAGCCTGCCCAGTGCTCCCCCAGTGAGTCTCCCCAGGTATGTTCTCTTGCCGGCCCTGCCCTAGGAGCAGGTTTGATCTCCTTCCTGGCCCTCTTCACACCCAAGCTCTGGACTCCATCGACTCAGGCCCCACAAGGACACAAGAGGGGCTCCTAGTGAGGCAGGGTACGTGGTCCAGTGCAAGGCTGGGTAAGAATGAGTGAGGGAGGGGTGGGCACGAGGGCATCCCTGCTTTGAGGGCTGGGTCCAGAGTGGGCTCTGTCCTGTGCACACCTAACTGCACTCGGGCTCAGAGGGTCCATGCTTGGGCTGGTCTTCAGCTTATGGGCAGGCGAGAAGAGGAGAGTCATAGAGCCCAGGAGAGAGGAGCTGAAACCACGTCTGGCTAAGCAGGATGGGCACCCGTACCTGGCCCCTTGTCAGTGTCCCTGTGATGAGTTCTGTGGTGCAGCAGCTCTGGCTTGGCATGGCCTCCCACCTTCCCCTGGACGGGCTGTCCCCACCCCAGTGCTGCTCTCAGCCCGGGCCAGCTCCTGGGCATTCTCTGGGGATCTCTCTCTGGGTGCCCAGGCCTGGTCTTAGGCTCAGACCCTTGGGCTAGCCCCCTTGTGGGGGGCATGAGTGTGCAGACAAGCCCAGAGGCTTCACAAGTGGACAGAGCTATGCCCAGCCTGGCCCCCCATGACTGGTTCACTCAGACAGGCACCCCTGGGTCAAGGAGGCCCTCTCTCTCCAGGGCTGGCTCCTTGCTCTCAGCCCCAGCCGACGCCCTGTGCAGGAAGTGCCTCCCTTCAGCCAATGGGAGAGGGGACCACGGAGCCTCTGCTTTTTTCCAGAAAAATTTCAGAAACTGTTAAATGCAAAAGAAATATGAGAATTGGGGCCAACGCCTCCAAAGCAGCAATACTTTCTCCTAAGGCCGTCCTGCTGCCCCCACTGCAGCTCCTTCCACCCCAGGCTGTGCAGGGCAGCCTCGGAGGCCCGCAGAGGCTGCAGAGATGCTGGACTGATGGCAGGGACTGCAAGGTCAGCACCACATCCTGCAGCCCCGATGTGGAGCAGTGGGCAGCTCCAGAGGGAGCACAGCCCAGGTCCTCGACCCCAGGCTCCTCCCAAGTTCTGGTTGGGGCCCTGAAGAGAGCTGTGGTGAAGCTCCTCCCAGCCCCTGTCCCTGGCATCCCTGCAGCCTTGGCCTGGGGGCAGAGGGGAATGACACCAGGGCCAGCAGCTGCCCCTGGTGTCCTTCCTGCTGCAGCTGGAGTCTCTGCAGCCTCACTCCCCCAGCCCAGGGCCTCCCAGGGCTCCTCACCTCACTGGGCTTCCTGTGTATGGACCTGTCTCTGCTGGGCTTCAGCATGGCCAGCTGCCTGCCCTCCCCCACCCCCTGCCGCCTCTCCTAAGTGGTTAATTATCTATAAACACTCCAAGGAGCTCTCGAAGTGATGAATAGGAGCCTGGGTGGGCCCCAGTCTTGCTGTTGGCTCAGGGAGTGCTGCTGTTCAAACCGGGGGCTCTGCCCTGCCCCCTGGTGACCTCAGGCACATCCCTCACCTCCCTGAGGTGACACTGGTCACCAGCCCTCACAAGGATGAGGAAGGAAGGGAGCTATGGTCTGGTGCTGGCATGCTGGGACCTGGGCTGTTGCTGGCACCACGGGGCAGCCCTGTGCTCTCAGGGGAGGTCCTGTGCGGGCTGTGTAAGCAGGGCTCTCTGTAAGGGTCACACTCAGGAACCCTAGGAGTCCAGGTGCACGACCTGTGGTCCAGGCCAGGCCTGGTGCAGCCAGCCTGTGCCTCCCCACCTGGGCTGCCAAGCACCCACCATGACCCTCAGGGGCACAGACCCCACTCAGGGCTCAGCCCCAGGAAGCTTACCCCAGGACCCCAGCACAGGCCTCCCGACACCTGCCCACTCCCCAGTCTGGGGGTTGCCGCCCGGCCCCTGTGGCTGGCACTGAGGCTGAGGCTAGGAGAGGGTGTCTCGCTCCTTGTGAGGAACTGTGTCCTGACAGGCCACCAGCCCAGGAAAGCCCTTTGTCTTGACTGCCGCTGCTGTGAGTGATGTCCAGCCCAAGGCTTCAGCAGCCACCTCCTGCAGCAGAGCGGGGGAGGGGAGGGCTGAGGGCACTTCCCTGCAGGGGGCGGGGCCTGTTCCAGTCTCTGCATGTGACAGTCCCTGGGCCAGCCAAGGATTGAGTGACCCTCCAGAGAGAGCGCTGTCTTCCTGCTAAATTCTCTTCCTCCTCCTTCCCCTCTGAGTCACCTTGTGAGCCACCCTTGTGGCCACCTTGTCCTCTTGTGCCCCGGGCCTGCCACCGGGTGGAGAAGAGACTCTAACTCACGAGGAGCTGATGCCTGGACACCTTGGGCCTTGCTGGGCAGTGGAGGCACCATGTCTGGGCTTAGCCCAGAGCTCCCACATGCCCAGAGAGGGCCAGCCGGGCCTGGGCTGGTGCTTGGGGCAGACCTGGCTTCCATTGGGTTCATCAGGTCACATGTCAGCTCACAGTTGTGTCCAAGCCACCCTCCTGTGAGCCCTGGCAAGAGCTGGGTGTGCCAGTCCACAGGGACCTGAATCACTGGTTTGTGGGGACCCCTCACCCCACAGTCCACATGCAGAGGTCACCTGAGAGCTACAGGACATCTGGGAGGAGGGATGGGCTCTCACCAGCATGTCCTACCCAGACCAGGGCTCAGCCACTGCCTGGAGGTCCCCAGACTAGGGTCCTCTCAGGAGGTTCCTCCTGGAGGTGGAACTAGGATTTGAACCTCAGAGACTGCCCACCTGCCTCAGGGCCTTGAGAGAGTCAGGCCCCCTGTTGGCTGCAGGATGTGGGGGGAGTCTGTTTGCTGGAGGGGGCACCACTGAGCCTCCCAGCTCTACCATGCGGCCAGCGCAATGGTTTCATTAATGAGGTTCTTGGCATAAAAGTTAGCTAGCGAGATCGAAATAAACACACAGACTCAGTTACCTTTTTCTATGACCAGGTCCGAGACGGCTCCCCTCTCTGGTTCCCTCCTCTAACCGCCAAGGGCAGCAAGGATTACTCAGGGCTAGCAGGAGAGAGAGAGAGCGAGCACGCCAGGGAGTAGCCTTTTATTGGGGAGCAAGAAACTCAGGGGATAATTCCATCCAATGAAGGTTGAAGGGGGGGCCGCACTCCAAGGTCAGGGTCAGTGATTGGGCCTCCGGGGTCAGTGGTCAGTTACACCCCCACACGGACAGGTTCTCTCAACAGGAGAGGGCCGGGAAAGCTCCAACACAGCCAGAGCGCCTCAGACCCTAACCAGGAGTCACCCAGTCACGTGTGAGAATGGCTTCCGACACCCAGCCATCCCTTTTACCCCCAGGCCCAGCATCTCCACCCCCGACTTTCTGGCATATGTGCGAGCCACAGGACCCCAAGTCAGGAGACCCAGGCCCAGGCCTGACTCTGCCTCCTCCAGCCATAGGCCCTGGACAAGTCCCCACCCCCTAGCTCAGCCTTACTACAGCAAAATTGGGGTGCCGGCACTGTTGAGGGTCTGGGCACAGGTGGACTTGGCCTACGGGAAGGGTGCCAGCTTGGTGGCCCCTGACCACTTCCCTACCCTTGTCCTGCTGAGACCTCTCAAAACTTGCCACAGCTTTCCTGGGACCAGCACAGCTCCTGGAAGCCACAGGGGAGCACTGGGCAACCCTGCTGGACCTTCTAGGTCACTGCCTTGCGACCCGGGTTCCACAAACAGCTTGGAGAAGGCAGTGGCCAGGGCCCAGGCTGGTGCTGTGCCTGCTCTCTGTTGCCCTACAAAGATGGCACAGGCTGGGCAGCCAGCTAGCTCCAGCAGGTGTCAGGGATGGGGGTCTCTCTGGGGCTCCGGCCAGATGAGGCCTGGCAGTCGACAGGGGAGAAAGCCCTGGGCAGGCCTCAGCCTCTCTACCAAAGCCAGTCAATGGTTGAGGGCTGGGGGCTGTCAGGATAGCAGGAGCCCAGGTCTGTTTCCTGTGGCTGTGCACGGGAATGTGTTGAGAGCCACAGCCGAGTCGGAATGGCCCCTGGCATTTTGCCAGAAGTAATGGTTGAGAGGCGAGCCTTAAGAGGATGCTGGGTTGATTCAATTGTATATAGACTCCTGCTGTCCGCCTGGGTCGCCCGCTACTTTGGAGTTCTCGCAAGGATTCCTGGGGAGTTCGTGTTGGTTGGTAAAGTTCCGGTGGAGGGAGTTCCGGTGGGTGTGGGGTGCCTGAGAGGGGCCACGTGGGTGGCGTTCGGGAGAGTTCCCGGGGAGTGTGCGTGGAGTGCTGTTGGAGTTCGGCAGTAAAGAGTTGCTGTTTTGAACCTACAAGTGCTTCGTGGCGGCTCGGTTATTTGTGCCCAGCCAGACTGCGGCAGGAACATGTGCCCGTGTGCATGCATGGCATGTATTCAGGGCGTGTGTGGTGGACTATGTGCCCAGGCTGTGGGTGAGCTGTGTCCTGACAGCCCTGCACCCCACTTCCACCCCACGCCCAGCTCTTCTGGGCGGGGCCCTGCAGGGGAGGACGGCTCTCCTCCCCAGCCTCAGCCTCCACACTGGTTTCCTTGGCGTGGTGTGGGGCCCACAAGCTGCCCTTTCCAGCCTGCATTGTGGATCTCAGGTCTCCAGGCCCAGGGGCTCATTTCAGAAAGAAGACGCTTCCTTTGTCAGGCAGCTGGATTTTCAAATCAGCACATTCCTCAGGAAGGGCAGTGCCCTGTCCTCACCTCCCCAGTGTCCTTGGGTGTCCCTAGGCATGTTGGCCTTCTCCTCCTCCCAGCACTGGGGGCTGAGATCCAGAGGTCCTGGTGAGCCACGGCCTGCGGCTCAGACACCTGCGCTGTCAGCAAAACAGGTGCTGCTGGGATGAGCTCGGCTGGGCTGCGTGTGAGGCCGCCCAACCACCAGACCCCACCTGGTCTTCCTGCACGTGGCACCCTCCCCAGGACTGCCCTCCCCAGCACCCACCGTGGCCACACTCCAGCCACCCCAGACCCCAGGCTTCTCCCACGTGGGGGCTGTCCCCTCACTGGTGTGCCCTCCTTCCCAGTGCCCTCAAGTGCTGGCCAGACTGCAGCACAGTGGATGGCACTGGAGGAGGAGTGTCCCCCTGTGTCCCTCTGGCAGACTCATTTCCAGGCTGCCCAGGCCTGAGGAGCCTGTGCTGGGGGCTTCTGTCAAACTTCAGGGTCCTACTGTTCCAGAGGGCTTCCGACACCGCGGAGGCAGCTGACCCATTTTCAGTAGGACACGCCGGGAGGGCACACCTTTCACGGCTTGAAGGTAGAGATCTCCTGTGGGGCAGGAGGGGTGAAGCTGGATGGCATCCCCAGCCTCTCCATGGCAAGGGAGCTGACCCCCATGTCCTGACCTATCTGGGGAGAGCACTGGGGCCAGTGTGGCATCCCCAGAGTCCTGGATAGTGAAGCAGCCAATGGTGGGGAGCCTCAGAGAGCATGGGGGGCTCCGAGTGGCCAAGGTGCCCCAGACCAGGCCCAGGTCCATGATGCAGGGAGGTTCCGCTGGGGTCTCTGCCTCCTCCCCCACAGGATGGGCACCTGGACACTCAGCTCCTGCTCGGGAGCCGAGCCAGCCCTGGAGAAGGTGCCCTTGGAGGAGGTTTGGCACTCACCGTTGAGGGCCCAGTTGGTCTCGTCCCTGTGGATGGAGTGTGGGGCTTGGCCTGTGATTTCCACAGCCCTCATGGGGCGGGCAGTGCAGGCTGCCGGGGCGAGTGGCTCAGACTCCCCTGCCTGGGTTTGGGACACTCTCTGCTGCATGATGCTTTCCTCACTTTCTGGTGTAGTCTAACATTCGTCATGCCAGATGGGTTGTCACAGCATCTGGGGTGACATTATTATTCTGTTACTTCCATATCATGGAAACGAAGGCCACCTGACCAGAGAGAGGGACCCTAGCCCTCTGAGGCCAAGGTTCTCCCCACCTCCTCATACAGCTCTTGGATGCATCCTCTCCCCAGACCTGGGCGCCTGTGTCCAGCAGCTTCTGAGCCTGTGCTGCCTGTCCTTCCCCAGAAAAGCTGGTTCACCTGAGCTGTGCCAGGAGCTCTGGGCGGCTCTCAGCTTGCTCTGTCTCTAACCCAGAGAGCCCAGGAGCCAGCGCAGGTGTGCCAGGGCCACTCCCAGCAAGGCTCCAGCTCCCGGGCACTCACGGCCTGGAGGCCCTCCTGGAGTCTCCCTTTCGCCCTGAACAGAGTCCATCACACTCTGTTCCGCCCCAGATCTTTCTGCCATCCCAGGGCCCACTGCTTCCCTGCTTCTCTCTGTGAGGCACGCGCCAGGTCCCTGCCCGTTCTCAGGGAGCCCTGGACTTTGTCCAGTACTGGTGGAGATAATTACCCTGACGTCCGTCTGCAGAGTTTAAATACGATTTTTCAGCATTGGAAACACAGATTTGGCCATGGTGTGTTTGATGGGCTGGCACGCACCCCTTCCCTCTGGCCGGGCCCCATCAGGGGTGGCCATGTCTACTCTGAGGGCCAAAGAGCTCCCTCCCAGTAGGCAGTCTGCACCAAGTCAGCCATGGGCATCACACACTAGAGCTCCGAGCCTGGCCGTGGGGAGAGTCGCTGCCTCTCGAACACCTGGATGTCCCCGCAGGAGACTAAACCAAAGCCGACACCTCCCCACCTACCAGAGCTCAGTCCAGGGTGATCTTTGGGGCCAAGGGTGAGACAACTGGAGCAATGATTTCATCGTCTTCAGCCCCAGAGGAGCCAGGGGCCTGCGCTGTCATGTGCTCCCCTGCTCTCTGCTCTCCAAGGTGCATGGCTGGTTCTGGAAGATGGCAAAGCCCTCCCCACACGCCTGCCCCTGCTCCCAGCCCTGGACACCTGGGTGCTCCTCTGCAGCTTCTAGATGAGAAGCTGCCCCCCCAGGGGTTCTCTCTCGCCCCTTAGAGGACAGGGCCCTGCTCTCCTCCCTGGGCTGCACCTGCGTCTGCCTTGGTCACCCTGGTGGGGCTGGCACAGGCTTCATGTGACCTGGTGTACCTGCTGGGGAGCAGCCCTGTGTCAGCGCACTCCGGCAGCCTGACAGGAGAGCCGGCTACAACCCAGAAGGTGTAACAGGAGAAACAGAAAATTGACATTTTAGGTAGAAAATCTGCCCCAGGAAATCAATCCTGCACCCCAGAAGGGAGCCCTGGAGCTGGGCATGGGCCAGATGTCTACAGGTGCTTGACCTCAATCTTCTCCCTCCCTCAGTTAAGTGGCTCCAAGAGGCTCTGCAGTAGGTACTGGCTGCGCCCTGGGTTTTGGCCCTGGTCTGGACTGTGCCAAGTGGCAGGGACTTGGAGACAGCTCTCCCACACCCATGGTGCAGCAGCCTCCTCCTCTTCCCTGCCCGGCCAACCCCACCCCTGGCTGTCACTTGTACACTTGCAAAGAGTGGAGGAAAGAGTCCCTGGGGTCAGTCAAGCATTTGGGAAGAGCCCATTGGAAGTAAGTGCCACCTGTCCCCTGCTTCTACAGAACATGTGTGTGGCCTAGGGAAAACTGAGTCTCCACCTGGCAGGTGGGCAGTTGATGGGCAGCAGCCAGGGCCTGGACTCATCCAGCCTATGGCAAGTCCAACTGAAAGGATAAAAGAAACTGAAGTTACAATGTGAAGGACCAGGCATTGTAAAGCTGCTTCTAAGCTGCAAAGCCTGAGTTAAAATGTAAAGGACCAGGTATTGTAAAGTTTCTGAACTGCACTCAGAACCTGAAATTCCTGTGTCAGTTAAAGACAATACCCGGAACTGCCCATTAGATATGTGTCGAAATTCCCCCCCCCTTGACCACCTAGTTGTTTAACAACCTGGACCCTGTGCAGCTCAGCACGTAGGCACCTCAGGGCCTAAACCAATCAGTTTAAATGTACACCCCGCTTTAGGACTGACCTATCACCCCCGCCCGACCTGTTCCCGCCAATGAATGTACTAATCATGTTTGAGAGTTGTTGTTTGACTTTCCCGCGCCTCATGATGATTTGCTCTGATGTATGCAAAGCCCCCGCCCTCCCCCAAAAGTGTACTTAAGTGTACTTAAGGGGCTCTTGGCCGCTCTCCCTTCTTGAGTGAGCACGGAGCCCCAGCTAGCTGGAACTTCAATAAACCCCCTTTTGCGGTTGCATGAGTGGGTCTCTTGGTGGTCTCTTCCTCCGTCGTCCGCCGGTCCCTTACACAGCCCCGACACTCACCTCCCCAGTACTGGAAGATGTCTCCTCTGTCACACTCAGCTCCCCATTGAGAGTGGAACACTCAATCCTGGGATCAAGAGGGGAGGCCCCAGGGACATCCAGAGAAGATGAAACACAGGGGCTAGAGTGGAGCCACTCCAAGGCCCTGGGCTCAGATGGGGACCCACCACTCTGCCCTCCTGTAGTTAGTCCTAGCTCCCGAGTAGGGTGTAGCCCAGGTGATGGCCAGTCACTCAGAGGTGACTGCATTTTGAGAAAAACCGAGAACCCAACATGCAGACAAGGAGAGCTTTAAAAGCAGAGCACTGCTGAACCCTGGCCAGGAGGCGGTCTTCCTTGGGCCTTCACACAGCCGCCCCTAAAAACCAGGGGCTGATAAACCTCAGGCCACACCTGCTCCAGCAAGTGGACCCAGGGGGGTCTCAGCCCCCCTCAGGGGAGGGAGGGGGGAGGAGGGGAAGGAGGGTCCCAGCCCCACTCAGGGGAGGGGTGGGGGGAGGGGTGGGGGAGGGGGGGAGGAGGGTCCCAGCCCTGCTCAGGGGAGGGGTGGGGGAGGGGGAGCAGGGTCCCAGCCTTGATCAGGGAGGGGTGGGGGAGGGGGAGCAGGGTCCCAGTCCTGATCAGGGGAGGGGTGTGGGAGGGGGAGCAGGGTCCCAGTCCTGATCAGGGGAGGGGTGTTGAGGGGGAGCAGGGTCCCAGCCCTGATCCGGGGAGGGGTGGGGGAGGGGGAGCAGGGTCCCAGCCCTGCTCAGGGGAGGGGTGGGGGGGGGGGAGCAGGGTCCCAGCCCTGCTCAGGGGAGGGTGGGGGAGGGGGAGCAGGGTCCCAGTCCTGATCAGGGGAGGGGTGGGGGAGGGGGAGCAGGGTCCCAGCCCTGATCCGGTGAGGGGTGGGGGAGGGGGAGCAGGGTCCCAGCCCTGATCAGGGGAGGGGTGGGGGAGGGGGAGCAGGGTCCCAACCCTGATCAGGGGAAAGGTGGGGGAGGGGGAGCAGGGACCCAGTCCTGATCAGGGGAGGTGGGGGAGGGGGAGCAGGGTCCTAGCCCTGATCAGGGGAGGGTGGGGGAGGGGGAGCAGGGTCCCAGCCCTGATCAGGGGAGGGGTGGGGGAGGGGGAGCAGGGTCCCAGCCCTGATCAGGGGAGGGGTGGGGGAGGGGGAGCAAGGACCCAGCCTGATCAGGGTAGGGGTGGGGGAGGGGGAGCAGGGACCCAGTCCTGATCAGGGGAGGGGTGGGGGAGGGGGAGCAGGGTCCCAGCCCTGATCAGGGGAGGGTTGGGGGAGGGTGGAGCAGGGTCCGAGTCCTGATCAGGGGAGGGGTGGGGGAGGGGGGAGCAGGGTCCCAGTCCTGATCAGGGGAGGGGTGGGGGAGGGGGAGCAGGGTCCCAGCCTTGATCAGGGAGGGGTGGGGGAGGTGGAGCAGGGTCCCAGTCCTGATCAGGGGAGGGGTGGGAGAGGTGGAGCAGGGTCCCAGCCCTGATGAGGGGAGGGGTGGGGGGAGGGGTGGGGGGAGGGGGGGAGCAGGGTCCCAGTTCTGATCAGGGGAGGGGTGAGGGAGGGGGGGAGCAGGGTCCCAGCCCTGATCCGGTGAGGGGTGGGGGAGGGGGAGCAGGGTCCCAGCCCTGATCAGAGGAGGGGTGGGGGAGGGGGAGCAGGGTCCCAGCCCTGATCAGGGGAGGGGTGGGGGAGGGGGAGCAGGGTCCCAGTCCTGATCAGGGGAGGGGTGGGGGAGGGGGAGCAGGGACCCAGCCCTGATCAGGGGAGGGGTGGGGGAGGGGGAGCAGGGACCCAGTCCTGATCAGGGGAGGGGTGGGGGAGGGGGAGCAGGGTCCCAGCCCTGATCAGGGGAAAGGTGGGGGAAGGGGAGCAGGGACCCAGTCCTGATCAGGGGAGGGTGGGGGAGGGGGAGCAGGGTCCTAGCCCTGATCAGGGGAGGGTGGGGGAGGGGGAGCAGGGTCCCAGTCCTGATCAGGGGAGGGGTGGGGGAGGGGGAGCAGGATCCCAGCCCTGATCAGGGGAGGGGTGGGGGAGGGGGGAGCAGGGTCCCAGTCCTGATCAGGGGAGGGGTGGGGGAGGGGGAGCTGGGACCCAGTCCTGATCAGGGAAGGGGTGGGGGAGGGGGAGCAGGGACCCAGTCCTGATCAGGGAAGGGGTGGGGGAGGGGGAGCAGGGTCCCAGTCCTGATCAGGGAAGGGGTGGGGGAGGGGGAGCAGGGACCCAGTCCTGATCAGGGAAGGGGTGAGGGAGGGGGAGCAGGGTCCCAGTACTGATCAGGGAAGGGGTGGGGGAGGGGGAGCAGGGTCCCAGCCCTGATCGGGGAGGGGTGGGGGAGGGGGAGCAGGGTCCCAGCTCTGCTCAGGGGAGGGGTGGGGGAGGGGGAGCAGGGTCCCAGTCCTGATCAGGGGAGGGTGGGGGAGGGGGAGCAGGGTCCCAGTCCTGATCAGGGGAGGGGGTCGGAGGGGGAACAGGGTCCCAGCCCTGATCAGGGGAGGGGTGGGGGAGGGGGGAGCAGGGTCCCAGTCCTGATCAGGGGAGGGGTGGGGGAGGGGGAGCAGGGTCCCAGCCCTGATCAGGGGAGGGGTGGGGGAGGGGGAGCAGGGACCCAGCCCTGCTCAGGGGAGGGGTGGGGGAGGGGGGAGCAGGGTCCCAGTCCTGATCAGGGAAGGGGTGGGGGAGGGGGAGCAGGGACCCAGTCCTGATCAGGGAAGGGGTGAGGGAGGGGGAGCAGGGTCCCAGTCCTGATCAGGGAAGGGGTGGGGTTTGGGGGAGGAGGGTCCCAGTCCTGATCAGGGGAGGGGTGGGGGAGGGGGAGCAGGGACCCAGTCCTGATCAGGGGAGGGGTGGGGGAGGGGGAGCAGGGACCCAGTCCTGATCAGGTAAAGGGTGGGGGTTTGGGGGTAGCGGGAGCAGGGTCCCAGCCTGCTGGTTCTTCCCAGGCAGCTGCAGCCTGCAGCCAGTTGCATTCAAAACAAGCTGCCCAGAGGGAGGCTCAGAGAGGGACTCCTCATTAAGCCTCAGGCATCTCACTTGCTGGCTTAATTAGCTGCAACGCCCCCTCTGCCCCAGCGGGCTCTTCGGAGGCTGAGCCAGGCAAGAGCTGCTCCTTCGTTTCCTGAAGCTCTGATGCACACCAGCCACGCCTACTTGGCTCTGCAGCAGAGACGCTGCACTCAGATGTGTGATTTTAACAGGATTTCTATGCCCAGGGCAGTCCCCAGGGAGGAAGCGTGCAGGTGGGAAGAGACCCCAGGGAAGGGCTGGGTGCCTTCTTCCCCACCCCTGCCTCCTGGGGTGCCCAGGGTTTCACCAAAGTGACCTTTCAGCAATGCATGGCTTCCCTGGCCCAGGGTACATCCAGAGATTGGCAGGGCTCCCCTCTCCAGGGCTTAGGACATACCTGGTGTCCACTCTGGAGCCCACGGCCTTCCCCAGCTCAGGGGCTGTCCCCCCACCAGGCTCTGGGACAGATGACATGGCACTGCAGGCTCCAAGTGGAGGTGGCAACTTTATTCTGCTCACAGGACTGGTCTTCAAAGGAGAGCTGGTGTGATGGGCTTCTATTTATAAAACAGAAAAGGCAGAGCTGCCTCGAGAGGACACTGGGGCCTCTGAGTAGGGCAAGCAGCCCGACCTCGTTCCACCTGCATCCCCCACACACACCCAACCAGCCCTGCACCAGCACTACCACCACCACACCCCCCATCCCCCATACCCCCACCCCCAGCACACAGCCCCCTGCGCGGGCTCCACAGTTCCCCAGATGCCAGACTCCAGAAAGCAGGTCAGACACTGCCGGCTCTGCTTCTGGGGACTCAGGGTTTTGGCTAATTTTCTGAGTGACGGGAATTCAACCACTTTCGTGAATGAGGTACTCCTAGGCTCACTCCCATGTTCTCTTTCCCAGGGGCCTGACCCCCGTACTAACCAAAGCCCCTGGGAAAGGTGCAGCCATCCACAACGGTGTGACTTAGGAAAGGACACAGTCCTGTTCCAGCCCTGCAGCTGGATGGCAGGCTGATCCTGGGACTCCCACATCTCCTTTCCTCGAGACCACCAGGTGTCAACTAGAGGCACAGCAGGCTCGGGGGCCACATGCAGCGATGAAGGGAAGTGCCCTATGTGGTTGTTAATCAGCCAAGACACACACAGGTGGCAGAATGCTTCTGGCCGTGCATCCAGGGCTGGGATGGACACAGTGCCAGAGCCCATTCTCTCTGGACAAAGCCCGAGTCAGAGGATTGGGGGCTTCTCTAGGTCTTATGGGTTGCCTGGAAACACTTGACTCTGGAGAGAGCTCCAAGCTCTGGTGGATTTCCAGAGCCTAGAACCTCTGCCAGGGAAGCACAGGTGTGTGACAAAGATAACCAGCTTTTGCCCGCCCTGGTTCCCCAGTGCCACCACCCCCAGGAAACAAGTCCTGGGAGATACAGACCTTCTTTTGATGGTGTGGCACAAGGTTCTGAGAAAATGCTGCTGCTGGTGATGGTGATGGTGATGGTGGTGGAGGTGGTGATGGTGGTGATGGTGATGGTGATGGTGATGGTGGTGGTGGTGGAGGTGGTGATGGTGGTGATGGTGATGGTGATGATGATGGTGGTGGAGATGATGATGGTGGTGGAGATGGTGGAGATGGTGGTGGAGATAGTGAAGATGGTGATGATGATGGAGATGGTGGTGGAGATGGTGGTGAAGATGGTGAAGAAGGGGATGATGATGGAGATGGTGATGATGATGGTGGTGGTGGTGACAGTGAGGATGGTGGTGATGGTGATGGTGGTGATGATGGTGATGGAGATGGTGATGATGTGGTGATGGTCAGGATGTATGATCCCAGTTCCTCTCTGACCCCACCTCCAGCTGCCTCAGGTTCTCTCTTCTTGTCTCCCTGCATAGGTACGTCAGAGCACATCTCCAATCCCAGAGCCTCTCCTATCATATCATTATGGTATCATAGGAGCCAGCACCTCATGGACCCCAGCAGTCGCTGCAAATTCTTGTCCTGGAAGAGATTGGCTCAGGAGCCTCAGACTCCTGCTCTCACCATGTGATCCATCACATGTGACAGTGGCATGTGACCCATCAGTGGCACCTTAGTAAGAATTCTTGTAGGTGCCACTGATGGGTCACATGCCACTGTGCTCTGTGCTTTGCCACTTGGTTATTAATAAGAACAGCGACCACTTACTGGTTGCTTGCTGGTTTGGGGGACCCTGTGCCAAGGCAGGCTTCTGATCTTCTGGCAGCCTCACTTTGCATCTGAGGAAGGCAGGGCCTGAGTCACTGATTCAAGGCCAGTGAGCAGCCAGCCAGGACCTCAGAGCCGGTGGCTGGCTCAGGCTCTCACTAGCCAAGGTCTGCAGCTTGGGACTGTGCTTTTCAGACTCCCATTTTGGTTTCCAGTTGTCCGTTGGTAGCATGTAGAAATGCAAGGAGCCTTGGTACTGTGGCCTGAAGACCTGCGACCTTCCTATCCCCTTGTTAGTTCTAAGAGCTTTCTGTGGGTTGCCCGGGATTTTCCCATGGGAGTAGGCGTGAGTTTACTTCTCCCTCTCTCATCCACGCGCCTTTCCTTTCTCCTCCTGCTCTGCTATGCTGGCCAGGGGTCATGAAGGGTGGCGGAATCCTGATGGAAAGAGAAGGAGGGCGCCCTGCTGCTCCTCTCTTCAAGCAGGAGTGTCAGTCTTCGTCCGGAGCATGGTGTCGGCTCCGGGTCAGAGACACTGCTTGTCAGGTCAGGAAGCCCGTTTCTTCCTAACTGGCTGAGAGGTTGTCTTGTTTGTTCCTTTGTCTGTCTGGGAGTACTGGGGACTGATCCCAGGGCCCAGGGCAGCCCAGGTGGGTGCTCTGTTACTGAGTGGCACCTGACCTTGCTGAGGTTTTTACCCGACGTGGGTGCTGGATCTGCCCGGCACTGTTTCTGCACCTGCCCACACGGTCCTGTGCTCTTCCTCATTCCATTGCTGGTCTGCTGAGTTAATTGACTTATTTTCAGATATGAAGCCATCTTGCCTTTCCTGTATAGATTTCACTTGCTAACATTTGGTTCAGGACTGTGCGTCTATATTTATGTGGGTACTGGTGGTCTAGATGTGAGGTGTCCTCCAAAAGCTCAGGAACATTCTGAAGTGAAATGACTGCATTATGAGGGCCACTACTCATCAGAGGGTGAGTCCGTTTGATGGATTAGCAACCGGGATGGACTAACTTGGTAGTGACTGCAGGCAGGTGGGAGGTGGCTGAGTGAGAGGCAAGTGGGGTGTGCCTCAGGATCTTGACCATGACTCCAGCACTCTCCCTCTTCTTTCTGGTCACCACGAGGTCAGCAGCTCTCCTCCGCCACACCCTTCTGCCATGATGTTCTGCCTCTACTGGGGCCCCAGCCTTGGAGCCAGATGATTGTGGGCTGCTTCCTACGAGTGAAATCTCACAGCAGGTCCAGCGTGTCCATGTCTAGGGTGGCCATGTCCCTGTGTTGAGATCCCTGGCTGCCTGTGGCAGGTCCCCATCACTGGCAATTCTCACTCTGAGGTCAGTGGCCCCTGCTGCGGCAGCCACCCAGGTTTCCTTCTGGGTGTGTCCATGGTAGCATCTCCTGTCCTATTTACGACCTGTCCACACCACCACCTCCACAGCAGGCCTTGTTTTGTTTTTTTTTTTTTAAAGAGAGAGAGAGAATTTTAAAATATTTATTTATTTTTTTTTTTAGTTCTCGGCGGGCACAACATCTTTGTTTGTATGTGGTGCTGAGGATCGAACCTGGGCCACACGCATGCCAGGCGAGCGCGCTACCACTTGAGCCACCTCCCCAGCCCGGGGCCTTGTTTTTTTATAGAACTGGATGCTCGTGTCTTCAGCTGGGATCCACAGAGCACTCCACTAATGTGTGTGCGAGCGGCCGGAGCGAGCCCTTCGCTGCCTGTTTTTCTCCTCTGTTTGGGTTCTCAGCCTCTGTTCTCCTTCCTGCTTGGCTCTTGGAGAACTTTCTGAAATTCCATTTCAATGGCTCATCTGTCTGGTCTGAATGTCCTTGTGTTTTTAAGTGACTGCTCTGTGGTTACGGCACACAAACCTAGTTCTTCTCTCTGCTCGGAATTAATGTCCTGCCCCTTGGAGCGGAAGGTAAGACTTGCTGTGACACAGGACCCTCCATGCTGAAAATGTCACATGTCATCCCTTTGCATACAGCAAGGGCGTCACCAGGCAGTGTGGACTTCTGCATTCAGCTGTGACACATTTTAAGTAACTCAGAAGACAAAACACGCCCACTGCGCTCCCAGAGGGTAACGTTTCTGTTCCTCCCTCACTGCCACCCCGAGGAAGACCGCTTGGCATTCCTTCTAGAGCAGGTCAGCTGGCCATGGGTTTTCTAGGTTCTCCATGTAAGAACATCTTTGTTTTGCCTTGATTTTCATGGGATGTCGACTTCTGGGCAGAAAGTTGTTTTCTTTCCTGGTTTAAGAATGACAATCTGAGCCAGGTGCAGTGGTGCACACCTGTAATCCCAGTGGCTTGGGAGGCTGAGACAGGAGGATCATGAGTTCAAAGCCAACCTCGGCAATAGCAACTCAGTGAGACCCTTTCTCTAAATAAAATACAAAATAGGGCTGGGGATGTGACTCAGTGGCCAAATGCTCCTAAGTTCAATATCTAGTACCCCCTCTCAAAAAAAAAAAAAAAAAAAAAAGATCTGACTTTGGGCCTCTCGGGCTTGCTATGGGGATGAAGACCTTTGAGTCACTTATCAGTGCAGCACGGACTCTTTTTCTGTGGCTGCTTCATCTTTGATTCTTAGCAATCTGATTATGATGTGTATTAATGTGGTTTTCTTTTCCACTTATCTTGTATGAGCTCTGCTGAGCTTCCTGGATCTGTAAACTTATGTCTTTCAAATATGGAATGTTCGCAGGCATCATTGCTTTCATTTTTTCTCTCCTTTCCTTGAGACTCCAGTGATGGGACATCAGGCCTCTGACATTTCCCCACACTCTCTGAGGCTCTTCTTTCGTTCCTTTGTTTTTCCTACTCTTGATGGGTAATTTCTGGTTGTCCACCCTCAGTTCTGCCCACTCTTTCTCCGGTGATCCACTTTCTCTGAGTCCATCCTTTGGATTTTTATTTTGATCACTGTATTTTCCAGTTCGGGGCATCTGTTCTCTGCTTCCACTCATTTTCAGAGTGCTGAGCTCGGCTCCTGTGCCTGGGAAGGCTGCCAAGCCCTCGGTGATCCAACACCCAGTTCCCTCCAGGGGTGGTCTTGGTGGTCTTTTCCTCACAGGTTACCAAGAAGTTCCTGATTCTTTCTGTGTGACTATTACAGACGGTGTTCTGGACATTTCAGAAATCAGGTGATGAACATGGGTCTTTCTTAAATCTCCTGGAGGATTTTTTAAGTAGACAGTTGGCTCGGGTAGTTCAGGTCCACGTCCCATTCTGCCCTCTGTGCCCTGTCCCAGGGTCAGCGGGCTTCCCAGTTCAGTCCATGCACAGCAGTGCAGCTCCAGCGTCCCGGGCTCGTCCCCAGCATGGGGCCTGGTTCCCTTGGCCCCATTTCCTGTCTTCTCCAGGCGCCCTGGTTCCTGGAGTCCCTTTTCTTGATCTTCTGGCTGGAAATGCAGGGCTTTAGGCTCCTTCCAGTGTCTCACCTTTTCCACAGTTGGGTCCACTTTGGGATTTCCAGGCCCCCTGGCCATGCAGGCAGGCCCCTTTCTCAGTCAGGTCCCATGTGGCTCTGCTGCTCCCGTCACCACTGCCACAGAAATGTCCCTTTGGGACATTTGCCTTGGTGCACACCTGGGAGAGGAAAAGCATGCTTTGCCCACCTGAGGTCTACAGAAAAAGGTCTATTTGTCTCACCACTCGGTGCTGGGAAGTCCTCTGCAACGTTCCTCCTGCATTGTAGCATGGAGAAGCAGAAGGGCAGAGCCAGGCGCAGGGCTGTGCTCGTGGGAGACCCCCACTGGCCAGGACCACACAGTGACAGAGCCACATGACCCTTTGAGTGGCTGCAATCCTGTCCCCTTCCCTAGTCCCTACCATCTCTTGATGCTCTTCTCTGGGGACCAAGCTCCTTCATGAGCTTTTTTGGAAAAACTACCTTCAAGCCACCCTGAATGAGCCTAGATGGTCCCAGAGCTTCCTCTGTCCAGGGCCAGTGGCTCCAGGTCCAGGTTCCTGAGGCAGAGCCATGAGACGCAGGAGGAAAGAGGAAAGGAAAGACGCGGCTGCATCTGAGCTGTTTCTGGTTCTTAGCCTCGTCCCCAGCTCCCCTCCTCTGTTCACCTTCAGTGTTCTCAACAGCTGCTTCTGGTCTTTCCCGGGTTTTGCTTGTCAACAGGGAGGTGGGGTGGACATGCCCCACCCCCCAACCAGAGTCAGCTTCACGCCCGGGATCGGGGCCCTAGGAGGGGGCCTGAGGAGCTTGTCCCCCTGCCACATGAGGGTGCACAGAAGGCACCTGAGGAACAGGTCCTCATCAGTCTTGGAGTCCACGGAAGCGTTGGTCTTGGACTTCCAGCTCCTAGAACTGGAGCAATAAGTGGTGTTTATGACTTACCTGTCTCAGGGCCTTTGTTACAGCACCCCAAATGAACCAGAGACAAAGCATGCCACATCCAGGTCCTAAGTCAGAGTCCTACCCACTGCTTACCAGGCTGTGTGACTGCTTCCCAGGGTTGCGGACGGCTCTTCTCCCCTCTCCCACTCCTCCTCTTCCTTCCTGTAGAATATCCTTTCATGGTGTAGGGAGGGATAAGCGGGCTTAAAGTGCTCAGCACCTTACCCAGTGTTTAGTAAGCACTGGGCAGATGCTGGCTGACCCGATTACACTGGCTGTGTTTATACCAGGTACCAGGCAGCAAACACCCCACTGGTCCATGTCGAAGGCCTGTCAGGAGGTCCCCAGGACTGAAATGCACCAAGCAGGCCCCATCTCTCACCTCTGAGGGAGAACGCTGTGGCGAGAACTCCCTCTGGATTCTGAGCAGAGCTCCAGGAACAGCTTGCCCCAGGACACAGCACGCACACCTGCAAGCCCCTCAGTGCCAGGCCCTCAGGGCGCCCAGAGGACACCCAGGCCCTAGCTGAGGCATCAGGGAAGACCGCCTGCAGCCAGAGGGGAAGCAGCGGGTGAGCTGCACAGCTACAGATCTGCCAAAGTCCCAGGCCCAGAAGTCCCCCCAGCTGTGGGCTGTGCAAAATAACCACACAAGAGACAGAGATACCTTTTCTTTGGGGTACTGTGACAGCTCCTCTGACCTCAAGGGTCCACAGAAAGAGAGAGAGCGAGAGCACGTGCTGACCCCTTTTACTGAGGAGAAGCCATTCAAATGAGGCCAGGGGTCAGGTTTCAGGGGACTGGGTCTAGCTTCGTGAGGCCTGCTGTCAGCAGGTTGACTGACATCCAGGAAGGCCACACCCAAGGGCAGAGCAAGAGAAGGGGACACACAAAGAGTGTTTCCATGGAACATTCTATCCCAAACACGGCAAAGGGGTGGGATTATAAAGGAAGAGGTGAGTGTGGCTCAACCCCAGGGGTGACACCTACACCTAAAGACATGCCCTCAACGTCCTGGACCAGGACAACGTGCAGGTCACTACATTGACCAATCAAAGCCTCTCGCTTCAGGATGGAAGGCGCAATTCATCTGGAGTGGCCCCACAGTATCTTGCAGAGGGGAGCCAGTGAGCAGGATCACCTGAGCTCAAGGCCACTGGACCCCAGCTCTCAACCACTCCCACCCCAACTTCCTGGACCCCCCACCAGAGTGAGGCCATCCAGTCTCCCCGTGGAGGGGGACTGGCCACCATCGATTCAGCACAGGAACATCTGTATCCCTGCCAGCTCCTGCCTCCCTCCCCTCCCCCATGGCTGCTGACCTCTGGTTGCTGTCCTCTGTTGGTGACCTCAGGCCTGCCTGAATGGCTACAGTGGGAGGTGGCAGTATGTGGCGGCTCTTAGGTGACCCTGCCCATGAACTAGCAGTGACCCAATCTCCAGCTTCACGAAGGGAAAGGCTGTGCCCTACCCTACAGGGCCTCATTCAGGAGTGAGGCTGAGCCCTGAGAAGACAGACTGAAATACCCAGGCGACTCCCAGGGAGGCTGTTCATACCAGCAAATGGCTTCTGTGAGCTCGCTGGAGGACAGTGAAGCCCTCAGCGGGCAGAGGGTACTGCCCAGCCCCCCTCTCCTCGCCAGTGGATTGCAGCCCGGCCTGGAGCTGGTGCCTGCAATGCAGTCCTGGGTGCAGCCTCTCTGCAAACCTGAGTGACTCTGCAGTGCTGTAACACTGTCAAGCTGCACAACACTAGCGCTGAGCAGAAACACCACGCAACAGCATGACACTGAAGGCCTGCAACCGCGCCAGGTGACACCCCAGCACTACAACAGAGTGCAGATAAGCCTCTGCAGCCTGGGGACTGGGCAACTCTGGGTCTCCAAGACAGTTCTCCCCGTCACCAGTGTCCAGAGCAGCTTTGGAGCCCACCCAGAGCTGGTTCACCCTAGTCAGACCAGTGTGGTGCTCAGATTGTGGCTTCTGTGCAGGACAGCATGTTCCAGGGATGCTTGGGCAGTCCATGGGCCACGCTGGACAAGTGGCCTGCGGTCAAATGTAGATAAAGTGAGATCTATCAGCTGCTCTAAAGTGCAGGTCGTGCTGGAGGTACCCTGGGGGGCAGGGTGCCCTGCACACACTGACTGGGCTGTAGGATATCCTGAGGTCGGGAGCCCAGGAGAGAGCGAGGATTTTCAGTCCGTAGTGGGACTCCCACCCTTCCACAGGGATGCAAGGTTGATGGGGCAGCCATCTTGGCTCTCAGGCCACCCGCTCCTGTGCCCTCCTTTTCCCTCTTAAAGGCCTCCCTCAGAGCATGAAACTGTTACCCCAAGCCAACTTCCTTGTGTGCTCCAGAAGGTCAGCCAGGAGTGAGAAGCAGGCAGAGTGGTCAGGGTGGTGGCACCTGGAGGGATCTGTGCCAGGTCTGTCTCGGCCAACTTTTGTAGCAGGCCTGTCCATGCCTTACCAAGAGAACACCCAGTAATCACCCCGAGCATCCTAGCATGCAGGACCGAGGGTGACTTCAGGGGCCCACACCTGTGCAAGCCATAGCCAGAAGTCCAAGGACAGAGGCCAGGACTGGGAGGGTCTTGTTACAACTACCCTGAACTACAAAGGAGGTGACCTTGGGTGACCTTGCCTGCTCTGGCCTCCTCTGAAGGTCTGTGCACCTGCAGCCCACACTGTTGAGATTTAAAAGAGGATTCCAGGCAGAAGAGGTGAGAATATGCAAGAAGGCTGGGGGACTAGTGGGAAGGCAGGATAGCAAGCACTCCCGACCCTGGCCAGGCTCCCGGCTCCACCCTGGACTGAAGGGTCCCAGGGAGGAGAGGTGAGCTGTGCTCAGGACAGACCTGCCTCAGGAGAGCCTGCTCTGCCCGGTGGCTGGAGACCAGCTAGAGGGAGGAGGGCTTCCCCAGGAAAAGGAGGGGTGGAGAAACTGGAGTCCTGACAAGCAGGCCCCGCCCTGCTGTGTACACCCCCTGGGGTCTCTGCAGGTGCCCACAGAGCCTCTGTCCTGAGCCCCTCTCCTGAAATCAGGGCTCCACATCCCAGGTGCCTAAGGGAGAGAACAGGGTGTGGCAGGCCGAGGGCTCCAGCAGCCTGGGGAAGACCCAGGTCCCTGCAAGGAGGCCAGGGGCCGAGGCTGTGCCCTGACAGCCTCCTTCCGAAGGACCTCTTCCCCGCCCCAGCTGTTGTTGCCTTGTCCTGCAGGTCACCCAGCAGCCCCAGCCCAGCAGGATGCCTGGTGGCCCTGGCCCTCGGGCCAAGGGCACACAAGGGAGGGCCCACTGACCTCCCTCTACCTGGGGTGAGCCAGCCAGGGCACTTGGACTGCAGGGCAGAGCAGGGGAACTCTGAGAGCCCGCCTGGTGGCTGCCAGGACTAGGGCCTGGGGAATCCCCAGGAGGCCAGGACAGGTCCCCCCCCCCCCCCGGGAGGGTGGGACAGAGGGACCCTCCCTTCAGCTCATTCCTGGGAACCCTGGAGGGCTCAGGTCTTTCTCCTGGGCCTCAGCTGGGGCCCAGGCTTGGGAGCAGGAGATGTATTCACAGATCACACTTCAGTAAGCAGCTGTCGCCCTGCTGTCTCCACTGCCCGGAGCAGCCCCGAGACAGCAAGGTTTGTGCCCGACAGTTGGTTTTGCTCAGATGTTTCTAAGCAAACTGGCAGTTCTGTGTGGACGTGGACAGCTGATCTCATGGGAGGCTTCCCCAGGCCCTCACCCCGCCCTGCTCTGCTCAGGAAAACTCGTTCATCTTCCAGCGCCCTCCTAGGGACCCTCTGGGACCCATCCCCCATCCCAAATAGCCTGTGCGTGTTTCCATAGCAACCTGCCTGTGCCTGTCCATCACATTTCATCAGACTGTGTGGGCTCTTTGAAGGCCTGGCCTCACTGGAATTCTCCACAACAGGGCCAACGGGCGAAGGACCACGACTCCAGAACAGCGGCCACAGCGTGTCCTCTGCCCCTGACCCCCACCCTGACCCTGACCTTGCACTCAGTAAGTCTTACAGTGGGATTGCCACCATCTGACAGGCAGGGAGACTGAGGCCCAGGGGAGGGACCCTCCATTCAGCCGCAGTGGGAGGGGCCCATGCTGACTGGCAGCTGCCAGGCCCTCCTATGAATCAGCATGTGACAAAGGCATTTGGGTCTGGCTTTGTCCAGTGAGAAGCCAGCTCTTGGCCTCATGGGGCACTTGAGGCCCTGACCCCAGAATAGAGGCGCCCTCACAGACGGGGTGGACGCTCCCTCCCTAACCCCTCTGTCCTTGGGTTAGAGGCCAGAGGCAGGGCCCTCTGCTGTCCCCCACTGGACGGAGCTGGCAGGCTGGGAAGGTGGCTAGTGAGGCCCTTCCTGTTGAGCAGCAGCGTGGACTCTGGTTCTGGAGGCAGTTCCTGAGCAGCGGCCCCTCTCACCCACAAGCCATCATCACTGCTTTCTAGCACCTTCTCGGTCACGATCTAGACCATCCCGAGCCGGTAGTGGCTGAGTGTGCTGTTTCGGACACACCAGGCTCCATGTTCCAAGTTTTGGTGGTAAAATCATTGTTTCTGATGCAGATTGCCCACAGAAATGCTGGGCTTACTGCATGAGGGATGAGGAGCAGGGACCACTGCCCCTTCACAGTCCGGGCCTGGATCCTCTTCACTCTCACTCTCCTGTTCTGGCCGTCCCGTCCCCTCCCAGCTGACGCTTGGCAAAGAGCAGTGGGAGGGCAGGGGCACCATGGGGCTCCGGGGAAACCCTCGGGGGCACTGTGGCATCTGGGCCCCTGGCTTGGAGCTGCAGGTGGGAAGCCTTGGCGTCTGTAGGGTGTGGGAGAGCTCTCCAAGGTGCTGACCGCCGAGGCGGTGGTGCCCTGGTGGGGAGCACGTGGCAGGGACACACACACAACAGCCCCTGGGCTCCCCAACGCCTGACTTGTGCCTGCACTCTGGAGCCCCTCTGCCACAGCCCCACGTGGGCCAGGCCTATGGCACCTCTGGTCCCCAGCAGGTTGGCTCCTCGCGGGCAGCCTGGCCCCGCCTGTTGGGCCCAGCTTGGATTTTCTGACAGGAAGAATCATTTGTTCAGCCTTACTCCAAAATCAAAGCTCAGGCCATCATGTCCAAGCCCATGGCCCCAGCCCTGCCACCCCTCCCTGCTGGCTCACCAGGGGGTGGCACTGGAGTTGTACAGGAAGAGGCCCCTTGGAGTTCAAGCCAGGCTGCCTGGGGAAGGGCCCGGAAACCTAGGCACTGCTACTGGGGCCCTCTGACGCCCGTGAATCCCCACCTTCCTACCCGCCTGCCTGGGGCCCAGTGTGTGCAGCCTGCCCTGCGGTAGAACTGGGCCTGGCTCCATTCTTGCCTCCAGCGCCCCACACTATGCAGGAGGCTGAAGCAGGAGTGGGGGAGCCCATGCTGGTGGCTGGGGGTGCACTGCCGTGCTCCTGGGCCGGCCCCACCTGAGGTTCAGCCTCATTTCCCTGGAGCCCCAAGCTTTCATCAGAGAAAGAGGGGGTGGGTGTGTAGTTGTGAACCCAGGGGGCCAAGCTTCTGCCCCCACCCCTCCAACTGTGCCAGCTCAGAGAAACGGAGTCAGGCAGCTGCGCCTGGCACCCTGCCAGCCTTCTTCACTTCCCACTGGAGCCCAGCGTCACCCACTGCCTGCTCCTGCCCACTGGGTTCCCTGCTTATCTCCCGGTGATGCCGGCCTCTCCTGGCCACGCGTGAGCCAGGCTGGAGCGAGCGCTTCCGAGGCCGGCGCTTCAGTGGGCAGGGCTAGCCTGGAGCTGCCTTGGGGACATGTGTCCTCTCCTGACACCAAGAACAGAGGCTCCTGGGGAGAACTCAGGCCTGTGGGCCCCGTGTTGACTTGGCTCAGATGAGACAGTCGGTTTCAGGCTAAGAAGGAACCAGACTCCTATGGTGAGGTGTGTTTTCCTCACTTGGCCACCTCCTCTGCAAAACAGACATGCTGGAGGGAGACCTCGAGCCTGCCCAGCTCCAGGCCCACCGCAGAGCCTGGACAGCCAGTGACCGCAAGGCACCACAGTACCGGCCCCACAACGCCATCTGCTGGAGATTGCTGGGGTGCCTCTCGCCTCTGGGTGAGGATGCGGGGTCATGCTGTACAGCTGTGAGCCCCGACTTCACATCTGGATCTTGGCCAGTCTCCCTGTAAGGGGCCCCCATGCCCTCAGGTGTGAACACCTGTCCAAGGCCATGCTGGGAGAGTTGGTGGTGCCCCTGGCAGAAAGGATGGTGGAGCAGAGAGTGGAGGGCCCTCTGGCTTCCGGACAGGAGGTGCCTCCTGCAAGATGGCTCTGTGGAGGTCTGAGCTCTGGTGCTGCCTGCTGGAGGGGGCAGCACAGACCCCGTGGCCCTGGCCCTGCCACCCTTAGGGCTGGTTAAACTTCTTTGGGTGGCACTGGGCTGAGGACCTGTGTGAGGCCAGAGGTCCCCTCTGTCTACACCTGGGGAGATGCTGGCTAACCCACTGGTGAACTCGGCAGCCCCTGGACCAGACCCCAGAGATCCCCCATGTGGGCACACATGCATGGTGCCAGCAGGACCCAAGCCCCCACCCCGATGCTGCACAGTGCAGTCACCAGGCCTGGCCTCTTCCATCCTGACCCCATCTCTCCTTCCCTCAGGGCTGGGGCTGCCCTGGGTGTGGGTCCTGCAGCCAAAGTCACCTCTAGCTGCCCAGGATGGCTGGACACCTGCCTCCTGGCCCCTCTTCGAGCAGGCAGTGACAGGCAGGCAGGACCACACCCTCAGTCTAGCCAGACTCTTCCACAGTGACCAGACTAGGTTGCCATGTCTCAGGCTGTCAGTCCTGCAGGCTGTCTGACTAGCACAGCTGAATTTTATTTTTTTAAGCACAAAACCTTTCCCTGGCTGTTTCTCACTGCCTGGAGGACAGGACATTCATTTCCGTGTTCCCAGCAGCTACCCAGCCCCTCCCATCCCACCGCCTGGAGGGAAGGACTGGCTGGGTCTGGCTCTCCCCCGGAGCCCATGGAGCCTCCCCCGAGGGCAAGAGCCGCAGTTCCCACGCTGCCCCCTTCCTTCTGTTTAATCACAAAACCTTGCACAGTGCAGCTCTAGCCAGTCTCAGGATGAGAGGCCCTCTTGTCCCTGCACGTGCTAGGCTTAGGAGATAGGAGACAGGCCCACACCTCCTGGGCAGCGAGGCTGCAGCCGCCTCCTCCCGCAGCTGGGGATGGAGCGCAGGACCAGCAGGGCGCAGAGGGGCCTGGCGGGGCTGGGTCCAGGAGCCACCCGCCTCTGCAGTCTCCCTTGCCACTCCAGGCCAGCCCTGCCCAGCCTCCCTGCAGCCAAGGGCTGGGAGGCCGTGCCTCAGGGCAGCCAGGGCTCTTGGGGCCTCAGGACACCAGCCTATGAAAGCTCTAGGAAGCATCCACCTTATGGGCCTCCACAGGGTGTCCGCAGCCCAGAGGCCCAGAGCATAGCAGCCTGCGGCCAGCCTGGTTGGAAGCTAAAGCGTCCACCCAGACCCTGGGAAAACCATGGGCACCACTGAAGACCTGTTTCTAGGACACTGCTGTGGCTGCAGCTCCTAGGAAAGGGACACACGAGGCCCGGGACAGTTGTGAGGGTCTTACCCACTCTGCTTACCCGAAGGCCAGGGCCGAGTCTGTTTGTCTCACAAGCTTTGGTGTCAGCTAGGGGTCAGGAGCTGTTCTGGATATGGGGAAGGCGGACAAGAGGAGTGGCTGTCGGCTGGGCACCTCCTGTGTGCCCAAGTCCTGCCGGGGCATACCTCCTCCCCAGGCACCTGCAGCGCTGCCCGTGGGCAAGGCCGAGCCACCACCAGGGCAGCTCAGGACACTCCCAGCGGGGACCCCTGGGCTCCAGAACACAGCCCAGCTCAGCCTCTGCGGGCCCAACCCGCATGATGGCTGAGCCCCTCCCGCAGGCGCCCCACCCTCCCACTCAGGCCTCCTAACTCTGCTGCCTATAACAGTGGCTCTAGTTGGAAATGGGATCTTGGAAGCTGTGGTTAAGCTAGGGATCTGCAGGTGGACATCCTGGATTAGGGTGGGCCCCGAATCCAATCCCTGCCTGCTCAGAAGGGGTCTGTGGGCCGCACTCAGGCATCCCTGGGGAAGCAGGTCAGGTCTCTGGGCTCCACACAGAAGTGAAGCCGGTGTCAACACCTGCCAGGTGAGTGGAGGCCCTCTGCCCTCCAGGGGAGGGGCAAACACGCCAGGTGACAGAGATGACACTCCTCCAGGCTGCTGCACAGGTGAGGTGGCCTCCTGAAGCGGAAGGGCTGACCCCTGACCTTGGGAGACACAGGTGAGCTGGCCTCCAGAAGGGAAGGGCCTCGTGGCCAGAGGAAGGTGGGTAGGCTTCTCCAGAGCAATGCAGGATTTATTCTGGCAAAGACTGTGGCAGCTGTAACATACCTCGGCTCTGAGATCCGGGGCTCTGTTGCTCAGTGAGGGGAAGCGAGCAGAGGGAGGCAGGTGAGGGACGTGGCGGCAGAGCAGGGTGAGCTTGTCCAGCAGGAATAGCCACTGGTGCCCCAGGGCTGGGGGCAGTCACACTGTGCCCATTCTGGGAACGGGCCATCTCCCTGGTGAGCTTGGGGCACTGGGCCAGGAAGGGTGGGTTTAAGGCAACTTAACATGATTTGATGGAGATGCTCATGTCCCCAACCTGATGCAGTGAACTTAAAGGCAGGGCCAGTCCTTAACCATAAGGGCCAGAAAGTGGCCCCCTCCCCAGCCCTGGCGGTAACTGAACCCCACCCACCCTGTTTCCACCCCATCCCTACACTCACAATGGCTCTTGGCTGCTAGACATCCAGGACACTCCATGATGGGTGGGATTCTTCCAGGGGGCTGGGCAGGTGCTCAGCCCCCTGAACTGGTGTGAGGAAAGTAGTGGCAGCTGCTGTGGACAAAGGGCATCACTGTGAGCTCAAGAGGCACTGGCCAAAGTGCACTGGCAGGCCAGATTCACCCTCCCACCAGAGCAACCAGCAAAGCACGGAACACCAGGGCCATGGGAGAAAGACAGGGGCCCTGGGAGATAGACGGCAAACAGGGGTACCCTAAGGTCACCTAGCTTGTCCTCTGAGCTCCTGAGTTGCAGAGGCAGAGTTGGCTTCTGCAGAAGCCCAGGCAGCTGGTGGAAATGGGGAGGAGAGGAGGTTCAGGCCTCCAAGGAGACGCCAGGCAGAGTGCACCACAGACACCTGCTCTGCATGTGCCCTGGAGCTGGCCAAGGCCCAGGATGCACCCCACAGGGATCTGAAGGATGGGACGGGGCATTCACACAGGGCCAGGGGCCTCTTCCCACCAGACTGCAGGACCTGTGGTTCATGGACACAGGCAGAGTTAGAAGGGGAGGGCTGAGCCGAGTTCTCAACAGCAAGGAATGATTAGGAGTAAATGCTGATCTGTTGCTCGTGAACAAGTCCCCCAAATAAGACCCCCAAATTCAGAGTATCCCAAATCACAACATAACATTGCCCACAACAAAGGTCAAAACCATTTCTAGGAAGGCAAAAATACCCACATACCAATAAAATCACTGAATTAAAATTCACAACTTATGGCATTAAATCAAAGATTACCAGGAATGGGAAAAAAAAAGTGAGCCAGAATCAATCGAGACTGACCACAAGCTGATAGAATTGTTAGAATTAGTAGATAAGAACATTTTAAAGTTTTTATGTGCATATTTAACTTACTCAAAAACTTAAGTAGAGACATGAAAAAATATAGAAAAAAAAAATACATACCTTCCAGAGGGGAAAAAAACACCCAAGAGGCCGACATGAAAATGAACAGGATCAATGGCAGAGTAGACACCGCAGAAGAAAAGCTTAGTGAACTTGAAGACAGGAGAAAAGAGATTTTTTTAGGAAACAAAAAGAGCATTTGTGATCTGTGAGACAATGTAAAGTGGCATAGTATACTGTGGTCCTCAAAGCAGGAGAGAAGGAAAAAAAAGCATTTGAAAAAAATTATAGCCAAAAGTTTCCAAGTTTTATGAATACAATTCCACAAATCCAAGTTTAATGCATTCTAATCACAAGATGTATGCATAACTAAATCCATGCAAAGACACATCATGATCACATTGCTCAAAATCAGTAATAAAATGTAGCAAAATCAATAAAATCAGTTAATAAAGCAATTAGAGGTGGGGAAAGCCTGGTTAGACACACAGGAGTAAAGGATAACCGCATATTTCTCATCAGAAACAACGTAGCCAGGCAACATTGGGGCCACAATTTTAAAATACCAGAAAGGAACAAAAGTCGACCTGGAATTCTATACCCAGCAAATCGTCCTTCAGAGACAAAGGCAAGACTCCCAATCTCAGCCCAGTGTGCAGCTGAAGAGATCATCACTCCAACCTCACAATGAGGGGAGACCAGAAACCCACCCATCCATGCCTTTTCCCACCCCACAGAAGACTGAGACCTTGGGACAATCGTGCACCCAGCACTGCCATGTCATGGAGTCCAGGCTCCTGGCACAAGGAACAGGCCTGAGCATTGCCACCACACACATGCTGGATGCCACAAGCCTGCCAGAAGACTCAGCTAAACTCACCAACGCTGGCGGCTCAGGCAGCCCTGTGAAACTTCTTGGGAAGGAAGATTTAGGGTGGCTTCACTGTGTGCTCACAGGAAGGGTCAGGGAAGTCCAGAGGATCCTTCTGCTGGCGCAGTAGAAGGGGAAGCAGCCTCCCCAGAATGAGTCCAGACCCCGCCCATGGCCTGGGGAGGCAGGAATTCAGTCCCTGGGAGGGGAGGAGCTGCAGAAGCTGCCCCTCAGGGTGGTGCAGGAGGACCCTGCAGCTGGGCGAAGGGGACAGGGAAGGGGACTCGCCTCAGAGCACAGGGAGGAAAGTGGAGGGCAGACCCTGGGAGTGGCACTCCCTAAGACAAAGCTCACTGAAATGTCAGAAAACAGTCCCCACCCTCTGCTCAAGACAAACAGGGACCAAAACAAACAAACAAACAAGACCAAGGGGAAGACACTGAGGAATGGGAAAGCCATCCACACCATGCACAGCACTGGCTGAAGTGCACTCAGGGAACCCTCAGCCCCAGCAACTCCCAAGCTGTCAACAGAACCTGCTCTCAGGACCTGGGGAAGGATGGCCACCTGTCACCAACCATGCAGACTGCTCCCCACAAGACCAAGAGCCACAAGGGCCAGGGAGGACACTGCCGAGAGGCAGAGCCATGATCAAACCAGATCGGATGTGGCAGAGGACAGAACTGCCAGGCATGGAGTTCAAAATATCCATGAGCAGTGCGCCAGCGCTCGTGCAGATATGTGACAGTGGGCAGATATGTGACAGTGTGAGCAGACAGGTGACAGTGTGCGCAGATATGTGACAGTGGGCACAGACAGGTGACAGTGTGCGCAGATATGTGACAATGTGCAGATATGTGACAGTGCACACAGATATGTGACAGTGTGTGCAGATAGGTGACAGGGCATTCAGATATGTGACAGTGCGCACAGACAGGTGACAGTGCGCACAGACAGGTGACAGTGCGCGCAGCGACAGTGCACGCAGGTATGCAACAGTGCGTGCAGATATGTGACAGTGTGTGGGATGACACGAGAATTTCAGCAGAGAGGCGGAAACCACAGATCCAGATGGAAGTTCTTCAAACAAAAGCCCAGCAGAGGCCGGAAGAGCCTTCAGCACACAATAGGTAGAACCAGCCACCCAGAGAGCCTAGAACCCAAGGCAGACCAGCAGCACAGCAACCAGCACCTGGATTTTCAGCACAGCCCAGAGCCGAGGGAGAAGGGGGGGGACTCCTTAGAAGAAGAGTGGCCAGGCCAATTCCGAAGAAGTCAGAGACAAACAGCAAACAAGAGATAGAGGAAACCAGAGAGGCCGGGAAGGATGAGGACCAGACAGGATGTGCAGGAGCCTGACTCAGGCCCCCCAGGCCACACCTCAGACCCAGGGGCGTGAGGACCACCCTGGGGTGGAACTAGCAGAGATCAGCCCGGACTTGACAGTCAGCAGAATTACCCAACGAAATACAAGGATGACATCTTTCTCTAAAGACCTGCTCACACGTGCTCTAGAAGGTGACCCATGGTGCAAAGCAAGAGCAGAAGCAACCAAAAACATGCAGGGACGCAGCTCACAGAGTCGTGGAGGAGGGACAGGCTGTTCTCAGCACAGAAGGACAGAAGCAGAGGCCGAGGGACCACCATGGAACAAGCACCATGCTGACCATTGCGACCTGTCAAGGCAGAGACACCAGTGGGAAGCAGGAGATGGCCAGACGGGGGGGGAAAGGAGCCAGACCAGCTGCGAGGCCTGAAGACTGTGATTCTAAAGTCAAGAGGAGAGCCCCAGGGGACAGGGTGGAGGAAGGCACTGTGGGCCAACCTGACCAGAAGTCAGGGTCGCCCAGACTCCAGAGCAGGGCATCAGCAGGGCAGGGGCCCGCACAGTGTGCGCACCTGACCTGTCTCAGGACACACAGGATGATCTCAGGAGGCCTGCGGCAGGGCTAACAGATCTGGCCGTGGCCAGAGAGTCCAACCTCCAGCGTCAGGTGACAGGACAGCTGGCTGGAAGTTGGTGACACCCAGACGACCTGAACTGGAACCAGCCTGACCTGACTGCAGCCAGAGAAGGGCAGCCACCCAGACCCCCAGTGCACTCCACAAGACACACAGGTCACAAAATAGACCTCAGCCAGTTTAAGAGGACAGAAATCACAATAAGTATGGGCTCCGGAGTTAAGGGAGTTAAAGTAGGAAATCAAACGAGGTTAAGTAGTAGCTTCAGGATAAACCATGAAAAGAAATCTCAAAAAACATTTATAAATACTTGGCACTGAACTGAAAATGAAAAGAACAACGTATCAAAATCTGTGGGAGGCAGTGCAGCGGTTTACAGAGGGAAATTTGTAGCTTTAAATGGTCACATCAGGGAGGAAGTCATGTTCCAGAGAAGCTGAGCTCCCGTCTAACGAAACTGAAAAACTAAAGTGGAGAGGAAGCTGCGTGTGAAAAGCTAGAGGAAAGGGCTCGTGGAGAGACAGAAGCCAACGGGCAGGCAATGGGCAAACCTGGCTCTTTGGAAAACAAACCTGATAAGCCTCTATCTAGGTCGGGGCTCTGACCACTGTTTTAAAAAACACAAATATTAGAAATGAAAGGGTAGATGTCACCATTGACACCATCATTACAGGGAGAGCAGGGGAAGAGGGACCCTCTATCAGGGATGGAACGTGTTCCTTGAAAGACACAGCTCCGACGCTCTGAAGGAGACCGAAGTCGAACTCGCAGTTCAGAGCCTTCTGAAAGACAACGTGGGTCCATCTTGTTTTACTGGTAAATTGTAAAGTACAAGGGAGAAAGCACGTCAACGTCACCTGCTGCCTTCAGAAAAGAGAAGAGAAACACTTTCAACTCACGGCCTGATATCCAGCCTTGACCCAACAGAGCAAAATTCAAAAGTCCTCAAAAAGTTTTAGCCTATTGAAGCCAGCAATATATACAAAGATAACACGTCACAAGGATTCCACTGGTTAAACTTCGGAAAGCTTTCGAGGTGATTCAACACACCAACAGACCAAAGAAGGAAAAATCTCTCCATGATTTAGAAAAAAGCATCGTACAAGAACTGATACCCACTCATATCCGAGCTTTCAGCCACCTGGGAGCCATCTGCCTACCAGCTCTTAGCACATGGCACAGACCAGCCTCAGAGAGAAGGGCAAGCTGGCCCAGCCCAGCCAAGCAGCTGTACCCGAGGGCTGGGATTTGCGTCTCCCACGGATCCGCGGCTGTACCTCCGCAGCGCAGCAGCTACCCTAAAGCCTAATGGCTTAAAAATGACGTAGCTCTCAGGTTCTGCAGGTCAGGGGTCTGCACAGAGCCCCCGAGAGACAGCTAGTCTCTGCTCCCAACATCCAGGGCCCAGAGGACCTGAAGGCTCCTTCTCCATGTGAGGTGGTTGGCACTGGCTGCGGGCAGAGACTTGGGCCTGGACAGGACACCACACCGCTTCCAGCAGTGTACTCCAGAGAAAGCACCAGACGGCCCCTCTGCCCCCCAGGACTTGGAGGTCAAGCCAGGGCCTGCCCAGGAGGGCCACCCAGGCAGAGGGGAAGGAAGGCAGACCCCACCCACCTCATAAGGCCAGTAGGGTGAGTGCTGGCTGGCAGCCACACCCCTCTGTCCTGCTTCTCGCCTTGGGAAAGTACCAACAGGGGGCTCCTGGCCAACCCCCAGGAGCTGCGAGCTGCACCCGCACTGCTGGGCCTCGGGCGTGGCAGTGTCTGCAGACAGACAGCCCGTCTGTCCCCCTGAAGAAGCAAGCAGCTGTTCAGCACTCACTGCCTCATGCAGGGATCAGGGCACACCTCGCCTGGCCCTGGGGCCTGACAGGCAGAGTGACTGTGCCTGGGTCACATGGTGGCTCACGATGCTCCAGGGGCTGGGCCATGAGGGTTGGTGGGTGCCAACCTGTACTGGTGCTGGTGCCCAGAAGGGATCCAGGCAGCCCTGCCCTAAGGGAGCCCACACAGGTTACTTCTGTGAGACAGCCAGGAGCAGAGCCTGGCTGGAGTTCATCAGGAGAGGGGGCCCAGTGACAAGGGTTAGCCAGGGACACTTCAAGGGGGAAGTGCCACCCAAGCAAGATTTTGAGCAGGAGAGGGAGCTGAGCCCTTCTGGGCACAGCAGCCCCAAGTCAGGGTGAGGGCAGAGGTTGGGGTGGGGTGAGGGCTCTGCACCCTACCTGAGCCCCCAGCCTCCTTCAGCAGGCGGGCAGTGACATGGGCTGTCCTGCATCCGCTACCTGAGCAGTGAGGACCTGGGCTCCCTGCCAGCAACAGGGAGGAAGTGGCACAAATCCATCCGAAAGCAAATGCCAGGCTAGCGAGTGTGCACAAGAAGCCTCCGCAGCACTGAATGTCAAGGGGAGCCGCCGCCGTCTAGCTCCGCGGTGGAGCAGGGCCAAGCTGTGTTCTCCAGCTCCTGGGCTGGACCACAGCCACTGCAAGGGGTGTGCTGGGGCCGCTCAGGGGTATGGGGAGGGCCCTCAGCAGGGCCTTCTGCAGGGCTTTGGGATGTGCAGAAGGTGGGCTGAGCCCTCCTCCCAGGGCTGAAGGTGGCCGAGGAAGGGATCCAGCAGCCACACAACACAATGCCTGCCAGGTGGAGCCTTGCCTCCTCCCTTCCTCACCCCCTCCCCATGCCAGGAAATGCATGCAGCAGGTGCTTCTGTGTGCGCTCAGCAACAATGGAGGCCTGGGTGCTCTTCTCCAAGCTGACTGCAGGCCTGGCGGGTCCCCCCCAGGGTGGCTCCAGCCAGTTTCCCTTTTACAGCGCTGAGGACTGAACCCAAGGTTTCATTTCATTTTCAAATATTTTCACATTTTATTAAAACAGATATGGCTGCCACTGAGTGGAGATTCCCAAGGACCCAACGCCTGGATTCTAGAATTTCTCTGGCCTTCCCCACTCAGCGAGTTCCTGAACCTGGGAGCCCAGGACCTGACCCCAGCTGGAAGGATGGGGTCACACCCAAAAAAACCCTCAAGAGGAGGGAGGGGTCAAGGAGAGCTGCAGAGGGGGACACAGGGTTTGAGGTGAACCTTGAAGGAGCAGGAAGATTCTAGAAGAAGGTTGGGAGGAGGGGAGGCATGGCAAGGGGTGGCACATCTGGATATGGGTCGAAGATTGGGACTTTTCCCTGTGGGCAAGAAAGAGCCACCGAAGGCTTCAGAGAGGGAGAGTGCCAGAGTCCCAGGAGTCACTGAAGGGGGCCACTGGGGATGTGGGAGGAGGGGAGCTGACCAGGTGGAGGAGGACCCAGAAGAGACTGGACGGAGGCAGCACAAGATGTGGTGCAGAAGGTCAGCTCCTGCATCACAGAAGAAACTCAGCTGCATCCAAGCCAGCCAGGAGGGGCAGCCTGCAGGTCACAGCCTGGGGCCTTCTACTCATCCCTGGTTGACTCTGGCAAGGCTCCCCTGGAGGCCTCTTCTCCTCAAAGTCCCCGTGTCTCATGGAGGGCACACACCTGCTCCATGGTGCCTGACCCCACAGGGTTCCAAGGACCTGGTGGTACTCCGTGTCTGCCCAGGAACAGAGAGACAAGACGCCACCCTTGCTCTTGGCTTCTGCCCACACACGGCCTGGGCCCAGTCATTAAGCTTCTCAGGCCTCAGTTTCCAGTTCCTTAACTGAGCAGATGGGTGCTGTGGCCTTTTCTACAACTCAGTTGTACTGCATCATGGCAGCTGCAGGAGGCAGGTGCAGAGGTGGCAGCAGGCTCGGTGGGCACAGAAGTCGACTGCAGGGCTGAGTGTGCAGGCGTGAGCCCAGGAAGCACAGGAGATGATCCCAAGACTGCTCAGCTGTGAGGGTGAGGGAGGCCTGGACCCTAGACCTTCCTCTGTACCCAGCCGCCGATGGCCTGCGCGAATCCACATGGTCCAGAGGTCTATAGCACTAGTCACTTGGTGGTGGGGGGGGTGCCAGTGGAAACATCCCAGAGCTGGGCACTTGGTGGAGCAGGGCAGAGGGTCCACAAAGAGGACAGGATCGAGGTGGATAGAGTATCCCAGGGCATGGAGTGGGAAGGAGTGGCCCATGGGAGAGAATAGGGTGCTGACCCCATATAGAATCTCACAGCACCCCTGCCCACCCCCACTCCCATCCAACTGCACCCCAAACTGGTCCTACAAAAGAGGACTCCAGGAGTAGGAGCTGGGTCACCCCCAGGCTTCTCCAGAGCAGGAATGAGGCCTTCAGTGCTGAGAGGACGGCAGACCAGGTCAGCTCAGCTGCCCGCTGGCCTTCTCCAGGGATCTGAGCTGGGCCAGGAGGAGTGAGGGACACAGGCTCCTGAGCTTCTGGAAGAAACCATCACCATTCCCCTGGGCAGCAGGGCCTCCGAAGTCACAGGACACCTCAATCCCTCCCCCAAATTGGTCCCCCTCCTTCTCCAGGCTGAAGTCAAGGTACAGCTGAGGACAGGGCTGCCCAGAGCTGCTGCTGCTACCGTCTGGAATCAGGCTGGCCTTACACGGTGCCCTCCTGGACCTGGCTCTTGATGAGGCCGGCTCCCTGCATTGCACATTTATTGGCCTAGGTCCGTTTGAGATTCTGAGGGTCCAGGTTCAAGACTGTCCTGAAGCCAGACAGGCTGACCCTGGCAGGTTCGGGCCACAAGAACCCCACATTGTGAGTCTGTGAGCCTGCGAGGCCCTGGGCTCCTCCTCTGGTCCCTGGCCCTGCTCCAGGTACATCAGTGGTCAGGAGACAGGGCCCTGAGACTGATCTGTGTGGATGTCCACACCATGCCCACCTTGCTGAGCCAGGTTGAATACCAAGAAGCAGAAGGTCGTGGGAAGGCCAAAGCATGGCCTCTTTGCAGGGCAGGTCCTGAGGTCTGCTCTTGGGGGAGCCCCTCTGTAGGCAAGCACTGCCCCCTGGTGGGAGTCCTGGGCATGGACTGAGCTCCAGGGGCCCTTCATCCCTGAAGAAGTTCAATGGGCAGGTGACTTCTCTGTCCCTCCTGCCCACCCCTGCTCTCCCAGATGCTCACAGGTGCCCGTGGACCCCATGTCCTCTTCAGCCTCAAGCACTTTGGAGGCATCTTCAAATGTTCCCTGTCATAAAGGGGCCCTGGGGACAAGTGCCAGAAGTCTAGGTGAAATGCAGGGTCACAGCAAGAAGGGGCAGCATGATACCCTCGGGTACCCAGGAACATCCATGTTATCACGGAGCTCACATCTTAGGTCCACCCAAACCCAGAGGGCTTGACGGGGCCACATAGGAGGGAGGGGCATGGCAGACAAGAGCACAGGAAGACTGGCCAACAGGCAGGAGGTGTCCGTGTGGACACAGGGTGGGCAGACAGGCCGAGGGGCAGGAGGTGCCTGAGCAGAGCATGGTTGCCTCACCCAGTGGTCCAGGTTCATTGCTGCCCTGAGAAGAGGGTCTTTGGGCCTTGATCCCCAACATCACCCCTGCCCTGGGCTCTGCGAGCCACCTGTTTGTTCCCAGTTGTCCAGCTCTGACACAACAAGCTCTGGCCTTTGTTCCCTATGGCTGCCTAAAAGAGACAGGCGACAGCAAAGTGTGACTGCCTGGTGGGGACCAGGGTCCGGAGGACCCAGGGACAGACCTAGAGACCCACAGGGGGGCCAAAGCATGGTCAGCCCCAGGGGGCTTGCAGGATGCAGCTCCTGCCCTTCCCTACTGACCACCTATGCCCTCTGTGTTCTGCTCAGTGGCAGGGGTGGCTGCGCTATGGTCCTACCTGACGGTGGTGGCATGGAGCAGGGAACTCTGTGCAGGTACCCTACAGCCTGACACATGGCTTTGCGGCCAAGTGCAGATCTGGAGCAGCAGGAGGCCTGGGCACCTCAGGAGACCAAGGTCAGCAGAGATCATACCTCAAGCAGGGGGCAGATGTGGCCCCAACTGGAGGAAGAAATCCTTCAATTCTGTTCTGCTGAGAGCTGCCAGCTGGCTGGCTAGCATCCACCTCCAGGCCATGTGAGCCCTGCTGTGTGCAGAACCCTGGCTGGGGACCACTGAGTCACAGGCTGCTGGAAGCCCCACCACGCTCCTTAGCCTCTTAGTAACAGACTACAGCTTTTCAGGCACACGGTGCCTGTTGTAAAGAATGTTTCCTGGTCTTACAATATGTGACAAGTTCCAGCCGGTGGGATATAAGTAAAAGTGGGAAGTCTCACTGCAGAATCACGTCCTACAGAATCTTCTGGACACAGAGAAGTGAGGCAAACAGCTCAAGAACTGCAGAGGGGAGTGGACAAGACTGTCCTCCCACTGCATGTGGGACTGGATGGAGACAGGCAGTACCACTGGGATTCAGGTTATTCACCTGTGCTCCTCCAGGGCCCTGTGGGGTCTAGGTCACACAGGAAGATTTTTAGAAGCAGCCCAGGAACAGGGAATGTCATGGTGACTCAGATCTCTGGCCTCCAGAATGCCAGGGAATAATAGCAACCTGGTTTGTGGCATTGGAAGGCAGCCCCAGGGCTTAGGACCGAGGGCTGGGGAGAGGGCCTTCCTCCCAGCCACGTCCCCAGCTCTCCAACCAGCAGCACAAGGCAGGAGAACAAAGAGGCCACTCACAATCCAGGTTGAATCACTGCATTTATTAAGTGCACAGGCCCACTGGGCATCTGGACTTGGCCCCATGGCAGCAGAACTTTCCAGAACTGTCTATGTGCATCCCTGGCATGGGATTCTGCACTCAGAGTCCCCCGGGCAAGCCTGAGCTGGCCCATTCATGTAACACAAGCATCAACCTGTCCGTGCTGAGTTGGCATCTCGGCTAATCCGTTAGAAGACCAGTGCTTGTCCCCTGGTGTCTGTCCCTAGGAGATGGGACACAAGCTCTAGTTCCGAGTGTGCAGCGGCAACACATTCACAAACGAGCAGGGTGGAGGCCACGGTCCGTAGGTGCACGCAGTGGGCAGAGGTGCGCGTCAGCACAAAGGCATCATGAAGAATTCTTTGGAGCATGAACAAAAGTGCAAAGGCGGCCGATGGCGGGAGGGTGCGTGGGGAGCTGCAGTCACCCAGGCCAGACAGACTGCAGCGCATGGGTGCGGGCATGGGGTGCACCAGGCTGGCTTGGGCGGATGGCAGCAGCAAAAGGGACAACCAATGCGAGCGCCTCTGCATGAGGCAACCGAGAGACCTCTGCTGCTCGCGACTGCCCCATGCTGCCTGACCCAGAGGCGGGGCCCAGGTGTCCAAGCCTGACAGAGGCCAGGGGTCTGGGCTGACCTCAGTGAGTTTCTGTCAACAATGCTTTTAAGGCAACGACTTTGTATAACCCAGTCCAAGTTAGATGTGCGGCGTTCAGCAATGGGCCCTCCTGCCCAGGAGACCCAGGAACCATCCCCTCCTCTCGGCACCAGACAGAGGGTCAGACACTGCAGAACTCTGGGGCAGGGCCACTAAGACTCAGCACCCTGGGTCTGCCAGGGTATAAGGCGAGCATCAAGTGCTCACTCCACCCTGCTGTGGGCACCAAAGTTGCAGAACTGCAAGGGCTTCACCTCCCACAGAGCGCCTTCCCTCTGCTGCCCTCTCCCTCACCCTCCTCTTCCTGAGCTGGTTCTTAGGCCCACCTCACTAGATAGCAAACCACGTCCCCCTTCATTCTGGCTCTGGGCACACAGAATGAACCACCCGTGTGCAGTTGGAGGAGCTCAAGTCTCAGAGAGGGGAGAGAAAGTGGGGTCTTGCCCTTGAGTAGGGAAGCCCCCACCACCACCTCCCCTCCTTGGTGGTTCTGGGCCTCAGCTGGGGCCCAGGCAGAACCAGAGCAGCTGGCCTGGGACAGCCGCCCAGGGTCCCTGGGCAGCAGTTCTGGCCTGTGGACCCTGAGGCCATGCCCAGCCCTCTGTGCCTCATAGCTCACATCCCATACACAAGCAGGTAGCCCAGGAGGTTGGCACAGGACAGGCAGTCTGCACCACGGCTGAGGGTGCTGAGGGCCGTGCCAGGTCTGCCCCAGCCATGTGCACTGGGGCCCCACAGGGGCCATGGGCAGAGCCTCTCACTCAGAAGCCAACCCACCCTGCTGGGACACAAGATGACCCAGACCCTCTAAGTCTACTCTGAATGGGCTGTGCTGTCCACCCCCACCATGTTTGTTTTACAGGGTTGTGACCATGGAGGGCAGCTGAAGTGTTATCTGCTGGCTGTGCAGGCCCAGATCCATCAAAAATCCACAGCCTCCACTCTGCACACCACTTACAGCCGGGGTGGCCCAAACGCACCCCAGTGTCTCCAAAAGGCTTCCCAGCCCTCGGCCCATTTTGCCTTCAGGAAGCATCGGGGACGATCCCCACCTCCCCACCTAAATAGGTTTCCTTAGAACCTGGCGTGGCCCTGCCACCTTCCCTGCCTAGAGCAGGAGGTGGGAGAAGGTGGCCTACCCTCCAGGTGTCCCAGCCACTGCAGATGGGGTGGACTTCGAAGTCTGTGACCAGGGGGACAGAAATGTCATGGTGGACATGCAATACCTGTTTGAGACAGGACCTGGGGTGACGAGGCCAAGCCATGTCTAAGAATGGCACAGGTGGCCAGCACAGCTAAGCTGGAACAGGTCTGGACACCAGAGGGTGCTGGAACCCCCGGTCCCCACCTGGCTTCCCTAGGCCTTCAGCAGGCCACAAGTGCTGGTCAGCTGCCCAGCCAGCCAGGGAGAAGGCAGTATGGGGCCCTTAATGGGCTCAAGGTGGCCCCTCTGGCACTGGTCCAGGAGCCTTGGACAGTGGGAATCCCCACCTAGTGTTCAGCATTCTAGAAGCTTCTGTGTAAAGTCATTAATTCCTGTGGCTCCCTCCCTGGGCAGCCTAAATCAGGAAAAGTCAAAGACAAAGGCCAGAGACAAAGGGCAGCCCAAATCGGAGTCGTGGTGGGTGTGTGCATGTGTCTGCACACGCAGACTGTGCGCTTACATGTGCATGTGTGTGAGCATGTGTGGGCATGATTGTGTACTGGCCACATGTGGTTGTATATGTACATGTGCTGCCTGTGAGTGTGCTTTATATGTACGTGTGACAGTGCACCTGCTAAGAGCTTGCACTTGTGTGCACATGTGAGTTTTGTGTGTCCATGTGAGTGCACATATGCTATGTGTGTGTGAAAGTGTGCATCTGGCGTGCGTGGTCTGTGAGCATGCAGGGGAGTCTTATGCAGACCTGTATGTGTCAGTGGGCACGTGGGCACATGGGTATGCATGCTCTAACAATGTCTTATCTCAGGAAACGTGTGCCACAGGGTGGCCACTGGCCCCAAGAAAGTGCACACATTTCTCACACAAACCTCCAGCTTCCTTCTCTAAGGGTAGGACAGCTGCCCAGGGGCAGTGGACAGCTGTGCTACTCAGGCCTGGGTCTGCAGGCCCAAGAAGGAGCTTCTACCTTTCATTGCCTAGAATGGGCCCCCAGACCATCCCACAGAGTCCAACACCTTCCTTTCCCCAGAGGTCAGACTGCATGGCCAGGACACCAACCCTCCTTCCTGATGCAGAGTGGCCAACAGTGTAGCCTTTACCCCTCCTCTTGCAACCTAAGGAATGCCATCCTGCTGTCCTGCAGAGTAGCTGGGGCTTCTAGAGAGGCCACTGTCCGCCATACTCACCCTGCAGAGCCCCAGCCCTGGTTCCTCAGGTGCCCACTGTGTCTGAGGCACACAGCATGCTGCCACAGGTAAGGCAGGAACAAACCTCCCTCAGGGAAAGAGTCCCCTCCTCCAGGTCCTGGGGCCTGAACAGGCTGACAGCATCCTGGGACCTTGGGCCCCAGCGGGGAGTGGGCTAGGGCTGGCGGTGTGTTGGAGCTGGCTGACCTTGTCCTCCTGCCAGTGGACCCAGCTGGAACCTCCCTGTGCCACACCAAGGAGGACTCAGATCCTAGGCCTGACGTAGCCAGAGGGATTGGTGTTGGGTGGCCACCCACACTGGAAGGGACATTTCTCCCCACTGGAGGGCTCTCTGCCACATGATACCGTCCTTGAAAACCAAAGTGCCATGTGGATCTGTCAGGAGAATGTGTCTGTGGCTGCTGACAGGCAGCCCATCCATGTGCCCCAGGTAGCTCCTGGGTGCCCTGGCAGGGGCACTGAGGCTGCAACAGCCACTAACCCACTGCTGATGACAGTTTCCCAAGGTCCCCAAGTGCCCAGGACCTCCAATGGCCAGGGGCATGTTACCCCCTAACCCTGCTTCAAAGTTCTTCCAGCCGGCAAGAGGGCTCCTTCCAGACAAGAGCTGGGGGTGCTGCTGCTTCAGAGCATCCAGGCCCCATGATGCCATCGCCAGAATGCCAGAGGCTGCTAGGCCCAAGGCCACAGGACCAGAACATCCCCCTCTGCCTCCTGGTGGCTGGACATAGGCCCCTAAAGCTGAATACCCAGTGGGCCAAGGCACCCAGACAGGAGGGAGCAAGGTCCCTGCTCACTAGGGCCCAGGGAAGGGATGTCTCAACTCCCAAAACACTGGGAGGCCATAGCCAGGGACCCACCCGTGGAGAGTATGACTGGGATGGCCAGCTGTAGTGGGAAGAACAAACAGCAGCCATCTGCAGTGGGTGAGCCAGCTGACCAAAGGGCTTTCCTGCCCAGCGATGGCCCCAGCCAGCCCTGCCTTGGTCTGCTGGAGCACAGGTGCGGGACCAGCAGGGTGAATCCTGGCTAAGGACAGTGTGGGTTGCTCAAAGGGCTAGCCACAGCCTGGTGACCAGCACCCAGCCAGGGCAGTGAGGAGAAAGGACACATCATGGGGATTCACCCAGAACTCCTGTGGCTGGGAAGCTGTGGCTCCTGTGGGCTTGGGAGACCCCGGGTCAGGGCAGATCGAACTTTGAAATTCCCTATCCGAGGAGGCTGCAGGGTGGGCCTCTCAGGAGAAGCCAAGGTCAGGAGGGTACAGAGTGACTCTGGGCTTGGTTTTTGTCCCCACGGCCTCACTCCTTTCTCAGCTCCAGGCAAGGGGTCCTGAACTCCAACCAGCTCCCTTGGCAAGACCCACAGAGCTGGCAGGGGCCGGGGATGCTGGCCGGCAGCTCTCCAGCCAGGCACCCAGGGGTGGGGGTCTTGCCCAGCTGTTCACACACAGAGGAACCCAAGGACAAGTGGTCAGGTGCCAGGATAGGCCATGCCCAGTGGCCTGTCACACTCTCCTGAATCTGAAGCCCTCGCTAGGCACCCACCAGAACTCAAGGCCACCACTGTCAGGGGGAAGTCTGCCCCAGCCACACCCTCCCTGGGCCCTGCTCCCGGCCCACACCCCAATAGCCATGCCCCCTTGGTCACTTGACCTCCCCCTCACTAGCGGGCCAGGTCTGTCCCTGCTGAGCAGCTTGTTGCTGCAGGGTGCTCCTTCAGCCCCTGGTTGGAAAAGAACTTTTGCGAAATGTCACTGCACCAGCCAAGGAGCCCTGCTGCCTGCACGGGGAAGTGGGCCTGACAGCCCCACAGGTGCCCCACAACGCGTCACTCCAGAAGAGACCCCGCAGAGCTCACGCCCCCAAAAGGGACAGGCAGAGCGGCGTGGGCGGGTCCTGCGGCCTCACTTCCTGGGCCCGGCCCAGCCTACGTCGCCAAAGGGGCCCTCCCCCGTGGCAGAGCGCGGCGGGGGTCCGCAGGGTGTGCAGAGGTCCGAGTCTGTGTCGGACTCGCCCTCTGCAATGTAGGGCCTGACCTTGGCGCAGGGCGCCGCAGCCGCGTAACCGCCACTGAGGGCGTCCAGGTTCTCCCTGGACTGGGAGATGCTGAAGCCACTGAAAGAACGTTCCAGCTCCTCGTGGTCCACGGATGGGATGGAGATGGACGTGTCGCTGTCCCGCAGGGCGGCCTCCTGGGGCCTGCAGACCGCAGCGTCCTCCAGCCTCAGGAACTCGGTGCTGGCCCGATTGCCCCCGCTGTAGGCGGACAGCGACCGCTCATGGGCAGGCGGCGGCGGGATGCGCACCAGCGAGCTGTGGTCCCCCACGGGGGAGGTGCCATGGCGCTGGTGGCTCTGCTGCTGCCACGAGGTGGACGGCGGGCATGGGGCGGGGGGCGCGCAGAAGTTCCTCTGGCCAGTGGAGCTGCTGGAGCGGACGACTTTGACGATGCAGCCCTGCTTCTCCACGTGCTCCCGGCTGTCCTCGGGGCTGTGGTATGGCGGCGCTGGCTCTGGCTCTTTCGCCCCGAAATAGGCCTCGGTCTCTGTGGGCGGGATGCCCATGCGCTGCGTGTAGATGCTCACCAGGAAGTCCAGCTTCTTCTCCATGGACAAGACCTGCAAGAGGGTGCTGCTGCTGGACCAGGAGGGGCGAGAGGGGGCGGGAGCTGCCCCTCCTTCAACCCGGACTCAGCAGCTGGGCCTCCGACCCCACCAGTCAGTTTGAGGCCCGTGCTGAGGCCTACCTCCCAGTAGACCCAAGGGTCTGGTGTGATGGTTTCTGATGAACCACTATGAACCACTCCCAGGAAGAGGGCTGTGGGGGTAGGGTCGCAAGGCCAGAGAGGTGTGACTTCTGACAAGTTCTACAGCAGATTAATCCCTTCCCCCAGGGGATCCTCAAATGCAAATCCTGCCTCCCAGCTACCCCACCCAGGACATGGAGGGAAGAACCTAAACTCTGGGTACTTCTGACTTAAGTGCTGGCTCCAGAAATACCCTACACCAGGACCCGGTGGATTTGAAGATCCGGGCCCCGCCCCCAGCCAACATGGAGGCTCAGACAGCAGAGGCCACACCCACTCCTCCCCTCCCCGCCCCAGCCAACAAGGGTTCCATACAGCAGAGGCCTTCTCCAGCCCCTCCCACCTGCTTCTCCACCTTGCCCAGGCGTCCCATCATGCTGGGGTCCTCTGGCATCTCCGCCTCGGAAGGGCCCTTGGTGCGGTCCTTGTCCGTTATCGCCGGGCCACGCCCCACGATCTGGTCCACTCTACCGGGAACAGAGACCCGGCCCCCAAGCATGAGTTCAGGAGGATGTGGCTTGGCCCCTGCCCCTTCCACCCAGGTCAGCCCACAGCCCCCAGATCTGGGCTCCAGGCCCAACCCAGAGCTGACCAGGGGGCAGTAGGTGCCAGGACAGACGGACACTGGTGCCTCACGTTCCTGCCTGCCTTCTGACACCGTCAGGGTCCTGTTCCTATCCATTCCATTCCAGTGGGGTCTGGCACATTAAGAGGAGTAAAGTAAAGGAGCTTCCCCTGGGGCCAGTCCACCCCCAGCTCCTCTGCAGCAGAGTCCCCGTCCTCCCTCGGGCCCCCATCCCACCTGCCCACCCAGTCCCTCTCCTCCCTGGCCTGTGGCTTCTTGGCCTCCCAGCACACTGAGGCCCAGAAGTCAGGGAAGCTGGTGGGCATCCAGCCAGAGGTTGGGAGCATGGCGTGATGTGCCCTTGCTCCAGAAGCCACAGCCATCCCATCCCTGAGCTTTACTCCTACATAATGTGCCACTGAGGCCCTTAACCCCAACAGGGTCTGACAGGGACAGTTAGATGTCTGCAGCAGGGACAACAAAAGCAGGAGGCGGTGAGGGCTGCAGCTCCATGCACCAGGACAAGGATAAAGGGAAGAGAGCCACACAACCAGAGGAGGGCTGGGACAAGCCGCCACCAACCAGTGTGTGTATGTGTGAGAATGGGTGTGCTCATGCATGTGAGTGCATTGTACATGTGTGCACATTCATGGGTGTGCATGGGTATGAGTGCATTGTACATGTGCTCATACATCTATGTGCTCATGACTATGTGCCTGGGCATGTGTTCACAAATATGTGTGTAGAGGCTATGCATGTGGGTGTGTATGCATGTGAATGTATCATATATGTGTCCACATGTGTGTGAGTGGGTGTGCACATGGACATGTATGCAAGTGAGAGTGTGTTGCATGTGTGTTCATATGCAGGATATGGAATTCAGCTGAGCTGGTTTTGAATGAGGCCTAGGTCACTGATGCCATAAGAAGGGAAGGAGGCTCCTTCACCCTTGGAGACCAGCTCCTGTTGAACAGATCCACAGTGAGTCCTGCAGGGCTGGCAGGGGCTGGGGCGTAGGTGTGGGCCGAGAACTGCAGCTGTGGGACACCCACTCAGAAACCAAGATGCTATGCTGGCTGAGCCTACAAACCCCACTGGGCTAATGGCAGCTCAGGACAGGGTGACTGAGCAGGACCAACCCAGGCCAAGGCCACCAGCCCACCTAGCTCTGGACAGCAGCCTGTGCACAAAGAATGCCCAGCTGCTTTCTGCAGGCAGGAATGCCCTGCCTGCCTCTCTGGAGCCGGGCATATTCCTTCTGTCACATGAAACAGAACAGGGCCAGACTTGCGGCAGCCAGATGCAGCCTCCTCATGCTCCACGGGCTTCATGCTAGACTCATGCACGAAGGGAGGGGGCCTCTGGCTCCAAGCAGACGCCATGGCAATGGAGGGGGCGGGCCCTGGTGTTCCAGTGTCACATAGTCCAGGCACAGATGCACAGCACTTTCACCCCGGCCACATGACGGGCTGCCTGCCTGGTGGGTCCCAACGGGAGCCTCAGCCCAGGGCTCAGCCTAGAACTGCTGCAGCGGCATCTGGGAGAGGGTCTTCCAAGGACCCTGAACCACCTTGCCTCCTCCTCCTCTTGGGCTCAGCTGGGGAGTTGAACTCAGCCCCACATGCTCCACGCCCCTGGGGTGAACCTGAAGGTCCCTGGCTGCAATGGTCTGAGAGGTCTGAGGGCCAGCAGGGCCTTCCTGGCTTACTGGTTGGACTCCCAGTCACCATCTCCTGCAGCAATGCCCCAGGGACAAGGCTTAAGTCTTAGAGAGCAGCCAAGCAGTGGACTCATCAGGTACTGTCAGGGGTCACCCCGAGTCAGGATGCAGCAGACACGACCTTGCCTGCTCCCTGGGACTCACTCTCATAATCAAGCTGCTGGGCTGAGAAGAAGCCCAGCACAATGAACCTCAGTCTCCTGGGCAGCAACCCTGGCCAAGGGGGTAGACAGACGCTATGCCTGTCGGTTCTGTCCAGATGCCGTTTGTCCTCTTGGCCTGCCCCAGGGGCTTCTCTCTCGCTGGCCTGACTTGCTGGAGTCAGAGGAAGCCAGAGGCCATGAGGGTCTCACCGGACCCCTGAAGAGCCTGAGTGTGCCATCTGGCTGTTCCCTGACCTCTATTCTGCCTGTTAGATGCGGGGGCAGTCCTGCCATCTTCCTTGTCACTATTAATGACCATGGCCACAACTTGAAGTAACTCCAGAGCTCACTTGGAGCACCCGCCGTGGTGCCTGGCAGAGGCTTCCTCGTTTTCTTCTCCTAACTGTGAGAGGGCAGGCAGCAGTCTGCTGCTGTGCCTGGGAAGCAGCCCCAGCTGCTCAGAGCACACAGCCCAAGGGTGAGCCAGGTGTGTCCGGGGGTCGGCCCAGTCACAGGCAGGTCTGGGGGGCTTGACTCAGTCAGTGCCCAGGGAGACCAGGGAGGGCCTCAGCCTCCCTGAGGGCATGTCTGCAACCAGGCAAGGAAACACCTGTGTGGTCACTGATGTCCTCTGCTTCTGCCCAGGAGTCCCCCAACCCCAGGTGAACCTCAGAAGGACACCCACAGAGAGGAGCCCTGGCTGCCCCCAAGAGGACTGCAGGGCACTGGGTAGTCCTGACTCCCTTCACCGCCCCTTGGGGCCCTTGTGAGAGAGCCTTCCCCTGTGCAGGGCACTTGCAGGAACAGAAAGCCTGGATGTGCCCTCTGTCCTGAGGAAAGGACAGTATGCGGTGCCGCCGTCATGTGGCCTGGAGCGAAGGCACTGGCCGTTCACAAGACAGGTTGGGAAGAGATGAGGCGTCCTAACCTAGGTGAGTACTGGGGTGACTCTCTCGGAGGGGCCGTGGGTCCTTTGGTGGGGTACTTCTTGTGCCGGGGAGTTGAAGGGGGTGGGGGGCCCACAATCATATCTATCCTGGCAGCGTAAACAAGAAAAGAGACACCAGCAAAACGCATCGTCACGCAGCTCAAGAGGGGTCACTGGAAGCTTAGCAATGGGACAGCCCCACTCAGACGGCAGCAGTTTTCCTAGGAACCTGTGTGCCCAGCAGAAAGGGGCTGACCGCACGCATGGCTCCTGGGCATGCTGAACAGGGCTCGCTCCAGGAGCTGGTCTGTGGGCAGCCCAGCCTCACCAGGGAGCTCAGGTAGGTATGGAAATGGGTGCATGTGCTGGGAGTCAAATCCCAGAGAAGGTGCGGGGCTGCACAGCATGAATGGGGCATCACGGACGAGGGCCGTCCGGCTTCCCCAGGCCGACTGGTCTGTTTTTCAGACAGGGAAGGAGAGGGGGAAAGGTGGATGGAAGGACCTGCTGAGCAGGCAGCTGACCAGGCAGTTGACCAGCATGGGCAGGAGAGGCACAGAGTCCCAGTTGTTAGTTAGTCTGCTCTGGGAAGGCCAGGAGAGGCCCAGCCTAAGCCCAGCGGAGGAGGAGATGCCTCCCTGAACCCCATCTTGGGAGTAGCTTAAGGCCCGAGAGGCCCCACTGTCACCTGAAGCAGGAGAGACCAAACCTCCCCATCAGAGCTTGCCATGGCCTCCAAGCTGCCCTTCACTGTCCAGACCCTCTCCATGTGAGCTGGACCCAACTGCACCTCCAGGCACCAACAGCCACAGCCTCTGTTGGAAGCCTTGGATGGGAGGACCCCACCAGTAGAGTCTAGGACCTCCTTCAGGAGAAACTCCTGCAGCATGCGGCTCCCTACAGGTGCCACCACATGTGTGGCCACATATGTGTGCAGGTACTGGCTGTGAGCACCCTGGGGGGTGAAGGCTAGAGCACAGGCCAGAATGTGGACCTGTGTGCACATGTGCAGAGACCTGTGCATGCATGTGCTCAGGCCCCCATTCATGCTGTGATGCATGGACATGGAATTCCAGGAATTAGCTAGCCTCTTCCCCACACAGACACCAGCGGGTGCCCAGCTACCACCAAGCCTAGATGCACTCAGGAAGTGGGGCAACTCCTTTACAATGGGTGGACAATCACGTTCTGAAGAAAAGGGATGGCAGTGTGTGCTGCCTGGCAGAGTCATCTCTCCTAGGGAAACTCCATTCCCAACGCGTGCACATGTGTACACACGTGTATGCACCAATTCATCCGTGTGCATACACGGCACAGCACACAGGCACACGTGCACACACCCGCACATCACACACACATGCATGGGCACACACATGCACACACACATGCACCTACACATACACGTGTGCACCCTCATCCAGAGACCCTCACGTGCACATTCACACACACATGCATGTGCACAGATATGCATGTGAGTGTGCATGTGCACGTGCGCGCGCGCACACACACACACACACACACACACACACAAAACTTGCCCACCACAGTGCAGGGAAGTTGGGGGAGAGAGGGGAGACAGAAAAATATTAGAGACAGACTGCGAAGACAGGGCAGAAAGCTGGCAGACGCCGGCGGTGGGAGGCCCACCTTAGCACTGCTCCTGCCCTGCACCCTCCCGGCCCGGCCCCCAGGGGCCCTCTAGCCATCCCTGGGCTTTGGCCCAGAAGGCCCTCGAAGGTCCTGGGCTGGGAGGCAGGTGGGGGCTCTTGCCTGGACTGCAGGCTTTTGATGCGGGACAGCATATCCAGGTGTCCAGCGGAGTACTGCTCGATGACATCCATCACGTCGTAGGGCCGCAGACTCTCCTTGAACTTCCGCTTGGACACCAGGAATCGCATGACACTGCAATGGCCAGGTAGAGCCATGAGCTCTGAGCCAGAGAACACGCTGGACCCAGTGTCCACCAGCCTGTCACCCTCCCAGCACCTCTGCAACTGTGGGTGCTGGAGGCCGCTCACCAGCCACTTTAGTGCCCAGCATCACAGACAACCTTTGTCCACCTGGACCTGCAAGCCGAGCAGCTCCCGACCTCCTTGCCTCAGCCCCCACTGCACCTAGGCCGTGTCTGCAACACCCGCTTTGTGAACTCGGTGGCCAGGGCCCAGCACCAAACGGGAGGCCCAGCAGAGGGGCTTTGCATGGGCACCAAGGGGGGTCATGCAGGTCCCTCACCACACAGCTCGGATGCTGACTTTGAGGCCAGGGGTCAAGTCCTCGGTCACGAACTCACAGGTACAGCTCTTGTTGTCCTCCACTGCATCCTCCCCGGGGAGACTTGCTTCTAGGTGGAAGGATGTGCAGATGTGAGTGGACATGGCCACCAGGCCCCTCACCCTGCAGACCTGCCCATCACGCCTCTCTGCAGCCCTTCCTCTCCCACAGGTGTGAGGGCTTAAGAGGGCCTCCCTGGTACAGAGGCAGTTGACCACAGTGGCCCTTCCACACGCAGCACGTTGCCTAGCCACTAGGGGAACACGGCTCTGACACGAGATAGCATGGCTGCACCTGGGAACCTCGCTCAGGGGAGCAGCAGTCACCGTGGGTCAGGAGCTGCACGACCCCACAGGACAGAAACCAAACACAGCAGGCAGTGGTGGCCAGGGCTGGGGAAGTGGAAGGAGATTGCGGATGGGCATGGGGCCCTTTGCAGGGATGATGGTGGCGAACCCCAGGGTTTGAAATGCCACTGAGCAGTGTGGTTAAAACAGCTCATTTTACATGAACTTCCCCTGGGGTGGGGTAGGAACCTCCCTGCGGCAGAGCTGCATTGGTGCTCTACGGCCAGTTGAGCTCCAGGCACTCCTAGCAGGCTCCCAGCCTGCAGACCCACCTTCCGAGTTCTGCCGGGATGCAGCGCCCCTGATGCGGAAAGCCTGGCGTGCCCTGCTGCGATCGCCGAAGCTCCAGCTCTTGGGCACCTTGCTTGGACTGTCCTCGAGGCTCTGGTCAGCGCTGGGTGACCGTCGGACCGTCTGGGCCTGGGGAGACCCTTTCCCCTTGGCGGCCACGCCTCGGGGGCTGGAGAAGACACGGTCTTTCAAACTGACCTTCTGGCTGCTCCCATGAGAACCGACAGACAGACAGACACAGAAAAACAGCAAGAGAAGTCACTCCGGAAAGAACATGGGCCATGTGTGCTCGCGACCAGTGCTGTCCCACAAGACCAGAGAAGACTCAGGTCCAAAGAACAACCAACCACACCATGGTGAAGCCAGGGCGCGCAGGGAGGGGCCACACAGGTATGGCCAGAGCGCCGTGCCAGGGAGTGGGGAGGTGTCCCCCCCCGGCTTACATCACTCAGCAGCCACTGCCAAGTGCCAGAGCTTTCTGCACACTGTCCTGCCATCCCCTCAAAGTGACACCCAGAGAGTGGCCAGGCGCCCCAGGGAGAGGCTCGTCCCTGGGACCTTCAGTCTGCACCAGCCCTGCCTGCAACTTTCCCGCAGGCCCTCCCAACACTCCCAGGAGCAACCCTCCCTCTCTTTACAGCCTGCTGGGGTCAGGGGCCAGGCTCCTGCAGATGCTTGTCCAGTCACCAGCCTTCCTGATGGACCCTGGCACACCTGGCCTCCTCTGAGTGCCTGGCCTATCTTCCTCAGCTCACACCTGGACAACTACACATCTGCTCTGGGAAGACAGCTGGGACCAGGTGCCCCAGCTGGCCTTGGTATTCCCAGGCCTGCTCCCCCAAGCCCCAGCCCCAGGGCGGGCAGAGGCAGCTGCAAGGATATGAGGAAATGGCCACTCCCAGAAAGTCCTTCCAGTCAGGCTGCTGTCTCCAGACTTGAAGGTCTTTGGGCCTCCCTAGACTTTGCATTTCTTGGAAACCATGGACACATGGCAGACACCCGTGTTCACGGGCTCCCACATCCCCCAGGCAGCAGGAGACATGGATGTCCATGATAGGGCTGCTCCAGGCAGACATGGCCTCCACTCTTCCTTCTGGGAACCATTGGGCCTTAGGTCCAGGATAGGCCCTCCCTCCTTCTGCTGTGACTCCGCATTGCCCCAGAGGAGAGCAGGTCCTTGTGAATAGGACCTGCTCGTGCCAGCTATGGGGAGCCACAGGTTCCCAGGATGGCTTACAGCAGGGCCCTTGCTGAGCACAGCAATCAAGGAGGCCTGACGAAATTCAGAGGCCTCCAAGAGGAAGCCCCAATGCCCAGTGTCACTTGCTAGTGTCTCTGACTCCACCCCCACCACAGCAGCCCCAGCTGCTACACACGGCCAGAGAGACACATGAAGCAGGCAGCAGAGGTAACCACCTTGGAGAAAAGACAGTCCCAGAGCCCAGTCCACCCAGCAGGGACACCGCAGATAGAGCCCATGTCCCCTCCCCAACCCACCCCTGGACAGCAGACAACCTCAGAGAACACCTGTGCCTACTCAAGACTCTAAGTAAGAGGCAGAGAAAGAAATCCCTGGGCCTGTGCCTGGACAGAGAGCCCACTAAGGGCAGAGGGCCGGGTGGTCTTGAGGCATCCTGTGCCCCATATCAGGAACCACTGGCATCTGGGTGCTCAGAACACTGGCCCTGAGTCTGCCTGTTTCCACTGAGGCCAACACAGAAGGGTAGGGCCCAGGACCCAGATGACCTTCTGGTCTCCAGCCCAAGAGAGACCCCCACTGGTCCAGAGAGAGCCAGATGCTGGAGCCATTTATAAATGACCATCCCAGGCTGAGGGGCCACAGGAGCACCAAAGCCCACTGGGCACCCAGACTTGTCCTCAGGAGGATTCTGGCTTCTGGAATGATCTTTTGCCTCCTATGGGCTCCGTCTTCCACATTCAACAAGCCACTTCAAGTGCAGGAAAACAGGCCCTCCAGGCCCCTCTGGGCAGGCTCCAGGGCAGTGGGAAGCCAAGGTCTTACTTCCTCTCCTCCCCCTCCAGCCTAAGAGTGATGGGAGGGGAAGGAACTGGCCCTTCCTCTTCTGTCACCACGGTGAAGCGCGGTGCCCCACATCCTCCTGGGTTCCTGGGTCTTGAAGAGTCAGGAATGTGTGTGTCAAGGGTGCGCATCAGATTCCTGCTTCCTCCGCGACGCAACGCACAGATCCCTCCGCCACCCAGACCACGCCTTGCCCAGAGAGGGGCTGCGCGGAGCTGCGGGAAGCGGGGCTGGGGGAAGCGGGGCTGGGGGTGACTGCTGCAGGCCTCTCTAGGCAAGAACCCCAGCGCGACCTCCTTCCTACAGTCTCTTCCTCCCCACCAAGTCGGAGCCAGCAGGCTCTCCAGACCCACGAAGGCAGAGCTCAGGGAAGGAAGGAGTCTCCCTCCCCAGCTCTCAGACTTCCTCCCACTTGAGGCCTGTGGGCGAGGTGCTGGAGGAAGGGACAGTGGGTTTGACACTTGGGGGACACTTGGTTCCCACCCAGCCTCCCTCAACTTGGGCAGGAGGGTAGCCAAGAGTCTTGAGACTCTGCCTCCCCTCCCAAGCCAGGACAAAGGAAGAGCTCCCTCCACCTGCCCTGCAAGACTGCCCACGGCCAGGGCCCCCTCTTGTGTCAAGGCTTGGTGCTTTGGCATTTACAGGGCAGGAAGAACCTGGGAGAGAGAACAAGGCCAGCCTGTCCCTGCCTGTCACCCTCTTCTCGGTGAGATTCCAGTGGGAACCAGTGGCAAGATGGCCCTTGTCTGGTCAGCACACAGGGGTCCAGCTCAGCAATGCAGTTAGCGGGCATCCACAGAGAACTACCCAGCCTGCATCTGGACAGATGATGCCCAGGAAGGGCAGGCGGCATTCTGTGAGAACACACACAGCAGGGCAGAGCTTGGCGGGGCTCCTGCTGCCCACACTTCCAAACCCTCCTGGTTCCCAAGCAGCCTGACTTCAGCCCCTGCCCCAAGGGTCCACCTGTGGCCAGAAGCGCTCTGGACACAGACACTCTGGGCAAGCAGGAGAGCCTCAGCCAGGGCGGAGCAGGCCGCCTCCCTCAGCAGCCCTTTCTGGGGCTGCTGCAGCCTCCCCCACAAGCGCCCACCTCCAGAACACACAGGCAGCAGAGAGGCCCTGTGGGGCAGGGTGGGGCGACCCTGCAGCCTCTCCCGGTGGAGAAGGATCCGGAGCATGGAGCATGCACGGATGCAGATGCACAAGCATGCTGCCCGGCACCGACCGACCTCATGCACAGGACAAGGTGCGCTCCCACCGGTGGGCACCTCACAGCTGCCTGCTGGTAGCTGGGCTGCACCAGCCAGGAAGGGGATGGGTAGGAGAGGAAGACCAGGGGCAAGGGGCCCCCAGAGCAAGCAGGACAGATGCCTTCACACACCCAACAGCAGACAGGGACAGGAAAGGTGTGGTCAAGGTGCAGGGAGGGGCCTTTCACCGTCCTGTTTCCAGTCTGCCCTAACCCAGACCTGTAAGTCAGAAGGGAGAGCCAGGGCCTCTGCCTCTGGGGTGGGGTGTCACACAGTAGCTGCCTCCCCCAGCAGGGCGCTAAGGATGGGCCTCAGTGCCTAGTAGAGGTGCTAGACTGACCAGCCAGAGGAATCTCGCCCAGGGCAGGAACTGTTTCCAAGGCAACAACCCTCGGGCAGGGCGGGGTCAGTAAGGCGGAAGGAGGCGCCTGCACTCGCTCGGGGTCTGTGGCCCCAGGGAGCGGGCAGAATTGGGCGGGCGCCGGCCCGCTTGTCCGAACCTCTAATAAGCAGGGAGGGCAGGAGCGTGCAGCGGGGCACCAGTCCGTGCAGCATCGCGCGGTACCTAGAGTGTCCGGGGCAGCATCCACACAGGCACCCTCTGCACGGTCTGCCTTTACTGGAAATGAGGAGAGCAGAGTTAGTCCCGGGGGCGGCAACAGGACCCTGAGGCGCCCCGAGCAGGTACCCTGAGGCGCCCCGAGCCCCCTGGGGCGGTTCTGGGCTCGCAGACCCCCAGCTGCAGGGGGAGTTTGCGTCTGAGCGAGGAGAGCGAAAGGGATTTGCTGGCGAAAGTCTCCCGCAGCCTGGAAAAGAGAATTGTCCCCTATTTTTGGAGAAAAATAATTCGTGTTTTTTTTTCCTCCAAAAATACCTTTTCCTTCCAAAGCCAGAGTTTGAGCTCATGTCTTAAGAGATGTATTATTTTTTGCTATATTCATGCCAATAAAAAATAATACACGTGCTAAGATTTTGCAAAGAGCTGGTTCTGGATGGACACGATCCTGGAAGTGACCCCAGTGAAACATGCAGTCTAGGGAGGAAAAATGTGAGGTTCCCACAGGCCAGTCTGTCGCCCAGTTGGAAGTGGCCTCAGTTTACCCAGGAGGCAGTGGCTGCCCCTATCTGGAGGGAAGACAAGGAAAAGGGGACTCAGGGACACCTAGATTTAAAAGGACTTTCTTCACCAAGTCAGTTCATCTGGGACCTGGCAAGTCGCCTCTGTGCTAAGGCCCTTTGCAGGCAGAGCTCTTCCAGCCTGCGGAGGGTCCTCGGTTCAACTTCCCAACAACCTCCCCCATGCCCTTGGGTTGATTTCTACCAACAAACGTTCAGGTGTTTAAATAAAAACAGAAACTATCCACGATTACAGAAATCCTTCCCTTTCTTCCAAGCCACTGCTTCCCCTTCACATCCAGGTCCCTCTGAGACAGCACCTTTGCACTGGGGACCCCAGTGTTATCGACGGCCTCAAGTCAGAAGCGCACAAGCCCCAGGGGGAAAGCGCCCAGGCTTGTTCCCCTTTGCACATTTATTTAACACTGATGGTGGCCCTCTGTGTTGCCCATACACAATTCTCTCCACTTAGGCATGAAGGATGCAATTCACTAACTCGTAGGTGATTGGCTGGGGGCTTGCTCAAAGGGCATCTGCTGCCCAGACAGGCCAGGAGCCCTGGACCGTCTCCCAGCAAGACTCTGAGCAGGAGGGGCTTCTACCCAAGCCCTCACATGGGTTAGCTTCTAAGTAGAGAGGTGGCTTAGGCTCCCCAGTCACCCTGAGGATGGAGGGCCATGGCTGGACTCCATGTGCTGGCCACCTGCTATAGGAGGATTGTCAGCAGAGCACCCAGTTATCTGGCCCCAGGTGGTACCCACAGTACCCCACCGCTCTCAGAAACCCTGCCAGCCTTCAGCACCAGTTGCACCCAAGCCTGCCAAGCAAGCAAAGCCCTGACCCCCTCTGCCCACTGTGGTCTTCAGGCCATAACACAAGGCTGCTGCCCAGGATCCTCAGGAGATCTTTCCCACCCCATGGGGAAGGACGGCGAAGGAGGTTCCTGGTTCCCAGCACCTTTGTAAGTCCCCAGTTCTGAGCCCTTGGGCACTCTGCCCACGATGCACCTCCAGGCTCTGAGGCCCAGTGCTGGGGAGTGGAGAGTATGCTCAGCAGCTGCACACTCTGCTGTTGTGGCCACTGAACACTGGGGACTCAGGAATTGTGCCCAGGGTCTTACACACAAGTCCCGTATAGACAGCCTAGTCTGAGAGCCCAACAAGAGTGAGAGGAGGGGGTCCCCTCCTCAGGGCTCAGCTCTCCTGATTTTACCCGTGCTCGGTGGGGTACTGAGGATCCCGACTCAGGCCAGAATGATGCTGTGCACTCCCCCTGGGCCTGAGGATGGCACTGGCCCTTCCCTGCCCCCATCAGTCAAGTGGGGCTTTGCCCATCAGACCTCCAGTCCATAGGCAGGAGCAGCAAGCAAGACCACGGGAGTTCTGGGGCACCCTGGGGGCAGAGATGCCCACAGACACTGGCCAGGACCAGACAGGACAGACATACACCACACACAGATGCCTCCACCTGGGAAGAAGGGGAGGCCCCCATGGCGAGGGGCAATGCTAGGGAACAGGGCTCCACAGGCATGGGGGCAGGAGGCAGTAAGGAAGGGGACAGGGCCACAGAGAATGGGGCAGAGCAGCACAGGCCAGAGCCCCCGCCTGCCTTGGCTCCCGACCCCCACCCCCAACAACTCCACATAGTCTCGTGGGTCTCCTCAGGAGCCGAGGACCCCGAGAGATCAGGGGTGTGCCACCATCGCCAGGCTAAGCACCCTGGGCTACCTGGACCAGGACTGGAGAGCGTGGCTGGTGCCGGCCCAGGTCCTGGCAGGCAGGAGCAGAGCGCGGCCCTCAGGGGGCAGGGACTCCCACAGCATGGCCCAGCTGGGGCAGCAGAGGTGTTGGGAGCCAAGCTCCCTGAGGCGCCCCTGCTTGTTACCCAAGTAACAGGCTTCCTGAACACCTACTGTGTGCTGGTTGCTGGAGGGGACTGTGGCTGCCCCAGGCAGGGGGACGGACACCACCCACCATTACCTGTCCAGCAGGAGGGCTTCCCGGGGAAGGGTGCATAGTCTTCACTGACAGAAACTGTTCCTCATACCCACAGCGCCCAGGGGCCTTCCTGGTGCCTCCACCCGCAGGGAGCCAGGTGCAGCTGCTGAGACCCTGGGAGCGCTTCCCAACAGAGGAGCCCCAAATCGACTGCCCCAACTGAGCACTTACCAGGGGCGTCCCAGGAGGGCTGTTCAGCAGGCGCTGCCCTCCGGGAAGGGCGTGGGGAGGCACAGGCAGGCAGGGACCACCGACAGGCGGGGAGACAGAGGAGTGGCGGGACAGGGAGCAGGGAGCCACGGAACATACCAGAGAGCCAGGGGCTCCGTGGGTCCTCACCTGGAGTCCTGCTTTCAGGGCCAGCACCTCATCCCAAAAGACAGAGCAGACGAGAAAGGGGCCCAGAAGGGCAGTGACAGTGATTAAAAGCACTTGGGGACAGCAAGATTTTCCAGATGGGGCGGGAGAGGGAGAGAAAGAGAGACAGGCTGAGACGGGGAGAGCCCAAGCCATGGCAACAAGCGGGAGGTGGGGTGCCCAGGAGGCCCCAGGCCAGTCGCTCCCCGCAAGGGTCAGCCTCAGCCTCCATGGCTGTGCAGGGCTCCCCCCTCCAGCCAATGCCCAGCCCCAAGGCCAGTGGAGGGCAGTGTGGGAGAGGTCAGCCACAGCCACAGTGAGAACGGTGCCCTCTGGACGGCAGCCCAACGTGAACAGGGTGCCCCTTCCTGTTTCACCCCCTTCTCGTCCCTGTTCTGTCAACAGCGCCAGCCACATACCAGCCAGCACCGCCGGGGGCCGACCCTCCTCCCCTCTGGCTCCAAGGGCAGCTTTCTCGGCCTCTTTGGGGGCTGCTAGGGGTTGTTGTCAGCTGATATCAGGCAACAGTGTTGCCCGTCTTTCCAATTCAGGGCACCAGTGATTCTTCCCTCTTGTGGGGCTTAGAAGGTGAAGGGTCAGCTCCTTCTCCAGGGGACAGAGAGGAGGGGTTTGGCCCAGTCCTGCCTTTCCCCCACCAGAGCAGCTCCTGGACATCCGGCCAGCTGGATCACCCTGTGGTCCAGGAGGGCATGAGGGGGCCAGGCAGGTATCCATCCTAGTCACAGGGGCTGGGTGTCGGGTTTATTCTAAATGTGTGGACAGGACACTGAGTGTGGATGGGACACTGGGTGGGGATAGGGCACTGGTGTGGAAGGGCCACTGGGTGTGGAGGGGCCACTGGGTGTGGAAGGGCCACTGGGTGGGGACACACTCCAGCTCAGAGGAGCTCAGGAACGGGTGGACAGGGCACTGGGTGGGGATACAACCCAGCTCAGAGGAGCTGGGGACGTCACAGGGAGTCATGGTGGCTCCCATGGTGTTCTGTGAAGTACTAGGAAACAGCAGCCAGTTCTGGCCTTTCTCTACCTCTGCAGCACTGGCCCCATGAGCCCTAACTTCCTGGCCAAATAGCCCCATAGTGGCCAGCAGAAGTCCAAAGGGAGGGAGCCAGGCTGAGCACCTGGATGGCCCCTTGGCTACCTTGACCTCAGCAAAGAAAACCCAGTGAGGTCAGGGTCTCCAGCGAGGAGGTGTGAGGTGGGGAGAGAGCAGCCCAGCCCAGCCTCTGCAGGACAGGAGGAACTGACTCCCACTTGCTCCAGACTGTCCACGGAGAAAGGTCCTCCACAAGGCTGGACTTGAAGGCCCTCCACCAGCTTCTGGCCTGGCTTCTCCTCCATGCCTGGTCTAGAGTGGCAGGAGGGGGCCACCCACTCTGAGTTTTCACCTGGGGCTCAGCTCAGACCAGCTGCAAATCTGGGCCGAGTGCTTGGAGGGAATGATCTATTAGAAAACCCTGCCTCAGTGTCCCCAGGAGGATTGGTAGGCTGGAGGCCCACCAGAGAAGCCCTTCAGGCCCACAGTGCTGCACAGTACATCTGAAATACTGGGAGAGGGCTGTGAACAAGGGGTGACTCAGGGTGGGCCAGGACACTCAGTCACGTGGTCGCACACAAAAGCACACACAGGGTCCGCCCAGCAGCCCTTGCCCCAGGACACGCGGTGCACACAGAGGGAGCAAGGCCAGACGGTGCGCGCAGCAGACACGCCAGGCAGCTGGAGGCAGGAAGGCACTGACCTTGGAGAGGGCTCAGGCTGGGGCTCCTTCCTTCAAACAGAGAACAAGAGAGTTAGCAGTTGCCCACTCGGACTGGCCCCCACAGAGCACCTGTGGCCCAGAGTGGGGACCTGCACCCACCCAAGGGCCTCCCCCATGCCCCAGGCCCCATCCTCCCACAGGTTGGAGGCACAGAGATGCTGCCCTCCTGAGAGTACCTGCCCTGTGAGAGAGCAGTGCCTGGGGACCAGGGGAGGGTCAGGGGGAGCAGGGACCCCAAGGGGCCCGCCACCTTCCCACCAAGAGCGCACTTCCACTGGGCATTCACAGATCTCAAAAAGAAAATGTTTTCGGAAGAAAGCTCCTAATGCCATTTTTCTTTCATGCAGTTTTCTAGCGGTGGGTTGAACTGGCCAGAGATGTGGCCAGTTGACCCCAGGTCTTGCTCCCAAGGCCCTCTTGCTCATGGTGGTTCAATTTGAGGTGGATGTTTCTGCTGGTAATGTTAGTTGTAAATAGAACGTTAGACCAGCGGCTCTGATGCCCCCCACTGAGCTCAGAGGCTGGGGGGTGACCCCTCAGAGCACTCAGGCCAGTCTCCTGCAGTACTGGGGCTCCTCTGTGCACTTTCAAGCACCCTGCACAGCTGGTACAGGTACCACAACCTGGGCCTAGCGAGCAGCTGCAAAGGAGGAGGGTGTGGCCAGGCTCCTGCCTGGCCAGGGGTCCTCAAGGAGCCCAGAGCACCTTGGCGGGCCTTTGTACCCCAGGAACAACATGCCTCACAGGAGGCCCATCCTGGGGCACGCTAAAGCTCAGGTATCTGGAGCAGGCTGAGGGTGCTGGGCTCCACAGGCAGGCCCCAGCACTCCAGCCAGGAGCTCAGGTCACCCCTCACTTCCTGAGGATACTGCAACAAATTGCCTCAAACCTGACTTTAAACAATAGACATTTCCTCTCTTGGTCCGGAGGCCACAGACCCAAGGCCAAGGTGCCAGGGGCAAGGCACCTTCCCTGTGTGCAGGCGAGAAACCTTGCTGCCTCTTCCAGCTCTGGGCCCTCTGTCCCTCGACTCCTGGCTTATCTCTCCGTCCCTGCCTCTGGCTTCCCCAGAGCTCTCTTCTGGGCCCTGTGTCCCCCATCTTCCTGAAGGACAGCTATGCTTGAGCTGAGGCTCACTGGACAACCTCACCTCAAGACCCTTAACTGATGACCTCCACAAAGACCCTCCTCCAAGAGGAGTCACACTCACAGGCTCTGGGCCAGGATCCTACTGGGGGTGCTCCCAGAAGTCCCCATCCACGGATGTCCTGAGTGCGCTCGCCCCATCCCCACCCTGAGGTCTCTGCTCAGTGCAGTGCCAACTCCCCATCTAAAATGTCATCTAAATGCCACTAGCATAGGAAGTCCCAAGTCTCAACTAAAACCACTTAAGCCACGTAGGCAAGGCTCCTGTGAGCCATCTGATGGCCAAATGAGGTTCCTGCTTAAAAGCTACAGTGGAGAGACAGCAAGAGCAGATATCTCAGTTCCAGAAGGAAGAAGTAACGGAGGTCCCTGCACCCAAGGTGAAAGTGTGACTGGTAATGTCCGGGCTTCGAGCTCTGAACAACCAGGGCATTTGCCTTCATCGGCTCCCCCAGCTCTGGGAGGTCCCTGTTCTGAAGGGCAGCTGGGGTTTGCAGCTGGGCAACTGCAGCAGCCGCACTCCTGCCGGACGATCCAGCAGCCGGCAGCCTCTGTTCCTTTCATGGGTGTTGGCAGTGCTCCTGTGGCTCAAATCCTCTGGCTCCTCTCAGGGCTGTAAGACAGGGCTCCTTCCTGGCTTCTGCTGAGGTGGTTCAGTGGGTCCACGAGCCACATGCCCACTCTCCTTGCAGGTTGTCCAGCCTCACCTGCGGGCTTTGCTCTGGGCAAGCCTGCCCAGAGTGCCTCCTGATTTATGAGGCTTGCTCCCTGGACAGCTGGAAACTCCCAAATCTTCAGGTTCTGGCTTCTCTTAGCAGCACCCCCTGGACGTCTCTTCTCCAGCCTCACTGTTGTTAGTACAGAGCAGCCAGGCGGCACTTCCACATTTGGCTAGGAACCCTCTTTGGCCAAGTCCCCAAGTTCATCACTGATTCTGCTTCCACAGAAAAGAAGACCCAGCCACGCCTCTGCCACCCTGCAGTGAGAACCAGCTTTCCTTGGTTTGCAGGAACTCATCCTTTGCTCCCTTCCTTCTGAGCAGCACCAGAAGCACTGCAGCAGTCAGAATTCTGGCAACATCCATTTGTATGTAACGATATACAAGTAATTGCTCAATGACATAAAGTTTCTCCTATGTTGCTCACCAGAACCACCTTCAGCACAGCTTCCACCCACCACCTTCAGGGAGCAGGGCCTGCTCTACTGCACCTAGGACCTCTTCCCCGTCACCTACACGCTCCGCTGCACCTCAGAGCCCCCTGCCCCTCACCTGCTCCCTCTGCTGCACCTCAGAGCCCCCTGCTCCTCACCTGTCCCCTGCGCTGCACCTCAGAGCCCCCTGCCCATCACCTGCCTGCTCTGGTGCACAGCAGAGCCCCCCAGGTTTGCTGGAGCTGCCATAACAGAATGCACAATGGTGGCTGAATATTGGAAGCCACCCTCTCATGCCTGGCAGGTTAGAAGCCTGACACTGAGGTTGGCAGCTGTACTCTCCAAGGAAGGCTCTGGGGGAGTCCCTGCTGCCTCTCCAGCTCCGGTGGCTCTAGATATTCTTGTCTTATGGCAGCATCACCTCAGCCTCTGCCCACATCTGTCCCTCTCTGTGTCCTCAAATATCCCCCTTGTGATGAGGACATGCCACTGGAACCTGGGCCCCTCGGCCAACCCAGGTGTGATACAGATGCCAAGGGTCGTATTTATAGGACCAAAAGCATGAACCCACCTCTGCATAGCAGAGGCTGCCACAAGACACACCGCCACCCCACTGCCCTGCTGAGGACAGATGGTGCTTGCCTGCACACAGGCCCTCAGCACATCAGTGATGTGCCAGAGCACTGCAAGAAGTGAGCAGTAGAACTTGTAATTAAAGGTGCCACCACCTGGGTGCCGAGCACAGCCATGAACAGTCATGCACGCTCCACACTTCACCCTGTATCCCTCCCATTATGCCCACCCATCTTCTCCGGGACAGGAGCTGAGTAGGTCAGCAGAAGCAGAAAGCACCAATATCACAAGACTCATGGCCAAGCACATCCCAGGAGGCTTCCTGCCACTTGCCAGGGCAGCTGGGACCCTCAGGAGGCCTAAGCTGCCCGTCCTGCCCCACAGCTCCAGCCCCTGCCTGGGAGACCTGCAGCTGACCTGAAGGTGAGTCCCGATTTGCTTTTGAGGTTCCTCAGCAGCTCCAGCTGGTTGAGAGGTGGGATGAGTCTGAGCAGGAGAGGAGATGGGAGTGAGTTTCCTGTCCACACTGGCCTCCAGGAAGGCTCAACCCTGCACCCGGAACAGGTGCAAATGCCAGAGATGTGGGGTGTGGCCAGACCTCCAAGGGCTCTGTGTCTCCACCTCTCTAGGCCCCAGTACTACCTTCACTCTGTAGGCTGTCCCTGGGGCCTCGTGACCTGGAGATGGGCAGTGCCCAACATGAACAGCAGAGGGGAAGGTGCCAGGCTGTCTGTGAGAGTCCAGCACTGCAGCGTGGAGGGGTCAAGAGAACAGGCCCAGGTGAGGGTCCTCCTCCTCGCCCTCCCGCAAGGGGCAGCCGGCTGCACGTCTGCACCCCAGCACATCCAGGCCACAAGTCCTGCTGCAGAGCCACGTTCCCTGTGGAAGCTGGGGCAGGGCAGGAGCCAAGGCCACTGCAGGGCTTTCCCGATCAGAGAAGCTCATCTCTAGGTCTGAAGATGAGTGGCCTAGACAGCCGGGGGACAAGCCCTGGGAACTTAGGCAAGTGACCCGGTTCTGCTCCCCTCTCCCCAGATCTGGCCACACACAGCCCAGCAGCCTCGCGCCAGCCCTACCTGCCCGCGCTACATCCAGCCACTCCTGAGCCCTGGCACAACCAGGGACAGGTCCTGCAGACTGACCGGGGAAATGCACTCCGGCCTGGGAGGCGGGGCTCCTCCCCGTATCTGGGCGACCCTCTCCCTCTGCACCCACCTCAGCTGCCTGGCTCTTGGCCTCCGACACCCCTCACTCCTGGCCTGACTCAGCTCCACCCTGATCATGACACCCTCACTCTGCAGAGCCTTCGCTGCCCCCTCAGCCCCCAGCTCCGTGGAGCCCCGACAAAGCTCCGAGACCCCGGCCCTGAACCCTCACCCCTTCTCACCTCTGTCCTCCTGGTCCTCAGTGGCAGAGCAGGACTAACCTCCCTGCCCAGCCCTCACCCATTCTGACACCCACATGGCCTCAGTGTCTGCTGGGGACACCCTTCCAGTACCTCCTGGTTGCTCTGCCAAGCCCCAACTGGACCCTCCCACCACTGCCACCTGCTCTGCCCAGCCCCACCCGAGTGTGTCCTCCAGATGGGCCCACATCCTTGCCTCTCTCACTAAGTGACTCCCCTGGCCCCAAAGTCAAAGGACAACTGATCCTACTGGCCCACAGTCACCCCCTCATTTCACATCTGCCTGGCCCTTCCACGCAGAGATCCTCCCCGGCTCAACCTGCAACAGACACTGCCATTCCCACAACCCCTCGGCTCCTGGCCCGGCTGCCCCTGCACCCCCAGCAGAGTCAGGCCCTGGAGGGGTGGTCCTGTGAGCTCTCCCCTGCCTGCCCCCCCCCCAGGCTACCAATGTCCAGTGGCTCAGCCCAAAGCTGGGGCCAGTAACCAGGTGAGGCAGCAGGGTGCAGAGTCTGTCCACAGGGACCCAGCTGGCCTCCCCACCCCTCCCTGCCTACCCCACTGATGCCTGGAGCAGGGAGCCGGGGACCACTCTGCCCTGGGCCCCCACACATGCAGGCTTAGATAAGAAAGGTGACACCATCCTTGGAGCCAGAGAAGGTGTCTTGCCTGGGACACCAGGGGCAGGGCACCAGGGTAGGCAGGTAGAGCCCGGCAGAGCCCAGGGTAGCTGGGAGCAGTCATGGAGGACGAGGGCACTGCGTGCTAGGGAGGGGTGGGGGTGCCCGGAGAGAACATGGACTGGACGATGGTCCGCCAGCCTTAGGGGACACCCCATCCAGCCAGGCCAGGGCTCTGCAGACACTGGTGCATCTTACTTCTGGGTGCAGTTCTGGCTAGACAAGGGCCGAGGGAGACATGGCATCGTCACTCCAGGGAGCAAGGAGCCCAGGGGTCCAGGAAGAGGACACTGGGGGTAATGCCCATGGGGCCTGACCCACCTCTGCCCAGCACAGCAGCCCCACTCTTTAAGCGTGACCTCCTCACCCAACCCCACGCCTGGGCAGGCCTCTTTCCACAGGGGGGACCTGGGCCCACCGACCAGGCCCCTGCTGGCCTCTGGAGAGGAGCTGGACAGGGACGTGGTTTCATCCAGCCCAGGCCCACACCCTTGTCAGGGGAGGGCCCTTGCACTGGCACCGTATGTGAGGAGGAGCTTCCTGTGGTCACTCCACAGGCCCCCACAGGGGGCAAGACTCAGCAAGGGTCATCAGGTGTGGGCACACTGATCCAGTAGGGAGGCTCCCAGGCCTTGGACTCCACCCTGCAACTGAGAGGCTCCGGGGGGCGGGGAGAGCCCAGAGGCAGGCTGCCAGGGCAGGTGCCCTGGTGTGCATGGCCTCCCCTGCCTGGAGTTCTGTCTGGGATACGCTCTTGGGCCTGACACAGTCCCCGAGCCACACGGTGGCCCCACATCCACAACTCTGTTCACAAGCAGGGCCGTGGGGTGCAGGTGGGGCAGGGACGGGGGACCACAGCTATGAGACAAGGCACAAAGCAGAACAAGAACGAAAGATGGCCAGGGACACAGGGGCCAGCAACAGGAAGCAGCTCCAAGGGGGCAGGGCGAGGGGTGAGGGGTGGGCTGGGCTCCAGGCAGGGAGGGCCACAGGGAGCAAGACCTGAGGGTGTCTGCGTGAGGACCCCGCCCGGGGCTGGCCCGGCAGACTGGAGGGAGGCGTCACACACACAGCTCCGCCATGCAGTTCCTACCTGGAGGCCCCGTAGGTTTGAGTTTGTGAGCTTTCAAGTTTCCACACACACAGGGGAAAGGAACCAAAACGTGGGAGAGAACGGGGTAAGAAAAAGAAAACGAAAAAAAAAAAAATAGTCAGGGAAGAGGGGGACAACAGAACAGAGAGAATTAGCACAAGGCCCAGCCCCGCCGCTGCCCGGCCCGGGCACGGCGCACGGTCGCTGCATGCGTGTGGTCCAGGGCGCAGGCTCCCGGGCTCAGCTCCAGAGGCACCAGCGGGTGGATGTGAGGGCAGGGCCGGGCCACCCATGGCTGCAGGGCCCTCAGGTGAGCCCCGCCTCAGATCCCCACCAGGCTCTCTGCACCCACCCGAATGGGCCGGGTGGGGAGAAACACCCCGGAGCAGGTGAGAAAGCTGGAAGGACCCCATCCCGCAGGATGGCCTCGGGGCAGAGGGACTTAGCCAGCAGCACCCAACTGCACAGACGCTCTCCTCTCACCCAGACCTCAACCCAAGCAAGAGCCCAGCATAGACAGATCCTACCCTGACAGCTGACCAGCAGGCCAAGGGGCCCATCTGCCTCCTTCCCAGGTCTGGGTGTCCTGTGCTCTGTCCTGTTGGGGGCACCTGGGACCCCTGGAGAGTGTGGTCTCCTAGCCCAAGTGCCCCCCTGTGGTCTGGGGGTCTCTCCCCTCCCCCACACAGGACCCCTGCTCCTTGCTGGGGTCACCATCACCCCCAGAGCTTGCAGCTGGGGCCTACCGGCCATGGAAGACTCTGCACCCAGCACTGTGGTCAACACTCAGCTGGTGGTACTGGGGACACATAGCAGAGGACAGAAAGCAAAGGGGCAGGTGGGGTGCAAAACAAAAGCCGAGACATGGAAACAAGGAACCAAATAAATGCTTTGAAATAAACCACACACGGTTCTTTTTTGAAAAATGCATACATTTTAAAGAAAAAGAGAAATAAAAATCCGTCAAAATAATGAACAACAGAAAATGGGGCTTAAGAACAGATGGAAATCAAAACCACGCCTGGCTCGCGGGACGGGGCTGGCGCGGGTACCTGTACATGGGCACGGTGACGGTGCGCTCGTAGTACTGCCAGGTGGAGTGCAGGTCCGTGCGGGACAGGTTGGTGGCGTAGAACCTCCAAGCCGACTGCGGGGGCAAGGCCAGCTCAGCGGCTCCGCTCCCGCCAGGCCGCCCGCCCCACCCACCTCCGTCCGCCCCCAGCCCTAACAGGCCACCACAGGGACCAGGAAGGCGCACTGAGCGCTAGGCTGTGGGCCTGTCCTCCAGGCTGACCCCTGCCTAGGGGTGTGCTCCCTGCACTTCCTCCTATGGGGGCACCAAGTGTGACCTGCTGGTCCCCGCAGCTGCTTCACCTTCCGGGGGCCACGTACATGCCTGCTCCTGTCCCCTCCCCAGGACCCACAGCCACCGTTCCCACTCCTGTTCTGGACATTGACTAGTGTGAGACCCACACTCTGGCCTTCCCCGTGTGGTTTCGGTTGCTGAGCAAAACGTCCTCAGGGGGCCCCCGTTGAGGCCTGGGCTCTGCTCCTTTTCTTTCTTTCTTTATTCTTTAATATTTATTTTTTAGTTGTACTTGGACACAGTACCTTTATTTTATTTATTTATTTTTATGTGGTGCTGAGGTTCGAACCCAGGGCCTCGCATGTGCCAGGCGAGTGCTCTACCGCTGAGCCCCAGCCCCAGCCCCTGGGTACTGTTCCTTTTTGATGGCTGAATAGTATTCTACTGTGTGGAAGCACCACTTCCTGACCACCCGCTCATCCACTGACAGGTTTGTCTGCCCCCCAGGGCTACTGTAAACTGCTTCTGTGCACATCTGTGCACTTGCTTTGGGCACGCCACCTGCTGACTCAGTTCTCCTGGCCAGTGGCTAGAAGTAGCTTGCAGGGTGAGCCACAGCTTTCTGCCAAGCTTCCAGGCAGCCCTGGAGTGGCTCTGTGCATCCCGCCAGCAGAGGGCAAGGGCCACCTCCTCCCACCCACACTCAGCCTCCCCTGTGGGCAGGGAGTGGCCCCATACGGGCACAGCCTGCATCTTCCTGGCCACCAGCAACCTGGCTTGCTGGCTGTCCACTTATCTTCTTGGAAATCCTCTGCTCGTGACCTTTTGGGCTTCGAACTTGCTGTGTCCAGTGGATGCTGGGCCCTGTGCTGCGGTCTCCCGCCCTCCCCACCCAGCACACAGCTTCCAGGAGCCTCTGGCCCTTCCCTGCTTTGCCGCTGTGTCGCAGGAAGCACAGGCCAGGGGGCGTGACTGTTCCACGGACTTGCGGTGGCCTTGGCTCCTGCGTTCAGGTTTCTGATGACCGTTCCACTGATCTTTGTACATGGTGTGAGGTAAGTGACAAGTTCCATTCTTTTAAAATGGATCTTTGAAAAATAAGCCGGGGACACAGCTGAGTGGCGGAGCACGCGGCCAGCACATGCAAGGCCCAGGCTCAAGCCCAGCACTGCAAAAGCACGGCCCAGCCCTAGGACACCAGCTGTCCTGGTAGCATGTGCCAGGACTCTTCCTGCCCAGGTGGACATGGGGCTCTGGCTGGAGATCAGCCCCTCAGACAGAGGGTCGGCGACGGACTGTTCCGCTGACCTGTGCGTCCCCACCAGGGCAGAGTGCTTCCAGCCGCAGCAGCAAGTCTGGCTGTCCTGCTTCCAGCCTGATGGAGCTGGCGTCCACTGCAATTCCACCTGAGCCTTACGACCAGCCTCTCCAGCTCCAGACAGGGCCCTGGGCTCGGGGCAGGGATGCCACCGAGTCCGTGACCAGTCTCACCAAGACCAACCCACGGGACTGTCTCCAGCCACAGACATGGAGCGCCTTCACTTAGCACTTGACACTGCCCAGCGAACAAGCACCGTGGGGGAAGACAGCGGGACCGCGGCCTGGCGGGCTGGCTTCCCGGAGGAGCAGCCCCTATGCCTTGGGCACGAAGTGCCTGGTCTCCTCCGGAGCCTCCCCAGGGCGTCTCCTCCCTGGGGGCTGGAGTCCACCAGGTCACACACCTCTCAGAGGGCTGTGCTTCCGTCCCCACAACTGGTCAGCTTCCCCCAGAGGAAGAACCCTCTGACCTGCTGCTCTGCCAGGGCCTCCATCCTGTGCCCACTCCTCAGACCCTGGGAACAGCCCAGCGTCGTGGGGAGCCCTGAGAGCCAAGCCTTAGAGGTGAGTGTCCTCTCACCTCTCACACACGGGGGGACAGCATGGCAATGCCCTCTGCTGGCACGGGGTTCTCTGGCTGCTAAAGTGACCTCCAGGAGCAGCAGTTGGGGCTGCTTACTCTGCCCTGAGTGACCTCTGAGCCCCTGAGGCAGCGGCTGACTCCGGGTGTCTGTTCTTTTGCAATTACAAACAAAATGGCCATGTGGAGTTTCGAGGTAAAAGTTGGGCGCGCGTGCACACACACACACACACACACACACACACACGTAAAAGCAGGCTGGACTGAGAGAGCCACATCTTCAGAAGGAAACAGCAGAGGCAGGCCACGCCTGGCCGGCCATAAGCTCCCGTCACCCCGAGGGTCCAGCAGGAACCTTTGCCCTTCTGCCCACACATCCAGGTGGCCGCCACACCCACCTGCCCCTGCGTGGTGGGACGGGCTGGCCGCACTCAGGACACCCCGCGCACAGGTCAGGCTCAGAGGTGCACAGACACCGCGGGGGCACCACCTGCCACCTGAGTGACGACTCACCAAGCATGGGCCCCACAGCTGCAGAACAGGGCCTGGGACAACCGGGCCTGGCAGAGCACCCCCAGGACAAGGGCCTTGGGCTGCGCAGCCTCAGGCACTGACCCGTTTCACACTGGCCCAGGCAACCTTGGTGCCTCGCATGTTCCTGCAGAGACAGGGACTGTGGTCCTGTCCTGGGGACAGCCACCCTCAGGCACACCCCAAGCAGGCTCCACTCTGCACCAGTAAGGCCAGACAGGGGCTGTCCCTGGTCCCCAAGGTGGGAGGCTGAGACCCACCTGGATCAGGCCTGCGGCCGGGTTCCGCCTCTTCTCAAAGTGCTTCTGCCGATGCTGTTCTTGCACTTTCAGGGCAAAGCCAGACCCCAGAATGCCCTGCAAGTCACCAGGGTCGGAACAGGCCTGTGGGCCTATACCCCCAACCCACGGCCGACACCCAGGGGAACCCCACTGCTCCCGCCTGCCCACAGAGTCCCACCCTCCATCTCCCAACCCCAAACCACCTGGAGACCAGGCAGGGCTAGCCTTCTGATTTGGGGGCAAGGAACACGCTGGCCAACAGGAGGCACAGCATGCCCACATCAAAGCCAAAGGACAGCCCATGCCACTGGCCACTGCCCACCCTGGTGCTGTGAAGGCTCAGCAGAGCCCCCACCCCTCTGCCTGGGGTGGGCCTGGAGCCCAGGGAGCCTGACAGGGGAGCTGTCACCATGCTGCAGTGCTGCTGTCTATCCAGGTGTTTGGACAGAAGTCACAGTGACCATAAGAGCTGGTCAGAAGTCACAGCATGGGACCCTGGAGCGCACGACAGGGAGGCTGCCAGCTCAGGGTCACGGGGTCCTAGCCAGGGCAGCCTCCACTGCAGCCCGGGGTGAGGTCCCCACAAGGGAGGCCTGTTGTCAAGGGTCCTGGGGAGCCTGGTCCCTCCCCACAGGAAGACGTGGAGGTTTACCGCAGGAAGGGCGAAGAAGGAGACACCGATGAGGGTGAAAGTTGCTGCCAGGAGCCTCCCGTTCCAGGTCTGGGGGTACTTGTCCCCGTAGCCAATGGTGGTCAGGGTGATCTGTGGGGCAGGGGCTGGGTCAGTTCGCCAGGTAGGCAGTGGCTCCCATGGAGGCCCCCCACCCTGGGCTACTGAGCACTTGGGGACTCACCCAAAGGCTCATTTACACCCCTGGGGGACTACTCAGAACCCAGCTGGACCAACAAGGGGCCTTGGCTGCCTCGGCACCCACCCAGTAAGGCCAGGGCAGCAGGAGTGGCCCCTCATGACAGCACCCTGAGGAAGCCCGGTGACGGGGGCCAGGACAGGAGGTGCTTGCAGGTAACCCGACAACCCCACCACCAGGACCACAGGGGCCAACAGAGGACATCCCTATCTGGAACCAGGGGTGGGCCACCACCCTGAGAGGATGGCGCCTTCACGGGGCCCAGGGGCCCAGGTTCCAGGCATCTGCCCCAGGCACAGAGAGCAAACTGGGCAGTCTGAGGTCAGGGACAGCAGCCCAGGTGGCCGAGGTGGCTGTGGCCCTGGTGAGGGTGCAGAGCAGTGAGAGCAAGCGCCCCTCACAGCCAGCTGTAGGACCTGCAGAGAAGGTTCTGGACACCAAGGGCACTGGGAAGCTGGTGCAGGGAACAGTGGGCCAGTGGGACACTGCCCACCACAAACCCGCCCAGTTGAGGCTTTGCCACAGACTTGGCCTCGCGTGCAGCTTTTTAACATACCAAGACTTATTTTTGAAGACACAAAACACTGATTTATTGCCACTCCCCAACATGTGGCAGTGAAAGGTGATAGAAAAGCAGGAGGGAGGGACAGACGGAGAGAGGCTGGGGGCTGTGGACAGTGCGGAACAGCAGTCTGGGCACCAGAGCAGCAGTGGGACCAGGAGGGTGGCCCTGGGGAGGGGTGGCCATGCAAGCAGGACCACGGTCCCCAGGGTCCACACCACCCTGCACAGGGCAGCCTGGAAGGCTGAGCCCAGGGAGGCCACAGAGAGCAGTGTCCCTTTCACCATGGGGGGCAGGGCCAGGCTGGGAGTCCAGAAAGGAATGTCCTGGGACAGGCAAGCATCCAGCCCTACCCCAAATGAATGAAAGGTCTTGGGTTTGGCCCCTGATCTGGGAGCCTCAAGACAGCCCCACCTGTCCAGGGCTCTCAGAACCCCCATCCTCTCTCCTCCCACGCACCCTGGCACACAGGTAAAGAGCAGGTGAGCTGTCAGTGGGCAGAGAGCCCAGCTCTTCCCAGTGCTGGTGCATGCACACACACACACACACACACACACAGACATGACTCATGCGCATACATGCACACACACATGTGCATACACAAGCACATACATGCACACACATTACACAGGTGAATGCATGCACATGTATACACACAAACACATACACACTGCACACATACACACATTACACTCATACACGTGCAAACATACAGATCACTTACATGTATGCTGCACACATGTGCAAACACATGTGCATATGTATATCTGCACACACAACACACACTGCACATGCACACATACAAACACACTTATTACACACTCATTACACACCTGTGCACACACAGTGTAAACATGTATGTTATACACATGCACATGCTCACATATGAATGTACATACACATGTGCACCCGCACACACACATACATACACACCACGCACATATGCATACACATGTGTACATACACACACACATACGTGTGTGCGCACATCCACAGCCACCCCCAACCTCTGCCACCACCTCCACAGGCTGTCCATGGGCAGCCAGCAGGTGGCCCCCAAGAGATGTGGCCAGCCTGCTCTTCAAGGGCAGGTGGGTCTCCTCTGCAGACCCTGAGGGTAGGCGCAGCCTCTGGACTGGGCAGGAGGGTGTGAGGAGGTAGTTGTGCACACTCAGGGAAGCAACGCTGACCCAAGGTCCACAGGCTGGGACTCACCAGGCCCCACCAGAGTGCATCTGCGTAGGTGTCGAAGTGGTCATTCTCACCCTTCTCTGCCAGGTATACCAGGAATGAGGCCAGGATGAGGCAGAGAAAGCCAATGTACCAGGCAGTGACCAGCTCCTGCAGGGAAGACGGGCCACATCACTGCAGTGCTCAGCTAGCCTGGCCAGCGTCCAGCCCAGGAGCCTACTAGTCTCTGCATCTCCAGAGTTTGGGGTTGACCCCCAAGGCAGACCAGCACTGCCCCTGCAGGGGTTGGCCGGAAGGTTACAACCCAGATGGGAGGGGACATTGTTGTGCAATTCTGTTGAGCTGGGCCCCCCATCTGCACTTGGAGACCTGGAAGAACAGCAGCACGTGGCCCGTGGGCTAGCACCCACCCAGGTCTTGGAGTGTCTGCCAACACAGGCAGGCCTGGAGAAAGCCCTCCAGACAGCGCCACAGGGGAGGCTGGCCCACCCAGCTGCATCCCACCACCCCAGCATCAGGGAGGAAGCAGGGGCCAGGCAATAGGGAGCCTACCTCCCCCAGGGCCTGATTCCTGCCCCAAAGCTGGCACGGCCACACAGGGCTCTGGCAGGTAGGAAGACGGGAAGGGACCACTTAGGCAAATAACCCAGCCACACAAGTTTACATTACAGCACAATCTGGCAGGACGGGGGTCTTGGCCACTAGGGGCCTCAGGCCCCAGGAACACAGGCATGTGGCTGCAGCCACCCCACAGGTCCCCCAGACAGCAGCCACGCAAGCCACAGCTTAAACAGCCAGCCGGCAGGTGACTCCACCCGTGTATCGATCCAGGCGCTCCAAACCAGGAAATGAGACACCCAACCACAGAGCCAGCGGCTCCAGGAGGGGCCCAGCTGGCTGGCCATGCAGGAAAGCAGCTTTCCGGGGGCAGATGACAAAATCAGGTCCAGTCCCAGAGAGAAACCCCGAGATGGAAGGGGAGGGAGGCTGCTCCACACCTGAGCGGCCCAGCCCTTAGCCCTTCCTCCCAGGCCAGGAGCCCTGCAGCGGGCCCAGGGCAGAGGGACCCAGGAAGCACTCAGGTGGCAGCGGCCTTGGGCCTGGCTGGGCCCTGCAGCCCGGGCCACTCACCTTGCTGTGGGCGTAGACCACAGAGCCCAGCAGTTTCCAGGTGCCCCCCCTCCGGTCCATGCGGATCATGCGCAGGATCTGCAGGAAGCGCAGGCTCCGGAGCGCAGACGTGGCGAAGACGTTGCCCTGCGAGCCCGCGGCCAGCACGGCAATGGAGGCGATGAGCACCATGATGTCTGCAGAGACGGCAGGGTCACGGCCTCGCCCCACCCCAAAGGGACAGGTGGACACAGCCTCCCTCAGAGCCACAGCCCCCACCCCAAAGGGACAGGTAGACACGGCTTCCCTCAGAGCCACCACCCCCACCCCAAAGGGACAGGTGGACACGGCCTCCCTCCTTCAGAGCCACGGCCTCCCACCCCAAAGGGACAGGTGGACAAGGCCTCCCACCCCAAAGGGACAGGTGGACACGGCCTCCCTCCTTCAGAGCCACGGCCTCCCACCCCAAAGGGACAGGTGGACACGGCCTCCCACCCCAAAGGGACAGGTGGACACGGCCTCCCTCCTTCAGAGCCACCACCCCCCACCCTGAAGGGACAGGTGGACATGGCCTTCCTCCCCCAGAGCCACCACCTCCCACCCTGAAGGGACAGGTGGACATGGCCTCCCTCCCCCAGAGCCACCATCCCCCACCCCAAAGGGACAGGTGGACATGGCCTTCCTCCCCCAGAGCCACCACCTCCCACCCCAAAGGGACAGGTGGACATGGCCTTCCTCCCCCAGAGCCACCACCTCCCACCCTGAAGGGACAGGTGGACATGACCTCCCTCCCCCAGAGCCACCATCCCCCACCCCAAAGGGACAGGTGGACATGACCTCCCTCCCCCAGAGCCACCATCCCCCACCCCAAAGGAACAGGTGGACATGGCTCCCTCCCCTCAGAGCCACCGTCCCCCACCCTGAAGGGACAGGTGAACATGGCCTCCCTCCCCCAAAGCCACCATCCCCCACCCTGAAGGGACAGGTGGACCTGGCCTCCCTCCCCCAAAGCCACCATCCCCCACCCTGAAGGGACAGGTGGACATGGCCTCCCTCCCCCAAAGCCACCATCCCCCACCCTGAAGGGACAGGTGGACATGGCCTCCCTCCCTCAGAGCCACCGTCCCCCACCCCGAAGGGACAGGTGGACATGGTGGTGCATGCTGAGCCTCACAGGAATCTGGGCAGCGCCAGGCCCTAGGATGGGCTGTTCCACTGTGCACCCTGCCTGTGGGGTCTGGGGCAGGCTGCCTGGCTCCTGTCCCTCCCCTGACACCCTGCCCACGCCAATCATGAGCTCTACCTATGGGGAGAAGAAACTTCCAGAAGAAGCTGGTCCTGGCATCTGGCCAGCCTGCTGCAGCCGGCATGGACACCAGCTCCTTCCAGGCCAGTCTCTGCACCCCACGCCCCCGACCCCACCCCATGAGCCTCACCAATCACACAGAAAGGCTTCCGGGCGAACTTGAGTCTCCCCCGCCAGCCGCGGTACCGGCAGCAGCAGCCCGCGGCCCAGATGCGCACGAAGTACTCCACTCCAAACACCACGATGGTCACAATTTCCTGCGGGGAGCCCACAGTTGAGGCCCCAGCCTGACGGACACCCACAGGCAGCTGTGCCTAGGGAGGAGCCTAGAGCCAGGAGGCCCCCAGGGCCCAGCAGCAAGGGTCTACCCCTGGACAGGACACAGGGCCCCATGGGCCACAGCCATGAGCACGAGGGGCCTGAAAACCACAGAGGTCTTCATCTGCCCCGTCTGGGCTGGGGTCCTCCCGTCTGGGCTGGGGTCCTCCCGTCTGGGCTGGGGCTCCTCCCGTCTGGGCTGGGGGTCCTCCCCGTCTGGGCTGGGGTCCTCCCGTCTGGGCTGGGGTCCTCCCGTCTGGGCTGGGGCTCCTCCCGTCTGGGCTGGGGTCCTCCCGTCTGGGCTGGGGCTCCTCCCGTCTGGGCTGGGGTCCTCCCGTCTGGGCTGGGGTCCTCCCGTCTGGGCTGGGGCTCCTCCCGTCTGGGCTGGGGTCCTCCCGTCTGGGCTGGGGCTCCTCCCTGTCTGGGCTGGGGCTCCTCCCGTCTGGGCTGGGGCTCCTCCCGTCTGGGCTGGGGTCCTCCCGTCTGGGCTGGGCTCCTCCCGTCTGGGCTAGGGGGTCCTCCCGTCTGGGCTGGGGCTCCTCCCGTCTGGGCTGGGGCTCCTCCCGTCTGGGCTGGGGTCCTCCCGTCTGGGCTGGGGCTCCTCCCTGTCTGGGCTGGGGCTCCTCCCGTCTGGGCTGGGGCTCCTCCCGTCTGGGCTGGGGTCCTCCCGTCTGGGCTGGGGCTCCTCCCATCTGGGCTGGGGCTCCTCCCGTCTGGGCTGGGGTCCTCCCGTCTGGGCTGGGGCTCCTCCCGTCTGGGCTGGGGTCCTCCCGTCTGGGCTGGGGTCCTCCCGTCTGGGCTGGGGCTCCTCCCGTCTGGGCTGGGGTCCTCCCGTCTGGGCTGGGGCTCCTCCCGTCTGGGCTGGGGGTCCTCCCGTCTGGGCTGGGGCTCCTCCCGTCTGGGCTGGGGTCCTCCCATCTGGGCTGGGGGTCCTCCCGTCTGGGCTGGGGGTCCTGTCTGGGCTGGGGTCCTCCCTGTCTGGGATGGGGGGTCCTGTCTGGGCTGGGGGTCCTCCTGTCTGGGCTGGGGGGTCCTCCCTGTCTGGGCTGGGGGTCCTCCTGTCTGGGCTGGGGGGTCCTCCCTGTCTGGGATGGGGGGTCCTGTCTGGGCTGGGGGTCCTCCTGTCTGGGCTGGGGGGTCCTCCCTGTCTGGGCTGGGGGTCCTCCTGTCTGGGCTGGGGGGTCCTCCTGTCTGGGCTGGGGGTCCTCCTGTCTGGGCTGGGGGGTCCTCCCTGTCTGGGATGGGGGATCCTGTCTGGGCTGGGGGTCCTCCCTGTCTGGGCTGGGGGTCCTCCTGTCTGGGCTGGGGGTCCTCCTGTCTGGGCTGGGGGGTCCTCCCTGTCTGGGCTGGGGGTCCTCCTGTCTGGGCTGGGGGTCCTCCTGTCTGGGCTGGGGGGTTCTTCCTGTCTGGGCTGGGGGGTCCTCCTGTCTGGGCTGGGGGTCCTCCTGTCTGGGCTGGGGGGTCCTCCCTGTCTGGGATGGGGGGTCCTGTCTGGGCTGGGGGTCCTCCTGTCTGGGCTGGGGGGTCCTCCCTGTCTGGGCTGGGGGGTCCTGTCTGGGCTGGGGGTCCTCCTGTCTGGGCTGGGGGGTCCTCCCTGTCTGGGCTGGGGGTCCTCCTGTCTGGGCTGGGGGGTCCTCCCTGTCTGGGCTGGGGGTCCTCCTGTCTGGGCTGGGGGTCCTCCTGTCTGGGCTGGGGGTCCTCCTGTCTGGGCTGGGGGGGTCCTCACTGTCTGGGCTGGGGGTCCTCCTGTCTGGGCTGGGGGGTCCTTCCTGTCTGGGCTGGGGGTCCTCCCTGTCTGGGCTGGGGGTCCTCCTGTCTGGGCTGGGGGGTTCTTCCTGTCTGGGCTGGGGGGTCCTGTCTGGGCTGGGGGGGTCCTCACTGTCTGGGCTGGACTAGGCTCTGCCTGTTCAAAGCTGGTGACAATGTGGGGCGATGGCAGGGCTGAGGGAGGGTCCCAGGTGACAGTGAGGAAACAGCTTCCGTGAAACTCAGGCAGCCCTGGGACAGAGGGTGGGTGTGGGAGGGGCCTCCTGGTGGGCCCACTTTCCTTGAGAGCCACCCCCGTTACCAACGGCAACAGAAATCACACTCCCGTTGCCTTGGGGCCCACCCTGCCCTGGCACAGGGCTGCTGTGAGCATCACGCCCCACCCATGTGCCACATCTGCTGGGGCGCACCCCACACATCCAGTGGAGCACCCACACCTCCAGCACAACCAAGAGGGTAGTGAGGAGAGGGACCAGGTGGTGGAGGGGTGCTGTCATCCAAGGTGGCGTCACCAGTGCTGGGGACTGAGAGCCTGGGAAGGGCCTCAAGGGCCACCTCACAGAACCCACCTGGAAGGAGCAAGGCCACATATTTGGGTGCCCCCTGGACTAAGGAGGCCAGGCACACATGGGCAGCAGGGCTGAGGCCAGAGTGCCCGGTAGGTTCTCCAGCCCAGGGGCCTTGTCTTCTGGGCTCAGCCCCACCCTGTTCCCCTTGGCCCCAGGTGCTGGCTCACCAAGATGTAGAGGGCACCCTCGGAGCTCTTCTCGTACTCCTTGATGGTGGAGAAGACGGACAGCACCAGGCAGGAGAAGACCAGCAAGAACCTGGAGGACACGGAGAGCCGCAGGTCAGAGCCCACAGCGGGAAGAGTGAGGGATGTGACCCCCGACCCCCTCTGCCTCCTGGGCCCCTGCCGGAGGCCGCCACACCCGCTCCTCTCCCTGGGAGCCACAGGCTGCCCCGCTGGGGCACAGGCAGCTAACCAGAGGCACCGCCAGAAGCTCCTCCCAAGGACGCAGCTCCTGCTGCACTGAGGCCGCTGAGGTGGCCACTCGCAATGGGAAAGGGACGTGTCCACCTCCAGGGGGCGTATCCTCACCATGAACGTGCTCTGGTCACATGGCACAGAGGCTCCCCTTGGCCACAGTGACCCTTGCTAACAGTGACGTGGAGGGACCAGAGCCCAGGGCACAGAGCTGCAGTCACAGCTGCATGTCAGCCTGTCTGGGTCGGATTCCCTCCACACAGCGTCCCTTTCCCAGGCCTGCCTGAAGCTCTGGCCAGCCTCCTCTCCCCACTGGACATAAGAAACCTCTGGCACCCTCCACCTGTGGATCCGGGGGCTGGTCATAAGCTCCCTTGGCTGCAGGGAGTCTCTCCCAGCTCCACACACCCCATCATTCAAGGCACTGGTGCCAGAGAGGCAGAACATGCCACTAGACATCACCCTGTGCAGCACCCACCACCAGCCCCTCAACCAGCCTCTCCAGCCAGGGTGCAGGGTGCTCCTGGTACCAAGGCTGCCAGCCAGCACTGGCATCATCAGCCCCAGGACCTTTGCTCAAGTCAAGCCACATGAAAAGAGGCCCCATGACCCTAGTTGCAGCCTGGGGCCTGGTGCAAGGCCCCAGGCACAGGCCTCCCGGAGGATGAAGCCACAGGGAGGTAGCAGTGGAGGATAGAGAAGGGCCTCAACACTCCTGCCTTTAGACAGCATCCAGCTGTGCCTGAGCCTGGACTTCAGACTAGGGAAGCCTGCAACTTCATGCCCTTGGACATGGTTTCTGCCCCTTGCAGAAAGAAGACCAGAGCTCTCCAGGATGTGAAGGCCGAGGCATGGAGGGTCCTGCTGACCTCGTCCCACACCACCGTGCTGCTGAGCTCTCTTCATCCCTGAGGGCAAGCCACGCTGCAGGCGGCCCAGCAGCCTTGGGTCAGTGGGAACAAGTCCTGGGTGTGTGGAGCCTTTGGGCACACCGGCTGAAGGCCAGTGTTTGGTGACCTGCTCTTTTCCTTCTCTGGGAAGAAGGCGCCCTGGGGCTGATCTCAGCCCAGTGCCATGCTCACCTAGCACACGAGGGGCCTGGCTTCATCCCAGGACCACCAATAAAGAAAAGAAAGCCCTTGAAGCACCACGGGAGCTGGCCCATGGGTGTCTCGGGAGACCTGGGGTCAGCCCAAACCCCAAAGCTGGGCTCCCTGCCCAGGAGACTGCTGGGCCCTGCTGCAGCAGAGGTGGACAGGCAGTACAGACCCAGGGGTGTCAGCCATGCAGCCCGGCCCCCAGCCCAGCCTCTGCATCCCCAGCCAAGCGTTCATCCACAGGGAAGTCAACTCAAGGAGGCCACTGGACAGTGCCACACACAGTAGGTGCCCGGGCCCGCCCTCCTGCACTGTGCCACCTGGCTGCCCCGCAACCCAGCAGGCAGCCCTGGGGCCCTCTGCCCACTTGCTCTCACAAGCCCACCGTGTCCAGGCTGGTTGCCCATGCAAAGTACCAGTCCCTCGCCGTTCCCTCACCCCAGGGCCTGCACCGTGTGGAGGGTCCTCAGCTCTGCTCAGAGTCACAGCTGAAGTGTCAATCACATTTGAAAGTACAGCGACTCCTAGGGCATGTTGGCACGACACCCCAGTCACCATGAGAGGACACGGCCTCAGCCAGGGCCTGGGCCTGCCGCTGACTCAGCAGCTCAGGAGGGAACACCCCAGTCGATGCTCTAGGACAGTTGGGGCATGGAGGCCTCTTGCCAGGAGCGTCCAGCCCAGGTCTCCAGGCACAACTGGCCTTCACCAACACCCACGGGCACACTGCTTTTCGACCCGCACATGCTCCCAAGAGGAACAGCACAGCTGACTGGGGGTCAGGAGCCTCTGCCAGGCCAGCAGTGCAGGTACCCAAGGTGAACAGTAGGGATGGGGGCACTCAGGCAGAGTCCCTGCAGCCGAGGCCGAGGGGCCAGGGCTGCACAGGATGCGCAAAGCTCCAGAGCCGCAGAAGATGGAGGGGCCCTGAGGGCCACAGGGGAACTGCCCCTTGCCAGCTCCACTGCCTGCTCAGAGTGGGGGCCACTAGTCTCCCAGTGGGCCCCTGAGGATCCCCATGGCCCAGCCTGAGCTTGGCCACAGGGACATGGGCTTCGGCCCGGGTCCAGCCCTGCCCGCTGGTTCCAGGGCAGGGGGAGCACGCCATCACCAAGCACTCTGAGACGCAGCCTGCTCCTGAAGCCCAAGGAAAGGTGCACCATCCTGCCAGCACCTGTCCCCTGGGCTAACCCTGTCACACACACTGGCCCTGAAGCACAGCCACCAGAGCAGTCCCCTCCCCCAGGGCGTGGCCCCAAGGACAGCTCCTGGCAGAGGAGCCGGCAGCGGGCAGCAGAAGCACAGGCGGGGCCCTCTGGCACAGACCACACGCGCAAAGAAACGGCACATTTCAAAACTGCAATTAATTTCCTCTGCTCATTAGTCAATTGATTCAATTAACTGAGCCCTGAAAAAAAGTGCAGACATCTCGTGTGCCTTCTCTGGCCACTGTGCCCGCCTGATGGTGTGATCTCCTGAGGGAGGACAGGGGCTCCTGGGCCTGAGCCAGGTCCCCAAGGCTGGGGCCCTGAAGGCACCCACCCCATCACAGAAAGGGCTCTGGGACCAGCTCAGCCCTGCAGACAGCCCAGGGAACCCAGGGAGACATGTGCCTGGGCCAGAAGCAGCAGGGGAGGAGGAGGGAGGGTGTCCGGCAGAGAGAAGAGCAATGCCCAGAGGATGGGGAGCACAGGTATGTCCAGCATTCAGCAGAGGGGGGTCTGGCCAGGCCTGGAAACAGGGCAGGGCCCAGGACAGCCCGCAGACCGGATCCTGAGTCCACAGTGTCTCCGAACTGCATCACAGAGTCCAGCTCCTCACACGGAAAGATTCCTCTAAGTTAAAGCACAGGGGAGGCCTCAGGCCGGCTCTTAGAGGGCTCTGGCTGGGCACCTCAGAACCTTCAGGAGACCCCAGAGACACGGGCACCTTTGACACTGCCGTGACCTGTGGATCAGAGCCCTTCCAAGCAGCCTGGGACGCATGGAGCCAGCATGGAGCCAGCACAGAGCCGGGGCGCAGCAGCTCAGCCCCTGGAAGGCCCGGTTCCAGTCGCCCAGGAGGAGAGCGGGAGCACCTGGCCAGCCCACAGAGGTGGTGCCGGGAGCCTCGAGCAGCCTGCCCAGAAGTGCCCACCGCGCTTCACGCTTTGTTTTTACGTTTTCTGAACAGACAGCACAGATGGCTCCGCAGGGGCGCTGTGCAGGGGTGGCTGGCGGCGGGCACGCAGGGAAGTGCTCCCACGCACTCCTGGAGGCCCGGAAGAGGAAGGAGCGTCCACTGTGCTTGCAGGGCCTCCTCCCCAGCTTGAGGCTCCCCAGGAGAGGCCCTGGCTGCCCGGGGCTCCAGGCCCAGATGAGTGGGGAGATCATCCCAGGTGCAGCCAGGGCCCTTCCCTAGACTACGGCTCTTCCCACCCCACATCCAGCCCCATGTCCAGCTGAATGTGGGAGAAGCTCTCCGGGCCCCTTCCCACCTAAAGGTGCCTGGGTGACCAGTGCCAGCCAGCAGAGGTCTCGCCCCACACTCCCCTGCTTTTCAGAGATGTAGGCTGAAGCTCTGAGGTGCCCGACTCTGCCACCTCCTGCCTCTGTCCCCGGGAGGGGTAAGAATGGGCTCCCTGTCCTATGGCCCTAGGTCCCTGGAACAGAGGTCTCAGTGATACGGGACCCGACAGGGTCCATCCCTGGAGCCCCCCAGTTGGGGAGGACTGACCCAGCAGGACAGCGTGGGAGTGACCACCCTGAGACCCAGCCCCACAGCACAAGGACAGCCAGGGGACAAGGCCCATGCTGGCTCACGTGCAGGGCTGCTGTCAGCACAGTACCCTTCCCTTCCCCAGGGAGAGCAGAGAGACCTCAGGAGGTTCAGGGACCAGCGTGGGCGCCCCTGTGCTCAGAGCCTTCCAGAACCCCACAGTAGCTACTTCTGAGGGGATATCAGACTTGGGAGTTGGTGCTCTGCTCACTCAGGTGTGGCCAGACAGCAGGACAGGAGCCAGAAAGGCCCACAGTCCAGCCAAGCCTGAGGGACAGAAAGGAGCCGCCTCCGGCAGAGAATGGTGGGGTTCCCACGCCCAGAACGGAAGCACCAGGGGCTTCCCGACCCGTTATGGTCAATAGGTCCAACTCAATGCTCCCCTGGTAGCAGTCACCAAGGAGACCAGCACTGCAAGCAACTGGTCCCTGGCCCCAGCTTCCCGGGCCTCAGATGGCCCTGGGCAGCCCCACTGACCCATGGGGATCAGGCCACCCAGGACCCCCAAAAAGAGGCACAAGAGGCCACGAGGGAGGCTTGGCCACAGCCCTTTGGGATCCAGAGCACATGGACCATCTTTCCCAGAGGAAAGGGAGGGCTCTGGACACAGTCTGAGCTCAGGGTGGGGGTCCCCTCTTGACATGGCCTGAGTGCAAGGAGGAGGCTGGGCAGGGAGCAAGGAGGCCCTAGCACAGAGCAGGGGACACCCACCCCAGCCAGATGACAGCTGTGTGGGCAGCTTGCAACAGGGACCAACAGTGCAGGACTGCAGGCATGAGGGCAAGTGGGCCCCACCTGGTGAGGGACAGCCCCTCTTTTGTCCCCTCACCTCCCCCCACTAGTCTGCTGCAGCTGATGTTTCTGGAAAATCCAACAAAGCCGCTGCCGCCTCATTCCAACCCGTCTCCTTGGCAGGGCTTGGCTGGGGGACAGAGCCCGAGGCTGTTCCAGTGGCCCGCAGACACTGCCCAGACCCCCACTGTGAAAACTGTGCTTCCGCCAGGCACCTTCCCAAAGACCAACTCCAGATGGCCGGGGCTCCACTCCCATCTGACATATGTAATGTGGTGAAGACTGACCGCAGGAGCAGCAGGACAGGCCCAACCCAGCACCCCGCTCTACTCCCCAGGCCGGGGAGTGCCCTCAGGCTGCTGTGGGATGGGCGGGAGGGGCTGGCCGGAGGGCTAAGATCCTCAGCACTGTCCACTCCGCAGGGCACACAGTGTCCCCACAGGAGGAAGGTGCTCCAACCCCACTTTTCAGAAGGAAATGGAGGGTCTGAGCCAATGGCACGGCCCTGTTCTGGCACCCCTCTTCCAACAGATGCTGTGTTCTTATGGGGTCCCCTGCAGAAATTGCCCCTCAGAACAGGGCTCATTCCAATAAAGTCGTACTCCCTGGGCTGGGGGCTGGGAGCACCGCAGGGCGAGGTGGGGGTGAGCCGCCAAAGTCCCTCCCTCTGGCCCACACTCAGGGAGGCTCCCCAGGGACATCCTCCCGCCTTGTCCACTAAGTCGCAGCCGGCACTGCCGCCTGGAATCTAATTTCCCCTAATAAACTGCTCGGCTTGCAGGACCTCTGCCTCTCTGGCCTCAGGAGTGGGGAGGGCGGAGTGCTGACGGCCGCTCCGGGCACAAACCGGACATGAAGAATGGCTGCTGGGTCTGCGGCCAGGGAAGGGCAGCAGCCACACTCCGCTGTGGCCTCTCCCAAGCACACCATGCAGCTGTCCTGCCCACAGGCTGCGTGGGCCGTAGCCCTCATACCTGCCCAGACGGACAGCGCCTGTGGGAGCCTGAGGCCTGGGGCACACCTCACACAGGTGCTCAGTGAGTGCCTGGGACCCGCAGGTGCAGCTCAGGAACCCTCGAGGCCCCACAAACACCCCTGGCCCACCAGCCCCCCATCCAGCCCTCCTCCCAGTGGCAGGGCAAGAGGTGCTCTCTCCATGCCCACCGACCAGTGGCTTCGGGTGGTCAGCAACAGCTGTCTCCAGGAGAGGGGTTCAGAGGTACTTCCCCTGGGTCTCGGCTCCCTAACTACACATCCCAGCAGAAACTCAAGGCTCACAGGGCCACTGTGCTGCTACAGCAACCTGTGCCCTCCCCAGACAGGGTGGGTATCTGGTGCCGGCGGGGCCGGGGCTGGCAGGACACGCGCCAGCTCAGCAGGTTTGGCGCCTGGGTCCCTGGAGACAGCAGCTCCATGCACTTAAGCTGCTCCCTATTCACCACAGGTGCTGGACAGAGACCAGGGTGCACAGGGCAGGGCTGGCCTGGATGCTCTCCCCAGGTCCACCACCCTCTCCACCCAACACAGGTGGTCTAGACCCTCCCAGAGTTTCTCGGGCTCTTGCCTCCAACATGCTGTTCCTGTGTCTGCTTCACAGCCCCCTCAGGCCACTTGCATCCCCCACTGGACCACACTTCAATCCCAGAAGCACAAGGAGGCAGCCCTGCTCACACCCTTGCCCTGGCCTGGCCTCCCCACATGCCCACCTCTGCCCTCACTCCCCTCCTGCTCTGAGCCTCACCAAGCCGACTCTCTGCCCAGGGCCTTTGCTTGCCTCTTGCTGCTGCCTGGAGTGCCCCTCTACGTGGGCACAGGAAGGCCTCCTCCTTGCTGCCGCCTTCCTTCCAGACTGACCCCACCCAGCACTGCCCAGTGCAGGTATGTGCTCACTCACCGTGGGCAGGGCCTCAGCCCTCTGCCTCCCCACCTGAGCACCTGAGCAGCAAGACCCTGCCCTGCCAAGGTGACTACAAGGTGCAGCCCAAGCCCAGCTGCAGCCAGGCCCCATGAACAGGAAGTAGAGGGAGGTGGGACAGGGCCTGGGAGCCTGGCCAGCCCAAGCCTGCAATGGGCAGAAGCTTCCCACTGAAAACAGGGCACGTCCCCAGAGAAGCAGCGTTCAACCAGAGCACCAGCACTCCACCCACGGCAGCGCTGCCCACCGCAGCCCCAGGACAGGGACAACCCAATATCCATGGGCACAGGGGAGCAAGACTCCAAGGCACCACAGTGGGGGGACACTGGAGGGGCCACACACAGGGAGATGAGCTGGACACACAGGACAGACTGGTCGGAATGTCCAGTACAGGCCCATCCAAGAGGCAGGAAGGAGAGCACAGTGCTGGGACCAGGTAGGAGCTGCGCAGTGACCACTGGTGGGGACGGGTGTCTGGATAGGGCAATGACAAAGTTCCCTGCTGGATGAGCGGGTGGCCCCAGGCTATGGAGCCATTCACTTCCCAGAGGCTGTCAGGAGACTTTCTCCTCCATTTTTAAAAACAGTCAAGGCCATAAACACCACCCACAGCTGGGCCACTGCCCAAGTGCCAGCGGCTCTGGATGCTCTGTGCCCAGGCAACACCCACTACAGGTGTCACTGGGGGGTGTAGGAATGGCGTCCTAACTGAACAGGACGCCCAAGGACAGGCACACATGCAGGGTCCTGGCACGGCACCCTGACTCACACCCCACCTGACCCCAGTGTCTCAGGCCAAGCCATGGCACAGCCAGTCCAGGAGGAAAGCCTACAAGGTGCCCTTAGCACGGGAAAAAGCAAGGGCCTGACGCCTCCTTGTTCAGATGTGCAGAGGGCTACGGCCAGGAAACCCGTCAGGAAGGCCCAAGTGCTCCTTCCCAGGTTCCCCAGCATTTGCTGTCTCCTGCAAGGGGCCAGCGTGACTTCTGTAACCAGAGGAAACAGCGGTAGCCAGGAGCTGCTGGGAGAAAGGAAGCAAGGCTGGCCCTGGGGAACGCAGTGCCGCCTGCCCCCAGCGGTGTCCACAAGCAGCTCCGACCCACTCAGCACTCTTCAGAGAGCTGCCCCCACCAAGGCCCCTGTCTTGGCCCCAAAGGTCCCCAGGGCCTCCACCAGGCAGGTGAGCCACACACACTGGGGTTGGAGTGGGGCCTTCCACCCACAAGGAGGGCCACCTGGGCTCGGGACGAGGACCACGGAGAGCACCCTCCCTCCACTACGCCCAGCCCTACCTCCTACCTGGCAGGCCTGCCCATACCAGCCACCTGAGCAGGAGGAGAGCCGGCGGGGTCCAGAGCCCTCGGCCGTCTCCTCTCGGACACTTCTCCACAAACACATAACAGGCATCCGCAACTCTCCACATCTGGACACAGAAAAACATTTTGGGACAAGAACATTCTGCAGTAGGCTGGCAGCTCCTAGGAACGGGCCCCAGGCCTGGACACACGTGAAGAGGTCTGTGGGGGTCTCACGGCAGCACTTTCTGCACTGGCAGAATCCCAGAGACGGCCTCTGTGTCTGCCAACAGGGGACCCTGGATGTACCCTGGAGCAGGGGTGCAGGGACCTTGGAGGGGCGCAGGTGGCTCCCCAAGCTCAGGGAAGGACAGACAAGAGGCTGTGGCAAGCACAGAGCTGTGTGCAGCATGAGGACCAGCACAATGCACTGCAGACCACAGGCAAAGAACTTCTCTGGAAGAAAGAAGAAACCAGGAGCCACAGTGGACCTGGGCAGAAGACAGGAGGGGTATGGGACTCACTGGAGATAGTTTTACATACTCCAGAGTTTCCCCTGTGTGGTGTGTGTGTGGTGTGGGGTTCATGAGAATTTGATGTACTCTGAAAGGAGGGGACAAGAAGAGGATAGCCTCCCCCCACTACTGGCCCTAATAACCCACCTGGTCTACAAAGAGAACACCAGACTGCCTCCCACCCCACCCTGGAGGCTCAGCTGCAAAAGCCCCACTGCCCTGGTCAGTCTCCTCAAGGGACACAAGCACAGGCGGCTTAGTCCTGCCCCCGCCCTGGTCTGCTGCTCACGGTGGGTGGATGGGCTGCCCAGTCTCCAGCGTGTCCCTCTCACGGCCCAGCTCGGGGTGTCTGCAGCGAGGCTCAGAGCCACCAGCAGGAGCAGTGCTGCAAGTGGAAGCCCTCCATTCCACAGCCCCTCTGAGTTCTCTCAGTTCTCAGTCCTGACCTTGCTCCTGGGCTTTTCCTCCCCAAACCTGGGGCCCCAGGAGGAACTGGGTCTTTTCCTCCTACTCACCCCATACATTTTCTTCCTAAATAGAAAAGCAGCTGTGAAGATACAGGGTAAGTGCTCAGGGGTGGGACGAACCAGGCAGGCCCTGGGCCAGGGTGGGCCAGGAGAGAACGCAGCCCCTCCACAGATAGCAGGGCGCCCAGAAAGGACCCTGCCTGCATCCCGGGCAGCTCAGAGCTCATGCAACAGACCACGCATGAGGCAGTCGAAGCATCTCTGCAGACGCTGTTTCTAAGCAACTCCTGTTAGAATATTCTGGAACAACTGCTCTTTTGGACATTCAAAAAATTCCCAGTCATCCTACAAGAGACGGAAGACCTGGTTTTGTTCCAGTGGGGTAACCAGCAGTGCCCGAGACAATGGCCTCGAGTGTGGGGGAGCACTTCCCCCTCCTGTTTGGCAGCTGCTGTCCTCACTCTTCTGCAAGAAGCTGCAGCTCTGCTGGAGGATGGGGAGGTTCAGAGCGCCCCCTAGTGGGCAGGTCTCTCCACCCCAGCTGAGGAGGGCCTGTTGTTTCAGGGGGGCCCACTCCTTCGCCTTGGGCACCCTGGTTCCCTCACAGCAAGAGGCACCTGGGGATGGGATAATGAAGGGAAGGCAAATCTCCCAGAGGACATACTACACAAGGCCACAACCTTGGACGCTGGCATTTCCTAGCCCCGGGCCCCACTGGCGATGCTCACACCGGCCCACTCTTTTTTATTTTAATTATTTTATTTATATTTTAGTTGCTGATGGACCTTTATTTTATTACTTTACTTACATGCAGCGCTGAGAATTAAACCCAGGACCTCACAATGCAAGGCAAGTGCTCTACACTGAGTCACCACACCAGCCCCCACCTGCCTACTCTTGACAGGAGCATATGTCCTGGTACTCAGAGAAGCAGGGCTCATGGGCACAACAGGGACAGCAGGAGGGCCTGGCTGGCAAAGGGCAGCCCTGGCCTTCCACCCCTTCCCCAGGTCCAGCCAACTGCTTCAGCTGCCGCCGGGCAGGCCTCCTCCTCCACCCGGCGCCACACGTCACCACAAGCCAACGCTGTCTTAAGAAGCTCCCGGAGCTGTCAGCAAAGCGTTGTCACCACAGCTGAGCTCCCGCCACGCAGGAAGCCGCCCTGCTTGGCAGGCGCCTGCACTTGGGGGCAGGCTCGTCCTAAGATGGGCTCAGCCCTGCCAGCTAGCTACAGGGCTGTGGGGACACAATCTGCACAGGAACCAAATGTCCACAGGCTGGTCCTGTGAGGTCTGAGGGGCTCCCTGGCAAAACCTACACACAATGGCACTTTTCAGGCCAAAACATGCTTCTCCATGCCCCAATCCAGAGGATGCAGGAACACGGACCACTTGGCGCCCAGCCGGAAGACGTATCCCAACACCCATCCTAGGGAAATGGCCAGCACCTGAGGCCAGCCCTGCTGGACAAACAAGCAGCTGGGTCAGGTCCAAATGTGTCTCTGAGCAAACAGCAGCCCAAATCAACCAACCCCTCAATGCTCACCATCACCCAATGGGACCAGAACTCTCCAAAGGTCAGGCTGAGGGGTGGAAGGCTGTGGGAGGCTGTTCAGAACAGGGCCAGCCATCATCCCTCCTGGCCCTCCACATCCCAACCAGGACAAGGTCCTCATTCTGCTGGGGGCCAGCCCAGCACTCCCACCAGCAGGTGCTTGGGGTCTCTCATCAAATGGACACTCTCAGCCCAGACAGTGGTCAGCCAGGAGCACACAGGCCAGCAGAGGTCCACTGTTTCATTCTTGGCTAACACAAAGTGGAAAAACACTGAAGACGCTGTGTCTACTGTGGGACTCTGCCCAGGATCACAGGCGCTTCAGGACCATCCTGGGTTCAAGAACATTCAGAAGTAGAGACAGGCCCCCCGTCCACGTGGCTGGCATACAGGGGCCTCACGGGGGGCACGCAGGGTCCACATAAAAGGCCTCCAGGTGTGCTGGCTGTGCTGTGTGTCCTCCTGAGTCTCTAGAACCTGGCTGGAAAGTCTGACCCACCCTGACCCCCACACACACATGTTCTCCCCACTCTAACTTGTGAACCCGCCAGAGAGCTTCCTACCTGCGGTCAACTGTGTGTTCCAATCCTGTGCAAACTCAAGAACGTTCACAGACTCCCTCCACAAGTAAGCAGAGAGGTTAAACATATCCCACCATTCCGGAGTAATTCCACTTCAAAGCACTGGCGAGGATTGGAAATCCTGTGAAGAGGCCACGCAGACAGACAAGCTCAGGCCCCCCAGAAATGCAGGTTCCCTGGAAACCACAACTCTGAGGCATTTCTGCCTTTGGGGAAATTTCCATAAGATTCTCAACTCCTCAGTCGATAGACACTTCCTCCCAGGAGAGCCGCAGCAAGGCCTGGGGCCTGGAGAAGTTGACAACCCGCCATTCAGTGACTCTGGTCTCTTCCCAGCACACGGGGTGCTGGGTCAGCAGAGACCAGAGAGCCTGCTCCTGTAAGCGGCCACCTCTCCTGCGTGTGCTACATGCAGCCTGGCCTGCAGTTGCCCCTCGCAGGCAGCCAGATGGAGGACATGCAGACATGAGGGCCTGCATGTGGGGCTGAGGCTGTACCTCCTGATGTGCGGGGGCTTGCCCACCGCCACAGGCCTCAGAGCTAAAGGCAAGCAGGGCTGAGGGAGGGGGCCCAAGGGCAGCCTGGACTCAGCCCCACTGTTATCCTGGGCCGGGCAGAGGAAGGAGCCCCAGCTGGGTGCCCAAGGAGCGTCAAGCAAAGCCCTGACCCTGGGATCTGCTCTTGCTGTTTGAATGGGAGATGAAGCTGGTGGGGCGTCCACAGCCACAGGCCTGGGACCCCAGAGGCCTCCACAGGGAATCGGGACACTAGGGATGGAGGAATTCTTGACCAGCCCAAGTGCTGAGCTGGTGCAGTGGGTCAGCCCCCAGGCACAGTTCCTCCCAACTCCAGATGCTCCATCTGGCCTGTTCTGAGTGCCACTCTCCCAGGCCACCCATGGCACAGGTGGAGGCCCCAGCCTTGGGCAGGACAGGCTCTCTCAGCCTGTTTCCCACACACCCCTCTGGGGGGCTGGCTGGGGGACCAGTGACTGCCCCTCGGGAGCAGCATGCCTGGCAGGCAGCCCAGGAAGGACCACCCTTTGCACTCAGGCTCCAAGAGGCCCTACAGTGCTTTGCGGGAAAGGGCTGGGGGGCAGGTGTCCACCAGCTTGGAAGTAGCTCTAGAGACACACAGGCGGCGTGCGATGGCTCCACCATAGGCCTATCAGAGTCCTATGGCTGGTGAGCCTGGCTGACCTTACCCACCAAGCCCTGGGGCCAGAGAGCAGCTGCCTCTTCCCACCCTGGACAGCAGCTGTCCTTCAGGGGCCCAGCAAGGATGGCCAAGAGACTGACAGAGCTCCACCCCTTAGAAACCAGGCTTTGGTGGCCAAAGGCAGAAGGAAGTTGGCCCAAGGGGACCCGACACTGCCAGATGTGGGACTAGCTTCCACTGTGAGCCACAGCCCTGTCCTACACTGGCCATCCAGGGCCAAGGAAGGACTCAATCTTCATTATGAATTAATGGACAAACCGAATGGCGTCTGATACATAACATGGGCCAGTCGTGCAAGGCCAGCAGGGGACATGAGGACTGGCCACCTGGTCAGGAAGCTCAGACCACCAGTCCTCCTGAGTCGGGAAGGGGCATGCTGGGCACGGAGGGTCCCACCCTGGAGACCTGGGCATGGGTGATGAGCCACAACAGCCATACAAGTTGTCCCACCTGGCACAATGGGTCTGCAGGCACCTGGAGAGGGTGGACAACCCCTCTCCGTGGGTCTTCACAAGGCCCAAGAGACAGGGAGAGGTGGCACCCCTTTACCAACAAGAAGATGGAAGCCTGCAGAGGTTGAAAGCAGACCCTAGCGTGTGGCCTGGCACCTCCCAGAGGCCCTGTTCTTAGACACTCTCCCTCCTGCCTACCCCCTGCCAGAGGAAATCTCCCTGTCAGAAAGGCACCGCTTCCCACCAGCCTCCCCTGCCAGGGAGCCCCGGAAGTCCCATGCCTCAGTGAGGGAGCCAAGCAGAGGCCTGAAGCAGGCTAGAGCGGCTGCCTGGGGAAGGTCTCACCCCCAGCGCCCCCAGCTGCATAGCAGAAGCTGCTCTCTGAAGGGGATGGTCCTGACTCGGGGCTTTCCAGAGGAGACGACCCACAGACCCCACAGCCTGCCACTCACCCAGGATGCTGCAGCTCTAAGGAAGGACCCAGGGGTGGGACCCACACAGGGCTCCTGACCCAAAGGGGACCTTGAGGAAATGCTGATACTGCATGGGGGACTCTGTCCCGTCCATACCCCAGAAGTCTTCTCTGGCCACGACCTGGATGGCCAGAGCCGGTCCCACAGAAGCCTTTGAACCCCAGAAAGGCAGGGAGCAGGGTGCTGCTGGACTAATAAGGACAGGTGCTGGACCCTGCCTGGACCCTAGACTGAAGAAGCAGATCCCTCTCACTGAGGGAAGTGGAGGCCACACTGGCAGCACCAGCACTGCCTACTGGGGGCCTGAAGGCAGCCGGGGTTCCCTCTAGGGGCCTTCCTCCCGTCCCAGAACCACATTCTAGCACACACACCCCTCGCAGCCCAAGCAGGCAGCTGGCCCAAGACTTCCCAGAATCCGCTCCTCACTCCAGACCCAAAATGCCTCTTCCACACAAAATGGCCGAGTCTCGGGGCTCTTTCCTGTCCCTGGCTTGGCTGGAAGGGGAGAGCAAGCGCCCTCACACTGGAGGCTCTGCTCACTACCTACACACACTCCCACACGCACTTGCACACCCAGCAACTCCCACAATACCACACTCAGAACACGGCAGCCCCCGCTAGCCTGCGCCAGGCCCCACAAGAGGGGCATAGCCAGGTCCTGGGCGGGCCTCCTCCCAGGCTCTGAATGTGCAGGGGGGCACCCGCTGCTGTGCAAAGGCAGGCCAAGACTGTGCTCAGTGTGAGGATCAGGGATGAGGGCTGGCACCAGTGGGGCACTGGCCCAGGGCTTGGGCTGGTGAAGTTAGACCCCTCCCCATTTCAGCAACCCAGAAGCTCCCACGGAGAGTGAGAAGTTGGAAGGATGGCCAAGGAGAGGCCAGCCCCGCCGCACCGCTTGGTTGCGTGGGGGCCCAGCTGCAGAGCCCCCAGAGTCTTCTGGACCCAGGACCACGCAGCCCTCCTTCCCCGCCGGCCCTTTGTTCCGCGAGCTAGCGGGGCTGTGGGGAGGGGCCTCCCGCTAAGGGGGGCTGGGGCGCCAGCGCAGCTCGTCCTGCGGGGGAGGGGCTGGTGCAATTCAGCTGGGCGCCTCCGCCCCACCTGAACCGCCCTGACCCCGAATTTCTTCCAGACTGCTTTCCAAAATCACTCTCTGATCTCTGCCCTTGGCTTAACCAAGGGACGCAGTGCCCCGACCCAGACCCCTGGCACACGCGAGACTCGTGCGGGCATGCGGACACGCACACAGGGGACACTCCATCCACGGCAGCTCCACGCCCGAAGTCCACCCGCGGCCGAGCCGGGGTCGCCCCCAGCCTGCTGTGCGCAGCGCCCCGCCGGACACTCACACGTAGGCGTGGTAGATGAATGCCCAGCCACGGGGCCGCTCCAGCACGTTGTAGAGGAAATTCTGCAGCTTGCGGTAGAAGGCGTTGCGCTTGGGGGGCTTCCCGGCACCTGCGCCGCCCGCGCGCGGCTTACTAAGAATGCTGCCGCGCTTGGGGGCCTCGGAACCGGCGATGAGCAGAGCGCCGTCCCTAGTGGAGTCGGGCGCGCCGGGGTCCAGCCCCACGAAGCCCACTTTGAGCTTTTTCTCCCCGCTAGGGCCGGGGTACACGCCGCCGTTGCGCGACTTCTGCACCATGGTGCCGGGTGGCGCCCCGGCCGGCCGGGCGTGGGCTCAGCGGGGGCGGCGTGCTGGGGGAGGCGCAGGCCCCAGGCCAGGCCCTCGGCCTTGGAGCCGCATGGCCGAGGCGGCAGAAGCGGCGGCAGCGGCTCCGCGCTCCTGCCGGTCCCGGCCGCGCGCGGGGACGCTGCGGCCACCTCGCTCCGCGCGCGCCTCGGTGCCCGGCCCGCGGCCGCGCCGGCTCCGCCTGCTGCCTCGCCCCGCCTCCGTTAACTCCTGCGACACCGCGCGGCAGCGCCCCGGAAGGGAGGAAAGGAAGGGAAGGGCCACTCTGGGTCTCAAGGACTCTTCTCTCCCATCAACCCGCCATGTGCGCATTGACAGGGATTCCAGCCCCGCGGTCACTCTTGAGGCAAACGGGGCCACGTAAGCCAGCCATCTGACCAGGCCTGAGCTCTCCCTGGGATCCCAAAGTGGTGCCAAGCGCCTGACCCTGGTTGGACTCCTGCCAGCCGGGTTCCAGGGTGGACACCTCCGGTGGAGGAGGGTACTGGCTCTTGCCAAATTCTGATTTGATCTGCTCCCTGGGCTGAATGGATCTCAGCCGGCTTCAGGGTAGACGGGGCACTTGGAAGCCAACTCCTCACTGGGATGTGCAAGGAGAATCAGGGGACTCTTCCTGAGAGGTCGCCTGGGTGGGACCTGGAGAAGGGTCCTGGAAGGGAGGCCCTCTAGGAAAAGGAGTGGGAGGAGCAGTCAGAGTATCCAGGCCTTAGAGAATCACCCCTGGAGGGCCTGGAAGTCCCCAGGGGACCTGGACTTTGCAGACTCAGAGGGTCCTGCCACAGGGCAAGGAGCTGGTGCCTTGAGGCCCAAGCCAACACAGGCCAGTGGAGACACTAGTGTCTAGTGCAGGATAAAAGAGGGCAGGCTCTGGTCAGAGGCAGGAGGATGTCCCCTTTCAGGGAGGAGTGGGCAGAAGTAGCTTCCCTTTCCACAGGTCAGGGGGTGTCCCAGGAGAGGGCCCTCTGGAACCTGCAGCAGGGATGCCAAGGGACCCATTTCTCAGACCCTGAAGCTCCTGCGCATCGTGCCAGCTCCTCACCAAGTGCCCATTGGAGCCTTCCTCTGCACCTGGGGGTCTGGCTCCACCAAGCCTCTTCCCATCTCCATCCCACCCCAGCACCACGTGTTGTGGCCAGAGAAAGCTCCTCTTGCGTAGCAGTACTTAAGTACCTTGCTTATAAAATGGCATTAGACCCCATACTGAGTCAGTCCTTTAGTTTCCAGAGCTCATGGCTATAGAGCCTGGTTTTTTTTGTTGTTGTTTGTTTTCAATTAGGTTGAAAATATATGGTGGGCACAGTGCTAACTTGTCGATTATCTAGAATGTTGGGGTGGACTGGAGCTTCTGCAGGCAGGTGTGCATACGGTGCATAGGACAAGCCAGGGCACAGCCTGGCCCCTGCCTCCCTGCCTCCAGGCCCAAGCATCAGCCACAATCAGTAAGTGGCTTGCCCCCCTCCAAGCCTACAAAGCCACCCAGGAAAGGTTAAGGGAAGAGGCTCAGCCCAGTTGGCTCAGGGTAAGGAAGGGACTTTGAGTCCCAGATGAAGCAGGTGCCACTCCATCCCCCTGCACATGCTAGCTGGCCTTGCCATTTGCCCTTGGGTCACCCTCATTCTCCCTCTGCAAAAGACCAAACAAATGTGAAAACCAAGGGAGGCCTGGGCTGCCCCATCCTTCTGGGGGAAGCCCCATGCTTGATTCTCCTGGGAGCAACTCTCAGGCTTGAAGTCAGACCAAAATGGGACCCACGGTTGGGACTGCTTCACAGAGGATAGAGGCATCTCAGGTGTCATTTTAGCAGATGCACAGCCCTTAGATGAGAGCAAACCTAAAGGCTCTCTGGGGTCCCAGGACATTGGAAGGGACACCTGCTCATCTCAGCTTTAGCAGAAAGGGAGAACACAACCTTGAAGTTAAGGAGACATCAACTGGCCCCTCCAGTCTTATGGGGGGCTGAAAGTGGGGTTCCTCTCACAGAGAGGCTGGAGGGACCTTCTCAGCGTGCACCGTATCTTTGCCTCCACAGCCGTCTGTGGTCTTCTCCACCAATGGTGTCTGCACCAACAGCTTTGCTGCATCTCAGAAGGTTCCAGAAAGTGAACCCTGTAGCAAGACTTGGAATCCTTTGTCTCCTCCATTTAGGGTGTCCTTCAACACACTGGCTCATTGATCATTTATGTCTTCAAAATGCTGTGCCTTACATTCTTGGCAGTGCCCACCACCATGTCCCCCAACCTGTACCCAGTGAACAGGGTCACAGAAGCTCCCAGTTAGGGAAAATTTCATGCATGCAACAGGAATTCCACTTCATTTAAAAATAGATGGAGGGCTGGGTTATGGCTCAGAGGTAGAGCGCCTGCCTGGCATGTGTGAGGCACTGGGTTTTTATCCTCAGCACCACATAAAAACAAATAAAACACAGGTTTTTAAAAAAATAATAATAAGGTGTTTTATCTTATGATGAAACTTAAAAAAAAAAAAAAAAAAGAAGAAGAAGAAGAAGATGGGGAAAGCTTTCAGGTTCAATCCATCTTTGCCAAGACTGCATCGACAGAATTCCAGAGCAGAAGAGTTCAGAGATTCCAATTCAGGACGCCCCACTCCTGCTGGCAGAGAGCGCTTGCCAGCAGCAGGCGGGAGGCCCTGCAGCCAAGCCAGGCGCTGTCCTTTCAGCACCTCGGATGCTGCCCAGTCTCCCAGAACCTTCCAAGCCCAGCCCTTGCCTCGTGCCTTCTCCTCTGAGCAGGCAGCGGTGGGACTCCTCCTGTCCTCACCTCACTGAACTGCACTCAGCAGCCAAAGAAGGTGGACCATGGACGTTACTACTGCCATAGCAAATGCCAGCAGCTCACAGATCCTTCCTGTACCTTCTTTCCCCATCATGAAATGTACCAGTAGAGGCTATGACCACCTGCCACCCAGCCGAGCTGTCCCTGGCTTGCGCCTATCTTGCCCAGTGTCCCCCACAGCCTGGCACAGACAGGGACCTGAGATGGGTTGATATTGTGGCTGCTTATGGTGGAAGTCAAATTGAAGCGCATCTGGATCATTCCTCCTTGGAGAGGCTGCGTGGTGAGCCTCCCTCTCCTCATGGTGCAGGTAGGGGCAGGCCCGCTACCTCCCCCAAACCCACTGCTCTGCTGCTGCTCAGGCTGATATGAAACCCTGGAAGTCAGGACTCTGGCCTGGCAGACATGGAGCACAGAGGAAGTCGGTGGGTCAGCTGTCCCAGGAGCCTAGCTGCAGCACACCAAGGGAGAGAACCCAGGGAGTTTCCGTAGACTGTGTGCAGGAGAAAGTGCCTCAGCACCACCCCACAAGGAGGCCCTTGCTGTCACAGGGATGGCAGCCACACCAGGTGTCCGGCCACCTGAGTCCTGTGGGCCAATGACCTGCACAGACAACAGCACACTCAACACTGAGAAGTAGTTTCCCACTTCACTTCAGTCCCCACTCTGTCTCCTCCCAGAAGAAAAGGAGAGCCACGGCCCTGGGTGTCAGAGGAGCAGCTGGAGCAGACTCACCAGCCCAGAAACAAGACTAACTCTGGAGAACGAGAAGGGACAGGTTCTCACGGCTGAGCCTGGCCAGGGCTGCTATTGTTACAATCCTACAGCTTGGACCACAGGAAGTGCCCTCCTGGGCAGAGAGGCCCAGTCCCCCACCTGGACAAGAGTTTTCCTCCAAGGAGGAGGAAAGGCTGTGTGTCTGGGGACGGGCGGCGGGGGGGGGGGGGGGGAGTGTAAATATCTCACACTAATGCTTATTGACTAAAATCAATAGAAATTTAATTTACAGTTTTTTTAAAAGGACTAGAGCTCTAAACAAGTTCCGCAGCCCCCCGGCAAACCAGCTAATGTGGTAGAGCAAGGGAATGGACCTGCCAATACCTGACTGTCAGAGACCTATTGTCAGTGGCAGCTGGAGACAGCATAGGGTTAGGATGGCCCTGGGAGTGTCCTGGGATGGAGCTTCCCACAGGGCATTCCCCACAGTGGCCCTCATCCTGAAACCCATCTTGTCGGTGGTGATCCAGAGTTTCACACCTGGCACCCATGTGCCTGCCTTTCCCATACCTCCAGACAGAAGCAGCTGTAAAACTGTCCCCGTTTTGCTGCAGATAAAATGTGAGGACACAGAGGCCTGTGGCTCTGCAGGCGTGACCCAGACCCTTGTGCAGTTCCCTGGCACTTTGACGCTACCTGAACGCTTTCCAGACCACAGCCACTTGCCTGCAAGATGCAACCCGCACAGCTCTGGACCCTTCCGACCTCTGCCCCTGGCTCCCACCCACCTGGTGCCCCTCTCGCCAGTGGGCAGGCTTTCATGGACGCATCCCTCTGCCCAGAATGCTGCTGCCTCTCCTGGTCTGGGGTGGACAGCGTGGGCACCCCCTACCCAGCTCCATCTTCCAGGTATGTGGTTGTGTAGAGCTAGCCTCCACCACAGAGGAGCCCTTGAAGTGCAGCCCAGCCCACAAGAGGGGCTCAGCAGGCAACTCACAGGAACTGCCACTTTGACCTGGGCTGATGTCACCCAGAGCCTCTGTCACCATGGATGATGAGAGGCCCAGCACTGGTGTGGCTGAGGGCTGCTGGGTAGACCCTGGGAGGATGTGGGCAGCTAGAACTCAGGGACGTGGAGACAGTCTCCTGCTGGCAGAGTGGTCAGCTGCCTGCCCACGCACAGGCTGTGGACATCTATGCCCTGGCTGCCCGCCCAGGCTCATGGAGCTCATTACTTGGCCAAACGTCCTGCAGGCCGTGGGCAGAAAGCCAGCCAGCCTGAGGCAGGGCCCAGGGGCTGTCAGAGTTCCTGCCCCCACCCAGGCCCTCACCCTGGACAAGGTCACCACATGCCACAACAGGCAAATAATTCAGATAGGCTGAGCAGCAAGACAGGGACACGTCAGGAGCCCAGGGCCTTGCTGGGCAGCTTCCCCAGCCAACTCGAGGACTCCGTTCCAGCCTCCAGCAGCTTGTCTTCCAGGTCACAAAGTACAGCCTGGGGGCAGATGCCATGGGCTTGTCTGGGTCACTGTCCAGATCCTGCACTGGACTCAATGTTTGTGTCCCCAAAACTCATCTGTTGAAGTCCTGACCCAAGTGATGGCAGGAGGTGGGCCCTGTGGGGGAGTGGCCCGTGAGGTAGAGCCCCAGGAAGGGGTCTGCGCCCTCTCTCTCTCTGCTGTCTGCCACTCAAGGCCACAAGAAGGGTCAGCAAGCCTGGAGGCCAACCTCACCCGATCCAGCCTCGGGACCTCGCCCTCAGACTTGTGCACCAGAACTGTGAGGGATACCTCCCAGGGTTCCTCCTCGGCACCTCGGAGGGAACCTCACGGTACCCCTCTGAGCAGCAGATTCACCACATGCCTCCCGGACCAGCTGGGGAAGTAGCCCAGCCACATCCAGCTCTCAGCAGCAGGAAGCAGGACACAGCAGACCTCCCTCCCTGCGGCCACACACCCTCCTCCTCTTAGGCCTTCCCAAGGTCCCACCTGAAGAGAGAACTGTGTCTGTCCCTATGCCCGATGGCCTGCCTCGACCCCTACCAGTCTCCACCTGGTCACTCCTGCTGCCGACCCCCTGGAGATGATGTCCATGTAGGCTAGTCGTCCATACCAGGCCAGTTCTACTCCAGGGGACATCTGGCAATGGCTAGAAATCTACCTGGTTGTCAAGACTTGGGGGTAGGTCCTCTGGGCATCCAGTGGGTAGCGGACAGGGGTGCTGCTCAACATCCTGTGTGACAGGACGCCCTCCCCACCCTACAGAGTCACCCAGCTGAGATATTAAGATATGGAAGCTAACTACGCCCTTTCTTAAGATGCACACACCTGTCGTAGCATGCACAGCCTAGCAGTGAATGGCCTCAGTGAACAGATTTCCTCCCAGTAACTCCTGAGAACACCCAAGCCAAGAGGTAGGAATCTTCATGGAAAGAAGCTGGAGCCAGACGGGTAAGGTGCCCAGGAGGGGCGTAGGGCAGGCAGGCATCTGCGTCCAGTGTGAGGAGGGCCAAGTGAGAGGTCACCCTAGAGAGCGTGGCTCCCGAGTTGGTAGCCTCATGGGGGTGCTGCCTCGGGCTGCCTCAGGGCAGTGGAGCTGTTCCTGTTTCATAATGTTGAGTTTGATTCACACGTGACCTTGGCTGAGGCGGATTTCTCTGTACCTCAGTTCCTTTACCTGAGAAATGGATCACTGTGATGGAGGCGTGGGGTAGGGCTCATGCAGCACTAGAGCGGGCCTTGCAGGAAGAGGCATTACATAAGCCTGGAAGTAAAAATAAACGAACCCACTGCCGCTGCCACCGTGCTCCGCCTGCCTCCTCCTCGAAATGCAGACCTTGGGCTTTGGGAGACACACGGAGAAAAGAGGAGAGGCAAGAGGTCCCAGGGCAGCCATGGTGTCAGGTGGAGGCACCCTAATGGCAGGCACAGGAGAGAGCCACCAAACCCAGGGCCCAGCCCTGAAGGCCTATGGAACCCCATTTGGCCTTTCCTCAGCCCCAAGAGTAAAAGGTGTACTCAGGACCAGGAGATGGAGGAGAAACTTCACAGCCCCACCCAGTGCCATGCACACCACCCCCACCTTCTAGACTCCCTCCTGTGCTACGTGCAGCACCCCCACCTTCTAGACCACTGAACCCTGAACCCAGCTGACTGGCTTGGCCCAACTTCAAAAAGCAGTGGCAGTGAACCTCAACCAGAGCCGGGGGCGGGGGGGCATCTGAGACAGGAATCCTTGTCCATCAGCTCAAAGTTAGCACCAGCCCAGCCCAAGGCTGCTCCTGACCCACCGGCCCCTCCATCTCCATCCCCAGAGCTCTGCCCCACTGCACCCCAGTTCTGGCTCCAGCCCATACCCTGTAGGAGATGCAGACCTTGGGAGCTGCTGCCCTCCTCAGTCCTCAGTAACAGTGAGCTGAGTCGAGGGCCCAGAGCGGGGAGAGGAGCCTGACTCCTGGCACCATGTTGGCCTTCTCCATAACTGCAGCCAGGAGCAAAGGGTTCCTTCTTTTTCCTTCCTCCTGCTGCTCGACTTGGGGGGCAGTGGACAGAGGACAAGGAGAAAGTGACCCTCTCTCATTTCCTTCTGGTTTCCTTGCCTTAGGGTCCCCATGGGCCAACCCTGGCCCAAGCAGGAATGCTGAGCTGCCACACTGGCTGACTCCACACCAGTGGCTGTCAGTCCCATGCCACATCTGGCCTCACTGATACCAGGGCCCTCTCCTTTCTCCTCCCCACCTGACTCCCAAAGTGAGACAGCAGGACTGGCAAATGAAGCCAGAAGTGAGCAACACCTCACAGCTCCCAGGAGCCAGTCCTGGTCCCTCACTGACCATCTCACAAGAGGACACCCAACCACCAGAGTTGGGAGCCGCTTTGAGGCTCATGTGCCTACCAGTCCCACCCACTACCCTGCTAGTTCTCCCTGCATGGCTACAGGATAGGAACTGCCCAGTGCTGCCCAGGTCCAACCACCCAGCAACTCAGTCTGACTTCAGCAGCCAGTGGCACAGCAGAGCTAGAGCACACAGAGACATGTGTGCACAGGGACACACACGCATGCATATACACATGTGCACAGAGGCCCTGTCCTGGCTTCCAAGGGCTCTGAGACAACCCCCCAGTACTCCCCTAGCCCCCCAGTCCTCACAGGTGTGCACTGTTCTTCACCTGGCCACTCGCACACAGACACCCAGGTCCACACAACACACGTGGGACAGGCGCTAATCCTACATGCCTATAGTCCCTCTCTGAGAGCCACTACAAGGCAACAGGAGGGGACACAACTATCGGGAGGACAGTCATTCCCATAGTCTCAGCATGAGAAACCCAAGTCCCAAGGCTGGGGTCACAGCGGCCATGAGGCTCAGCCCCTTGGAGGGGGCCCAGAAGCTGTGTTTGGGCACAGCACTGTCACTGCCAGGAGTACCCCAGGAGCCTGGGGAGGACAGGGAGGCCTCTCCTGCCCAGATTTCAGAAGGCAGCTGGAGGCCCCCAGGGGACAGGCCAGGAGACAGATCCTGCAGGACTGCTGGCCACCACTGTGAGGGTTTTCAGAAGTGTCCAAAGTGCAGGTGGCCGAAGTCCTTGTCTCCACTAACCTAGCACAAGGTGGAGTCCCTCTGGCCTCTGTTCCACCCCAATCCCTGACCTTAGGTGCTACTCTGAGGTCAGCTGCCTTAGATTTGAAGCAGGACCCCAGTGGCTGCCAGCTGGGCCTCCTCTGGCTTGGGGGTCCCTAAGCCAAACTGCAACCCAGGGCACTGAGCTCTGGTGATTTGCCTCACCTCACCACCACCTACCTGGCTGCCCAATGGGCTCCCCAAAATGATGTCCAGGGGGCTGTCTGAGCCCCTGTGGGCTCTCTCCCCTCCCTGCTCCCCCCCACTGGCTCAATGCGGTGCCTGCCTCCTAGGTCCCACCCAAATTTGCCTCCATCTCAGCCCCAGCTTAGGCAGCAGCAGAGGTATCAGAAGGATGCTGGTCACTGTGTGGTCACCTCATGCCAACACCATGCCTTCCCTGTAACTGGCAAGCACATCTCAGCCATCTTTGCCTCTCAGACCTGATATGTGGCCAGTGTCCCCTGCCCTCTCAGAAGCACTTCTGCTTAAGCGTGGCAGTTCCAGCAACTCCCCAGAGGGCCAGGGCTCCTGCCTAGTGCAGGCCAAGCCCCTGCCCTCTGCAGAGTTGATAATGGGCTTGGCACCTGAGAGATGCCAGGAGCTCAGCCCAGACTTCTGTTTCCTTCAGCTCTGCCCACCCCCACCTCGGAGGTCCCTTCTGACCTGGCACCAGGGCTGCAGAAAGGCCCAGAGCCTTCTAGGCCCTTCCTGGGTCTGCCTCCATCACCCACCCCAAAAGGGGGCCCAGGGCTTAGAGAACCCCCCCCCCCAGCCAAGATGATCCCTCCCAAGAACTCTGAAGGGAATAATGAGATGCGTCCCCACCTCTGTCCTTAGGCCTGCCTTCTGGACCATCAGGATATGCCCTTTCCCACCCCAGGAATATGCCCAGCATTCCTGGTGGGGGACAATGCAGCCCCAGCCCAGCCTGCTGGCCAGCAGAATGAACATAACGGGGCAGAGAACATAACCCTGGCTGACCTATAGCATCTGAGTGAGAAGGGTTCCCAGAGGACATGAATTTGCAACAGCAACCAGGAACAGGAGGATGAGGGGACCTCACAGCCCCTCAGGGTCTCTACCTAGGGGCTTCCTTCACCTCCAGGCAGGGGCTCTTTCTTACACTCATCCTGGCTGTCATCAGGCTGACAAGTTTCCCCAGGTCGACCCCAGTTCTAACAGGGCCAAGTGGTAAAGTGTGTAAGGACAACTTCTGGGGCCAACAGGCTCTGCGGGGTCACACTAAGTCCCACCCACCAACAGTGGTGGTCCAGGAAAGCCCCAAGATAGGTTGGGGTCCCTTGGAAAACCCCTGGTGTCCTTTAGTAGGGTCCCCAGAAAAAATACAGGATACTCGGTCAAATAAGAATTTCAGATACACAACAAAAACCTTTTAGTTTAAATAGGTCCCAAATACTCTACTAAAAATGATTTGGGGCTCATCTGCAGTTCAGCTTTGACTGAGCATCCTGTACCCACTAGCCTGGCCCTCTCTCTTGGAGGTGGCCAGCACAGTCCTGGGGACCTGGCTCCCAAATCACACTGCTGCCTAGCTTCTGGGTCATCCTCTTGCTCTTCCTTCATCAGGTGTTGAGGGGCTCACCCATGGAGGGTGCCCCTGGACTGGGCTCCTCACTGCCCACTGGGCTGTTCCTCTCTTGAGCCATTTCCACCCCTGCCCAAGGTACCATGGACCTGACTCTGGGACCTGGTGATCACAACTGTGTGTGCAAGAAAGAACTTTGCAAATGTGATTCAGGTGAGGATTTGGGGATGGGAGGTCAGCCTGGGTTGTCCAGGGGTGCCCCAAGTGCAGTCATAGGTCCCTTATGAAGAGACTTGACACCGACAGAAGAATTCACATGACCCCAGAGACAGTGACTCAGCCACAACCAGGTGTGACTGCAGCCATGGAAGCTGGGAGAGGCGAGAAGCAAGGGGCACAGCCATGGGCCACACCTCTGCTCCCCAGTGCTGCCTCTGGCTGACCTCCAGAAAGCACATCATGTGACCAGTCATTTGCACAGTGGCCCTGGGAGACTAAAACTCTGGGTCCTTAGGGGTGGCCTGCCTGCTCACCCTCAGGAAACCCGCACAGTTCAGTACTACTGTGGGCAGGACAGCCTGGGACCCTGGGGAGACTCCAGCCCTGGCACTGTGAGCCCAGCTAAAGGAATCTGCTCACTCCCCATCTGGTGTCCATCCACATCGTCAAGAACAGGTCCTGGAGCAGGGATGGATGGACAAAGCTGTCCTGCCACTTCCCTGTCCTTGCTGACCAAAGTCAGGGCACATTTTGCTCAGATGGACCAGGGACACTGGTGAGGACTCAAAGCCCCTAATCTCACTGACAGGTCACTGTCTTCCTGGCTGCCAGGGCAGTTCCTGCACTCCCAGTACCAGAGACAGCATGGACATTGTGCTGGCTCCAGCCGTGGGTGCCAGGAGGAAGGGGAGCCCTGGAACTGGAGTGACGGATATAGCACACGTGGGGAAGGAATCTCGCTCTCATCCATCCTCAGACCCCAAGCACTCAAGCCCTGTATGGTGAGCAACCTCCAACCCCTGGACTACCCAGGCCAGCTGCCCGCCTCGGCCAGGCCCCACCAGCCACCCTGCATAGCTCAGGACAGCTGGCCAGGTCACCTGGCGGCGGGGGAGGGGGCCGGCAGGACGACGGGGCGTGACGGGCGAGCGCAGGGCCCCAGCAGCAGGCGCACACGGCTCGGGTCGCTCCGTTTATTGGGGAACGGGCACTGAGCGCGGCGACGCTGGAGGAAGCCGGGGGCCTTTCCTCTTGAAGAACTTCCACTGGACCTTGATGGCGAGCATCCAGTCGCTGACGCAGAGCCTCTTACAAGCGGAGGTGCAGACGTGCGCCTGGCGGGGGGGCGGGGCGGCGGGCCCGCGCCGGGGGCGGGGCCGGGGCCGGGGGCGGGGCGCGGCGCCGCCGGGGAGGGCCGCGCCGCGGGCGCCCGCGCTTCACTTGCCGGCCTTCTGCGCCTTCTGCGCCGACTTGGTGACCTTGCCGGCGCCGCCGCTCTTCTTCTCCACGTTCTTGATGACGCCCACGGCCACCGTCTGCCGCATGTCGCGCACCGCGAAGCGGCCTGCGGAAAGGAGCGCGTGAGCAGCGGCTCCGCCCCAGGCTGGGATGCAGCGCGCAGGCGCACTGGGCGCGCGAAGCCCCCTCTGAGCGAGGACCGCAGCCTCTTAGTAAACAAGCGGCCTCAGCCTGGCATCCCTGCATAGGGCCGCTGGCCCTGGGGACGGGCCAGGTCATACTGTTGGGCGGTCACTAAGTCTGACTGTAGACCTCGGGCCAGCTGCCTTCATCAGAATTACCATCAGGCCTGCCTGGTGACACACAGACCCCTGTCTCCTAGTAGCCTCTGCGCTTAACCTCAGCAAAGGACTCTGATAAAGAAGTAGGCCCACTGTACCCCACCCAGCCATCTCTGCCCTCAGTGGGGATAGGGGTCACCTGATGGCTGCACCTTCCTCAAACATCCTTCTCACCTAGAGGTGGGTACTGCGAGAAGCTCTCCACACACATGGGCTTCCCAGGCACCATCTCCACAATGGCTGCATCGCCGGACTTGAGGGACTTGGGATTGTCCTCCAGCTTTTTGCCAGAACGACGGTCAATCTTTTCCTTCAACTCGGCAAACTTGCAGGCGATATGGGCTGTGTGGCAGTCAATGACCGGCGAGTAGCCGGCGCTGATCTGCCCTGGATGGTTCAGGATGATGACCTGAGGCACAGTTGCAACCAGCATGAAGCATGTCTGGAGCCTGGCTCCCAGGGACCACTGGGGAGGGCAGCGCTGGGTGGGGGCTCCATCACAGAGCTCATCTCCCAGGTTCTAGGCCAGGGTTGCTAACCATGAAGGAAGCCCATGCCACAGGACTCCCACTTCCAGACCTGGACACCAGCATCCTCACTGAACAGGGGCAAACCCTGAAGTGAACTGATGACTAGATTTTTGGAGGAGCCAGCCAACACCAATGCTGCAAACCCCAGCCACAGCCTGGACGTTGTGGCAAAACTGGACCTGACTACTGTGTTTCCACTACTCCTAGTAAAGAGGTGACCCACATGAAGAGGCAGTCAAAGAATGCCAGGACACTGAGGAGAACAGAGCATTATGGGGACATTTGAGGCAGTGAGTTGATAAAAATGTCTCTCAGGACAAAAGTAGGCCTCACTGGCTGGACCTCTCAGCTGCTGTGGCCAGCAGATGAGGACTGCATTGAGTGACAAGAGTCCAGCCTGGGTGGCCTGCAGCTGAAGGAGGGGCTGTCTTCTCCCAGGCCTCAGGTTGAGTGCTGCCAGCCACCTCCCCCAGGACAGCCCTGCTGCTGTCCTGGGCAGGAAAGGCCCCAGACCCCAACAAAGCTACTGACCTGGGAGGTGAACTGTGCAGCCTCCTGAGGGGGGTCAGACTTGCTGTCCCCACACACATTGCCACGGCGGATGTCCTTGACGGACACATTCTTCACGTTGAAGCCGACGTTGTCACCAGGCAGGGCCTCGCTGAGCGCCTCATGGTGCATCTCCACCGACTTCACCTCCGTGGTGATGTTCACTGGTGCGAAGGTCACCACCATGCCCGGCCGAAGGATGCCCGTCTCCACTCGGCCCACGGGCACAGTGCCTATGCCTGGGCCAAGAGGAGGGGGCTGTGAGGGGCAGCAGGGAGGAGTTGGGAAGGTGAGACTTGTGGGCAGAGACCCTGGAGACACAGCTTGGGCTGCGTGCTCGGGCCATGTGGAGGGATCTGGGGAGCAGACCCAAGGCAAGGCTAACACTGAGGTTCAGCAGAAGCAGCGGCTGCCTGACCCCATTAGGGAAACCTGAAACTGGAGAAAAAGGTCCCAAGGACTCAAAGACAGGGAGGGGCAAAGAGGAGGAGAGGAAGGGATTCCTTCAGCGTCAACACAGGAGCCTCCTCTTTCTGAGGACCCCTCCTTGTGGCCCCCAGATTACAGCACCAGAGCAAGGCATGGACCAGCTCTGGGACTGCTCTATCCATCGACCCGTGGCCCTGCGTGGGCTCCACCGTACTGTTGCTGGTCTCTGTCACTAAGGGGCATCTGTACCCCAGCATTTCTCACAGGCTGCTAACACCTGCATGGCTGCTGAGACTTTCTTGTCTCCTCCAGGGTTGGGGACTCTCCACCCTCCCTGGGCTGTGATGGACAGAGGCTCTGTGGCCTCCATATGCTGGGGCCTGAGGCTGGTGGCTTCCCTCTGTGTGAAGAGGTGGCACTCACACCACCTCGGCCACAGGCCCTAGCCAGGAGGACCCACCATTCTCCCTTTGGGGGCTCTCGTCTTTTTGTTCGCTGGTTTGTTTTTGCAGGGCTGGGATGGAACCCAGAGCCTCATGGATGCTGGGCAAGAGCCACATCCCAGGCTTTTTGATTTTAGTTTTGAGACAGAGTCTCAAGGTTAGGCTGAGTTGCCCAGGCTGGCCTGGAGCCCGCGATCCTCTTGCCTCAACCTCCCAAGAGGCAGGACTGCAGGTGTGCACCATGTTTTCCATTGCACTCCATGGCCTGTGTTTCTCAATCCTAGAGGAGGACTGTGTCCCATGAGACAGTCATCCTGGGTGAAGAGGGGGTCATCTCTGTGTTCCTACTTATGCTACCAGTTCCTGGCACAGTGCTAAGCACTTCCCTGGAGGGAGGGAGACCCTGGCAAGCGCTGGGCAGATGGGTGTCTGGGTGGGGTGTGTGGGAGGAGAGGATGCGTCAACAAGTAGACAGGACAGTGAGTAGACAGAAGGCGGACGGAGGGGATGGACAGTCCCCCAGAATGCACTGTGGGAAAGGAGTGGGACAGCTGGGGCCCTGTTCTGGCAGGCAGGAGTGATGAGGCCTGCAGGGGAGCTGTGGGGCAGCACAGCAGCCTCACTCACCGCCAATCTTGTACACGTCCTGCAGAGGCAGGCGCAGGGGCTTGTCCGTGGGGCGTGTGGGGGGCAGGATGGTGTCCAGGGCCTCGAGCAGGGACACGCCGCTTGCGTTCCCCTCCTTGCGCTCCACTTTCCAGCCCTTGAACCACGGCATCTGGGCGGGGGCAGGGAGGCTCCATTCACTCCAATCACTTGCAGACCACAGGCCCTTGGCCTCCAGGGCCCCAGAACTAGAAGTGGCTTCTGCCTGGGGAGTGGCCCTCCCCCAGGCAGCTGGTACCTGACTCTTGCCACTAAACTGCTCTGTGCCCCTCCAGGTGCTGATCTCCTTGTCATCTCCCCCAACCCCCAGCCCACATTCCCAACCCACAGAGACCCTGGACAAACTTCTCTTAGGAAAGAGGGAGGAGCACTGAGAAAAGGCCCCTTAATGGCCCAGACTCGGTGGCAATGCTCCTGACGCTGAACAGACCCCAGCCTGACCTCCCATGCTGGCCAGGCTAGGGACAGAGTCCAGACTTGGCCCCAGCCCCAGAAGCTCTGCTGGTCACCATGTTATCTCCAAGCTCAGGGGCCTCTCCAGAGGTAGGCTGAAAGCCCTCCCTGCCACGGAGCCTCTTCTGGCCTCCTTAGATCCTATTACACCTCAGGCCTGTGGGCAGTGCAGGACAGAGTCCTTGGACAGGTCACTCACCCATCACCAATGCCACCAGGGAACCCGCCCATGGGTATGGTGCTCAGCCTGGAAAGAGAGGTGGGGAGCAGCCCCTTCCTGCCCAGCTACGTTCCTGGGCCATGGGCTCTGCACTCCACACAGCTGGTCCAAGACAACCTCGCTGTCCCCCCAGGTCTAGCTCTACACTAACTCTCTCAATTGAGGTGGCTACAGAGCTGGCCACAACCAAGTGGCTGCCCTTTTAGGACAGGGATCTCCTCTGGCTGGACAGAGTCCTAGGAGTACAGTCCCAGGTTCCAAAACTGTCTCTGACAAGGCTGAGGCCCTGGGCCTCAGCTTCCCAGATGACCAGTCAAGAGCCAGCATTCGGCCTTCCCCACCAGCCCAGGAATAAGCACACTGCCAAAAGCCCAACCTCACTCCAGACCCCAGGGGGGTTCTGCATCCCTGCTGACCCTGCAAGTTGTGCAGGGCCAGGAAAGTGTTCCAGGGGGATATGGAAATTAACCCCTCTGTGATGGGATCCTGGAAACCAGACACATGAGCCACTGCCCCTGCAGGGTTGGCTTGGGGGTCCTTCCCTAGCCAGAGAAGGAACCTCAGCTGCCTCTGATGGACTCATGGAGAGGTTGAACAGGAGAGGCAGAACTCTGGACCCTGATAACAGGCCATGACCTCCCCAGGAGGCTGGTGTCCACCATTCCAGTGCTCAGGGAAAGCAAGCTGGACTGAGGGAAGCTGGGGACGGGCCCTCTGATGTCCCTGCTCAGCCCTCATCTACCTGGCCCAGCATCCTGATGCTCTGGGCTCTGGGCAGGACAGCCAGATGGCACTCACGTTGGGTGAAGGCTCCAGCATGTTGTCTCCATGCCAGCCAGAGATGGGTACGAAGGGCACCGTGGCTGGGTTGTAGCCGATCTTCTTGATGTAGGCGCTGACCTCCTTAACAATCTCGTCGTAGCGCTTCTCGCTATAGGCGGGCTCCGTGGAGTCCATCTTGTTGACGCCCACAATGAGCTGCTTCACCCCCAGGGTGTAGGCCAGCAGTGCGTGCTCTCGGGTCTGCCCGTTCTTGGAGATGCCCGCCTCAAATTCGCCCACACCTGCAGCCACGATCAGCACCGCGCAGTCCGCCTGCCCAGCAGGTGGGGATAGTGAGCCTCTGGCCCTGCCCTAACTGGGATGGGCCTGAGCAGGTCCTGGGGGAGGAACCTGGGGGGGTCTCTCATCAGGGGCAGGGGAGTCTCCCCCATCAGGCCAAGTCAAGCAGACACAGGTTTGGGCACTGGCTCCACCACCTGTGTGTCCCCTGAGAAGTCACTCAGCCTCCAGTCCTGTTCCCCCACCTGTCTGTGTGAATACACCAGGAATGTCCGGTTGTCCAGTCTAATCATGTGCAGTGCTGCCCACCTCTAGCTGTCCCCATCCTGGTCTCTACATCTGCATGTCTATGAAGGGCACACCAGCTGTCCCCTCTGGCTGGTATCCTTGCAGGCACCCACCTAGCTAAGTGCAGAGTACTGACTCAGTTCTTGGGGACTCCGTGCCAGGTGGGGCAAGTGGTGACAAGGGTCCACTCCATGCCCCCATGTCCCCAGTTTCCCTCGCCCCACCAACCTGGGAGGTGCCGGTGATCATGTTTTTGATGAAGTCGCGATGGCCTGGGGCATCAATGATGGTAATGTAGTATTTAGTGGTCTCAAACTTCCAGAGCGAGATGTCGATGGTGATGCCACGCTCCCTCTCTGCCTTCAACTTGTCCAGCACCCAGGCATACTTGAAGGAGCCCTTGCCCATCTGGAGGGCAGGCACACAGCTCAGGACAGGGCCCAAGACTCAGGGTCACCGTCCCTGGCCAGGGCTGCCCTGGGTCCTGGGAGCAGCATTGAGAAGCAGGAGTAGGGCTCTTGCCCCTTACTCCCCATTGGGCCCTGGGACTCTGGCACCCCCTCTCTGGTGACACCCACACCCTACCTTGCCCTGCCAAGTGTCCACACAATGCCTCCCAGGGCCCTCCTCTCACCGCTTCCCAAATGGCCAGTGTCCACCAGCAGGTGGCGCAAGGGCTTGGAACCTGCCAGCCGCAATGAACCCCCTCCTCAGCAAAGAGCACCCCTGCATCTGAAGCTGGGGGACCCACCCCTTCAAAGTCAGAGACCAATAACACCACTGGGTTTGAAAACCTCAGTGTGAAAATCCCTGTGTGTGTGTGCGTGTGTGTGTGAGCGCGCGCGCTCACGCCTGTGTGTTTAACAGAAATCAGAGGAGGTTGCCAGGAAGGCTTGTCTTTCCAGCTCTTTCTATGGCAAATGAAATCTCCCAGAGGGCTCTGAGGTGCCTCCCTCCCCCCTGAGCAAAGAAGCAGGGCCTTCCCCCAGGAGCAAGGCTGGCCACTGTCTGCAAACACCTGGGTACTGGGGCTAGGGGACCCCACAACCTGGGCCAAGGTGCAGCTGTCACCCAGCTGGGCCCGGCTCCTGCCCGGTCCTCACAGGGACAGGCCTCTGCCCGCCAGGGAGGCTGTCTCGCCTGGAGGGGCTCCCCTAGACAGGACTAGGCCCCATCTGGGAGCTGACCCAGGGGTCCTTCAGCCCCTTGGTCCCTTCCCCTCACCATCCCAAGTAGAGTGATGTATATTGGGGTGACAGTATGCAGGGTACCCCACCACCACTCAGGCAGGGTTCAGCCCAGGACACTGGCTGCCCCTGGCCCAGCCCTGCCACAGCCCCTCATCCGGGTGCAGCTGAGCACCCTCCCAAGTTCTCCAGGGCCCCCAGGTCCTCCCAGGGTCCTCACAGGCTCCCCAGGCCCTCCCAAGGCCCCCTCATCCGGGTGCCAGGTGAGCATCCTCCCGGTTCTTCAGACCCTCCCCCAGGCCCTCCCAAGTGGGCTTCTCCCAGAGCTCAGGGGGAGGGGATGGTGGCAGAGAACAGGCCCCCATTTATGGCCACTTCCCACCCACAGGTCTCAGCCACAAAGAAAGAAGGCAACCAATTGGCCCCTTTCATCCTCTGTAGGCCACCAGGACCCCCACCCCAGGACAACACCCTGGACAGGCAGACTGCACAGCCCAGCACAATAAAATGGAGCTGGCAGGCACACTGCCCGTCAATCAGCTATTAATAGCAGCCCTGAGTCCTGCCCAATCCTGGGACAACCGAGGGCAGCACCACCTCCAGCCCCAGCCTTGCCCCTGGGGGACAAGGGGACAAGGCTCAGGGGCCCTCTAGCCCTGGCCCACTGTGGCAGAGTACAGAGCCCTGTCCTGGACCCTGCAGGGCGGAAAGGACACTTCTCATTTGCCATGCGGCAGACCTGGCAGCTCAATACCACCCCCACCGAGCACATTCTGAGAGAGGTTGACCCCGTTCACCCCCACACTGCTGTCAAATCCCATATGGCCCCCAGAGACACGTGTGCCCATTGCTCTGAAGGAGGAAAACTGACCCAGACACCCAGGAGTCAGGGAACCAGGCTCAACTGCCACCCAGGAGCCATGGGGGGGGGAGGCTAGAGCTCACCTCAGCCGCCTCCTTCTCAAACTTCTCAATGGTCCTCTTGTCAATGCCCCCGCATTTGTAGATGAGGTGGCCTGTTGTGGTGGACTTGCCTGAGTCCACATGGCCAATGACCACGATGTTGATGTGCGTCTTCTCCTTGCCCATTTTGCCCTAGTGGGAGAGGGGCTGGCACGATTGGGGCTCTGGCTCAGGGCGATTGGGTGTTGAGCAGGGATTCTGTGGGGTCAGTGAGGGGGGAGCAGGTGATGGAGAGGTGCAGAGGGAGCCAGCAGAGACAGTGTACGGGCACAGGTTGTGAGCACACCCCACCCTCAATCCTTGCCCTGAAGCCCAGGCCAAGACCCCCACCTCCCAAGCGCAGCCTGACCCAGTTGATCACAGACCATGTGCTCCCCCCACCCCACACATTAGCCAAAATGGTCCAATTTGCTGTACATGTCTGGGTGTCAGCGCGCATTACCGAGAGGTTAACCCCATCTGACAGCAAGAAACAGCGGGTTGGAGGTGCCCCACGAGCAGCCCAGAGCTGGTGATGAGTCACCCTGCCTGGCTCTCCAGTGCCCTGTCCTCCCGTCCTCCTAGATGCTGCCCGCCCCAGCCAGGGACATTGCACCCCACCCCCACCTGCTGCCACGGGGGAGAGATGGTCAGCACCCACACTCCCCTCCTCGGAGGGAGGGCGCCATCTTTCTCTGTCCCTGCCTGCAGGCTGGCATTGGGAGACAGATGTGGTGCCCAGGTAGGGCCCAGAATAGCCCAGGCCTCCCCCAGACCTGGGCAGGGGGCACAGCAGGAGCGGGGTGCTGCTCTGATGAGAAAAGAAAGGGCACCCCCCAAGCTCAGCAAATGCTGCAGGGATGCCCTCAGCCCAACAGGGGCACCAGGGCCCCCCACCCTCCCCAACTTCCTTCTGGTCCCTGCGCTGGGTCTCAGCCCCAGAGAGGTCCCAGAGTTCACCCGGGGAGCCCAGGTAGCCCAGGAAGGGGACCGGAGGCAAGAGGGGGAAAGGGCAGGAACACAGGTGCCTAGGGGTGGCACTCCGCCGGGTGGGGCCGTGAGACCCCAGGTCTTGCCAACCCCGCGCCCTGTTCGGGCGCATCGCGCGGCGCCGGCAGAGTCCCTAGCCCCAAGAACCTTAGTCTCGGCCGCTCAGGGCCCCAAGGTCACGGCGGCAGGGCGGCCGCGCGGCCCAGGAGACGGTGGCCGCCGCCGCGTAAACAAGTGCCGCGGGGACCCACCGCCCGGCAGCCCTCGGGGTACACCCGTGTGGATCCCGCTGCAGCGGGCGGGTAGCCCCTAGTCTAGCTGCGCAGCTCGCCGGACGCCGTGCCGGCCCCTCTCGGCCCCAAGACCGGTCCCCAGGGAGGGGTCCCTCTGCGGAAAGCTGGGGCGAAGCCGGGCACCCAGACCGAGCGTCCTTACCCGGAGCCGAGGTCTCAGCCAGAGGGACTGGCGGCGGCGGCGCCGGCGGTTTTATCTCTCCAGGAGGGGGTCCACCTATTGACGGTGCGGGCGCAATGCACTGCGCCCCTGCAGTACGGCAATGCGGTACCGGCGGGGGGAGGGCGGGGCCGGGCGGGCGCGAGGGAAGCGGGATGCAGGGGCCGCGCACCCACGCACGCGCGGGCGGGCGCGGCGCGGACTCAGGGTGCAGCGAGGAGCCAGCGGCAAAGACGCACCCGAGCGAGCGCGGGCGGGGAGGGAGAAACAGGGAGCGCGGCGCGCGGAGAGCTGGGGGCTGGGAGCGGGAGCCAGAAAGGGAGGGGCAGGCAAGGAGAGGGCCGGGAGGAACCGCCAGGGGCGCGGGCGGGGGGCGGTGACCGGAGACCCGCGGCTGGAGAGCGGAGAAAGGCTCTTCCAGTGTTTAAACACGTCCAGGCGGAGGAGGAGGAGGAACACGGGGACGTGGGCCGCAGGTGGCGGAGGGGAGGCGGGATGCTGAGGCCACACGTCAGGTCGGGGTCTGTATGTCTCCAGCCCCGCAGCCCTGCTCATGATTGAGGCCCAAGGAACTAACGAAGTCCCGTTCTGAGGGGCACCTTTGATGTGGTGGGCCTGGGTGTGCTGGCCCACTGGGGGGACCTCTGTCCCAGGAGCCTGACCACATGGGCTTGGCATGGCCCCCTGAGCAGGAGGCTCCTTCAGCAGGCCCAGCCCAGAAACTCCTCCCTCTGAGACCCGGGGAAGAGCCTTTTTCCACCTGGTCCCTGTTCCCCGGATGTGCTTCCCTTGAAAGCCGCTCCGAGGGCAAGGGAGGCAGACAGCACCAGGCAGTGGGCAGCAAGCCCAGACAGCCTTAGGCCCCCACAGCCGGTCTGCCCCTCCTTCCTGGCCCTGTAAGACTGAGTCCTTGAGGTCATGGCCAGGTATGGGTATCCACTTGGGCTTTAAGGAGAGGAAGTGACCGCCTCTTCATGTGAAGACGTCCATCTGATCATCTCACCCAGGCATTTGCGTTTTCTTTCTCACCCTCACCCCCAGGCTGCCACCCCATCCCCGTCTGACTGGGGTCTTTGTCACTGCAGGGGCTGGGAAGACAGGCTCACAGCAAGGGGGTCTTGGGAGAGGAGTGAGTGACAGCACTCTATGCCCGTCCCCTCTGTCCCAGTGAATGTCCACTGGGTCTAGACAAGGCAGGTCCAGACCAGGGCCCAGTGCCTCCAGCTGGGTGAGGTCTGGTGAGGCGCTGGAGCAGGCAGTGTGAAGAAGAAGTAAAGGTGAAGGCTGGTTCCCCAGCTGGTGGGGAGGGTCCTCCAGCAGGGGAGGGCTCACACTGGCCTGAGTCAGGGTTGCTCTCTCAGATGACCGGACACTTCCGAGTGCTGCTGATATTGTCTGTTGGGAGCCAGGAATTAAAAATAAACGCCTGGCAGACAGCGAGACCTCCTGCCCGCCCGCCCTGCCAGTCTCTCTATTCCATGCCCCCTTCCTGCCTGAAGACTAGGCGGGCTTAGGGCTCTGCAGGCTGGCTGGGCCACACAAAGGGGTAGAGGGCCCTGGGATGCTGTCAGCATGCAGGCTTCTGGGCTGCCCTCAGCCTCAGAGGGCCCCGGCTAGGGTCTGAGCCACTGCTCTTACTGTGTGTTTCTGGGGAGTAGCAGGCCTGGAATGGCTCAAGGCCATGGCCAGAGTGGCAGGACATGGCACCCTCCCCAAAATACCTGAGCACTGACTCCAGGGGAGTAGGCCAGGGGTCCCCCAGGGTCTCCAGGACATGCAGCTGTACAGTCCTGCAGGGCGCCACGAGCCCCCACGGGCACTGGAGATGTTCAGAATGCACAGAAAGGGGGTCTACACAAGGTAACTGCAACGTCAGGCTCATGGTGCTGAGCGCCTGCCCACACTGGCAGCACTGAGCAGCTGCTGGCCTCAGAGTAGCACCGGACAACTCCCATAGCCGCTACTGCCTCTGGGTGCCAGGTTTAGGGCTGGAAACTTGACCAGAGCAGCACAGCTAGAAGGTGGCCTTTGGGAGGGGTCCACTGTGAGAAGGGCTTGAGGGGGGGGGTCTTCCTCTGCTCTTGCTTCTCCTTCCATGAGATGACACAGCAAGAAGGCCTGATCTGATGTTCACACCTTGATCTCAGACTCACTCAGAGGGTGAGAAGCAAATCTCTGTCTTTTATAAATCACCTGGTCTCAGGAACTCTGTTATAGCACCAGACTAAGACAAAGACATACCCTAACTTCTGAATGGTCAGCAGCCCTTGGCCCACCAGGAACTGAGCAGTGCTGAGTAACTCCATCACATGCCAAATAGAACAGCCATCTCCAAGTCCTGATCGCTCTCGCCTGTGGGGTAAGGGCTGCAAGGCAGGCCTCAGGACTCTGTGAACCCATGAGGTATCTGGGCCAGAGAGGCTAAGATCCTATTCCAGGTCACACTGCAGTAGGTGCTCAGAAGGCCTGAGTCAGACCACTGTGACTACCAGACAGAAGCCCTATGGCATGGACTGTGCTTCCCCTGTCCCTGCCCCAAGCCAGCCTCAGGCCCCTCAGTAGCCCTCCTTCTGTATCTGAGTCACTGGTCACAGTGGCCGTGGGGAGCAGCCAAGGGTGGGGGAAGGGCAGGCCAGGAGGGCCAGGGCTACCAGGGCTGCTTCTGGGGAGCAAAATAGAAGGAAAAGGGACAGGCCCTGCCCTACTCAGCCCCTCTGGGAGCCTGAAGCCCATCCTCGAGCTGTTGGAGAGGCACAGGCTGCCCCCTCCTCGCTGGCTGAGGTTTCAGGAGCCTCTCGGCAATGAAGACCCAGCTAAAATTAACCATTATCAATCTGTCGGCCCTGGAAATAAACCTGCCTCCCATTGGCTGCTGGTGACATCACTGTCAGGATAAGAATAGCCCAGAGTGCATAGCAAACCACCTGGCATGTGCTGCTCACGGCCGTGGCCAGGCCAGCACTCTGGGAGTCACTGCCCGGCAGGTGGAGGCTGCAAGCCGGACGGCTGAGCCCAGAAGACAGCGCAGGTGGGCTGGGGGGCAAGGTGGGTCAGGCTGGGGCGCCCCTGGCTTCAGCCTGTCTGCATACCTCTAGTCCCTGGGCACGGAGCCTGTCATCCACCAGCCAGGCTGGGCAGTAGGATCCGGGACAGCCCCTGGGACAAGGCCCTCCCCTGTGGCCAGCTTCAGGGCGGGGCACCCAGGGGACTGAACAGACCTTTGAGGCAGCAGATTAAACTGTCTCCATGGGAGAGAAGAGCTTCTGGCTCTGGGGTTCCCTCCTCAAAGCAAGGTCATGTCTTCCCAAATCAGAAGAGCTGGGCCAGGAGGGGCCACTCACAGAGCAGCCAGACCAGCCAGGGCCCCCCAGACACGCCACCCCAAAGCTCAGTGTGGGGAAGCCCAGCGCTGCAGGGGCCTTTGCCATGTGAGCGCAGGCCAGCCCTGGGGAGGAGTGCACCCCTCAGGGCACTGTCTGTCCTCCCCGGCAGGAGTCTCCACTGGGCTTCGGCGTGGTCCCCACTCAGCCCACCATGGCCTGGGAGGCCAAACCGAGGCACCCACTGACTGGGGAGGGTTGGCCCTCTTGGCCTGTGCAGGGCAGCCTCAGGGTGGAGCAGGGCTGCTGTACCCTCCAGTGTCCAGAGACAGGAGTTCTAGGAGCATCTGCAGGCCCACTGCCCTTCAGTCTCCTCTGGACCCTGCACAGAAGGGAGGGGAGAGGGCAACAGCTGTGTTTCCTTGTGGAGCAGCACAGGACAGAGAAGTCCAGGTGGGTCCCCTAGGGCTTCCTCCCAGGGACCTAGGGGGAGAGGTCAGTCTCTGACTGTAGGCCTGGAACAGTTTCCAGGAGAGGTGAAGTCTCTTGAGGTAGGACATGACCCAGAAGTAGCTTGGCCACTGCAGGCCCTCTTCACTCCTTTCTAAGAGCTGCCCTCCACAGTCAGCTGGGATGCAGCAGGGGTAACTGGCCTCCAGCAGCCAGGATGAGCTCCTGAGTCAGCTGCCTGGGTGCATCCCCCTCATCTGTGGGAAGACCCAGAGCTTTCCCGCCCTGGAAGGCTTCCCCACAGTACCAAGAGTGGGAGACTGAGCCGCGGCAGGGAGAGGACCAGGAACGCGAGGGGGCTTTTGCCCTTTGGCATCCTGGGTGAGCACGCCAGAGGGTACCTGGGCAGCTGCACTTGCTGAGTTACTAGGATGGGAACATGCCCTCATGCCCTGTGAGCATGCCCCCAGCCCTGGTTGCAGCCCACCGTGGTGTCCAGCCACCGTCAGCTGTCCTAGGAGTGGAGCAGCAGCCTGCGACCTCTGGCTCCTCCCACAGGCACCCTAGTGGCTTTGTATCCAACACACGGAGCACGAAGGTGAGAAGAAAAGGGGCTCTGGCTCATTGGGAAGGCCCAGGGTCCAGGGCGTGACATCACGGAGGACACAAAGACATGGTGTCCACCTCGTGGCCAGGAAGCAGAGAGCAAAGGGGCTGGGGTCCCGCCTCCCAGTCCTGCCACCCTGGAACATGTGGCCTGTGGAGACATGCCAGGTCTAAATCAAACGTTCCATGTGTCTGCCAGTGGCATCTGCTGGTGGCGACCCTGTGTCCCATGGAGCAGCACTGGCTTGCTCTCGTGGCTGTGCATCACCCACTTCCAGGTCCGAGTCACCACAGCAGACCTGCCACCAGCCCTCGTGTGTGTCACCGTGCAGGGGTGTCGGGCTTATCCCCAGGGGTAGAATCGGGGGCATCTCATCGCCTCTCGGCTCTAACGCAGCCTTCCGCTTCGGATGCAGCCCGGGCAGGCCTTTCTCTGCCACCGCTGGTGGCGTTTCCTCCCCCTTCACAGACTGGAGAGTAGAGACCGCTGTGGACACCGGGGCTCCTGTTCCTCGTCCTCTCCTGGGCCTGTGCAGACCTACTCTCCCGCTTGGTGGGCCTCGTTCTGCAGGAGCTCTGCCCTGGTCTCTCCTGCAGTCTCTGAGGGGCCCCGTGGATAGCTGAGAGCCAATGTCCTCCCCTCGCTGACTGGGTAAGCTGCTACCCAGAACTTCCTGTCTTCTGGATTCGGATCTCCTCCACCCTCACTGGACACAACCTGAGGTGGACCTGCGGACCACCTAGAGTGGTCTCCTTGCCTGGGTGCAGAGGGAGCCTGTGGCCAGTCTGCCCATGGAACGCGGAAGCAGTGGGGACCACCACTCCATTCTCAGGACTGTGCTGCAGAGTGGGCCGTGAAGGCCCTGCCAGGTCAGAAGGCCTATGGGGGCCAGTGGCCAGGAGCTGGGCTTCTGAGCCGGGAAGGTGCAGGCCGTCGGTCGGCAAGACTTCAGGGCCCCAGTTCTGCCAACAAGAGGAACAGTGTTCTGCCAGCAGCCCTGTGACCTGTGTCACAGGAGGAGGCCTCGATGGCACCCTCAGTGGCACCCTCAGTGGCACCCTCAGTGGCACCCTCGAGACACGGAGCACTTCAGTCGAACCAGCCTGGACCCTGACCCCATGGGAGCTGATTAGAAGGAGAGGATGTGTTTTTGTGTTTTGTTTTGCTTTGTTTTTGTGATCCTGGGAATTGAACCCCGGGGCTCTTTACCACTGATTATATCTCCTGTCCTTTTTTATTTTTATTTTGAGATAGGGTCTTGCTAAATTGTTCAGGCTGTGGTCCTCCTGCCTGGGATGACAGGGGTGTGCCGCCACTCCAGCTGGTATGCATGTGTGTGTATAGATTTAGATATTTATTTTTTAGTTGGACACGATATCTTTGTTTATTCTTTCTTTTAGGTGGTGCTGAGGCTGGAACCCAGGGCCTCACTGTGCTAGACGAGTGCTTTACCGCTGAGCCACAACCCAGCCCCAAGCTGGAATATTTTTTAAAGCCACTAAGTGTCGTTTGCTGGGCAGTGACAGATGACGATTAGCCTGCAGCAGGCACAGCTCAGCCCCCAGCCACGCAGCCACGCCTGTTCTGGCCCCTGCCTCTCACAGGACCCCGTGCTCAGCCGAGGTGGACTGCAGTGACAGTCAGAAGCTGTGCTCCAGAGGGGCTGGGCGAGCGGGGTCCTCGGGGCTGGGGTCTGTGTCCACTGCCGCGGTTCTCTGTGCAGGGGGTGCCAGCACCTGCAGCTCCTGTGGAGTCATCAGCGGAGGTTGGTTCCACACCAAAAGGGAAATGATGTTTTATTTTGAAATGATTCCAAACTTGAGGACAAAGTTCAAGAACAATATCAAGACCCCACCCTTCACCCAGGGGCACGGGCTGCTGCTCCTGCCTTACCTCATCTTTACCTGTGCATTCTCTTTCTTGAAGCATGTGAGAAGCACCTGCAAAAGTCATTGCCTTGGTCCTCAACACTCTACTCCTTCTTCGAGTTACACCCCAATTGCCTCAGTGAGCCTCCATAGCTCTATTTTCTCCCAATTCTGGATCCCATATTGGTCTCACTGTCTTGGTGTTTTTGTTGCTATCACAAAGTACCAGAGGCTGAGTACTTCATAAATAAAAGAGGTTCATTCGGGTCACAGTTTTGGATCCTGAAAAAGTCCAAAGTCAGGCAGCCCCCTCAGATCAGTTTCTGGCGATAGAGACTTGGCTAGAGACCTTCCACATTGTATTGGGAATGCATGTGTAGGGCAAGACCACAAGACAAGACAGGAAGCCAGAGAGAGAGTTGCTCAGACAGCCTGGGACTTGTGATCCTCAGCCTCCTGAGTGACCAGGGTCACATCATGCACTGCTGCCCTGACAGGCCCGTGAGAACAGCCATGCAAGAGCAGCACCGGCCCCCAGTGAACTCGTCACCTTCCCTTGCCCCGCCTCTCAAGGTCCTGCCACACTGGGGAACAGTCCCCCCACATGATCCCTGGGGGACAGACCAAGCCCAAGCAGCTCAAGCAGGCTCCTGTCTTGGACAAGAGCCACTTAGATGTGGACACTGGCCAGTTTCAGGGCTTCGGCCCACTGTCACCAGCTGCACTGCTCTGGGCCGAAACGGAGCAGAACATGGTGGCGAGAGGGTGTGCAAGAGGAAAGCAGCTCAGGACACGCCACTGGGAGGGAGAGGCGCTGCACCTCAGGAAACGCGCACCCGAAGCCCGCCCCCAGTGACCCCGCTCCTCCAGCCACACCCTGGTCCCTGTCAGGGGCCTCATGCGCTGAGGAGGTCTGGGCGCAGCCCTGGCACCCGGAGCCCTCTCGTCCGACTCACTCAGCCTTCGGGGACACCTCCTCTCTGGGCTCCGGCAGCACCGTCCACCCTCAGTGTGCAGGGCTGGGAGTTCTCTCAGGACCTCCCGACCCGTGTTCTGACCCCTCTGCTCTAACGGGGTCAGGGGTCCTTTCTGGCAGGCATGCCGGGGGCCACACTGTCCCTCCCTGTGCACCAGAGCTGCCCACCTGGCAGCACTGACGCCATATCCTGTGGTTCGCTGGGCTGCGCCTGCGGGTTTCTCACAGTATGGTTGTGCCTTTTCCCTTCGCGATTAATCAGGGATCAGCGAGCATGGCTGGTCCCCGGGGTGGTGGCTTTGAACTCCCAGCAGACATGGAGCAGGTGCTTGTGATCAGGGCCTGCGGCAGGTCTGAGGGGCCCTCTGTGTTGGGTTTGCAGCTCCCTGAGGACCGGCCATGCTGAGGCTCCTTGGAGAAGACTGAAAAGAGGTCGCTCACTCTGTTAGCTTCACTGGGCAAGAGTGTGCCCGCGGCCCGTGTGAGGTCTTTGTCAGACGCATGGTTTCAAGGATAGAGCAGCACTCACAGTGCAGGAGTCTCAGGAGGCTGAGGCAGGGGGATCCCCGGAACCAGGAGACTGGGCCCAGCCTGGGCAGCATGTGAAACCCTGCCTCTTAAGAATAAAGTGATAACGACAACTTAAAAATAAAAACACTAAAGCTTTTAATTTTGATTAAGTCAAATATATTCATATTTTGTAATGAATCCTCTTTTTGACCTTTAACACCGAGTCACAAAGGTCATCTCCTGAGCCTACTTCTAGCAGTGTCACAGTTTCCCTGCACGGCCATCGCTGGCTGTCCTATGTGGTGGCAGGCCTCCATCTGTGGGCGGTTTGAGGGTAGGCTAGTCAGACTCTTTTCCCCTGCAGACGTCCTGCTCTCCCTAAGCACTTGTTGGAAAGACGTCCTTTCCCACGTGGTCACCTTTGTGACAACACAGCACAGTGTGGTCCCTCTGTGGGCTCCACTGGCCCATGCTGACCTATGGTATTCCCCTCTCCAGCACCACAGGTCTCACTGTTGCAATTCCCACAATCAGGAAAGAGCACTTCTTCAACCAGTGGTGCTTGGGAAAGGTCTAAGTGGGACCCTTACCTCCAACCACTTCAGCCATCGGCCGAGTCACTGACCCACACCTGTGACAGCCACTTAGGAGGCAGAGGCAGGAGAATCTCGAGTTCCAAGCCAGCCTCAGCAAGAAAAAGGTGCTAAGCAACTCAGTGAGACCCTGTCTCTAAATATAACACAAAATAGGGCTGGGTGTGGCTCAGTGGTCAAGTGCCCCTGAGTTCTATCCCTGGTACTCAAAAAAAAAAAAAAAAAAAAAGCCAGCCTAGCACCGAAGCTCTCACAGAACTGTTAGAGGCAATCCAACTAAAGAACAAAGGCTCTGAAGAAAGGCTTCTCCAAAGAAGACGTGCAAGGGACCAATAAAGGGCCTGAGGAGATGCTGGACATCATTAGTCCCTGGGGAAACGCGAACTGAAACCCAGTGAGAAGCAGCCTCCCCACCAAGATGGCCACGTCAGGCTCGTGGAAACAGCCAGAGCTGGCAGAGGTGTGGAGAGCAAAGCCTTCCGCAGGACGGTGCAGCCCGCGGACCACACTGGGCAGTTCCTCGAAGAGGCAGACCTCGAATCACCACAAAGCCCAGCATTTCCTCTCCTGGGCAGAGACCCAGAAGGGCCGAAAACTGGCGTCCTGACCACAGCTGGAATGTGGGATGTTCCAGCAACCAGCGGTGAAAGTGCTGGGCAGTCCAGGGCTGAGCAGAGACCGCTGCACTGCAGATGGGGGCTCGGCCAGTTCGAGAGAGAAGGGACCTCCCACACCTGGCAGGACGCAGGCTGCTTTGAACCTGATCAAAGCAGCCAGATGGTGTGATTCCATCAACATGAACTGTGCAGTGGTAACACCAGAGACAGAGGCGAGGGGCTGCCTAGGCTGGGCAGGACAGGCCGGAGGGCCAACTCATGCATGGGCTGCTTTGGGGGCAATAAAACGCTTTGTAACTAGACAGAGGTGATGACGGCCTAGCATGGAGAGGGAAGGCAGGATCGCGAAGCTGGACTGCTCACTTTAACATGGTGGATTGTATGATATGTGAATTTTACTTTGAGTTTTAAAATAAAAAATGGGGTGTCATGGCAACTGTGGAGGCTGAGGTGGGAGGATCACAAGTTCAAGGCCAGCTGCAGCAACTAAGCAAGATCCTATCTCAAAAAATAAAACAGGGCTGTGGATGTGGCTCAGTGACAGAGCCCCCCTGGGTCCAATCTCTAGTACCCCCCACCAAAACTGGAAAAGCACCAGTTCCCTATATTCTTATTTTTAAAAATTGTTATGGTGTTCTAACTTATTCATCTTTCCACTTAAATTTAGGACCTACTTGTCTATATCTTTCAAACACTGAGATTTTCAGTGTTCCTGTTAAATCCAGAGGTGAACTTGGTGAGGACTGCCGGGCTCGCCTGAGCCTGCCCCACTGTCTGCAGCCCACAGACACTATCTGCTTAAGCACTCACCATCTCCTTCAATTTCTTATGTCATTTGAAATTCTTCTGCCTTGAACCAGAAGTGGTTTACAGACATGCGATTGCTTCTGGATTGCCGGGGGACCCTTGGGTCTTGCTGACCTTGTGTTCATCCAGGTGGCTCTTCCCAGGCTCCGTGGTTTCTCTGTCGTCGTGAAAGGCCTGTCAGCTCTCCATTTCCAGCTCTGTGCCTTGTGTTTTCCTTGCATTACTTTGTTGATGACAGAAGTGAGCGTGGACCCCCATCCTCCCCCTGCTGGCTGTAATGTTCCTCCTGCACCTGGAGACGTTCTTTGCTGTCCTGGCTTTGCCCAGAGTGTTTGTCATGATGGATGTTGGATTTTATCCAATGCTAACTCTCCACTACTTGATAGAAGAGGGTTTGCAATTGCTTATTAATTGTTATTTATAATAGCTGCTGTTACAGTCTCTGAGAGATGAGCCTGACGCCTGAGTTATCTAGTGTTAGCGTCTATTGGCTGCCACTTCCTGTGTGAATGGAGGTCTCCCTAGTTCTTGTATGCTGAGTAATTTTGGATTCTATCCTGGAGTTTAGTAAATTTGATGAATAAGCCCTCTCTGGCTTTCTAAATCAGAGTACTGAAATCATTGTTCCTCCAAGTTTACCATGCACTCTGGTAGTCACCCATCTTCTATTACATGATTCACTCTTGATCAAGCATGTTCATCAAAAGCCTGGCTGATTCTCTCTTAGCCACGGGCCCCAGATGATGGAGACGCAGTCTCTGCCCCGCAGATCTTGCTTAACCAGCAAGTGAACACACTAGGCTATTCCCAGTAGTGACAGTATACAAACCATTATAATATCTAACTTTAACTGAGCACCTACTGTGTGCCAGGTACTTATCTGAGCATTTGTGAGGTGTGTCCTCACCTCAAAATAGCCTTGTGACTCTGTAGTCCCCACTTTACAGACAAGGAACTGAAGGGCACAGAGGCTGCTGCCCAGGACCTCATGTGGCCACACAAGTGCCTCCTGCATTATGCACTCATGAAGTGCTTTGCTACTCAGGCATCTCACCTTCTCTTGAAAACAGGAGGCACCAGCGCCTGCCAGAGAATCACCAAGGGCACAGCCTCCCAACACCAGGACAAAGAGCAGAGACCCAGCCACCGAGATCATAGCAGCAAACACACTTTCAGGCTCTGAGGGCTCCTGCCCCGGCTGCAGGCTTTGCAAACCTCCTGCCTCACTCCTTACATATCTGGGATGGAATGCAGGTGGCAGCAACAGTTCCTGGTTACTGAGGAATGCCCTGTGTAGGCTGGTGCCTCCCTGGCCCTGTCTGAGAGGCCTGAGGCTCCCAAGTCGCAGGCAGCACTGTGTGGGACCAGCTATGCCACTTTTCCCCAGGAGAGACATCTCCACTGATGCCACCCACTAATGACTGCATCCAGACAGCAACCTGGGCCAGTCAGCCTCCAGCAGCATGTGCTTGACAGTCTCTGTCCCATGTAGTTCTGTCCCCATTTCCCCATAGTGGAGGCTCAAGCACATGTCCATTCCTTGCTCCTGCGTCTGACCCAGCACCAGCCTACCCAGTGCCAGCCCTGCAGACCTTGAATACCCGACAACACCCCACATGCCCAGCAGTGGAGACACACTGACCTTTCCGAAGCTCAACCTTCCCACCTGGTGTGGGTCCCCTCTGACCATGAAAACAGTCACCAAAGAAGCTAAGCTCAGAGCGCCAGCTGCTGGCAAAGTCACACTGCCCAACAGGCAGAACAGGTCCAGCCTGGGGCCTGTGGGCACCTAGGCTCTCCCAGTGTGAGCCCCTCCCTGGGACAGGCTGGCAGCCCCTTAGCAGAACAGTGAGCCGGAACAGCCTCCTCTGGGCTCCTCGGAAGCGATGAGAAAGGGGTGAGCACCACCCTGCCCTCCTGCATGTAGTCTCTGTGGAGGCTGGGGTGGGCTGGACGGGGACAGAGGCCCCAGGACCCTTCTCTACCCTCTCTACCCTAAGCACCAGGGTCACCATCCAGCATCTCTGGCTTGCTCTGGACAGGGTCTCAGAGTCTCCACCTTCTGGGTGGCATGTACTTCTCCATTTTGAAGAGTGTCCTGAACCCAGGTGAGTGCCTGTAGTCCTAGCACCGGGGGCTCCTTGAGCGGGGTGGGGGTGGGGGCCTGGAAGCCAGACTGGGCAACCCAGTGAGGCAAATAGGGGCAGGAGGGGGGAAAGCAGGGAGGGAAGAAGAAACCCTCCACTCAGTCTTCATTGCTGATGCTGGGCATGGTCAGCAGTGGCTCATGGTCTTCTCCTCCACTCAACAACTTCCCCATGAGTGGGCACATCTGGCCATCAGGTAAAAGCTATGGTCAGCAGCCCTTTGCATCCCAAACCCCATCTCAGTCTCTGGCCCGAATAGAATACTCCACAGGAAGAGACCTTGACAGGAGGTGGCCTCAGCACCTCTACAGAGTCCCAGACCTGGCCTGCTACAGGCAACCCCAGGGGCACAGCTGGCCTTGACCCCCACCCAGAGGATGGGTTCAGGAGTTCTTCCCAGCATCCACACCTGGCACACATCTGCACCCAGAGAGGGCCAGTGTCATATAGGCTGAAGTGGCTGAGGAAGGATCTGGGCAGCCAGAATTGCAAGATCAATGTGAGCAGGACACACTCTAGTCAAAGTTCACTAAATGGGTGAGCACAGTTCCTGCTCTTTGCACTCAGAACCTGGAGGGCAGTGGTGCTCCAGGTGGCAAGACCAGAAGGTGCAAGGCCCTGTGGCAGAAGGAACATTGGGCTGTGGGCATGGGATGGTTGGAGCCAGGTCCTTCTGTTGGGTACAGAGCTAGGGGGTGCAAAGGCTACACCCTCAGTGACTTCCCATGTGCAGTTCAGGCCTGGCCTGGCCTGCCCTGGGGTTCCCCATCTGCTCCTCAGTAGCTCTGAGAATGTCCTTCCTCTGGCCTCCTGTGTGAGCTCAGGCCCTCACAGCTGGAGGAAGTTGGGGAGAAGATGGGCAAGGAAGAGTCTTCCAGCTCACCTTTGCTGGAGCCCCTACCTCTCATCACAGAAAAGAGCCCAGGGCTGCCAAGGGGCCACCTCTGAGGCTTGGGGGACACACCTGTCTCTAGCTTGGTATGGGGACATGCTATTTCTCCTTCCATCTCCAGGAGCCTGCTATGCTGTTAAGGAGCAGGCTGGGCATAGATAATATGGACATTAGCATTAGGCATTTGTGTTTGAGCACCTACTGTATGCCAACAAAATAAGGATTTCTCTGAGGGCTTGTGTTGTCAAGTCCCAGTCAGGCCTCTCAAGACAGGCCTCTCAAGGCTTCCTTGGACCCTGAAGCCACAGAAAATGCCCCATGCTCCAGGACCACTCTGCCAGACCACAGGAGTCCAAGAAAACCAAGTAGGAGCTGCAGGTCTGTCAGAGCCTGCACACAAGCAGCTGCAAAAAATCCTGCCCTCACAGTATCACCTAGAGGACCATCTGCCCTATCAGTGGCACTCGGTAGCCCCACCCACCTCTCCCATCCTACTCCAGGCCCTGGCCTCCTGGCTTTCCTCACCACCAGCCAGCACCATGCCTCAGGGTGTCTGCCTGAGCTTCTCACTCTGCTGAAAAGGGTCAGCTACCCTCCCTCCTTCCTCAGACCTCAGCTCAACCTGACCCCTACTCTGTCCACTGGGAGGCACACAGCAGGTCCAAACAAATTGGAGCAAGAAACAAAGAGAAAGGTACAGGGTCCCAGTCAGAGCCTACCTGTGCTCCCCCGGGGCTCCGACTAGCTCTTGGTCCTCCCCAAGCATGAAGGCCTCAGGCACAGGAATGACCTCCCCTCTGTGCCCTCCACTTCCTACCCTGCCACCCCACTGCCCCACTGCCCTACTGCCACCCGGCCCCATGGGCGGCTGGTTGCAGACGGGGTCTGGGGAACAGGTTGGGCCGCAGGCTCTAAAGCAGTGAGGGACACAGCAGGCTCCTCAGCTTCACACAGGCAGCCCCAGAAGGGTCGAGCTGGAGGACTTGAAGCACCTTTGGGCACCACGCAGTGGGCACAGCTGGGGAGAGAGATGCAGCATCAGGGACATGCATGGGCAAATGCCCTCTCTTTCCCTGGCGAGAGTGGGAGCAGAGACCAGTCCTAGTACTGGGGTAGGGTCTGTCCTTTAACCACTCCAGTCCCGGTCCAGGCCCGGACGCGCCCCCGACGGCCTCAGGCAGACTGGAGGCGAGCTAAAACAGGCGAGCCCGGGGCGGAGCCAAACAGGCTGGGTGGGGTCTCGGGGCGGAGCCTAACGGGGTGGGGCTGATCGGGCCTCGCAACGGGCGGGAAAGGGCTAACATGACAGGGCGGGGCCTTGAGAGGCGGGGCCCAAACGAGTCCCCGCCCCGTAGCGCTCCGCGCGTGCGCACCTCGCGCCCGGGACTGGACGGAGGAGCCGTGTCCTAGGGCCTCTGTTACCGATGGGCTCCGCGGCCTAGCGCCCAGGCCCCGCCACCGGTGACCGGGCACCGGGGGCTGCGAGGGGTCGCCTCCGAGGTACGGGCGCGTGGGCGGAAGGCGGGCGGGTGCTGGGCCAGGGCGAGCTGGGCGGCGCACAAAGCGCCTTTGTTCGGACTCGCACCGGCCGGGACTGGTTGGAGCCGCCCGGAAGCACCGCTGGGCGCGGGTGGAGGACGGCCCTCCGAGCGAGCGCTCGTGGGAGCCGTGTGACCAGGGCCGCGCCCCATGCAGGTCTCCACCAGCCCATAGGCGAAGCATGGCAGCCATCCCCTCCAGCGGCTCGCTCGTGGCCACCCACGACTACTACCGGCGTAAGTAGCCCCTTGCCGACCCCTGCCTAATGGAGCCCAGCACTGCTCCGTGCTGCCGGCGAAGTCCCTGTTGCTGACTGTCCTCCCGTCCCCAGGCCGCCTGGGCTCCGCGTCCAGCAACAGCTCCTGCGGAAGTGCCGAGTACCCTGGAGAGGCCATCCCCCACCACCCGGGTGAGAGCAGGTCCAGCGTGCACAGCCAGGCGGAGCATGGGGAGGGGTCTAGTCCTGAGCAGGCTCGTCACCCACTCTGCTTCTCTCAGGTCTCCCCAAGGCCGACCCAGGTCACTGGTGGGCCAGCTTCTTCTTCGGGAAGTCCACTCTTCCGTTCATGGCCACAGTGGTGGAGTCTCCAGAGCAGTGAGTCCCCCTTCCTGGGGTGGGAGGGCAGCAAAAACAAAGTCAGCTTCTGACACAATTCCTGCTCTCCCCCAGCTCGGAATCCACCCAGGCCTCCACCAGCATGGTCACCAGCGGCCTGGCTCCAGAAACCAGGAAGCAGCAGCCAGTCAACCAGCCGAGCCAGGCCAGCACTGGGTCTCAGTCCTGACCTGATTGGGGCTTCCAAGGTGCTAGGTCAAATCCTGCCCACTCCAGTGGGTAGGGTAGATGGGCTACAGCAAGCAGAGACCAGCTGGGTTCTTCCACATGGAGATGGCAGGCGCCAGGCAAGAGACCCCTTCTTTCCAAATCACAGTGGGCTTTTCTGACCCACATAACTGTGCCTTGCTCAAGCAGAAAATAAACTCCAAAGAGCGGGCAGCCCCAGTGGTGTGTCTGAGAGGTTTCTTAGTCTCTCCTGATCCCTCTGTTAGTGGCTGGTCCTGTTTACCAGACCTTCCTGGGGGCCTTTCTCAGGGACCTTACAGTGAGGCCCCATCTCAGGTCTGATGAGATGTTCCATACAAGTGGGCCCAAGCAGATGGGGTACCTTGCTTCAGAATGGCAGGTAGTTCTGGAGCTGGACAAGGACAACTCAGGGCAGTTGCTGTGGCCACTGTGGGAGGTTGGGGTCCTGGCTATGTGTCTGGGACCCCTCTGTTAGAGAAACTCGATGTCCCATGAAGAACTCCTTTGGGAAGAGTTTGACAAGGCCATCCCTTAATGCCAGGGAGGTGGTGGGGTAGTTAGGACTGAGGCTGGCCTTCTCAGTTGCTTTCTGCAGAGGTGTTGTCCCCAACCTTGACAATGCTCAGGACAGGCTGAGACTGGGGGCTGCAGGCATGAGGGGTGGGGTGGAGAGGCTCCTCAGGTAGCCTCAGTGTAGTTGGTGGACAGAAGAGCTAGGCAGGGTAACTTAAGGCCAGCAGAGGTAAGGGAGCCCCCACAGGCAGGGAACAGAGCTGTGGATGGACTCAGCAGGCCTTCCTGTCCCCTATGCTAGAAATAACTACCAGAGTCCATGGAAGTTCAGTGGCCTATGGTCCCTGATAGCTGAGCCTCCCTCCTGCCTTCCCGTAGGAGTCCAGGCTCCTGTAGTGTGGATGCAGCTTCATTCAGACTCCCAGGCCAGGCGGCTAGTGCTGGAGCAAGTGGGGACTCCTTCCCACCCTAGATGGACCCAGGAAAGGGAGGGTATTCCAAGGAGTAGCCTGGGCCCCAGTAAGTCTTTCTAGCCACAGCATCTGGACAAGGCCCTCAGAGGCAGCTGTAGAAACCCACCCCAAGTTTTACCTCTTGAGACACTATAACAGTGGACACGTTAACGAGAGAAAAGCATACAGAGTTGTACAGTTCAAGTTTTGTGTGATACGGAATCCTTAAGAATGAAGACCCAAAACAGTAATCTGGGTGTTATCATCCAGAAAAGCTTAACCTGAAATGCTTTTGATTTCAAACTCATTTTTTTGGATGGAGATATCTGCAAGACCACTGGCCAAGTGTCCGTGATCTGAAATCCCAGGTGCTCAGGACCGAAGCTCTGGGCTCCAACTCAGTATAGGACAAGAGGCCCACCCTGTGAGAGCCTTGGGAGAGAAAGCCAGAGAGTGATGCCCCTGGATCTGCCGCCTCCTGCTGCCACTGTCCTCTCTGTTTTCTCCAAGCTGCATAAGTCCCATTGGGAACTTCCTGGGAAGAGCCAAAGATCTAACAGGTTAGAGCAGGGAGCACACAGTCTGTCCCCTCTCGGAGGTGCTGGCTTCCCCACAGCTGGGCTCTGTGCATGCCCCATGGGGTCAGGGATCAAGGAAGAGGCTGTAGTAAGAGTAGCTCGAAGGCCTGTCGAGCCCAGAGATTCTACTCCTTGGGCCTGCAGCATCTTCAGGTAGCACCTGGCAGGCTTTCTGGTCTGCTGCTGGTGTATCACCAAGGTGGTCCACACATGAGTCATGATTTAAGTCACTACCAAGTCATCCAGCTACAGTTTCTAGAGCTTCAGGAAAGGGGCGGATTTAATGTTTAGTGATTCTAAGCTATAATCTTGGAATTTGGAAATGCTGGTGTGGAGAGTGGTAGCCATATACTGGAGACAAGTATTCAGGATGCAGTCAGGATAACGGGATCAAGAGAACACAGGGACATGATGCTGCTGCTTTAGGAAGCCAAGCCCTGGGCCTGCCCCTGTGGCCTGGGTGTGGCAGGGGGTGGGGTGGGGTGGGTCCTCTTACCAGTCTCCCTAATGCATCTCTGAGTTTCTAGGCCTGCAGGAAGCAACATCCTTTTTCACTCTGAGGCCATCATGTCTCCAAGGTCCCATGCCAGTTCTTCCCAAGGACCATGAGGTCCATGTATCTAGTTGCAGCTGGAAACAGGACACCACAGCCCAAGTTTGGCAACAGCCAGCATCCACATTTGTGTCTGTCCCAGGGAAAGCAGGGCCTTGGCACACAGATGGCTATGTTGCCCTGAAAGCAGGGATGCTTGCTAATAGTTTGTGACTTCTGGAAGGATCAGGGAAAAAAAGCACAAATATTTTGCCTTTGTTCACAAGTGTTTCCCAAGTTGCTGCAGGCGGGGTTCTCAAATCAGGAAAACTATAGTAAGGGACCAGCAATGTTAAAATCGTAAAAAAAAAAAAAATGGTCACCAGTTGATTCTGTTCTGGGTTGGTGATCCTTGTGGGTTCATCTTGGGGCAGCCTTGAGCCCTCAGTTCTCTCCAGGGTCCTTTGTCCCCCTGACACTGCCAGAAGCCTATACCAGAGCACCTGTCAGTCTCCATGGGACCTTGAAGGAGAAGTATTTGGACCATAGCTGATTGCAAATGTTTTCCTTATGATGTCGGTGAATGTGAAGGAACTTAAGAAAGCCATGATTAAGGATCTGATGAGTTGATTACATCAGTTATGCAGTTGACAAGGAAATGTGGTTATTTCTATGGCAACAGCATGCTGACATGACAGCAGGTTTCTGCAACACTCATCAGCACCAACTGCAGCACAGACTACTGTAAATACAGCCCAGGGAAGGGTTGGCTGTGAGGGGAGCACAGATGAGCCTGGTGAACCTAATTTCTCCTGTGTAAGCTGAGATGACTTTCTCACCCCTCTGTATACTGGAGATTGAACCCAGGGCATTCCACCACTGAGCCACATCCCCAGCCCTTTTTATTTTTATTTATTTATTTTTGGGTACCAGGAATTGAACCCTGGGGGGCACTTAACCACTGAGCAACATCTCCAGCCCTTTTTTTATATTTTATTCAGAGTCAGGGCCTCACTGTAATTGCTGAGGCTACCCCTGAACTTGCAGTCCTCCTGCTCAGCCTCCTGGGTTGCTAGTGTACACACCTCCACTTCTGGCTGTGTCCAGGGGGCATTCTGGAAACTCAAGGTCAAAGTTCAAGATCAAAGGGACTTGATTTAGACTTTGGTTTTAGACGTTGTCAATCATGCCAAAAGATTTGGTAATTGATTTAATCAAATTGACAAAAGATTTTTTTTAAAGACAGACTTAGCATACTTGGCCCTCTTGATCATGAGAAGATGCTTTTCAGTAATCGAAGACCTAGTAAAAGCAGTGAAGCCCAAGAAGCTGTGTTTAAGCAAAGTCCTGTCTCCTGGCCAGTCACCAAGGCATAACAAAGGGCCTTTCACAGAGCCAGCTCCAGTGCACCTCTGTGCTGTCACCCCTGAGGCTGATTTAGTGAGCTTTGGTTACAGGAGGGGAGGGTCTGTTTCCGTGAATGCTTTATGTTTTAAATACCCCTGTGACAACCAGTCCCTCTGCTTTAGGACAGGCTGATCGCTACCTCTCAGCCAATCAAAGAGCATCATACTTCTCTTGTGTACGTCGTATACAGGATTGTTTCCTTGTTATTTCTAATGGTTTCAACTACTATAAACCATGATTTCAAACTCAGAAACCCTAGATTCTCAGGGAAACCAGGAAGTAACTGAACCACACCCGCCAGCCTCCACTAGAGGGACGCCAGTTCCCAGTGCATCCCTTCGTCCTCAGTACAGCCGCTGCACCTGCAGACAGACCCCTTGCACTCAAGTGCTCCACATCTCTTGAGACCCCAACACCAAGTGGGAGCTCCAGCGCATGCATCTCCCTGTCACCGGTGTGCTAGTGTTCTACAGGGGAGCCACCCAGGTGCTGGGTAAAGGGTGACCGGTGGGTTTTTGTTGCTTTGTTTTTTGGGGGTACTGGGGATTGAACCGAGGGACACTTGACCACTGAGTGGAGACAGGAGGATCACGACTTCAAAGCCAGCCTCAGCCTCACTCAGCTACTTAGTGAGGCCCTAAGCAACTTAACTAAAGAAATAGAAAGGCAGGGGATGTGGTTCAGTGGTTAAGCACCCCCGGGTTCCATCCTTGGTACAAAAAAAAGAGAATCATTGACTGTGTTTCTGAGTTTGGGGATACTTATATGAACACTCACTCTCTCCAAGCAATCTGGGTAGAACTCCTCCCAGGGGTTTTATAGACCACCGTGGGGACGCCCTTAGAGGGCAGTGCCACTCATATCTGGGAGGCCGCACCAGGCTCTCCCTTCAGACCATCAGTGACCCAGAGACAAACATGGTGGGTTTTCTCCACCCGTATTTTTAACCAAGTTGTGTTTTTGTCCAAAAATGAGAGGTTCCGATTGCCCAGACTGGATAAAGCTCTGTGCCGCTTTTCTGGGGAAAAGACTTCTTAGACTTCATCTCAGTTTTCTCGCGTCGATGGTTACTTCCCTGAAGTCTGTGTTTAAGACGACAACTAACATTTTAGAGGAGATGGCATAGAAAGCTTTCAAAGGCAAAAGGATGCTTTTCTTGAGAGGTCTTGGGTATGTTCATCTGTGGCCAAAGGACCACGTTGGAGGCTGGTGGCTGGGGAGACAGCCAGTGAGGGCATTTGGCCAGGCCTGCAGCCTGCTGCTTGTCAGAGTCCTGTAGCTGCTCTGCTGCTTCCTCAAGTCCCCACGTGCTGTGTTTGCTGTGCCCACCATCATGTCAGTAAACTAAAGGACCACACTTCTCCTCAGTTGAGGTCCAGGACAGCCAAGACCTGGCCAGGCAGCCCCCAAGGCATCTCAGAGTGGGTTCTCGTACCTGGTGAAGCCAGAGAGTCTCTCCCACAGGGCTTGGAAGCAAGGCCTCTGCTCTGGGTCCCTGCTCCAGCAGGAGCACATCAGCCCGTACACAGGAGGTGGGCACTCCAGGGGGCAAGGCATGCGGTAGCCAGCGTCCACCCTCAGGAAGGCTTCGTGGTTGGACATGCCTGTTGCCAGTGGGACAAGAGGGGCTGAAGAACCAGGAGGCCAGTGCCCACCCTCCACCACCTGGAAGCCACACCCAGTGGCCTGCCGCCCCTCCCCAGAAGCCTTCTCTGAAGCATGACCACCACTGTGTGCTGGACGTTTTCCAGCGTAGTCTGCCTCTAACGACCTCCCCTGGACAGTGACTCCAGGAAGTGGCCCCAGACACAGGGATGGACATTCCTGAATGCTCAGCCAGTGTACAGGTGTGGTGTTCCAGATGAGGCTATCAAGGAAGCACCTCCTGCCAGCCCCGCTGGCCACTCAGGACCAGCCCAGTCAGGAACACTGGGGCCGTACCTGGGTAAGGTGTCTGACCCCTGCTGAAGATCTCATGGAGGAGGACCCCGAAGGACCAGACATCAGATTTGATGGAGTAATGCCCTAGAGAGAGTGCCTCAGGGGCTGTCCACTTGTAGGGGATGCTGTGGTCATGGGAGAGGTAGATGTCCTCCTGCAATCAGACAGGGTAGGGTGGGCCATGGAGGACTGCCTGCACCATCTCCCCACAACACACACAGGCGTAGGAGCTAAGGTCTGGGTAGGCAAGTCAACAACACACTGTGTTGACCACTGTCTGAGCCACTGGTGGCCACTGCTGCTAGACCAGAGGGCTCAGACCCCGAGTGCTCTGATTTAAGGCCATGCTGTGTGGACAGAACCCCTGCCAGTTGTGGTAACCAACTCATCTTGCCCATTCTGGGTTCCCATGGGAAAGGAGGTCCCTGCCCTGGGCCTTGCCCACTGAGGGCCCTACCTTGATGAGCCTGGCCAGCCCAAAATCCCCCACTTTGCAGATATTATTCTCCCCCACGAGGATGTTCCTGGCAGCCAGGTCCCGGTGAACATAGTTCTGTGACTCCAAGTAGCACATGCCCTCCGCCACCTGCGATGCAAGGTCCACCAGCTCCGAGATGGGCAGGGCTTGCTTATCAGAGTCTGTGGGGCAACAGGAGGCCAAGGTCAGTCCTCACCTGCTAGCTGTGAGGCCCTGCAGGGGGCTGCTCCTCAGCTGGAGCCAAGGGCAGCTGGCCTGGTTGACAGTGTGGCTGTGGGCAGCCTTTCCAGAGGCGGAGACCATGGCAGCCGGCTCTGCCTGCAGCTCCTCCAGGTGGAGGAGCAGGGCTCCCCACACTCCAGACTGTTTCTGAAGAACACTGGATCCCACAGAGACCACCTGCAGTGGTCACTTCCTGCGTGAGAATGTGGGCTACGAGATTGCAGGCCTGGGTGTCTCAGAGTGGTGGTGTTTAGACATATCCACCCCAGGTGCACACTGCTGGGTGGCACCCTACCCTGGGGAGTCTCCTCCCATCTCATTGTCCAGTTAGGCCATCTTAGTGGCCAGCATTTAGCTTGGCTTTTGTGTTGAAGGAAACGGGAGCTTTTTGACAACGACCTGGGAAAGCAAGATGCGTGTCCCTGTGTGGGCACGTGTCCCTGTGTGGGCATGTCCTCTTGCATACACGTGTATGATGCGTTGGCTGTGGGTGTGCACACGTGTAAGCATGTGGGCATGTCCATGCATGTACATGTGCATGTGTGTAAGAATGCATGGTCGGTGTGCACACATGCGTACATGGGGGGGCACATTAGTGCATGTGCACATTGAAACACCAGCAGGAGGGACCACAGTCCAGGAGGAGAGACGAGCTGGGGACTGAAGCAGGTCTCTGTGAGGGCTGCCAGCTGTGCCAGGTGTTCTGTGAAATGGCCTCGGTTGACACAGCTTTTCTTGTCTGTACTTAGTGAAACTTTCACAAGGAGCACATGGTAGATTTGTTATATGTTGGGTTATTTCTCTTTTTTTAATATTTATTTTTTACTTATAGGTGGACACATATCTTTAATTTATTTTTATGTGGTGCTGAGGATCGAACCCAGGGCCTCGCACGGGCTAGGCAAGTGCTCTACCTCTGAGCCACAGTCCCAGCCCCTCTTGGGTCATTTCTTAAACCAGAAAACAATGATGTGTGTCTTAGAGCTCCCTGGGTGTCTGGCTGGGGTCACTTCTCACCTGCTGCCCAGGGCCTCCAGCAAGCCCGTGTCACTCTCATGCAGGGAAAAGAGGGCCCAGGATCCTGCCCACTTACCCCGCAGCAGCTGCAGCAGGCTCCCCTTGGGCATGAGCTCCGTGATGATGTAGACGGGGTCCCCTAGGGACGCCACTGCATACAGCGCCAGGATGTGCCTGTGCCGCAGCTGCTTCATGGCCTGGATCTCCCGCTGGAAGGTGTTCTGGTGCAGGAGGTTGTCTGGGGACGCACAGCCTTGGTGGGCACATCCCTCATAGAGAGGCTCCCAGCAAGAGGCCCAGCCCCGACACGGTCGCTCAGGAAACACCGACTTCCATAGTCAGGCCCGGAGCACCCAGGCTTTGGGGGCCCCATCTGCTTCCGTCCCTCCCTGCCTGAGCCAGAGCCTTAGAGCTGGACACTCCCAGGTCCTCCTGGGTCAGGCCCTGATTCCTCAGGGTGGGGTCCAAACGTACTGTGGCAGATTTCAGGTGGACCTTTTCAGATTTCCAGTCATGCATTTGAGTGGCTTTCCATTACCTTGAGAATTCAACCTTCTGTTTTGTAATCAGTGTGTTCAGGTGAGGACACAGGTGGCACCCCTCGGGCATGCTGCAGGTACCCCCAGCTGGTGCACTGGGGCCCCCTCCCTGAGCAGGGACAGGCCAGAAGTCTCCATTGGCAGGACTGATGGGGACATGTGGTAAACAGAGCCCCCAGCTGGATCCACTCACCTCGGGAAATCACCTTAATGGCCACTCGGACCTGGTCTTTCCAGAGCCCTTCAAAGACCTCCCCAAAATAGCCAGCGCCCAGCTTCCGGCAGAGCGTGAACTCCTCCCTTGGCCTCTCCCAGTTGGCCCAGTGGGGCAGGGGCTCCGACTCGTGCTGGAGGGACAGGCAGGAGGCACAGGAAGGGAGGGGACACTGGCCCTGCCACTGGCTTGCACTCAGGAAGAGCCTTGGTCTATCCTTAACCTTGGGGCAGCTCAGGAGTCTGAGTGGCCCATGCACATGTCTCTCTCCTGCCCCCACCAGTGACTCTCCTGAGGCCAGTGGCCAGGGTGACCTTCTTCCCTGGCTTCCCAGAGCCAGGACCCAGCAGGAGCTCAGCTGACCTCTGGTGGGTCAGGTTATAAAAGTGACCAGGAGAGGGGGGCATCTCCTGGTCCCACTCTACCCGTGCTCTGCACTGTACCTTGCCTGGCCCTGAGCAACCACACCATGGAAATACAGGGGCCTACCTTACAGCAGGGCACAGTCAGCCGCAGGCCATGGGACAGGCTCTGGGCCTTGTGGTAGTCCAGGAGCTCAGGCAGACTGGGAAAGGACACTGCCTCATTCAAGTGTAGCCGGCCAGAGCGCCGCCAGATCCTGTAGTGCCGCACAACCTGAGCGTCCCGCACTGGGTGGCAGGACAGAGGAAGCCATCAGCCCGTCCCCACCCTGCGTGCTCTCCACCCTACCTGCTCTAAGGGCCTAGGGTCTAACGGTCGCTGCTGGACAGCACTCACCCTCCTTGGGCCCTGCTGGGCCCTGCCCCAGGATGACCTCCCAACTCTGCCTGGATGATGGCTGCCCACACTCCCAGCCCCACTGAGATTCCAGAGCCAGCGGAGGCTAATCTGCTCCCCACACACCCCTGCAGAGCTGGACACCTGTGGGTCAATGCTCCCAACAGTGGACGGCCACAGGCAAGGCCAGCAGGAAAGGACCTCAAGAGAGCTTTCTCCCATCAGTGAGAGTCACTCGGGCTTCTGCCCCAAAGGAGGCAGGTGGAGAGGCTCAGAGCTGCCTGGGTGAGCACCAGATGTCCCACACCTCGAAGTCGAAGGGCAGCTGGGTGTGTATGGCCAGGAGGTCCTAAAGCCAAGGAGCCCTGGCAAGCAGGTACAGGCGAGTGGAGGGCTAAGAAGGCTGTACCAGAGAGAACGTAGTCTGCTCCCAGCTTCCCGCTGACCCGGATCAGGAAGGCACCAGTGGGGTTGCCCTCCGCCTGTAGCTGGTGCACGGCCTCTGAACGGGAGATTTGGCCAAAGAACCACCTGCAGGGGAGGAGACAGCCTGTGTCTCAGCTGACCCAACCCCACCCACCCCGTATCCCAGCCCTGAACAAGCTGCCCTCCCATGCTGCCCGGACCCTGCAGAGGCCTCTACCCACGCAGTCCCCAGTAGCTGGTTCTGGATACCAATGACCCAGGCAGGAGAAAGGTAGGCACTCCCCATCCTGCCCCAATGCCCTGTCTGTGGTCAGAACCCCCAGTAGGCTTGTGGTCCTTCTGCTGCAGGACTAGGGCACAGATGCACAGCCCCAGCCTTAGGAATTCAGCTGAGCAGCAGGGCTCCCAGGCACACATAGCACTTGAGCACACACACTCATGTGCACAAGTACACTGAGGCACCACACACATTTACATTGCACTCACACATGTGCACATGTGACCACAGTGTGCTCACAGTGCACCAGGGCACACACACATGCAAAAGCGTGTGTGCGCTCAGCTCGTGTGCACAGATGCACTTGCACATTCATGCACACATAAGCACACACAAGCAGACACACTGACACGGCTGTAGCTTTGCTCACATGCACCCTCCCACAGCACATGCTGGTTCTCAGCATGAGGGCATGGACAAGCCCTGGACTGTGGACTGCAGGGTGGGGCCCTCAGAGTTCCCAGGTGACCTTTGCCCTTCCCTGGGTGACACTGACTCCCTCAAGAGCTATGGCCCACCCTGAGGACACCCCTGATCCAGAACCCCTAGGGGTCGACCCCTCATTTGCTATGAAACTTTATCTCCTCTGTGCTTACCTCTGCCCACCCTGCCTCTTCTGCACACCTCATGCGTGCTGGGTCCTGGGCTTAAGGGCTACTGAACCTGTGTGCTGGCCACCTGGACCCTACAACCCTTCACGTCTCACACCCTCTGCTTCTGAGATGACCCACTTGCAGCTCGATGCACTGCTTTGCATCTCCCTATGCATACTCCCAATCTTCTGCATGCAGTAGGTGCTCAATGTGGGTGCTGAGGAGAGTTGGGCTCTCAGAAACACAGGCAGCAGGGACCCGTCCTGTTAGGGAGGTCTTTGAAGGGTGCTGGAAAGACCAGGTCCAAGTGGCCTTTAAGGTAATTTCCCAAGGTAAGTGGATCCAGCTGGGGGCTCTGTTTGACCACATGTCCCCATCAGCCCTGCCAATGGAGACTTCTGGCCTGGCCCTGCTCAGGGAGGGGGCCCAAGTGCACCCCAGAAGCCATGGTCCTCAGGTACTGTGGACATACCCACCTCAGCTGCCCTGTAATCCATCAAAGCCTCCTGGGCACCCAACTGTGGTGGGAACAGGGACAGCCAGCGTGGCTGCTGGGAGGGGACACCTCACAGACGCATTCCCATACCTGGCCCTGGCAGGCCAATGGGTGTGCCTAGGTGCTTTCCTGCTCCCATAACTAGGCTGCATGTCTGGTTCCAGTTGTTGGGAAAGTGAGCAGACTTTACACCCAGAGCCCTGGACTCCCTCATAGACTTTGCCACTGGTTACCAGTCCCCCAAAAGCCCACCCTGGACCCTTCTGTCCTCTCCAGGTCCAGCAGAGCAGTTCCCATGACCAGAGAGTGGCTGTGGGGTGTCCTAGGGAAGCATGGTCTCCAAATGTCACAGAGCCACACACCCCCAGCTCTCCCAAGTGCCAGGACAGGAGGGTCCAGAGACAGGGCCCATCTGGATGCACGGCCCATCATGGGATACAGGAAGGACAGAGCCAGGGTTTTCACACTCCCAGTTTCCCCAGGCCCCCAGTGCCCCTGTCCACTCTTGCACACAGCTGCCTGCCCTGCCACGAGCCCTCACAGCCCAGGGACACTCACGGCTCAGACTCCCTGGCCTCCTCCTCTGCCAGGTAGTTGCAGGGCACATAGCCCTCAGCAAGGGCCGCACCTGCAGAGTCCAGCAGGGTGGCCCACCACCACTGCTCCTCCTTCCTGGTCACGTGGAAGATGTCCCCCTGCCGGAAGCTCAGCTCCTCATTTGTCCTTGCCTCAAAGTCCCAGAGGCCCACATACTTGGGGCCTAGGTGGACCTGGTCCCGGGACACCATAGCAGGCACAGTAGCAGGACAGGGCTGTGAGCTGGGAAGGTCAGAAAGCTGTCCCTGACAGGCCAATCCCAGTCACTTCCTCATCACCAGACAGGCCAGCCACACCCGCACCCACGGGGGCTGGCCTATCCCGGGCTCCACCCTGGAGCCCCACCAGTCTCACACGCCCACCTGCTGGCCCAGCAGCCACATGGGAGGGAGGCGGAGCCACCCACGGACCAGGACATCTCATGCAGGTGTCAGCAGAGCCAGGGACCTTTGGGGGTGAGTCCTGGGTCCCAGGGGCAGTAGGAGGGGGCCAGAGAAGGCATCAGTGAGGGCTGTGGGCAGATCGCTAGAGGTGGGCAGATCGCTGGAGGTGGCCAGCTGCCTCTTCACCACAGACTAACGCAGGGAGCTGCAGGGGGCACCTCCGTGGGCAGCCCCCACAGTCAGGGTCACCCTTGGGGGGGCGCAAGAGGGGACTGAGGTGGACTCAAGGAAGAGGCCGCCTGGGGGGAGGGGCCCAGGGCCAAGAGCAGCATGCCAGGGCCTGGGTGTCCATACAGCCAGTGGGGGTGCCGGCAGCTCTGGCCCGCCCTGTGAGGACACTCAGATAATCCCTCCTGCGGAGCCACCCTGGAAAGGAAGGCTGGGCCAGGGCTCAGGCAGCTGGGAGACCAACAGGGGATGGGGACATGAAGGGCCAAGGGACCAGGAGGGTGTACCCTTCCCGACAAGGACACATGGGGGCGTCCAAAGACCATGAGCTGCGGCCTGGAAGCACCTCACTGCCAGGGAACCCCTCCTCCCTCCCTGCACCCGCCTCCAACCCTGCCTGGCCCCACCTCCCCATTCCTAGCAGCCTCCCACTACCCAGCCCCCACCCAGCCCCGCAGCGAAACTGACACTCTGCCCCTGCTCCCTTTCCCGGGGTGACCTAGACCATCTTCCTAGCCTGCCGACCCTGCCCTGACTCCTCCAGGAGCACCTCCCCAGGGGTTTGGAGGTCAGCTGTGAAGGGGACAGGAGGGGGTGGGGAGAGGAAGTCACCAAGTCTGTGCGGAGTGACCAGGGGAATCACGGGCTAAGCTGATTGAACTTTTCCTTTTGGTGGTGCTGAGGACAAGGCCAGGACCTCACCTGTGCCAGGCAAGTGCTCTGAGCTACAGTTCAGCCTTTAGACATATATTTTTTTAAGAGAAATAATGGCACTTCCACCCACTTCATCTGAGACGAAGGAATGTGGATTATTTGGCAGGTTCATGGACAGCTCAGGCAGCCCAGCTCACTTTTCTCCAAGGTGAGGAAGGGGCTGCAGAGGACCCAAGTCAGAGGTCAGACGAGGAGGGGAAGGACATCAAGGGGAGGCGTGTCTGGATGTCCAGCTGGCCCGGGGAACACAGATTTTGCACACCGGCCTCTGCCCCTGCCTGCTCCAGTGCCCTCAAGCCTTGGACCTGAGCTGTGTCCAGAAGCCTCTGCAAGTCCTTGGGAAAATGTGTGGGAGATTCCAAGATTTACCAGGAAGGAGGAATCCCCAGCCCCTGCTGGGGACCCAGAAGGGTCAACCTGCCCAACCCATGGCTGACAGGACACCCAGGAATGTGCCCAGGCCACAAACAAACCTGCCTCTGTGGGATGGCCTCCTGCAGAGGCCTCCCATCCCAGAACAGGTGCCAGCCCAGGTCCCCAAACTCCAGAAACAGGCTGAGCCACCCCAGAGCCCAGGCCACCCTGGCTATGTGCTGGGGAGGTGCCTGAGACTTTGGCTCAGGGCCTTGCCTCTCCAGCCCAGTGCCCCACCCTCCTGGGGTGGGGGGGTTGGGAGCTGCAGGCCCAGGCAGAAGTATGGCCCAGAGGTCGGGAGTGGGGGCCCCAAAAGGGCTCAGCCCAAACCCCTCTGCTGCCGCCACCCACAGGGCTGGTACCCAGTGTGGCCTCCAAGGCACTTAGATCTCCCCTTTCCACCCAGCACAGCCAGGCTCAGCTGCGTCCCCAGAATGACAAGCCTCCAGGGCTCTCCTCTGTACGTGCTGCCCTGCCCTTGGTCCCCTGGGACCACTCTGCCTCCCTCCAGGAGGCCGACTGTGCCAGCCCTGCGGAGCCACTGCTTTGCCTGGGGGGTGGTCACTTCGCACAGAGGGGTTCCTGTTCCCAGCTTCCTCCTATGCCAGCACATGGGCATGGCCTGTCATCAGTGATAATGAGCAAACCGGCCTCAGAGCTAAGCCTGAGCTCTGTCCCTCTAGGAGATGGTGAGCTGAAGCTATCTTTCTGTCCCTACAGCCTTAGGGGCACAGCTGCAAACCTGGGCTCCCAGGGACAGAGGGTGATCTTAGGAAACCCTGGATGAAACCCCCAGCCTCTGTGTGCCACCCCTGGTATCCTGTGGTGTGGGGTAGCCAAGGGCCAGCCACACGGCCCTGCCCAGCTCCTCGTTCCCAAAGAATCCCACCCCCGACAAGAGTATGCCCATCTGGGATTTGGTCTTCCCTGGAGTGGGCTGGCAGCTGGCAGCTAGCACACACACAGCACCTGCCCCACTCCGCCCACTACCCATCCTGGGAACAGACCTCAAGTACAGCTCGCTTGCCCTAGAAACAGTCTCATGCTGTCCACCAGCAACCCAGCCTGTCCTCCTGGGTCCTGAGACTTCCCACCTCAAGCCCAGCCCACTGGCTCTGCTCCAGCCCAGAGCAGGGCTGTGACTGACACCTACAGCCTGTCAGTTCCTGCCAACATCCACCGAGTTCACTCTGTGGCTGCTCATTTTGGGCACCAGGGTGTCCTGGGGGTTCTGCTCTCTCTTCCACCTTTGTTAGCAGGATGGACCTCCTTCAGCTCCAGCGCCTGGTTCTGGGCTTGGGGGTCAGCGTGTAACACATCCATGCCCATGTCTGAGTCAATCAGAACATCTTTACTGGGTGTAGCCACATGTGCCAGGTTTGCCAGTGCCTACAGGGGGCAGGAGACAGTGCCAGCCCTATGTGCACACATGTGCCATTGGGTCTGCCTGGGCGCCCCAGCACTGGCCACTTAAACTCACAGTGGGACGTGGGGGAATCTTCCCCTCCTTCACCCTGGGAAGGAGTCAAGGAGGACCCGCACAAGGCCAGCTGCGGCCTCTCCACCCAGTGCCTCTGAGGCTCTACTCTGTGCTTCCTCTGTCCTGGAGACACCAAGCACACAGGCCACATCAGGCAAAGGACACTCTGCCATCTGGGTGGGTGTGGGTGGCTAAGCTCCATCTGCAGGTGTCCAGGTCCCTACGTGTCAGCACAGGAGGCCCACAGCTGGAGTGGCTGGTTGGGTTCCCAGCTGTGCAGCCTTGACCTGGGGTCACCCTGCAGAGAGCATTGGCCCTGGCCGCCACCCATGGCCAGAGCCCTGGTCACAAGAGGGCCAGGTGGAGGCGCCTGTGCATGGTGCCCAGCTTCTCCCACAGCATGGCAAAAGTGGGCCGCTCCTCAGGGCTGTCCTTCCAGCACCTCAACATGAGTGTGTAGACCCCCGCTGGACAGGCGGCTGGGCAAGGCAGCCGGTATCCTCGGCTGATCTGCTGCAGTGTCTCCTGGTTAGACATTCCTGGGGAGGGGGTGGATATGGAGTGGGAGCTACCTTGATTCTGTCTGGGTTCGCTGTGGAGACCTTGCCCAGCCTAGTAGCCTGCTCTCCACCAGCCCCTCCAGGCCTCAGAGCACAGGCTGAAGCCAGGTACCCTCCAAGGTTCAGCCCTCCCAGGGCCGGATGAGCCTCCTCCCTCAGATCAAACTTCTTCCAGAAGAGGCCTTGGCTCTCTTTGGGTAGGCTGCACACCTTCATAGGGACACTGGCCGTAGGTGAAGATCTCGTAGAGCAGGATGCCAAAGGACCAGATGTCTGACTTCTGGGTGAAGACACAGTAGTTGGCGGCCTCAGGTGCCGTCCATTTGACAGGGATCTTGAAGCCACTGCTTGGGGAGTAGACATCATCCTGGGGGGGTGAGGGGAGGCCAGTGGTGGGGCAGGAGCAGAAGTGCCCTCCTTGACCGTGGGCTCAGGAGTCCAGAATCCCCACTGACCTTGAGCAGTCGGGCCAGGCCAAAGTCAGCCACCTTGCAAGTGAGGTCATTGCCCACGAGCACATTCCTGGCAGCCAGGTCCCGATGGACCACACGCTGCTCCTCCAGGTAGCCCATGCCCTCGGCCACCTGGCAGGTGAAGCTCAGCAAGAGCGGCAGGCTCAGGGCCTGGCCCTCGGGGCCTGCAAAGGGAAACCAGCTCAGGGACCAAAGGCTAGAGAATGGACTTCATGAGAGTCAGGCAGGCAGATGCCTGCTCAAGCCTCTTGACCCTTCTGTGCCTCAGTCTCCTATTCTCTAAGATGGCATGAGAACAGCCCAGTAATGCCAAAGTGGGCAGTGAGCAGGACAGGAAGAGCAAGTCCTGTGCCTCCATGTGACTGCTCAATGCAAGCTGTTTCTTGGCCATTGAGTCAAAACCCTGAGACTCTAGGGTAGAGACTCAAGAGAGGAGGATGGGGTGCCCGGGGGCTGGGTTGGGTCCATAGACCTTATACAGAGCTGGTAACCCATGTGGGACCCCTGTTCCCGGTAGACTCCAGGCCCAGCCTCAGAAACACATGTCTCTGATTGTCCCTCAGCCAAGCCCAGCCCTGGCCCAGATCCTGGCTCCCAACTCCCTGCTGGCCAGAGACCCAACAGGAACTGGTGTCTGCAGCCTGGGCCACACATGTTCAATCAAGAGGCCTGACCCACCACCAATGGCCTGCCACCAAGGGCCCCAGGGACAGCCTCCATGCAGAGGGGAGGGCATCATCCACACTCAACCAGAAGGATATGGCCAGCATGGCAGGGCAGCACTCACTGCCCAGATAGGACTGCAGACTGCCCTTGCACATGAGCTCCGTGACGATGTACACAGGCTCTCCATCGGAGCACACCGCATACAGCCGGATGAGCCGCTCGTGCCTCAGGGTCTTCAGCGCCTCGATCTCCTTGGCCAGGTCAGCCATCTTCATGTTGGCTGCAGGAGAGGACACTGCACCAGGACCACCCATGCCACCCCCACTGCCGCCCCAGGCTGGCTTCCGTCGGAGGGCCTCACCTGACTTAATGGTCTTGACTGCCACGGGCACAGAGCCCTGCCACAGGCCTTCCCACACTTGCCCGAAGTAGCCTTCACCCAGCTTCTTCCCAAGGACAAATTCTGAGCGAGGTCTCTCCCACTTGTCCTGTGCTGGGGGCCTCTGCAGGGAAGGCAGCTTAGTGCCCTGCCAGCCACTCCCCTGGCAAAGTGGACAGGAGAGCTGGGCAGGGGGGGCTTCTGGCAGGGCCCTGTCTCCTGGTTTTTCCTGCACAGAGCCCCCACATCAGGTCTTGGGCATCTCTTTTCCCCTAGACTCATTCGCCCCAGGCCTGGACTGGAACACAGGGAAACCAATGCTGGCCTTTGGTGAGACTGGCCCTGATGCAGGAGCTAATTGCTGTGGGACCTAAGTGGCGCCTTCTCCTGAGCCGGCCGGACATCCGCCACAGACATTCATCACTGCTCCTGACTGGGCTGTCATCATGAGACCCAGAAACCAGATTGCTCTGCCCTTGCCCTGGAGCACAGCTCTGGTGCAGTTCCAGGATGCAGCCCCATGGGAGGGCTAGCACTTCCTCCCGACACTTCTGCCTTCAGGGCCTGGGACAGCTGTGGGTGCCTTCCCCAACTGGTCACTGCCACTGCCTCCTGCCCTGCAGAGTGGGGTGCACCCATATCCCCCACAGTGATCCCCGCATCCTTCCTCCAACAGCCAGAGTGCCACCCCAAGTGGAGGGCACAGAAGTCACTGGGCTCTCACTGCCCCCAGGTGGGGCAGGCCCAGGAACTGGCTGAGCGACTCTGAGACTGAGTCCTGGTGGCTCCCAGGAACAAGGTCCAGTGAGGCCCACCTGGGGCACGCAGGGCTGCAGCAGTGGGTTCTGGATCAGCTTCCAGTTGGCCTTGTAGTAGGTGAGCAGAGACTGCAGGCTGGGGAAGAGCCGGCCCTTCTGCAGGTAGAGGCTGCCTCCCGGGGCTGTACTGATGCGGTAGTGGCAGACTTTGGCCTGGGCCCGGACTGGGAGACAGAGATGGACACTGGGGACTCTGCTGCAGGCGTCCCCACCTCAACCTCTCCTGTGGCCTGGCTCAGACCAGTCCGGGGTTCCTGAGGTGGCCAGCCCTGTGTGCAGGGGTGGGTGTGGCAGCTGCAGGGCAGAGGCAGTGTCGAGCTCTGGGGGCACAGAGCCAGTGCTTGATAGATTCTTGTTGGATGAAGGAGTCCATGATTAAGTGAAGGGAGGGAAGAGGAAGGGAAAGAGGGAGGAGAGGACACATATGTTCCCCAGGCGTGGGTCAAGAGGCTGGTACTGCCTGGGGACCCGCCACCCAGCTCCAAGGTGCTAGCTGATGGGGGCTGAGCAGCACCCCACTGTGGGACAGCCATAAGGCACTGCCTTTGTACCTGACAGTGAGTAGTCTCCAAGGCTGCTCTCGCTGGGCCGGATGAGGAAGGCCCCTGGAGCGTTCGCAGGGGACAAGAGCAGTTGCTGGGCCTGGGTCCTGTTGATCTCACAGAAGTACCAGCTGCAAGCAGTGGGCAAGGTCACTGCAAGTCCAACACTGTGTGACCCCAGCCAGGCCTCAGGCCACAGTTGTCCTGACATCTCTTGGGGACAAGGTACAACCAGTGCCCAATCTGGGGTCCCACTCAGGGTCTCCACCAGCCCCTGTCCCCTGCTTGGCCTCAAGAGTCCTCAGAGCTGGAAAGGGGACCACTGAGGCTGGCACGGGGCTAACTCAGCCACCACAGGTGAACTGAACACTGACTCCCACAGGAGAGACTGTTCACTCACCCGGACCACTAGCTCTCAGTTAACTCTGCTACAAATGACCTCCAATTCCCTGCCCATCAAGTGACCACTAGTCCCTGCCACAGGCTGACCATCAGCCCTGGCCATAGGTTGAACGCACCAAACTTGAAACTTTGATGATCCCCTATGGGGGTTCACAGGAACAGGTCCCCAACAAACTGCCCCAGTAGCACCCTCTGGGCTGCCAGTATGACCGGAGAGGACCATGGGTGCCATCTGACGGGGCATGGTGCCTTGGGAGGTGGCTTAATGGTGACTGGGAGCTCCTAGAGCAGGTGACTTGAGCCAGGTTGTGCAGGTCGGGAGAGACAACCAGTGAGGGATTTAGGAGAAGCTCACAGCATCTTGCACTCTCAAGGTCCTGCCCAGGGAAGGTGGCCCAGAGCTACCTGACCTCTGTCCGTAGAACGCTCCCCTCTGAGCCAGGTAGGTGTTTGGGCCTCTGTGAACACCAGGGGACAGGGGCTCCCCGGCACCCACTCCTCAATTTATTTATTCATTCATTTATTTTGGTTGTTGGTGGACTTTAATTAATTTATATGTGGTGCCTCACACATGCTAGGTGAATGCTCTACTACTGAGCTACAATCCCAGCCCACTCCTCAGATTTCTAGACACAGGAGTCCACAAACTTGAGTTTAGAGGTCAGGGGCCATCTCCTAAGTCGTTTAAGTCACGCCATGTGGTCCCCTCATTCCTGGGAGCCAGTGACATCCTTAGGGAGAAGTAGCTCCCAGCCCCCTCCCCATTGGGTGACTCTGCTGTCCAGGGTCCAGGTGGGGATCCACACCTGGCTCAGCTTCACACCTCGACCTCCTACTTCTGGGACCTTCCAGGGACCCAGCCAAGAGAAGCATGCTGCCCTGCCCCGCGGGACCACAGCCCCGTGGGAACAGCCCTATGAGCACGGGATCTCATTCACTCAGATGCAGGAAGCACAGTGAGCAAGGGGCATGAGACCACCCAGAGAGTAGGGCCAGAAGGGATCCTGGAGGACCCGTAGTGCGACTCAGAGCAGCCCACATGGGACCAGAGGAGCCTGCACCCCTACCCTGGGGAGCCATGGGTGAGGGAACTGGCTTGACCAGGGCAAGGGACTGGGCTGAAGTCAGAGGGAAGGGCACAGAATCAAGGACAAGGCTGGAATTTGGGCTGGACCCTCCTGAGACTGGCCATGCAGCAGGCTCTGAGAAGACCACAAACTCATTTGAGAAGCCAAAGGTACAGCCCACAAGACTGGCTGGCTCTACTGAATGCTTTCTGAATACAGCCCCTGCCTTGGAGGTCCACCAGCAGGCCAGCAAGACCTTCTGTGGGTGAAGGGCCTCTGACATTCCTTTCCAGAACAGAAGGGTGTGGGAGCCAGGAGAAAGAGGGTCTCCCCAACATGTCCCCAGCCTTCTCCAGGAGCCTGCGTCAGGACCCTTGCAAATGCAGTTGAGACTACCCTGTGCACCCTGAGAGGTAAAGGTCTCTCCCGGGGACAAGGAGCCAGGTGTTAGAGTAATGATGCCACAAGTGTGGTCAGGCCTTTCATCTCCAGGCTCAGGCAATCATTAGCTCTCCCCAAGAGCAGCCCTGCCCACCAGGCACCCTTCCCTGCCTGCCTGGCATGCCAGCAGCCTCCAGGAGCTGTTCACAGGATCTGTCTTCCATATCCACTGATTGTGAACCCTCTCCCTTCAGAACAGGGAGACCTGGGACCTGCCTCCTTGGCATGGGTGAGGGCTGGAGCCCCTCATCAGGCACCTTCCTATGACTCCAGCTTCACCTGTCACATGAAATCTCCCAGGAGACTGAATACTAAGGGCCCCCCAGAAGGCTGGAGGTGGCCCTGAGCAATGCTGACACAACTTGGTTTGCAGAGACCAGGCCCAGGGCTCAGACTAGCTGAGCCTTGGAGCAGGGGAAGCTGCTTCCCACCAGTTCTCCACCTGTTCATCCCAGCATGTGCCTGATGAAAGACCCTCCCCACCTGCTGGTGCTGAAGGAGGTATCTAAACCTCCCAGGATCCCCAGACTGGGCCAGAGCTTGCCACATCTTGATAATGGCGACTGCAATAGCCACAAAATCTGGGCTGACCAACAGCATTTAGGGGAAAGGCAGGCAGGAACCACACCCTAGGACTTGGGTCCAATACTTGACACCACAGCACTGTGTCCATCACATAGCAGGCCCTGTTTGGAGCTGGCACACAGGAGCGCTTAGTCTCTGCCTGCAACCCAGGAGGCTATGCAGCCCAGTGAACCCTCAGCCTGGGCTTCTCTGAGGACCCAACCAGGAGAGCACCTGCCCTCCAAATCCCAGAGTGTTGTGCAAACAACCAGGTATCCACACTGGCCACTTGCCACTGGTGGTCTGTACCAGCCCTGGGGACCTCAGGAATTCATCCATTCCCCCTTGCACCTTCTTCCTAAACAAGCCAGGGCATGTCTGGACCCCGGTTGGGGGGTTTGGAGAATGTGGACAGGTGGTATAGTGCCCTTACAGTACCAGGGGTCCCTGTATGGACACCTGGAACCTGAAGCCCTCCGAAGAGCTCCTGGAATGGTGTGAGGCCTGAATCAACTGGCACATATCAGAGCCCAAGCCCTGCCCTCTAAGCAGGGGCCACTCAGTAAACACTCGTGAAGTGGGTCCCTGCATGAGTGCAGGGTCCTGGAGTGCTGCCATGCTCAGCACCTGACCTGTTGTCCATCACCTGGACCTGCTACTCCTGTGCTTCCCTCTAAGAAGTGCAGTTAATCTGTTTCACAGTGGCCAGCTCACCTGCCTGCTCATCCTGGTGCAACAGGCACCTCATGGAGGGTCAGAGAACATGCATACATTCCCACTTAAAATCCTGTCTTACTCCATTCCCCAGACCTATACAGGCTCTGGGGCTCAGGCCCAAGTACTCACGGTTGGTCTGAGAGCATCTCAGGCGTGGCTTTGGCAACGTAGTTGATGGGCACTAGCCCGGTGCTGGGCGGGCTGGAGAGCCTTCGGGCGAAGATATAGTCGCCCTCCTCCTTGAGGGCATAGAGCCTGTCCCCGCGAGTGACGCTCAGCTCCTCCGCGCACCGCGCGGTGAAGTCGTAGAGCGCATGAAAGAGCTGCGCGCGGGGCGCAGAGCGCAACTCAGGGCTCTGTGGGGGACTCGGTCGCTGAGCCGGCGGGGGGCTAGGTCGCTGGGCTGGCGGGGGGCTACGGCTCTGGGCCGGCGACGGCGGCATCAGGGCTCCGGGGCCCGGGGATGCTGTCCTCTGGCTCACCCGCCTCCGGATCTTGTCCCAGAACGACAGGAAGGCCAGACGCTTCCCGAGGAAGGGCTCCGTGCCCCTGGGGGGCGTCGGGCTCGGCTGACGCTGGAGGTGCATGGGGCAGCCCTAGGGTCAGCACACCCGGCCGAGGGCCCCCCAGCAGAGGAGGCGGAGTGCCGAAGCCATCAGAGTGCGAAGGAGAAACTGGAAGGGCAGGTGGGACCGCTGGGCGGACTTCCTGCGCAGGTCCCTAGCTGGCACCTGGTATAGGGTGACAGACAGGGTCACTCCAGAGGGTCCCTAAACAAGGCACACAGCTCCCCGCCTGCTTCCTAGATTGAATAAATGACGGGTGGGGCGAAGGGCAGCACCCGCAGCCCCTCCCGAGGACCGCTGTGACGTCTGGTTGTGCTGAGAGCAGCTGGGCGGGGCTGCAGCGGAGGACAGGCTCCGGGGGATGGAGTGGGCGGTGCCGCGGCAGGCGCCGGCCCCAGTCTTCCTCCGCAGGCCCGGCGGGAGGGAGCGGCGCTTCCCTACCACGCCCTGCAAGTGCAACAAGAGAAAGGCTGGAGCTCCGGCCCTGCTGCCCGCCCTGCTGCCCTCGAGAGTGGAGGTCCCTGGAGGGGGCAAAAGCTGCTCATCATCAGTGTGCTGGTGTGAGGGGCAGCATCCTGGGTGTCAGGCTGAGGCTGGCTGCAGGAGCTCAGAGTTCCATCCATATCCAGAGGGCACAGCTTCCAGGGTCTTTATGGTTGGGGTGTGCTCCCCCTTCCCCAGGAGTGGAACCTCACTGCTCCCAGGGAAACTTTCCACCAGCATCAGCTCACTGCCCACCCAAGGTCAGACAAGACTGTAAGCAAACAGGGCCATCCCGGCCACAGAACACCACTCAGCAATGAGACAGAGCAACTGTTAGTGCACAGGATAGTCCGAACAGTCAGGAACTACCCGCTGAACCTCAGAGGCTAACCCCAAAGGCTGCAGGTACTGTGACTCAGTCCAGGGCCTTGTGTGTGGGCTAAGCAAGACTCTGCCACTGAGTTTCAACCCCAGCCCCTGTACAGCATTCTTAAAATGACACATTCATAGTCATTGGTTGCAGGGCTAAGGAAGGGTGGGTGAGTCACCAAGGAGTTCCTTTGAGGGATCTCCCTGTGTCAGTCAATATCAGTGTCCCAGTGTGATCCTCTGCTACAGCTTTCCAAAAGGTCTCCCTCTGTGGACACTGGGTACATGTACGTGGGATTTGTTAGTCCCTACTAACCACATATCTCCATCCACATATCTCAAATGAAAAGCTGATTAAAAAGTAGATGGGAAATTAGGGAAAAATTTACATGGGAAATTAGAAATAGCAAAAAGGGTTTGGAGAGCTGGGGTTGTGGCTCAGTGGTAGAGCACTTGCCTAGCCTGTGTGAGGCCCTGGGTTCCATCCTCAGCACCACATAAAAATAAAATAAAATACTGTGTCCACCTAAAGCTAAAAAATATTTTAAAAGGTGAGGGGGGGGGACAAGGAGAGGGCAGAAATCAGGACATGCCTGAAGAGGAGGGGTTTCTGTCCCCACATTCCTCCTCTAGGGGAGAGCTGAAGGCCTGGGGTTAGAGGGTCTTCCTCCTGCTGATTTTCACCCACTTCCCCTTCCCAGAAGCAGTCACCCCCCACCCCCGCAGTGCCTTTTCTTCAAATAATCTAGATCTCCCTTGAATCTCTAGATCAACAATGACCCCTGCTCCGGCTCCTTTAGTGTCCTGGCGAGGAGAGAATCAGCACCCACCACCCCTGTCCGGTCAGTTCCTGGGCTTCCATCCTTAGGCTGGGAGGGCACAGCAAACCAATGGACAGAGTCAGCTGGAGCTGAAGGGCTGTGGCCACAGAACAGGCTAAGAGGAGTTGGGGACAAAGTCTTATCCTGGAAGGGGTTGCTCCTATGTGGGGACGGAAGTGGCCAAGTGCACCTTTAGGTGTCTGAGACTATTGCCAGAAAAACTCCAGGCTGTCTTCCCAGCAATAGGAGGATGGGTGGTGATCCCGCAGGTCTGAAGGCTAGAGGGGGAGGTGGGGGAGGTGGGGGGTGTAGGGTGTATGGATGGGATGGGGACCTGAGACTTTCCCTAGAGCTATGGAGACCCCATTTATCCAGACCAGACATGGCCTAAGCTTGGGCAATCCCTGTGGAGAGGAAGCCTGCGTGGGAGAAGTGGTCACCCCTGGCCCTGCTGACGGCTGGCTAAGGTGACCCGGTCACCAATTCCTGGTCACCTCCACCGAATTCCTCGGAGACCCCTAAGGCGGTGCTAGGGCTGGGACTTCCTGCAGGTGCCCTTCCCAGTACCAAAAAGGGTCCGCAGGTGCCAGTGCTGATCCCCGCGAGGGCAGTGAGCAGTGACACGAGCTGAAGGCGGTAGGCCTCAGGCTCCGCGTTCGCGTTCCGGGCACCCCGCGCCAAGCCTGGCTTTCGTGGCGCACGGGGCGGGGCTGAGGGCCGCTACTCTCTGTCCGCGGGGCGCTGAACACCCTCGCCCGCGGCGTCTACGCTCAACCCTCACGTCGTGTCCGCAGGCATCCCGTCGCGCGGGGTGTCACAATGACCTGCAGTCCCCATGGCAACCTGCTGGTGGGCGGGGCCGAGGCGGCGCGGAGGGCTTTGACAGTCGGCAGCAGGGCTTCGCTCAGCCGGGAAGCCAGGCGCAGGCTGGGGAGGCAGCTGGCACTTGGAGAGGAGGGCTGAGGGCTCTGGGAAACGAGGGGTAGGTGCAGGGACTCGGGAGGTGGGCATGGGGGCTGGGAGGCGAGGGGAGTGCGCAAGGGTGGAGATGCCTGGGGTGCCGGTAGTCTGTTTAAGGGAAGTGGCCTGTGGCCAGGGGCATAATGGGGTCAGGATGGTGGGGAAGGATAGGTCTGGGGATGCCCCTTCCTAGAGTTCATGGGCAGCCCTATGCAGCCTTCCAGCTGGGAGGCTGCTGTGCACGGAGGTGGTGAGGTGTGCTGGCCTGCAGTCAGAGCAGGGTTCCAGCCAGGACTCCTGGGGTCCTGATCTCAGCTTGCACCTCACCCCAGAAACCCTCCCTGGGTCTCCAGGGGTCTGTTCTGGCTCTTTTGCTCCAGGAAGAGCAAGGTTGGCCTTTAAGGACTTAAGACTGTCTCCTCTGACCACAGACCTGTATGGCCTTGGGTCAGTTCGCTCCTAGGTAATCCATTCACCCCAGAAGGCTATGACATCAGGGATGCCAGCTGAAGCCACTGGCCCAGCTCAGGGGTTGCTGGGAGCTGAGGGTAGCCAGGGATATTGGCCTCTTCTCCAGAGAGCTTTGGCAGCAGGGCCAGCCTGTGGCAGCACCCAGCCATGGGGTACACCAGCCCCACCAACACAGAGCTGGAACCTGAGCTGGGAGAAGCAGAGGGCAGACTCTGGGGCTGATGGTTCAGATCAAGGAGGCAGCCAGGAGCAGTACCTGTAGTTCCAGCTACTGGGGAGGCTGAGGCAGGAGGATACTTTAAGCCCAGGAGTTCAAGGCCAACCTGGGCAACATAATGAGATCTCATCTCAAAATAAATAACTGATTTTTTTAAGACCTGGAAGGAGACTAAACTACCAAGATTTTTAGCCTCAGGCTTCCCATCTGTGAAAGCTGGTGACAGGACCTATCCTTTTGTGGGTCTTTTTCTGTGCCACCAGCCTCAGTATGGGAATACTCAGTACTAGGACTA